>NC_054603.1:5570416-6200833 GCF_004785595.1 Juglans microcarpa x Juglans regia | reverse complement strand
GTACGTCTATGCACTTTGGTTTTCAGTCTTATCTGGACTTGATTTCTACTTTCCTGATTATGGGTTTACATACTGATAAAAGAAGTTGGGCTAAGAGAACACACTTGCACGGTAAAGCAAAATATCAGGGCTCTCGGCTTCAATGGTAGCGAGAGAAAGTGCTGCCCCATAAACAAAAATTATTCTGAAAAGGCCAATTGTTTTGGCGATAATTTTTTTAAAGTAATCGGTTTAATTAGAAAGTGCAAAAGGTGCAATCCATGTACACAAGATGTATGCATGAGAAACACCTATCTAGAAATATAAAGACGATACAAGAAAATAATGAAGGCTAAACCCATTTTAGTTTATAGCAGCTAACCAAATACAACTAGGTTATTGAAAGAGGGAGTTTTGAGCTCCTCTAACGTCCATTCTCAATTTTCAACATTTCTATTATTCATTTCCCTCCAAATACAACAAGAGGGAAGTAGGGACTATCTTCCTCTGTAATACTCCATTCCCACATTGGGAATATGAATAGCTCACATAGAGCAGGTAAGTTATATGGGTGGTCATAGATGCTATGTCCTGCATTGACTACATACTAGGTGAAACTATATCAATAAAAGGTTTTAGATGCAACTATATAAAATGTTAGGAAACTTCATGCAATTGTAAAAAGAAGGCAATATGAGTCAAAAAGGATTCTTTGATTTGGCATCTTTTTGTATTTAAAGACTATAACAATGAAAGCAATAACCCCTAGGGGTTGGCTCAAGTGGTACAGGCCTCGGGCTTGGGATATGCTCACCCCATGTGTAAGTTTCAAATCCCCTTGAGTGCAAACAATCTCTAGGGGCCATTGGACTGGGTGATTTTTTCCTTGAATTACCTGAGGTGCACTTGTGGGAAACTTCTTGCCGTGGTTCTGTGCACCCTCAAGATTAGTCGGGATGTTGTTTCCAGACACCCGGTGCCAAATAAAAAAAAAAACAATGAAAACAATGATTATGAATCTGAATTAGTACTTTTAGCATGTTATGCTTGGTTTCACTCACTGTTTATTGTATCTGCTGTAAGTGGAACTTGTGAATGGGCGATTCTAAAGTAATCCATATACATATTAAATTATCTTTTAGTTATAGCTAATAACTTCGTAAAGACTGTTCTGGAGGCATCGTGATAAATTCTCCTGTTTCGTGTTCAATTTTCTAGGTTATTTGCTTCCGGAAATTATCTTCTGAAGACCAAATCAAAGATTTGTTGAGAAAGAAAAGCTTTAAAGAAGCAATCACCTTGGCGGAGGAGCTTGAGTATGATGGTGAAATGTCAAAGGATATGCTATCCTTTGTTCATGCTCAAGTGGGATTCCTATTGCTTTTTGACCTGCACTTTGAGGAAGCTGTAAATCACTTTTTGCATTCAGAGACAATGCAGCCTTCTGAAGTATTTCCATTTATAATGCAAGATCCAAATCGCTGGTCACTACTGGTATTGTTTTTCTCATGTCTATGGTGGTTATATTCATACGTAACATCGGACATTTCTTTAACCTCATGCTATTTATTATTCTCGACTTTGAGCTCGGTTAAAGAAACTAAATTAAAAAAGGAAACGAAAAAATATAAAATATAAAGTAAGATGAAGCTCTTGGATAGTGAGATGAGATGAGATGGTTTTAGATAAAAGTTAAGAGTTGAATAAAATATTGTTAGAATATGATTTTTAATATTATTATTGTTTTGAGATTTGATAAAGTTTAATTGAGATTTGAAAAAGTTGAATTGTTTATTGTATTTTGTGTGGGAATTTGATAAAGTTGTAATGATAAGATGAGTTGAGATGGTTTTTCAATCCAAATGGGGCCAAAAACTTCTATTTTTGGAAACATCACAATAAACATATTTCCACTCTCTCTCTCTCTCTCTCTCTCCCCCTCTATATGTTTATGCATATTTGCTTTCATTATTTACTTTCTCTATTTAGGTATATCTGATGTATACTTCTTGTGTATTGGGATTTTGCCTTTTTGCTTATTAATTACTTTTTGATAAGTAAGAACCTTTTTGCTCATTAATAAAGCTTATCTTACTTCTAAAATGTTGTACTTCCAATAAGTTTCCAAAAACATGTATGAGAAGGTTCTTTATCGGTCTATGAAGTTTATGTTTGGTCCCATGTGATTTCCTTAATTTGTTTGTGCCTCGTATTTGCTAATAGTATGTGTCCATGGGTCTGCATCTGTTGTTTCTTGCTTTCTTGAATGACATCTCTTGCTTATCTATGTAATTATGAATTGGTTAAGTTTTTGTAAGGTGCTTTGCAACTGAAATATTGCGAAGGATGGATGGTTGCACAGTGAACCTATTTATTGGTATAGTTTGTTGATTCAGAACAAGTTGTGTGTTGACATGGACATCAGAAGCTGTAGAACAATAAGAAGAACCCCCTTTTTTGGCAAATATTTCCGCAACCTATATTTTTGTTTGTGAACAACACATTGAGTTGTAGAAGCTTATTTACATTTACTGAAGGCACAACTCATTCTTGCCAACCACCCTCACTGATCACTGGGAAATCCCCCTCTCTGAGGATTCTTTCTGAAAAGAAAGAAAGCTCAAGTTTTCTTAAACTTGTATGGTATTTAAACTTGCCTTTTCAGGTTCCTAGAAACCGTTATTGGGGTTTGCATCCACCCCCTAAACCTCTTGAAGATGTTGTAGATGATGGGTTGATGGCCATCCAGAGAGCTACCTTCCTGATAAAAGCAGGTGTAGAAACTTTAATAGATGATGGTTTTCTTTCAAATCCACCAAGCAGGGCTGATTTATTGGAGTCGGCAATCAAGAACATCACCAGGTGCTCTCTCTCTCTCTCACACACACACTTTCTAATTTCATTCAATTATTGTGCATTGCCCTGCTCTCCAATTCTTTTTTTTTAGGTAATCATATAAATTATATTCATAGAAATAGACAAAGCCCAGGTACACAAGAAGTATACATGAAGAATGCCTACTAGAGGTTTTTTTTTTTTTGATAAGTACGCCTAGCTAGAGGTTACAATAGAAAGAAGAAGATCATGGACACTAAGTCCATTACAAACTATGGCCCCTGCCCATAAGAACAATGACTTAAAAATAGCTCATCCATTGTTCTCTCTTGATCTTCGAAACTTCTAGCATTTCTCTCCCTCCAAATACACCAACACATACATATTGGTACCAATCTCCAAATTGCCGCAACCTGAGAATCGCCGTGTAGTCCTCTCCAGCTAGTGAGGAAATCCACCAATCTACAAGGCATTACCCAAGACAATCCAACTCTTGTGAAAAAATCATCCCACATGACCTTGGCCACCTCACAATGTAAAAGCAAATGATCAACTGACTCCCCATGCTTCTTACTCATACAACACCAATCTAGGACAATTACCCGTCATTTCCTCAAATATCAACTGACTCCAATTCTCCCCTGTGCAGCAACAGGATTTGGGGTTATCCAGTTTCTAGTGTAAAATTGTACAAGCCTATTAGATTGAATGACCCACATGTTTTTCATTCTTTTCTTTTCTTTCTGTTTCAGTACTTAGTTCAATGTTTATGTGGCATGTGGCTGCTTAGTGGTTTTGTTGAATACTCCAATGCTATCTTTTTCTTTTTCTAGATGGGTGTCTCTCTTTTAATAATTCCTGTGTACTTGGGTTGCAACTTTGGTGCTCTTTTAATAAAGATGATTTTACTTATCAAGAAAATTGAGTATTCTATTGCTCTTATTTACTACAGGTATTTGGAAAACTGTCGGGAGAAAGAGTTAGCATTGCCAGTGAGAGAGGGAGTTGACACACTATTAATGTACCTTTATAGAGCTTTAAATCGTGTTAATGACATGGAGAAGCTGGCATCTTCGGCAAACAGCTGTATCGTGGTATGTGCCATATAGACAAATATCTATGCATGAGCACGCACACACACGCACGTATTTATTTTGTATATTCTTTGCATACTTCACTTAATATATCTATTTATTTGTCCTAGGGGACTTGTGCAATGTTTTTGAATCTGGACTAATAAGGGACTTGTCAAATGGACTGGTTCCCATTACCTATAAGAAACGGATTGGATCAGTCTAAAATTGTTCAGGGGATTCCAAATAAAACCAGAAAATGTGAGTAATAACGAGTTGAGAAAAACCAAATTGCGGTTTCTAATAAAATAGAATTTTTAGAGGAAAATGGATGAGAAAAATGCTTTGAAATTCCTTATCAAGGAAAAAAAGGTTCTTAAAAATTTTGGTTACCTTATAGGGGCACAAGAACGAAAGAAAAACCAGAAAAAGTCATTTTTATTATATTTCTAGAAAGGCCTAGGAACTTACCAAACGTATTCTTTACTAATCCAAAATAAAACCACCCAAAAAAGGAAAAGGAAAAGCCTAGGGAGAAGGCGCTAAAGCAACATTAAGATCATGAATGTGAAATCATTTTGTCACTCTAGATCCTTGCCTTCTTACCCTTTTATATTTCTGCCACTATTCAAGCAATGCATGGACTTTCTATAATTTTTTTTCTATAAAAATATTAAAATTTAATTTAATAAGATTCTATATGAATAAGAACAACATTAAGCATTAATGCATCTGAAATTCTGCTCAGATAACCAGTCTGGTAGAGTCTCAACTGCTTGGTCCGTGTAGCCTGAATTTGATATCTGATTTCATGCCATTGTTCTTAAAATGAACAATTAAACGAGAGAGAAGCTATATATATATATATAAATATATATTTTAAATGAGACAGTTTGGGATTTTGAACTGGAAAGGGATATGGACCATTTGAACCTGTAAATTTGTTCTGGATTTAGGAATGTTGCATTCGTTTTTAGTTGTTGGGTCAGGATCAAGTTATCTTAGGGGCCTCGAGACAATGCAATATGTGAGGATGTTGGTAAACTGAGGAATCTTAGTATTCCAATGCATTGCAAAACAGAGAGGCTGTTGTCTGGAGCCTGCTTGAAGGATGACCGTGCAACTTGCATGGACGGTGCAGGAGGAGTTGGAAACTTTATTAGATGAATCTGGGCACTTGCGGACGCTTGCCTTCCTCTATGCAAGTAAAGGGATGAGCTCCAAGGCTCTTGCTATTTGGCGTATTTTGGCAAGGAATTATTCAAGTGGCCTATGGAAAGATCCCACTCTGGAAAATGGCTCACAGGATTCCAATAATAATAGTATATCTGGTAAGGAGATTGCTGCAACTGAGGCATCAAAGATTCTTGAGGAATCATCCGATCAAGAGTTAATTCTACTGCATCTTGGATGGGTATGTGCAATTCTTCTCAAGACTGGTGTTTTTTGTGGAGCTCAAAGAATTGTGGTCCACATATTTAATGGCTAATCAAGATCTTCTTGATGACTCCTATTAGATTGCCGATATCAACCAGGTGCTTGCCGTTCAAGTTTTAACCTCAGAGAAAAGATCGAATCAACTTTCACCAGGTGGGTCTCTGTCCTATAAGAATCATCATATCTTGCTAAACTTTGGCTCTAATCCCCCCTCCCAAATGAGTTCCAATCTATCTATATGGAACTTATAATTTGAGCATATTTGGGTTTTTAGTGAAGTATTTTGGTTTTCTTGTGGGGACCAGATATCTCAGGTAGTTCACGCCATCGAATTCTGAGATTTTTCAGAATTAATCTCATGTTTCAGAAGTTTTTCTGTGTATTTATAACCTTTTAATTGGAAAATTTGGTTAAGATGACTTATCGATGTATAATCGTTGCCTATATTTAAGGGTCTAGATAAAATATTAATATAATTTCTATAGGTTTATTGGCGAGCTGCTAAATATTTGGATTCAAAAACTTTATTCTAGTGGAAATTAAAAGCCACTACTCATACCAAAAATAATAAGATGTGAACCATATCCATTTTATCAATATTTATAGTTAGTAGAAAGGCTTAGACTGGTATTGATTGAAATGTTTGGAGATTTGCAAATTGTGTTTTGGATTAGAGCCACTGTAACGCCCCAAGGCCGGCCCAATCCATATTTGGGCCTATACTCCAAAAGGAGTAGTCAATAGTACAATTGGAGCTCCATTGGATCATTATAAAGAGCAAGAACTTCTCCCTCCCAGGTAATGTGGGATTCTATACACCACCTACTCTCATCCATAGGGGAGGGGTATCACAATCTCCCCCCTTAAATTCCCAACATCCTAATCGGGCCATTCCTTCAAAGGTGGCATGACTCAAGTCCCACATTTTCAGTTGGGATAAACTCTAATACCATTTGTAACCCCCTAAGGGAAGGCCCAAGCCACATTTGCGCTATACTTCAAAAGAACTAGTCAATGGTATAATTAGAGCCCCACTAGAATCAATACAAAGAGCAAGAATTTCTCTCTCCCAAACAATGTGGGATACCATACATCACCCATACTCGCCTACACTCATCAGTAGGTATGGGGTATCACAACCACTCACCAGTATAAGATTATATGAATTGATGATGGTTTTTGTTCATTTAGTTTTTCTCTTTTCTTTGGGCAGGGGGTTGTTTGAACTATGATTTGGACAAGGAGGGGCCCATATTTAATGTCATTAGAAAGGCTATAAGGCAAAAACAATCCTTCAAGTTTAGGTTGCTTGACAATGACTTCTCAAAATTTTAGTAGCAAAAGTTTTTTTTTTTTTTATAATTAATAAGAATTTTATTACCAAGAATATGCACAACCCAAGTACACAGAAGTATATAAAGAAAATACCTACTACACACTAGAAAGCAGGAAACGACAACAGAAACAAATTCAGTACATTATCATCATTCCTTACAAAGATCCTAGCCCACAAACTCAAGGTAGAAAAAGAAAAAATAACGAAGATCTTCAAAAGAACGCTCTTTATCTTCAAAACATCTCCCATTTCTTTCCAACTATAAACACCACATTAAACACAAAGGAATCATTCTCCATCTGGCAGCAGCACATTTCCTTGCCTTGAAACCATGCCAACATGCAAGGAGGTCCACAATATCCTTAGGCATCACCCAATAAAAACCTGTCCAACCAATAACCTCATTCCACAAAGACTTTGCCACCTCACAATTTAAAAAAAGATGATTTACAGATTCACCATCCTTCTTGCACATGACACACCAATCAACTATACACCATCCACGTTTTCTAAGGTTATCCGTGGTCAATACTTTCCCTAGAGCAACCACCCAACTAAAGAACGCCACCTTAGAGCATTGGCATTGGATTGGCTATTTTATTCTTCAAATTTTGACTAATATGTAACTTTTCACTTTTAGCTAATCATTCAAAACTTAAAGTTTACATTGGATTAGTCATCACACTCTCTATAATAATAAAATATTATTATTTTATATTTTTATAATTAATTAATTCTATTTTCATAACCTCCTATAATCTCTAATAATCATATTCATTTTCATTTTCACAATCCAATAAATAAAATTTCATCACACGATATCAAGGAAAAGAGCCGCAGGAGAGAGAAGGAGCCGAAATATAATAAACAATGGGTTTAGACTTGCTATAGGACTTTTCATATTTGAAAAGAAAAATGAAATTACTGTAGCTCATATTTGAGATGAAAAGTCTTTGGCTAATTCAATGTGGGCCAGTTATTGTTAAAATTAGTCAAATATAAAGATGAAAAGGCATTTGGCCAATCCAATGCCAATGCTCTTAGTAGGTACTTTCACCCTCCAAATGCTTTTCCAGGAGAATACATAGCCAGAATGACAATTAAGCGCCTTATAAAAATAACTGATTGAAAACCTTAAATTTCTAGCATGATCCCACAATAGCCTGTCCTCTCTTCCCTGCATCACATTTGAGTTATAAATTCTTCCCAGAAAATCTGAAACAACATTCACTTCCCAGTCATTTGCATCTCTAATAAAGTCAACGTTCCATAGAATATTAGTTGCAAAAGTTGTCTTTGAATTTTGATAATTTTTCCACTGTATCTATTGCCTCATTGCCATTACTAGAATTAAGAAAAATAGGCCACATGGAATATGGATGACCATCTATAAGTGCTCACTTTTGTCCGAAAAGGAACATTGAGCTTACAACTGAATGCCAGTGGAAAATAAATGAATAAAGACGGGGAAAACTCACACCATAGATAACGGCAGTGGGAAGAAGATAACAAACAACTTTCACCGTAAATAATGGCAGGGGAAGAGTTTACCTCCCTCATTTGAATCATCATGTTATTTCTTTGTAAATAATTTTCTTTTGACTTTAAAACTTGTCCTTTTTTTGTTGTATTTGTTGTAATTAGCCTTTCATATTATTTCATTTCCTATTGCAGATGAAGTTGTTGCTGCTATTGATCCTAGAAAGGTAGAAATTCTTCAGAGGTATGTCCATCACTGTTAGAGCACCAAGATGCTCCATAAATTGCCTCTGATGTCACTGTCAGAGCAGTAAAAAAATGTAGGTCTTGAAAAGTTCACAAACTGGCTCTGGTTTCACTGTCAGGGCACCAAGATGTTGGTCAAGAGTGCTTTTTATGTTTCTTAAAAAAAATATACTTAGGAAAAATCATTGAAACTAGTTTTATGTATAAGTAGTATGTATTGGTTATGTTGTAACCGATACTTGATGAATATACCCAATCTTCAAAATAAAATTATAATTTTGCAAATGTATACGACACTCCTTGGATATTCCTGGACACACCTTGAACTCTAAAGATGACACATTCAATTTTAAAAGGCGCATAATTTAAGGTTGTGGAAAGGCTTAAAGACACTTCCCATGAAGTACAAATAAGGTCAAGGAATGTATCCTTGTCATGATATATTTTACTTTCAAAAAGTGTTGTTCCCCGCCTGTTTACTGATAAAAAAAACAAAAGTGTTGTTCCCTGCATTACTATGATTGCAGTTTGCCCTCAAGGAGATTTGTCAATTTAAGGATAAAGAGATGACAACGACAGAGCTTTTTAGAACCCTTTAACATTGGATATATACTCATTGTAGTTCTTGTGTTTCAAGTTTCAAGTTTCAAGATTTATTTAATTTTCCTTTTCTTGATTGCTGTTTTTCATGCATACACCTCATATACCCGAGCAACCCTGTACAATCACAAATAAAGTTTTAACATTTACAACCAAAAAAAAAAAAAAAAAAAAGCTCAACGTTTTATATCTTACTATCTTGCATCACACAATCAGGTGGAATCTCTTGTTTTTATCACTTTATTCCTCATGTTTTTCTTCTCTTATTTCATGTGATTTTCAAAGCACAAATTTGTTTTCACCTTCTTTTAACTGCACAGGTACATCCAGTGGTTGATTGAAGATCAGGACTGTGATGATACTCGTTTCCACACATTGTATTCTCTATCACTTGCCAAATCAGCCATCGAAGCCTTTGAAGCACAGAATAGATATCAAAATGCTGATGTTGGAAAGGAAGATGATACAGAAATTTCTGCTAACAGAATGAACTCAATCTTTGAAAGTCCTGTTCGAGAAAGACTGCAGAGATTTTTACAATCTTCTGACTTGTATGATTCAGAAGAAGTTCTCGACTTGATTGAACAATCAGAGTTATGGTTAGAAAAGGTCTACCAGAACTCTTATAATAGTCTTGTCCTTAATTCTGTTTTTTTTTTTTTTTTTTTTTTTTTTCCTGTACTTGTTATTAGCTGAGTATGCTGATTTCGTTCTATCAAAAACCTTTACAGCTTAATGATTTGAACCGTTTCTTTTATTCTTAGCTTGGGTTAGACTTGGATGGCATTGATACTTTTTTTCTACTAAATGATTGGTCTTTCCTTTTGCTTACCACCCAATGTTATTCCTGAACTTATGAACAGGCGATTCTCTACAGAAAACTTGGGCAAGAGGCATCAGTTCTACAGATCTTGGCCTTGTGAGTTTCAAATAACTTTCTAAAGCATTCTTGATAACAAATGGTCCGCATTCTAGTTTACCCATTTAATTCTATAGTAGTAGTCCAAAGGAAAAGGGTATTGCTAAAAAAGTTTTTGAGCCCTCAGGTCCTCAAAGATTCTATCATTATTTCCTTTTACATACACCAAATGTGACAAGTAGGACCGTATTTCACCCTGGTGTAATATGCAGGCTGCCACCTAACCCTCTTAATGCACAATACTTGTGGGCTATCCCATTATGTATTCTGTGGAGCCAGTAGAAGGAGAAACCCGAGGGCATTTAAGCGCACTGGACAGTCCGTTATTAGGATGAATTGTTCCGATTATGGCTAGTAGTGGATTTTTGCATACAACATCCTAGACTATTGGATCTTACCAATTTTAGGGTTAAGTTATTTTTATCTAAAATCTATTACTTAGGAAATAATAATATCTATCATATACAGGAAAAAGGAGGAAAAGGTTTTTGTATTGGGATCTTGCATTTGTTTTCTCATTTTGGTGCGTGGAATTTACATGTCCCATAAGTAGAAATTTTATTGTAAAAAATTATTGCTATTGCCTATCCCTATTATCAATAAAATCATATCTAATGCTGCTGTTAATAGTCCTTCAATCTTTGAGGAAGTGGGACAGAAAAGACCGCAACATTATTTCTGTGGATGTCATTCCAAATATTTTAGCACAGAATCAAATTCTGTGTGCCCGTGCATGTTTTCCTTCTATACAGATATTTATATGTAATTTTAGCTGACAAATTGTGTTCTATCATTTTTAATCATACACATCAAAATATCTAAGCTTTTAGTCCTCTAACATGCTCAGTCACACTCAAGCATTTCCTCCTATTTGGATGGGGGAAATGGTTTTGGATTTTCAATGCACACTGGGTGCCTGTCACTTACCAAGTTTAAAGAGAGAGAAAAGTAAAAAAGATATCAATGAGAAGTGATTTGATGGATGTATCCAATTAATATACACTTTGTCTCTCAGGAAACTGGAAGACAGTGAAGCTGCTGAGCAGTATTGTGCTGAGATTGGCAGACCAGATGCCTATATGCAGTTGGTTTCCTGTCTTCTTCCTTTCATAAATTATTCATGTATTATACATACATAACATTTTTGTAAGACACCTGTTCCTTTCCTTTCTTATGATGACTAGGTTACTTGATATGTATTTGGATCCGCAAGATGGCAAGGAGCCAATGTTTAAGGCTGCGGTTCGCCTTCTACACAATCATGGAGAATCATTGGATCCTTTGCAAGTTTTGGAGGTATAAATCCCTTTCATTCACTCATGCACACGTCTTGTTTGTCCATTACATGCTGCTTAGTCCGAGAATAGTTTTTTTTATATGTAAAAATTTATTAATATCAGTAGGTGTAGCCAAGTACGCCGGATGTATACAAGAGAAAACACCTAGCTAGGAAAAAAGAATTAGATACAAGGAAATCATGAACATTGAGCCCATTAAAATCTAAAGTTATTGTCTAGAAAAAAAAAGTGTTGAAATGTATTTTTTAAGTTCCTCTAGCGAGTGTTCCTTATCTTCGAAGTTATGATCGTTTTTCTCCCTCCAAATGTACCACAAAAGGCATATGGGAACCATCTTCCATATTGCAGGTATTTGTGGGATACCATGGAGACTTGTCCAGCTGGCAAGAAGATCTGTCACCCTCCTAGGCATAACCCATGCTAACCCAATTCTGCCAAAAATGTTATCCCATAGGGCTCTGGCAACCTCATTATGTGTAATTCCCCGGTCCCATAGGATATAGATGTTACTAACATTCATAACATAATGCCCGGTAAAGATATTCATATCCTGAAATACCTCATTTATTGAAAAGCGATAAAATTTTAAAACTTATTTGAACATAATCGTCTCGAAAACTGAACGTAAAGTAAAATAACATAAACTAATCCTATGAATGACGTAAAAGAGATCTAATTCTTGTGTGAATATCACTTATTCCTTCCTAATTCTTTGTACTAAATCTACTCCTGGCCATCCAGCTCTGCATCGTCATAAACATCATCTGTAAAAATTAGACATGAAAGAAAACAGGAAGACAAACAAAAATGAGTCGAATACTCAATAAATAGCACATCATACTGTAAAACTTAATCTGGCCTAGCATGGATTTAGTTTCTGAAGACTCTTAACAAAATACATATAGCATCACAAATTCCCAATCATACACGTAATATATCTTTCTGAAAAACTTCACATATATACATATTTCGTCATATATCCACATAGCACATATATATTCATCATCATGAGCGGAAGCATACATAATCAGGGCAAACATGTATCATGAATGCATAATAACTTGTTTATCTTGTCTTAACATAGAGTGAAACACGCTTGAGTTCGTGTTTCACTTAACTGGGTAACATAGAGTGAAACACGCTTGAGTCCGTGTTTCACTTAACTTGTGGTTAACCACGCTTGAGTCCGTGGCACCGTAACATTTCCTATCTTTCTTAATGCATGAGAATTTATTAGACTTTATGAACATTTCTAACATGGCATATTCTTGTACATGGCATAGCATAACATGACGTATTCTTGTACATGGCATAGCATAGTGTAGCGTATTCTTGTACATGATATAGCATGACATATCATAACATGGCATTTTCTTATACATGGCATAGCATAACATGACCTGACATAACATGCTCTGAACGTTTTATGACATTCCATGGCATACATGATCAAAGTACTACCTGAACATGACATACATGATCTAAGTACTATATGAACATGGCATACATAATCTATGTATTATATGGACATGGCTTGTATAATCTGACTATTCCATTACATGGCATACTTGAATTACTACATGAACATCTCATGGCTTTCATATGATTTTAGTAACATTCAATCAATTGAACAACAGATTCATTCATTCAAGCATAATCTCATATTTCATCAAAGATCGTAAGAGGAATCTAACCTTGACTTGCCTCTTAGCGTAGCATAGTCAACCATCATAAGCACATCATATTTTCATACAAAACAATAATAATCACAGTATGCATGCATTAATATGATCATACTATTTACCTCTTAGCACTGCTTCCTGATTTCCAACTTGTAGCGCATTACCTATACGAGGTACTAATCGTCACTAACCTTTCTAGAAAGATGTGTCATAGCATTCTAAATACTTAAAATCATATATAATAATATTATTCAAAACTCATAACATGTTCCTTAACTTCTATTTAAAATATAACTTAATAATTTTATAAAAATCTTAGTTAAAAGTCGATTGGAATATTAACTAAATAATGGACTCAAAAGATACTTTAAAATTATACTTTAAAATCCCTTAAATACTTATCTATAAAAATAAGTCTATGACTAATATATTTATTCAATTAAAAGCTTCGGCCTACTTAATTATCAGCCCAGTTTAAACCTCAGGCTCGCATGAAATCAACGCACTTAACCTAGTACTATAGTTTCTGAAATACTTCAAGTCCAACCAGATTTATAAACCAGTCAAGTTACAACTAAGCCCAGCCCCAATAAAACTCAGCCTAGTAGAAAGGGTATTTTGGGAAAACTGAAGCAAAAGAAATAAAAAGAGAAAACAGGCTTACGGGAGAGGGGGCTGTGCGATGCTCACCGAGAGAGAGCTAAGTGCGACGGTGGCTCTGGGTGGCTGGGAGTGACCAGCGACGTGACTGGGGGGTCCCTATGGTGGTGCGACACCGAGAGAGGGAGAGAGAGAGTTTAGAGAGAGAACCATCAAACCAAAAAAACTAGGGAAAGAAGTTAGTGGCCGACGGCGATGGGCTTACCGGAAGGGAGTGGGTGCGACGGGACTAGGTTGGCCAGCATTTTCTGTGGTGGTGTGGGAGGTGGTCCGTCAAGGTGACTGTTGGTTGCCGAGAGGGGCTACGGTGGTGCTTGTGGGAGGAGTTTCCTTTCTCTGCGTGAACGAGTTTTCTCCAGGAATTTTTGTGTGTAATTCAGAGGCTTTGTGGGTTTCTTATAGGCGATGGGAGGGAACAACGTGAAACTTCAGGAGATTGGCTGAAATTTGAAGTTGCCTAGACTTTAGGAACCTATTCCTACGAGGATACAGATTCTGAAAGGATTTGAGTAGTTTGAGTTGGAGTTAGTCTCAAACTGGAAACCGAATCTAATATGGGAACTTAATGGATAAAGTATACGAAGGTTTTGATAGGGAAGGAATCACTAATTTAATCTATCTGTTAGCACATTTTCTAAAATGATAATAAAAATATAAAGATAATAAAAATAAATAAATAAAATACTAGTTTTAAGCCCTAAATTTGGACCCATATGTTACATTACGAAGCAGCAAGTGGTCCACAGTTTCACCACTTTTCCTATTAATTGGATGTATCCAGTTAATATACACTTTGTCTCTCTAGTGTGAATCGTTGATGAACCTTGTATTGCAATTTTTTTTACTAAGTAAAAGGAGGGGTGCAACACAACCTTGTATTGCTATTATTCTTTACATTAAGCCTTTGTAATTGGGCTATGCCTCCTTTTCGTATGAACAAAATTCTTGATTACCTATAAAAAAAAAAAAAGAAAAAAAAAATCTTTAGATTAACTTATGGGGGGGGGGGGGGGGGGGGGGGGACTATTTTGATTTTCTATTTTTTCCGCACTAATTTTCCTTCTTTTTTTTCACCCCTCAGTTAGTTGAATTGTTTGCTGCTGCTCAAACATTAGGGAATGCTTTCATAAAATCTTGTTCTTTTAGAAAATGAGGCAAGTCTTTAGGGAATTATGTAACTTTCTTGTAGAGTTTCAGGTGTAAATAGTGGAAGGAATAAATGCATTTTGGGATGGGCCCATATGAGTCTGTCTAAGATTTAGTAATGCAAATGCATGCCCAGTAAAGAAAATTGGTTCGCATTGACACAAACTAGAATCTGATGTCTAGCAACATGTTGCACTGTTGTGGAGTTCCTAATCTGTACCTCGTGTGGAATTGGGCTATTGGAATATAGTGCAAACTCTAAACTATATTAACTAGTGTAACAATGGATTGAGAATTGAACACTTTAATGCCAAACCCAAAGCCCATCCACTAATCTAGGGATCTAACCAGAACCTAAATCTTCTTTAGGCTTTTTATTGGGAGTTTGAAGGTATTATGTTCCAACCAAAAACAATGGGTTTCTATATTGCAGAAATTGTCCCCGGATATACCCCTACAACTAGCATCCGAGACAATATTAAGAATGTTCAGAGCTCGCCTTCATCATCATCGTCAAGGGCAGGTAAATATAATTTGAATGTGATATTTCTCAAAATTAGACTACAGAATTATGAACTACTATCACAAACGCATCTCTTTAATGAATCTTCAGTTTAGTTACTGTCCAAGTCATAGTTGCAGTTGTTGATCCTTAAGTTTTATGGAGATCGCTCAACAAATGCAACATCATGCTTTTATCGCTCCACAAATGCAACATCATCCTTTTATTGCCCCACAAATGCAACATCATCCTTGCTCTACAAATGCAGCTTCATTCTTTATCTTCATCCGTTGATCTTGAGGCTTTATGGCGATCCGTTCAGTCTGGTTCCTCTCCAAATCATAGTTTGTTATGTTTGCATGATTGCTCCCCTTTTCCTTTGAAGACGATTTGGCTTAATTAGGTACCCCCAAGAGCAAACGTTTTTGTATAAACAACTGCTTTAGGAAAGTTTCTCAGTTCTCACCTTGCACGATGCAAGGAAGCAGTAACTTCTAGTAATAGATTGGTGTTTTATGTGCATTAAGTGTGGAAATGATGTGTTACCTTTAACTTCACTGTGAGGTAACTAGCACTTTATGGACTTTTTTTACCTTTTGGGGGTAGTTTGGGTCATGTCTTCCCAAGTGGTGGATTTTCTAGCTTGTTGGAAGGGGTAGTTTGGTAGTCATCAACGTGCATTATTGTGGAAAATTATCCTGTTTGTTTAATTTGATGTATTTGGAGAGAGAAAGATGATCATAAGTTTGAAGATTGGGAGAAGTTGGAGATGGACCTCAAGACATTGTTTCCAAACACCTTGTGCAATTGAATGGCGGTCCACAATAATGTGTTGCCTCTTCTAATTATAGTTTCCAATACTTACAGATATATTCCTTTCTTAATTTAGGTGCATCTCTTATATACTTTTTGTACTGGGGCAACAGCCTTTTATTCAATGAAACTCATCTTCTTTATCAAGAAAATTCATGGCTGTCTCAGTTCTATAGTTTGCCAAACATCCAGAGGTTCTCCTGAATCATAGTGATAGGTTTATCTGTTTTCTCTAAACCAGACCTATTATAGTGCCGAAAATTTGATCTCTACTATGTTTTTATAGATTGTGCATAATCTATCCCTTGCCGTAGACGTTGATGCAAAGTTAGCGAGATTAGAGGAAAGATCGAGACATGTTCAGATCAACGATGAAAGCCTTTGCGATTCTTGTCATGCCCGCCTAGGAACTAAACTGTTTGCAATGTACCCAGATGATACCATTGTCTGCTACAAGGTTTGTGATATTGATCTTTCTTATATTATTTTAATGGGGATAAATTCTGGAATGGTGTGGGCAATTTTATTTCAGGGCTTATGAGTTATGTGTCTCCAGAATTCAAAGTTTATTTTTCCAAGACAATGGGTTACCAATGGGAGAAAGCAAAGGAGTTTTACTTTGGACTCTTAAACCATCACCTTAACCCCTACACTCACTAATCACGGGAGTCAAGATTGTCTTCCGTGGCTGTTGATTTATAGAAAATTGAAGTGCACTAAAAAAGGAAAAATCTAAACCTATTCTATTCATACATCTTTATAAACATAAAATGAAAGCAAGCTAATTAAGTTAGCTTGGAGCAACAAGGTCCTAAAACAGTTGGGACTTTTCAGTATCTCATGAGTTTTTGCCTGAAATGAAAGAGGTAGAGTGGTGAATACATGCATGGATAGAAACACGGAAATTCACTGTCCAACAGTAATTTTTTTTTTTTTTTTTGCCCTTTCCGTGCTTCTGTCCATAGCCCAATTATTTCTCAAATAGGTATTAGTCAAATTTCAAGTGCTTGTACTTGGGGTATGTATGCTATTTAATTGATGATAAGCACCTACATCCTTTATGCAGTGTTTTCGTCGCCAGGGCGAGTCCACTTCTGTCACAGGTCGCAACTTCAAGCAAGATGTTCTTATCAAATTGGGTTGGCTTGTGACCCAATGATCTAGTGGACATCACGAAAATTTTGGATGTTCCAGGACTGGCTATTTCTGCTTTATGGTTCTATAGCTCGGGGTTTGGAGTGATTTCTCCAGATTTTTGACAAATCGGTGGTGTCAAAGTAACCAAATGTTCTCTTGAAGTGTACTAATGTAATTCAGTGGAGGTCAAGCCCCATGCGTTCTCTTGTTTAGAAGAGGCCTACAGCCAGGTACCAACTCTGTAGGGTAAATAGCATGCCATCTGATGATTGGCACACTGAATATGTATGTATTGCTTACACATTGTAAACGCCATATTGATTTAGTGTGATGACTATGCTTTTTTGGAAACCCTGTTTGTTGTGTAAAAAATAATTCGGCAATAATGTTGTTGCAGAGGCCTGTGCCTCTCTTCCAGCTCAGAAACCACCCTACTCTGCTTCCGATTTCTTTTTATTTAAACATTCCCATCTTCCCTTGTTTATGTAGAGTTACAATGTCGTACCAGAAACTGTTTAAACGGCCAGACACATCACGCAAATCTAGTGAGATGAATATATGTTCCTGTTGGTTTTGTTCGTACTCACAGATATCCAGAGCAATCGCATGAGCGCCACAAAATGAATCGCCCCACCTTGTGCTTCGAAAAGGTCATAGTGAGTGCCTGTATTGAGATTTTAGATGATGAACAAAGGCACCAGATGATTAAACTCGGTGTAAACAACTTTGATCAGCAAAACTTGTGAATTTTGCGAGGTCTTGTATGCAATGGGGGCCTAGGACTACAAAGACATTGAACTAAACATGTCCATCTTTTTATGCATATCATCGTACATATCTTGTATGCAAGTTCTTGATATTCCAGATCTTAACTACACAGGAGATATATGGGAGACTTTCAACCTTTTTCAGTATTTGATGGAAGTGATTTAGGCATGCATGATCAACTGACACACTTATGGCATTCAGCTAGCACGACATGCTGCCTCCCTCGCCTTGTCATTTTGAAAGTGACCAGTGACAGTAGAACGTGCCTCAGCCTGTGAAGAATGATCGTCTCCCCCTTGAGAACCTGATATATATGGAGCTCGCCAAAGGCTTTGGATCAGCCACACTGTCTTGGTCATCGATCTACTGGATGATTTCCCAATATTCTTCCTTTCGCGATGTTACTTTGAAGCCTTGGCCTTTCTCCCCCGTTTAAATGCATTGGGCATAGACGTCACGTAATCATTTTATTTTTTAATCCTCCTTTTATAAAAAAAAATATATATATATATATATATATTCTTTATCACAACAAGATATATACTTAAAAATTATTTACATATGTACGGTAACATTCTATGATACATATAATGAGAGTATCAGGTATCATCTCTATTCAGTGACTATTTTCGATCACAAAAAACTCCTTGATGTTCGCATGCAAAGGGTAAAAAAGTCCAATTAATTTGTGGTAGTAGGCAATCATAGCACTATATCTATCTCAGGAATGCATCTTAATCACTCAGATTAGTGCATCTTAAATTTGGCATAACATGTTTGGCATGTTCATAGACCCAAGTATCATGTACCCTTTATTTTGGTGCATGGCATGCAACATAGGAAACATAGAAACATAATCACATTGGATGGACCCTACTGGTTGTTAAACGTAGAAAACTTGATGATTTTAATTACACCTGCCAAAACTCATGGACTTCCATCAACAACCATCTCTCATTTTCGAGTTGATAAGATGCTAATTAAGATAATTTCTAGACTAGGGTTCCATTAACCAATTAGCTAGGCGGAGTTATTTTTTACTTAGATTGTTAAGGTCTCCTGCCATTAACCACTAAATATATCCCTATTTGTAGTTTCTCATACTTTTCAATGCAGGGCAAAGAAAAAGATTCCATGACCAATGTTCCAAAGAAATGAGGCAGATGGGACAACTACACATCCATTTCCCCAATGAATAAATGAATGTAAAGGTCAAAAGACAGACAAATCCCGAGCAAATGCAGGCACACGTTGTCCCCCCACCCTTCTTGTTCCCATGTATGCATGTGGCCATGCCACTTGATCTTGTTTCCACAAAAGTTTCGTAAGGCCAAAGATCAACTTGGAAAATGAAACCTTCAGACCAACCACAAGAAATCACATATATCTAGGCATATATATATATATATATATATGGATCAGATCAGCTTAGCAGCAATTTTCCTTTGCAACTTGCATAAACCAGAAAGTACAGTTGCCTTTCCAGTGCATCAGGTTGTCTAGGAAAGTAGTACACTTTCTTCTTTTTTTAAGAAATATATATATATATATATATATATATATAAGCTTTTCCTATATAGATATATACATGGTTAGAATCTCCATTAATTTAACAACTAAATTATTAGCTATTTCTTATTAATGTGAGGATCAGTATAGTAGTTCATATATACTAAGTGCAGGATTAAGACAATTGGTCATGATCTTCAGCAAAACATAGTTGAAACTAGAATTAACTTTAATTGATTTTCTTCAGAGCCTCAATATATAGTTGTTCTGCTCTGAATATTGGTATGTTCACCATTAACTCTTATTAGAGATCGATGATGCAATCCACTGAATGAATCTGCATCAATACCCTTGAAAAGAAACCGAAAAGTTGGGACAAAATAAAAGCAACCTCGCAAACCCTATCAATACGGCATCAGGATAGGTGAGTAATGAAACATAAGTGGGGCCAAATGTAAAGGAAAATATAAGGGGAAAAAAAAAAAAAAAAAGAAAAGAGAAGGCTCTAGATTTGAACTTATTTATTCATAACCATTGCCACACCTACCTTGATCAATTGAGATCATTCAATTCACTGAGCTAACTTACAAAGAAATCACGTGATAATATCCATCAATAATCAAGCCCTACTATTCAAAAAAGGTGCATGTGGTCCTTTTCCCTTCCATTAGGGTTGGTCGATATGCCATCGTTTGTCATCCAAAAGCACCAAAGACAGAAGAACCACCAAAGCAAAGGACAAAAGAGAGCGACACCCTCAACCGATTCCACCAGGCAATTACCAACGTATAAAGCTGATTCATGATGCCCTTCATATAAATAATGAAACAGTAATGCTTGTGAGAAAAAAAATAATGGCATGATATTATTGGACTTGTAAAGCTAGCTAGCTGTAGTAGTACCGACCAAGCTGGCGTCTTGACTGAGCTCATGGAAACCGGCCGCCCGCTAGTTTCCCCAGCTGCATTTTGCAAATGTAATTAATGACCCGCGCGAGAAACCCACCCTACTACTTCATCACCAAGTACTCTTATTCTGGGCTAAAACCTTTCTAAGCTTTGGATCATAAAGTGCAGTACACGAATTTAAAGCAATCACCAAAAGGTTACTATTTGCAATTGGTTGGGGTTACTAGTTTGGGTGGAGGACATAAATACAAAGCTGGGAAGCCGTACGTGTACCAAGATATAAATCATTTTCAGCAAACAAAACTAGAAGTTGGCCAAGATATCAAGCGAATCAGTTTGATATATAGTTAGTGATGCTCAAGATTAAAGTGATCCAAGTTATATATATCAAATGGTGGATAACTTATTGGTAAGTTTTAGGTATACCTAGTAGCATATATTTATTGCTTATATATAATAACGTCCACTAAAAAAAAAAAAAAAAAGAATAAAAACAACTTTTTATTATAAACCCCATGTATATATATATTTATACACATGCCACCTTGCGCAGGATGCAAATACTTTGATCAGTACTATTAAATTTTTTTGTTTTTTAAAGAAAACGACACCCCGTAATTTATTAAAGAACCCTCAGTACTTAAAAACTTGATTACAACTAAGGACTCCATCTTTATGGTAACATTAAACCCAACAGTAATGTTGTTGGTTTTTGATATGTAAAGCAGTACTAACCCATTTATTCAAGTATTTGCCTTTTAGTTTCGGACCAAGCTGCTGACAGCACACACTGGTCTCCGTTCATTTCATTTATAATTGCAAACTACAAACCAGAGAGGGAGAGAGAGAGATAGAGAGAGAGGTCAGTGTCAATAGCTGTAAAGACCAAACCCACCATTGAATACTTCATCTATAGCACGGTACAAGAAGAGGAAGAGAGATCTAGCCCGAGACGTACTGCATAACAAAAGCATTTATTTATTTATATATAGATGGAGATCTAGGTTTGAGTCACGAGAAGCGCCCCTAAAGCATGCATATCTCGTGCCTCCTTTCGACAATATTTATGGGAGAGTCAAGCTTCTTAGTTCTTCCAGTGTTCCTTACAGGTGGTTTCCAACAAAGTCCAGATGCTATTCATCGTTCTGGTTCTTGGATCTCACTTGTCCGGTTTGTTGGTTTGAGAGGTTGAAGCTGCCAGCATGATCTGGTAAGAACCAATCAGTCTAGACAATAGCGTGAATCTTGCACCAACAAATTCAGATATGTAGCCACTTAGGTGCGGAGAATATATTTGGCGGAACCCATATGGTTTATATGTCCTCGAAAAAAATATATGAACTATATATATATATATATATATATATATATATATATATCACCTGGCCTGCTTCATCTAGATCAATTTTGCTTGATTTTATTCGATGAATATGTGAGTAATATTAATATTGATTCTATAGCTAAACAGATAAGTTTTTAAAGGGGTTTTCGAGGAAGCCAAGGATTATTAACTAGAATCAACGAGAAATTAAATCTCGTTCCACTTCAACTTCGTAGATAATATGGTTCCATCAGGTCATCCTGCAGCTTCAATCACTCACTTCCGACAAAGGAAGAAACCTTCGCATCTTTTTAAGGATGTATACTAGTACTGGTTCATACTCTACAAATGCATTCCAGCAGGTATTGATCATCCAATATTCTATATTTGTTTTATTTCTTGTATCTTCTGATCTCATGGAGAAGTTTTGTTGTTGATTTTGATCAAGAACTAGACCAATTCATTTTTCTGTAGTGATTTTGCATTCAGAAGCTAGCTATAATTATTTGGCTTTCCACAGACATATAGTAGTACTTATGAATACATACATACATGACATGAAAGATGCCACGCACCTGCTTGTCCATGCTAGCTGTCATGGCTTCTTGAGTTTTCAACTCACCCAGAACCAGCCATGCCTCGTAATAATATTTTGAAAACGAAAACGAAAATCTCTGATCTCTGTCTCTCGCTAGGCATGTGCATTTTTGTCTTGATTTTTGTGGTAGTATCTGGAAGACTAGAACCATAATGTAAAACAAATTCTCAAGACAAGCCAACGAGGCAGTTATCAAAGCGTAGTTGCACTTTTGGCCGCTGGTACTTTACATGTATATCATGCACAGATAGATAGCTGTTGCTCTCTGATCATATATATGTGTGTGTGGTCTCTCAAATCTCAATATCTATATATTCATCTCATTTACCATCTCATGCTTTCATTCATCTTTCAGAAAAAGGGACTGAAAAGGTACGACTACTATTGTTTTACCTTTGTCACATGATCTACTGCTATTACGTGTCCAGTACGTTTTGATGTTCATATTGATCTAGCAGTTTATATAATATATATATATATATATATATATATATATATATAGTCTAACAAGACATGAACATGGTATACATGCAACGGATCAAGGACGTATAATATATCTAATTAAAGTCAGACACCCAATCAATATATTTGTTAATTGCAATTGATCTATTTTGGTACTGTTCAATCGCTGATCATCAGTACGTACTTTATGTTTAAATACTCATTTTCGAAACCCGAAGTATGAATACGTAAATTTAAGATCATATAGTGGTCGCATGCATGTATTTAATTGATGACATCTTCGGATACGTCCGACAAAGCCCAAAATTTTATTGATAAACTCTCACTTCACTTGTGACAAAGGAATACATAATAACAATCAACACCTCAGACGATACAAAACCCAAAAACAACCCAAAGAGATCAGCATGCACCAGCACCTAGCTATTAGCAGCAGGTTCCAGCAAGTAGTAGCAGTGGCAGCAGATGATAGTCAGATGGTGAATATATATCGTGTGCGAATTACAATTAACACTGGCACTACAGACTTTCCAGCAATCCGGCCAAAGCAACACGTACAATAATATGACAGGAGGAGTTCCAACACGAGCAAGCATGCATGCAGCAGTTACCTTAGTAAAAACAGTACTAGTACTCAAACAGCAGTACTTCAACGGCAAGCAGGGATAGCATGGAAAGCATCAGCACCAATAAAGCCACTTCACCTGAAAAGATCGAGCATGTAGACAACCAAGCAAGAGACAGCTAGCTAGCTAGACCAGTAGATCTTAATCCCCCCACTTCCTTGCAAGACTAATATTATGCGGAGATGGTCGAAACCTTGATAAAGAGATCAACTTGGTTTTAATACAGAAGTACTTGATCATCTCTCATGCAGCACATAATTCTCCAATTAGTTGCTAAATAATTTTGATTCCATAGAGTCTGTTGTTCCTTTCCTTCCAAATGATATATATAGACCGAATTGTGGCTATATTTCATGTGTATTATGTATATACAAATAAATAAATACATATATTATATAATATGCATACATACATACATGGACCATTCATATGAAATTGGAAGGTGCGTGGAACTTGCAGCTGTAATATAAATTGTAATCATAGCCGAACTAGAATTAATATATATATTAGGAAGAGTCATGTGTGTGTATGTGTATATATATATAGAAGAGTACAACATCTCATCGATCATGCAATCGGCCATATTGTATGTTGTCATGATCTAGCTCTAGGCCCCAAGCAGGTAAATAAAAGTGGTTGAATTAAAATAAAATAAATTATAAAGTTACGATGTCCTAATTATTAATCATATCACCAACCAACCAGAGGATCAAAACAGTGTCATCCGTTATGATCACTGATATCGTCTTTGTCATAATAAGTCAGAGAGGACTGATAGCACAAAGTTAATGGGGAAAAAAAAAATGGAATTATATATATCTAGTTATTTTTGTTAACTAGATATTTTGTAAAAATATCGCCGTGACAAATTATATATATACATCACTGATTACAAACTAATGTTAGAACCACCCGGGCCATTAATAGTACCCAACCTACAGCACTACTAATGATGGGGAGACTTGATTTTAGGTATTTTTATTTTATTTATAAGCCAATGAGACACTTCACCCATGATGTAAATAAGTTAGCCCCCTTTACAATACGAGAACTGCTATATACAATCACCTTTACAATACGAGAACTGCTATATACAATCACTTTTGTACTCTTTGAGCACTCCACAATAACAAAGAATACACAACAGATTTGTTATAAAATAAAAAAATAAAACAATTAAAAACTTTTTGGAAACATTAACTGACAACCTTCGGCGAGGAAATGCAAGTCTGCTGCTTTATTGACAGTAAAGACATATACATGCTGTTTTACAACAAACGTGGAATAAAAAAAAATGTTGGGGTACACATGATCTATGTGGTACTCAATAAACCAGGCGGCTAGCCAAAAATAACATTTTCGATGCTTGACTATCAATAGCTGTTCATACTCCCACCTCAAGGAGTGCTCATGGTACAATGACGTCAAATGATACACAGATCAAAGACCAACTAACAAAAGTACCATCTACACGTTTATCTTTGAAATATTGCATGACTCACATATGTAACCTATAGTGTAACCCTTGACCAAAACAAGCTCAGATGAACGGCAATTGACCCCAAAGTTGATGAACCCTCATATTTTCGTTTAGGTTTTGACACTGGAGATGATTGCAATTTGGAATATTTCGAAGCCCCACGATTCAAATACCAGAATGGAGGAACAATTGTGTGAGAGAACTCATTCATTCCTCATAAGACATGCAGTTCCCTTAAGAGAAATGAGCCAATTTTCTTGTCCCCACTTCATTATGGTTCTTCGATGTTGAAGGAACAATTGGAATGCTTCCTTCTCTTTGATTCGGGCTGATCACCTAACTGCAATGAAACACAAATCTCTTCATCACTGCCATTCCTTAATGCTGAGAGATTTTTACATTCTAGATGATTGTTTTGGTTGATTTGAACTGGAGATCTTGCAGCAAAACTTGGAATGAACTGGTGTTCTACATTTGGAACTGTTTCAATTTCGTTTTCTATGTGAAACTCGGTGTGTATGTGTATGGATGGTGCATTCCTTTCTGGATAGGACTCGCCTTGAACTGGAATGTGATGGAAACCAAGTGGCTCAAAGTTCTCTTCATGTTTATCTTTTGATGGCATGCGGGAAGCAGGAGATGACTCAGCAACTGTAGAACCAATACCTGCTGCTGAAGCATTCCTCTGCTCTTGCAACGCAGCTATATTCCCATAAAACAACAAAGAAAGAATCACGCGTCAGGGATCAACATATCTCTCTCAGCTTATAAAAACTAACCAATCATGCTACACTTTCTTATCTCACAATCATCGTCATTAAACCTAAAATGAGCCTACTTAGCAGTATCTGAGAACATGTCATCCATGCTTGTATTTTCCTATGAATGAGTGTTTCTACTAATAAAAGAAATATTAAACCAATTGCTTGGCCCTTTTTTTGGGACCTTGATGTCTAGTCCTAGATAAGGAAAGAGACATGCTCTTCAAAAATTCTGTGCAGAAGGAAGCCAGGTGACTAAGGAAAATAAATATGTAGAATGGTCCAGAAGCACAAACCTTGAAGCCCTTCACTGGTTATGATGAGATCAAGTTCAAGGAGGTCAAGAAGGCGCCCAAGATCAACTCCACTAGTCCAATTTTCTGGGGATTGTCCAACTTTTAGTTTCAACCGACCCCGATTAGCCGTCCCACCCCAAATGATCCCAACAGCTCGCGGCTTCTCCCCATTCTGGCCTGTTAAGAGAATAAGGCTTCCACTATCACCTTCAAGGTCAAATGTCTGCTGGTTCTCTCCAACAACAAGAAAATCAGTAAAGAAACATATCCCTTTTTCGTCATTGTATTCCAGGGCATAAGCCATTATGGTCCCAGTAGTCAACCCAGAACTTCTTCCAACTTTGACTACTTGCCGTCCAATGAGACTGTTAATAGGAGACTGCAAATCTATGATGTTGATGTCACCTATCTCACCCACACCTTTTACAGATGTAGTCACATTGTTCATATTAAAATCTTCTGCAAAAGGTATGAAGGCCCCATCAGCTCGTACGAATGTTTCTGCATGATTATCAATTATAATGGGCATGTGTGGGGGTTAGAACGCAGTGAGAAAATCATTATCACATGCATGAAATTACAAATAATCTTGCTTTGGTAAGATATTCAAATACAAAAGGGGCAGAAATCTAGGGAAGACTACCACTAATCAAGGATACTTCTAAAATTTTAACTAAGCTTGATAGGTTAAATCAGCACAAAGCAAAAAGATACACGAGAAAGAGTATTATTTGATAAATTTAACCTATTCTTCTTCATTAAATTCAACTCAAAAATATTTCCTGCATCAACGACTCTACACACTTGCAAGACTTTGAAAGTATTATCATTAAACATCTACCATTATCCGAGAAATCAGCAATATTCAACTTATTAAGGTTACAAGGCTGCACATTGGTTACAAATGTAAACAGGCACAAAACCAAGTTTGTTTGGGGCTGATGTAGAGAGCATGTGAATGCTTCTGGGTTGAAAAATAATAGAACTTTAATTGTTGTTTCAGTAAAGGGAGAGAGAGAGAGAGAGAGAGAGAGAGATTTGTGTAACAGAAATTTAAGGTTGGGACAGAAATTTGTGATGACTGTTGACTCTGTTCTGATCCAAAGAATGGCCCCATGATATACTAATTAACTGATATTATAGTGAGCCTAGGATTATATTATAAATATTGAAAGACAGGATGCGTGCTGGAAGTCAAAAAATGTCGGTTTAAACCAATTGATAATCACAGTTTCTTGATCTGATTATAATATTTTTTGGGGAAATTTCCTTTTGCACCCCCAAACTAACATGAAGTTTTTCAATTGCACCCAAACTATAGAAACCAACATTTTGGTACCCCCCCCCCCCCCCCCCCCCAAAAAAAAAAAAAAAACAAAAGAAAACTACCACTTTCTTTCAATTTGCATTCTCTATCCCATAAATCCGATATTACGGAACCCTAAGATTCTGAATGATTGTCTAAAATGCCCTCCCTGTAATTTAATATAAAAAAAACAAATATAATATTGGAATAAAAATAAATAAAGAAATGATAAAATAAGAAATGTTTGTTTTACTAGAGCTGTATAGGACTAGGAAATTGATGAAGTTTCAGCTTTTTTCAGTTTTTTATACTCTTTGAGGCTTGGTGGTAATGATGGGGATAGGATGTTGTGGAGGTCCAAGGGGAGCAAAAAGTTCTAAAGTTTTTTTTTTTTAAAAAAAAAATGATAAGTAAGAACCTTTATTGAATCGAATGAAACTAGGTGAAACCCATATACACAGGAAGTATACAAAATGAGACACCTAATTACATTCTAGAAAGCTGAAAAGAAAACAAAAACTCATGAGCATTCCCTCCCTTTAGTACAATAGCAGAAAACCACTGAAAAAGAAGACACAAAGAAATTCCAGATTTCTCCCACTGCTCTCTCCTTGTTGTTAAAGCACCTATCATTCCTTTCCATCCATAAACACCACATTAAGCACAAGGTATCATCCTCCACGCCGCTACCAGTTGAGAGCTATTGTGATGCCTATTCTAGCATGCTAGTGGATCCACCACACTCTTAGGCATAACCCAACTCAGCCCGGCTCTACTAAGAATGCCAACCCATAACTCCCTAGCCACTTCACAATGTAAAAGTAAATGATCAATCGATTTCTCATTCTTCTTACACATGAAGCACCACTCCATAACAACCATACCACGTTTCTTTAGATTATCAACTGTCAAAATCTTCCCAAATGCAGCTGTCCATGTAAAAAAGGCAACTTTAGACGGCACAAAAACCTTCCAGATGCTCTTCCACGGAAAAGAGATATGTTGTTGGACTGTCAAAACCTTGTAAAAAGATTTAACTGAAAACTTATTACTCCCCATATGTTTCCACAGCATACAATCTCTCCTATTTCCTCCCATCTTCACTGAATACAAAAAGATGAAAAAAACCTGCAATCTCATCAAGTTCCCAATCCTGAGCATTTCTAGTGAAAATAACATTTCAAAGCACAGTCCCATTAGCACGACACAACACCTCTGAAACAGCAGCCTGCTGGTTTCCAACCAAGCTGAAGACAACCGGAAAAACAGTATTAAGAGGTCTCTCACCACACCATTCATCAAATCAAAAACGGATTCTTGCACCATCTCCAAACCATCTCCAACCACAAACTTAAGATGTTCACTCCTTTCTAATAAATTTCCATAGGCATACACCATAACACCCCCTACCTTCCTTAGAACACCATTCCCCCCCACTCACTTCTAAACTTCCGAACAATAACCTCTCTCCACAATGAATCCCTTTCCATTTGATACCTCCACAACTACTTTCCTAATAATGACTTATTAAAAATACTCAAATTTCGCACCCCCAAACCATCATTCACAATCGGCCAGCTCACCATTTGCCAACTCACATGATGAAATTTATTCACCTCCCCCATACCACCATACAAAAATGCTCAAAACAATTTTTCATCCAATTTACCACACCCACCAGTAAAGGAAACAAAGAAAGATAATATGTAGGAAGATTAGAAATGGTACTTTTGATAAAGGTTAATCTCCCCCCTTTTGATAGATATAGCCGCTTTCAACCCGACAATCTTTTTTCAACCTTCTCTAAAACACTGTCCCAAATATTTTTTCCTTTGAAGGACACCCCCAAGAGAAGCCCAAGATATTTCATAGGAAGAGAAGCAACTTTGTAGCCCAACAAATCGGCAAAGAAGTTAATATTCCTCACGTCCCCTCACCAGTACCAATTTCGACTTTTCCAAGTTCACCTCGAGGCCTAAAACAGCTTCAAAACACAATAAAACAGCCCTTAAAGCTTGAATCTGACCACTTTCAGCATTACAAAAAATAATTGTATCATCCGCAAATAATAAGTGAGAAATTGAAATAACACGATTACTATTGTTTCCCACCAAAAAACCAGCAAGAACTCTCCTACTGCAGCCTCCACCATGCGACTCAATGCCTCCATAACAATAACAAAAAGAAAAGGGGATAACGGATCCCCTTGTCTCAAAATCCTCAAGGTCTGAAAAAACCCACGTGAGTTACCATTAACTAAAACAAAAAACCGAGCGGTCGAAACACAATGTTTAACCCATCCACACCGCCTATCCCCAAAGCCACATCTTCTAAGCATATAAAAAAGAAAATCCCAACACACGTGGTCGTATGGCTTTTCCATATCCAGCTTGCAAAGAACCCTCGGAATGCCTTCTCTCATCCGGCTGTCCAAACACTCGTTCACAATCAGAACTGAATCCAGTATTTGCCGACCCCGAATGAAAGCATTTTAAGGTTTAGAAATGATTTTATCCATCACCATACTCATACGGTTAGCTAACACCTTCGAAACAATTTTATAAATCCCGCCCACCAAACTAACAGGATGGAAATCTTTCAACTCATAGGCACCAGCTATCTTCGGAATGAGGGCAATAAAAGTAACATTTAGGGACTTCTCAAACCTATGACAAGAATGAAAATCATGGAAAACCTGCATCACTTCTTCCTTCACTATATCACAACACTTCTGAAAAAAAGCCATAGAAAAGCCATCCAGACCCGGGGCTTTATCTTTGCACATACCTCTCAGCACCTGATGCACCTCTGCTCCTTCAAACGGCCTCTCCAACCAGCTGGTCAAAATTTCAAACCATCAAGTTTAGGAAGCCATTTTGTTGTCTCAGAAAGGAGATCTTCATAATACTTCACTATATGATCTTGAAATCTCCTCCATCAACAGAACCCTCTCCAAATCCGTCACTACTGAATTCTTCCTCAATTTCGTCTCCTCCGATGTATCTCCCATCAACTCCCTTCCCTCCAAATCCTATAGTTCCTCCATAAGGGACTCTTTTTGGTTGACAACATTACCAAAAACTTCCGAGTTCCACTTTTTTATATCTTGTTTCAATGCCTTAAGCTTACCTGCTAAAATGAAACTGGGGGGACCTTCAAAATGATAAGAGGCCCACCAAAGTCGCACCTTCTCCACAAAACCATCATCTGCTAACCACATATTTTCAAACTTGAAGTACCGTCGTCCCCCATGAATACCTCCACAATCTAATAGGATAGAAAAATGATCCGAGCAAACATGGGTTAGCCCCTTTTGGCACAAATCCGGATAATGAGCCTCCCATGACGAAAAGGCTAGAAATCTATCCAATCTCGGCCATCCCCGACTATTAGACCATGTGAATTCACTACCGACCATAGGAAAATCCATGAGATCTAGATCAAAAATGAATTCCGAGAACTCTTCCATAGTGAGAGAGAGTCTACAATCCCCCGATCTCTCGCTAGGAAAACAAACGATGTTAAAATCCCCACCCATACACCATGGCACCTCCCAAGAAAAGTATAAGCCCACCAAATCCTCCCAAAGTCTTCTCCTATCTCTACTCGAGTTAGGCCCTTATATACCCGCGAAAGCCTACTCCCACCCATCTACCACATTTTTAAAGCAGCTCGCAACCAAAAAGGAGCCAACACCCTCCTCTACCGCCTCCACCACCCTTTTATCCCACATAAGTAGAATACCACCTGACGCTTCAGACGAAGCCAAGTATGACCAACCCATATATGAACACCCCCACAAAGTACGAATAATTCTTCTATCAATGACCCGTAACTTTGTTTCTTGTAAACACACCACATCAACATTCGAAGCTCGCAATAAAGAGTTAATGCGAAGGCGCTTATTGCGATCATTAAGCCCTCGCACGTTCCAAGAGAGGATCTTAGGCTTCATAAGCAAGAGTGGCCTCCCTCCCCTTGAGTCTACCCCTTCCACCACTCCCTTCCCCCCTCCCCTTAAGTCTATCCCTTCCACCACTCTCTTCCTTTGCCGCATATTTGATAGTACATTCAAGCCTTTTGAGTTCCCGATCTCTCTTAATAGCTGATTTCAAACTATTGTCTTCAATGGCCACTAGAAGAGCTCTAAACTGTTCTTCATAACCTACATGGGACACCCCAATAATATCTTGAATATCTTCAACTTTCTTAAAGACCCATTCCGAAATGGCTAGGATGAACCATACATATGGGATCAGCAACCCCCCCCCTTCAAGACAGTCCCCTTCAGTGCCTTCACAGATGGCCAACTGTAAGTTTCCCCCGTCAGACCCCCCCCCCAAGGAGCACTTCACAGTGATCCCCTCCAATGTTCGATAAGTATTCCAGCTCACGAACTCCAATGAGAGAGTTACAAATACTCTGCCCAGCCAAAGACATAGGGGATCCCGAGGGGATTAAATTCACCTCTTCAATTTCCGACGTGCTAATCACCTGGGTTAAAAGCGTGGGATCACCAGAAGTCACCGGCGAGAGGTTCTGTGCAGATTCCGACATTGAAGGATCGTCGACGCCCGCAACAGAGTTGTTTAGAGAGACGCGACAACTGAGGTTCGCGTTTCCGTTCTCCATAACGGCACTCGACGCCGGCAGGGACTCGAACGGAACGTCAGCCGACTTCGGCGAGGTCGCTTGACCCTCCGCCTGCGACGGTGGCTCAGCTACAGTCACCGAGCCCATGCCCCGCTGCAACTTCTTCCTCCATACCCAGCCTTGCTGCTTACACGATGGAGGCCTCCCCATGGGCTTAGGCCCAGCATCAGAGCCAATGGCCCTGTCAACTTCCTTCGGCTGGCCAGAGACCTTGCAACCCATGGGCCCTTTATCTCGGCCCGAGTAGGAGCCCAAAATGCCACAAGCCTGGCCCAGGCCATCCTGCATAAGTCCCTTACCCTTTATGCACCGTTTTAGTCCCTTCACTTCCTCAACTATATCACTCAGACGCTTCTCCAACTCGTTCAAAGCCATCAATAAACTTTCTTCTTTCAGACCAACCAATTCTCTGCCTTCCCCCTGTCGATTCTGAGCCCCTGCCGAAAGAGTGGTGCCCCCCTAAACCTGACCTGCTATCCCTAGCACTACACTGCACGTCTCGAGGCGACCTCTTCTGTGTTTGAAGCACCTCCATGTACGACCGAGAAGTTGACATGTGTCCCATCGTTGTTGATGGAGGCAGACGCAGACAGCCACCTCCAGCTTCCAACAGCTCCTTTGCAAGTTTCCTCCATCCCGCTCCATTCCTATCTTCAGGAATAAAGATGCAACTCCGGCGACCTCCCCCTCCATACTCCACTAACGCCATGAAGAAACCTCTGGCGTTCGAACACCACTGGGCTATATACCCTCTATCTCCATCTCAATATGCAGAGTAGAACTCCTTCCCAACCTCCAGGCTATCGTCTAATACTTTAGAGAACCAACGAGCTGTCACTAGACCCAAACTCATCTCTATTGCAACTTTCCAACCCTTCTCAAACAGAGTGACCTGACGTCCATTTCTTGCAACCACAAACATTTTCTGTTCTATTGCAATGCCCTTCGGAAGGTTCATCCTGCTTGGTCCCATCGCAGTAACCAAAACTCATAAAAAACAAAAAAAGAACAACTAAGAAAGTTGATCAGCCCAGGAATTTTCTGTCGAAACAGTAAAATTTCAGCATCAAAATGAAAGCACACATTTTTTTTCCTGGGTGTACGGAGAGAAAAATTTTTTGTATAACACTCGTATTAAAAAAAAAAGGGCGACCAAATTCTCATAGGTGTAACAATGCCATTGACTCTTTATTCAGGTACTCAAATGATCACTTCCCCCTCTGAATTAGAAAATCATATTGTACATACTATGAGGACCTCCTCACAGAACCGGCATGTTGGAGGTCGAAGCTTGATAACTTGTTGTTTGAGTCCATTGACTCACAGTGTGCGAGTTGGCTGGAAAGAATTTTTGAAGAAGATGAAGCTCATAAGGTTATTATTAGCATGGCCAAGGATAAAGCACCGGGCCCGGATGGCTTCTCGATGGGATTTTTTCAAACATGTTGGGATATTATCAAATGTGACGTTATGAAGGTTTTTGGGGAATTTCACTCTTTTAGAAAGTTTGAAAAATGCCTCAATGCGACTTTCATTGCTCTTATTCCAAAGAAACATGGGGCCACGACAATTGAGGAGTTTCGTCCCATAAGCCTAGTAAGTGGACTTTATAAGATCATTGCGAAGGTCTTGGCCAATCGCCTAAGTCAGGTGTTGGAACAAATTATTTCTAAGCCTCAAAATGCATTTGTTCGTGGGAGACAAATCCTAGACTCGGTTCTAATAGTCAATGAATGCCTGGATCATAGGTTGCGGGAGGGAGTCCCCGGTATTTTATGTAAGGTTGACATAGAAAAGGCATATGATCATGTGAACTGGGATTTTCTCATATACCTACTTGGGAGATGTGGCTTTGGTAATAAATGGATTTCTTGGATTCAATAGTGTCTCCACCGCCCGTTTCTCAGTGCTAGTGAATGGCACCCCGGTTGGCTTCTTTAACAGTTCTCGTGTGTTGAGGCAAAGGGATCCACTATCCCCTCTTCTCTTTGTTATAGTCATGGAGGCACTTGGCCGGATGGTTAAGGCAGCGGTGGAAGGCGGTTTTCTATCAGGTTTCTCGGTGGGTAATGGCAATAATGGCTCAATCATAATTTCCCATCTCTTGTTTGCAGATGATACTCTTCTTTTTTGTGAAGTGGATCATGGCCATATTCAAACTATACGAGCTCTTTTATTATGTTTTGAAGCTATATCGGGGCTTAAGGTGAACCTGAGTAAATCTGAGATGGCTACAGTGGGTGAAGTGCCCAATATCAACAATTTGGCTAGTCTCCTGGATTGTAAAGTATCCTCGTTGCCAATGAAATATTTGGGCCTCCCGCTGGGGGCGACTTTTAAGGCTAGAGCCATTTGGGATGGGGTCGTGGAGAAGATAGAGAAAAGGCTGGCTGGTTGGAAACGGATGTATTTATCGAAAGGGGGTCGGCTCACATTACTTGAGAGTACTCTAACTAACCTTCCCACCTACTTTTTATCTTTTCCCTTTGCCTGCAGGAGTGACGAACAGGATTGAAAAACTATTTCGGGCCTTCTTATGGGGGGGAGTGGGGAGGAAAAGAAAACTCATCTCGTTAATTGGTCCCAAGTTTGTTCTCCAATTTCGAATGGGGGATTGGGAGTATGCAACCTGAGGACCTTTAATAAAGCTTTACTAGGAAAATGGTTGTGGAGGTATCCCTCGGAGGGGGAGTCGTTGTGGAGAGAAATTATTATTTGTAGACACGGAAGTGAGTGGGGGGGTTGGTGCTCAAAGGAAGTGCGGGTAGGGTATGGTGTGGGCTTATGGAAATTCATTAGGAAGGGGTGGTCGAGTGTTGTAAGCCATATCAGGTTTGTGGTTGGAGAGGGTACAAGAATTAGATTCTAGCAAGACATTTGGTGTAGTGATCGGGCTCTTAACACGATGTTTCCAGCCCTATATAGTATTGCAACGAAGAAGGAAGCTTCTGTGGCAGATGTGCGGGGATCCCCTCACGGCCCTCTTCAATGGAATGTCCGTTTCAACCGGGATCTTCATGATTGGAAATTGCCCACTGTTTCGGATTTCTTAAGCTTGATATATGCCACGAGAAACACTACGGCACAGGGGGATAAGATGCAGTGGAGGATTAATGGCAACAAGAAATGTACAGTCAGGGCGTACTACAAAATATTATTATCACAAGCTGATGCACATTTCCCTTGGAAGGCTATCTGGAGGTCTCGTGTGCCCTCTAAAGTAGCATTCTTTGTATAGACAACTGCTCTTGGGAAGATATTGGCCACGGATAACCTGAGAAAGAGGGGCTGCGTTGTGATGAATTGGTGTTATTATGCAAAAAGGATGGAGAATCAGTAGATCACTTACTTTTACATTGTGAGGTGACAAAGGTGTTATGGGATGAGATCTTTCAAAGAGTCGACGTTGCTTGAGTGATGCCTTCGAGGGTGGTGGATTTATTGGCTTGTTGGAGGAAGATTCAGGGCCATCCTCAAGTGGCAGCAGCGTGGAGAATGATTCCATTATGTATCATGTGGTGTATTTGGTCAGAAAGAAATGAGCGGTGTTTTAAAGATAGGGAGCGCACAATGGCGGAACTACAGAATTTTTTCTTTCACACTTTAATGCTATGGTTTTCAGTCATTGTGCTAAATGGAAACAATATGCATGACTTCCTCTCTTTATTCTCTTGATCTTAGAATGTATTTAGGTGTTCTTTTGTATATTTCCTGTATACTCAGGCTATGTCTATTTCATTCGTATTAATATATATACTCTTACTTATCAAAAAAATGATCTTGGATCTCATCGGGAGATTGAAACACATTAGAGCCGGAATGAAGAACCTCAATAGCATTATTGCGCCTATGAGAATTAGTCATCTTGTGAAAAAACTTAGTGCATTTGTCCCCCTTCTTCAACCAAAGCACCCTTGATTTTGCCCCCAAGATATTTCTTCCATCAACAAAACCTTCTCAATTTTGGCCACAACCTCATTCTTTCTTAACAAGGACTCCTCGTTATCTTCTCCATCCTCCAATGCATGCAACTCATCCCAAAGAAGATTTTTCTGCACTTCCATATGTCTAAAGACTTCATCATTCCACTTCTTTAAATCAGTCTTAAGGGCTTTAAGTTTACCTGCCACAATAAAACTAAGGGTACCATTAAAGGGATAAGAAGCCCACCAATTCCTTACCTTCTCCACAAATCCATCAAGTTCAAGCCACATATTCTCAAATTTGAAATAACGCCTACCCTTATGAATGCCACCACAATCAAACAAATTGAAAAATGATCAAAACAGACGCGTGGCTACCTCTTCTGACATAAATCCAGATAATGCGTCTCCCAAGGAGAAGAGACAAGAAACCTATCCAACCTTGACCACCCTCTACTGTTAGACCAAGTATAAGCCCCCCTACCAAAGGGAGATCCACGAGATTGAGATCAAAAATCAACTCCAAGAAGTCTTTCATAGCCCCTGTCAACGTAGATGCCCCCGCCCTCTCACTAGGGAACCGAACAATATTAAAATCTCCACACAAACACCATGGTAAATCCCATAAGAAATACAAACCCACCAATTCCTTCCACAAAAAACTTCTATCACCATCCACATTAGGCCCATACATGCCCGCAAAAGCCCACCTCCACCAATCCTCAATATTCTTGAAAGAAACAGCCACTGAGTAATACCCAATGCAATCCTCTACCAACTCCACCACTCTCTTGTCCCACATCAACAACACACCTCCTGAAGCGCCCAACGAAGCTAGATAACACCACCCCACAAAAGAATAACCCTACAAACTACGAATAATATTTCTATCAATAAAACTCAACTTAGTCTCTTGAGTTTATAAAACTCAATAAAGTTCTAAGTTCAATCGTATTATAAGCTGTTGACATTTCAGAATAGTCATTTTCCTTGGAAGTGTATTTGGAGGTCTCATGTGCCTTCCAAAGTAGCCTTTTTCATATGGGTTGCTTCTCTTGGGAAAATTTTGACGACGGACAATTTGAGGAAGTTTGGCCTTATTGTTATGGACTGGTGTTTCACATGTAAGGAGTATGGGGAATCAGTGGATCATTTACTTTTGCATTGTGAGGTGGCAAGGGCATTGAGGGATGGAATTTTTTGTAGAACCGGTTTGGCCTGGGTGATGCCTTTGAGAGTGGTAGATCTTCTTGCGTGTTGGAATGGACTTCATGGTTGCTCTCAAGTCGATGCAATTTGGAAGATGGTTCATTTGTGTCTTAAGTGGTGTATCTGGATGAAAAGGAATAATCGGTGTTTCAATGATAAAGAGTGCACTTTGGACGAACTTTGGAACTTTTTTGAGCACACATTACTGCTCTGGTTTTCTGCTTTAGTGATTAACAGACCTTCTGCTCATTATTTTCTGTTGTCGTTTTCTACTTCTTAGAATGTATTTAGGTGTTTCTTTTGTATACTCTCTGTGTACAAGGGCATCGCCTATTTCCTTCGTATTAATAAAAGTCTTTCGTACTAATAATAATAATAATAATAATAAAGTAATGATTAAAAATTGGAGTGGCCAATGGTTGCAGCCCCTGTGGTGGCCTGGTTTTGGCCACCCAAAGTGGGGGGTCATCCCCTTCTTTGATAATTATTTTGTTCTACTTTCCTATTTTAAATTAAGGATAAATGTGTGATTTTAACTTTGCAGCAAGGGTACTTTTGATAATTTATTCGACCTAGGGTTTTGTTATATCTAACGATTTAGTTGGACTGAAGGTGCAAACTGAAAAAAAATTGGTAGTTAAGAGTGCCAAATTGTAGGTTTTTGTAGTTTGGGGTGCATTTTTTAAAGAAATGGTAGTTTGGGGATGCAAAATAAATTTACCCCTAACTTTTTTCTTTGTTTAGTTTTCCACTATCTTCTTCAAGAAGCATTTTCCAATAAATGATGTCAACCAGTCTTTTTAAGCAGCAAGATAGCACACCTTTCTGGATATTGTGAAACCGGTCTACAATATCATTCATAATAACTAACAACTGCAACTTGGAACTGCATTACCTGGGTTTGTTCCAGCAAAGATGCCATACCAAAGATCATCTGTGATAAATGATGTTGCCCTTTCTACAGCACCAAGATACACCCCAGGTCCAAGGCTGGGTGGCAATGGATGAAACATTTTTTGGTTTGGGTAGTCCAAATCAACTGCCACATGTCGATTTGTGAGGAAACCAACCTGTCTATTTCCGGTTCGGCTTTTAACAATAGCACCCAAGGTTCCATATGTCTCTTGGCTAGCAACCTGCACAAGCAAAAAGCACATAGGTAAGTTCAAGGGAGAAGGGGAAGATGCAAATCAGCAGGGCGTTACAGGTCTCTTAAACAAAATTGTCTCTTAAGCAAAATTGTGATTCATGCATAAGAGATAATAGGAATCTGGCAAAAGGAGTGTAACTGGTTTCATTAAAAGAAGAGCTAAATTTGATCAAACATTGTAGTAAAATTAACATTGAATTCAAAAAATTTAATTGAGGGACAAAAAATTTATTTTTGTACTTTTTTTTTTTTGGGGGGGGGGGGGGGTGGGGGGGCTGCATGCATACCAGAATATTGCACACCAAATTCCAGTAGTTCATTTTTTTTTCTTGAAAACTGGATTTAACAACCCAATCCCAGATAGTAATATTAAGTTCAGAAAAGAACTTTCAAGCAGCTATATAGTTACAATTTTTCCGACATATACTGATTGTAAATATGTATACTATTATTAATAACTGGATTCAATAACATTATATATATGGATTTTATTGCTTCCACTCCATCAAGATTTCACCAGAGAATGAGAGAGAGAGACGCTCTCATTATTGGTTTTTGTTCGACACATACTCATGTCCCAAAATATTGTAGCTCTCCATTTAGTTGATCTTGATTCTTCCTAGCAAAAAGAAAAAAAGAAAAAGTTCAATCTTAATTCTTGCTTTAACACGGACTGAGAGATCACTGAATATGGAGTGTGGTGGGGAGGATAGGTTGCTTTGGATTCATCCTGGGAATAAAAACTTCTCGGTCAAATCATTGTACAAGGTTATGTCGACCCAATCATCTAATGATTTTCAGTGCATTTGAAGAAGTAAAGTGCCTCTCAAGGTTGCTTTTTTTGGTTGGTTGGCCTCTCATGGGAAGATTTTGACTATTGATAAACTGAGAAAGCATGATATATTAATTATGGACTGGTGCTTTATGTGCAAAAGGAATGGTGACTCGGTGGACCACCTCGTTGTTGTGATGTGGTAAAGGTTTTATGGTATTACCTGGGCTAGGAGGGCAGTGGATCTATTGGCTTGTTGGACAGGAATTGCGGCTGTTTGGAAGATGGTACCATTATGTCTTATGTGGTGTATATGGAATGAGAGGAATGGATGCTGTTTCGAGAATAGAGAACGTTCGTTGGGAGGGATTAGAGATTTTTTCTTCCATATGTTGTTACTTTGGGCATCGGCTATTGTATTAGTTTTAATGCTTTTTCCAGCTCTAAGTTTTTAATTAGGTGTTTTCTCTTGTATACTTCCTGTATACTTGAGCTATGCCTAATTATGTGGACCAATAAAGTTTCTTACTTATAAAAAAAAATCACTGAAGAACTGTCTAAAAACTCCAATCCAGCATTGTGATTAGTTTGGATTAACCAACCTGAGCAGTACTCTACTGGCCACTAATTAGCATTGTTTTCCACATAATTTAACAAGCAAATAAAACAGGAGTTCTCTTGAAGAGAAGCTAACTACCTGGGAGCCAGAACCAATACATGGATCGCTTCCTCTCAAACCATCTACAAGTTCTGTATATAACTGTTCTTTAGGAGTTGGAGCAGGTGCGCCAAAATAAGAGAATTCCACAACATCCACGTCACACCACACACCTCCTGGCCCCTGCCACAAATATTGAAAAGGCCCTTCAACTTCCAAAGCAAAAAATAAGAGCTCAGTCCATGCCATCAAGAGCTTGAAATCTCAGCAAAATTTAGGTACTTAAAAATCCAGTTTCATCCGTAGAAAGCTAGAAATTTGTAACAGATAATATTTCTTTTCCCAACCCTCTAGCTATTTTCTGGCTTCCAACCAAGCCTTTAGTTTCCAAAATCTTGTTATTTGGAGCAGAATAGACTTCTTTGTTGTAGGTTATTTGGACAAGAATACAATTGATGTGACAACCAATCAAATTAACCTATGGTTGAAAAGATTATAAACATTATCAACAAACATATGAACAAAGATTATGAGCATATATTTGGAAGGACTCGGCACTGCTGGATCTTCTTGGAAGAGTATACGTGGGTGTATGTTGGAGGGCTCGAATGTTGAAAGTGAACAAAATTTGTAGGAGAGGAATAACCATAATGGATTTGTATTGTATAAGTTTCTAGTGGTTAGTTACCATATGAACTTTCTTAAATTCAGTGGTTAACGAGTTGGGGTATAATTGTGAAAGGGTTTGGAAGAGGAAGCATTTTCTTTGTTTTCTATCAAATCAGAGTAGAAATGTATATCCTACATCACCTCAGGAGAAGGGATTTACATTAATTTATAAAAGCAATATACAAGGAAGCATTAATTTTTAATTTAAGATTTAGATTTCAAAACATCAAGATCGGATAACAGTTTGAAATGAAATTGAAGCGTGTCTTATGTGGACAATCAAAGACAAAGGGACAATTGGACTTTCGAAGGGTTGGGCATAATCTAGTTTCAGTTAAATCTTTATTCTTCAGATCTTTGTATAACCGGATGACTGCTTTAGACAGTGTTCATTTACTTTTATATTTAGATTTTATAAATCCTTGAAATTCCATTGAAATCTTATGAGATGTTATCATATACTTCTGGTGTACTTGAACATTCTCCTTTTATTGATAAAGAGATTTTTTTTTTTTTTTTTTCCTTTCTTCATGAGAAGGCAACAGACATATAAAGAAATCATTTGAACACCCAAAGCAAAGCCAGAAGTATCAAATTCCCCCACCTCAAGGGCAGCAGGTAAACACTGGACATGGTTGAGGCATTGCCTATGAACCTTGCGTGCAACAAATACAAGAATTGCAGGAATATCTGTCAGCACACCCTTGCGAATTCGAAAACCAATTGCCGTGCCAAGACTAACCAGGCGCAAGATCTTGCTATGAAATGCCCTAATGGTCATCAGCTCAAGCAATGAGGTAGCTTGCAGCCCTGTTGGCAACTGCCCCAGGGTTTCAGGCAGCACCCCCTTTTGAAGGTTTCCAAAGTAATTTGCCCTATCTTCTGCCGCGTCATTTAATCGACTTGAAGTGGGCCATGAGAAGTAGGCAGCATTGCTTTCAGAGTGCTGAGCACCTGATGCAAAAGGCTGCTGGGGTGATGGACATGACGAAGGCAGATTAGAATAATAGCAGCAGCTCCTTTCCAAGTCTAGAGCTGATTCATCTGATTGTGTTGACCCCGAGTGATGAAATCTTAAATGTAGTCGGTTCCTGTCCATCTTTCAGCTCTCCTACATAATATTCAAAGCCTCTAAGAAATCCAAATTTATAGTCATGGAACTCCATGAAATAACAAGGTTCAATTTCAAATCTAGGCAGCAAGTTTAGATCATTCATTAATCAATATTGTCCATCAACATTACAATTTACTTATCAAAAAATCTAGGCATCAAGTCCGTCAAACAATACTTTTGAGCAAGAACCATTTAACAGATGATAAAGACAGCAAATAGATGATATAGACAGCAAGAAGCAAGATTACCATACACTAAATTACCAACCATAAAACAAATGGAAGACTACAACATAAAATTAAAAAATCCATTTAATCTATAAACCCTTTTTTTTTCCGCAAAGCAGATAGAGACATTAAAACAAAATCCCAATTTAGAATATAATAAGTTAATGAAGCCCAAATCAAGAGCACGTGAGAGAACCTACAGGCTCTTCCGGCACAAAGAAGCTTTATGGTCTTCTTTGAGTACTAAAACAAGCTGTGAAACTCAATAAAAATACGAATCTTCCACGCATTTAATGGAAGTAGGAGGCCAACAATATTTGATCACAAGTCCAAAAAAACCAAATATATATACATATATAAATATATATAATAATTACCACCTCCACCATCTTCAAAGCTCAGAGAGTAAAGAAAATTTGTCGAAAGGAACGTGAGAAGAGAACTCATAAGAAGAATGGAGATTTAATGCTGACCAAGATACGAAAATCATCGCCTTTTCATTCGAAAATATAAAATGAAGAAAAGGGGACAAGTGAGGTAACCACAAAGATGGAGAGAGAGAGAGAGAGTAAACAGAGAAAAACCCAGATAAAATATTTAAAAAAATATGAACTTGAAGACTGATCCGGACAGAACTCACCGGTCAACAATGGTGGGGCTATGATGGAGGAGGAATCGGAGCTAAGGCTCTTGACGACTTTCATGCCCTAGTAAAGATTTAGCACCGCACACATCATCTACCAGATCAAGATGGCAGCACAGAAACCCTTCATCAACGGAAGTAATTTACCCACCGCATAGGGATTAGTATGGTATGCCTTGGGAGTGATAGAGTGAGAGGCAGAGCCATGAAGGAGAGAGCCACAAATTCTAGTGAGAGAGCGCTGCTCTATTTAGAGAGAGAAACAAACAAAAATAAGTAAATCCAAAGTATCTGTTACTTTCGAATCATAGAAAAAAACAAATTGTCGGAGAACCAAAAAACATCAACCGCTCTAGTATATGTATATAAATTCACGCTTTCTTTACTTTCTTCCTTTGCTGTTGCCTTTAATCTTTTCCTTTTCTTTTTGCCTTTTCGGCCGTTCATATGCATCAAAACAATTCTGGGTGGAGGATTTTAACGGAGGAGAAATGGGCCTGGAGCCATGGAATATATAAAAGAGAATTTCTTGAATCCCATTGATATTTTGTTTGGTGGGGATATAAGGCCCCTTCACGTTTGCTCCCCAAAAGTACCATACCATTCACCTCGAATAACTCAACTCTCCCGATTGGGGGTGGGATATGGGAAAAGAGAGGGTTGTACCCTTATGCTCTTGAGCATTTCAATTCACACCCAATTATTTCAAAGATAATAGATATGGGATCCCATGCTTGCTGTATGCTCTTTTCCAATTTCCATTGGATGTTTTGAGGTTGAAAAATTTTATATATGGTCTCATACTTCTACACACTGTTTAAAAATATGTAAATTTATTTTTTTTCTTTCATGTTTTATGAAATATGAAACACGAAGATAAAAAAGTAAAATCATATATTTTTTAAGTGGTGTACAGAGTGTAAAGCTTCTGTGTATCACAACTCTTTGAGGTTATGAAAGAGAGGCTCGGAAACAATGGTAGGATGAATTTAGAAGTGGGACACAAAGACAAGAGCTCGACAAATGCCTCCATATCTCATAAAATCTCATAAAATAAGAGTAATATTATATATCACACTCTCATTCTATTTTGATCATATTAAGTAGTATGTGGCACATTTATCACTATTAAATGATAAAGAAACATGCATTAAATGATCATTTAATGGTGATAAATAAGTCACATCTTATTTAATATGATGAAAGTAAAATGATAATATAATGTATAAAATTTTTCATAAAATATTATTTACTTGTCTACTCCAATGGGTTTTATCTCAATAGTGAAGTTAAGAGAGGCCCTCCTCTCTCGGTGTGCTAATGTTTTGTTTTCGTTTATAAAGTTGAATAGGCGTTTTATGTAAGGCTTATTCCATTTCTAAGTGGAGTATATATTCATATTATTTAAATGATAATATTTAATTTATAAGACATCTCAAATCACATATGTGATTGGTTATTTTTATCATTTTATTTAAACACATAAATTTATATAAAGAAAAATTCTACTTATCATCTTCTACTCTATACACCAACATGTAATTTGTCATTTTTATTCTTCTATTCTAAACACGCATATATTGATATATAAATATACGTGCTTAAACAAAAAAATAAAAAAGATAAATCACATGTTGATGTGTGGTGTAAGGATGATAAGTAGTATTTAAATAAATAGTTTTGCTACTCCTCATCCCACACACCACACTTTTTTTATTTTTTTATTCCTCCTAAACTACTTGAGTTCTTTTACTCATCATTCATACACTATATATTTGAAAAGGGAAAAAATAATATATTGTGTGTGGTGTAGAAATGATAAATAAAATTTTCTTAAATAAAATGATAAATAACATATTGATGTGTGGTGTAGAGAATGATAAATAAAATTTTTTTAAATTTTATTATTATAATGCATTTTACTATCTACACAGTAACTTGAGAATGTAACTTTTGTTTATATGATTGTTTGATTGAGGTTAATGATCTAATTTTAAATAAATACGTCATTACGTGGACTCCACGACTTTAAATGTTGACCCTATATATTTTTTTGACAAAATAGATCAAACGTATAAACCTTGTCACAATAAACTCTCTCTCTCACACAGAATTTCTCTCTAAATGCTATCCCAAACATTCTCTCAAAGGTTTTGCTATATATTAGTTATTATTTATCTTCACATTTCACACTTAATAGTTCTTTTATATAGAGTGTAGGGTGTAGGCTGTGGAGTAGTAAATAGTAACTGATGAGAAGAGTTATTATCATCTTAAACTTTTATCATCAGTTTTATCTTCTAATGATCTTTAAATAGTGATGACCTTATTTTATTGTATGCCTTTTACATAGAGATGGGTAGCGGAGCCCACACCCCGCTGCTCCGCCTCGCATCTGGCCCCCTAGCGAGGGCAAGGGCTGGTAAGGCCCAACCCTGCCCCGCACCTCTTTTTTGTAATATAAATATATAAATGTTTATTATTTTTACCATATATAAATATAATAATATGCATTAAGTAGAATTTTTACTTAATACTTTATATAAGTTGTAATGTACTAGAGTGACCCTTTTATAGATTACCTTGATAATACAAGTATCACACTTAAGCAATATGAAACTTTTGTATTATACTACAACTTACACAATATATGTATTAATAAATTTAAAAATTACATAATTTTTAAATTACAGTCATATTTACAAATTTGAATTTACAATTTAAATTTTTAAATGTGTTTTTGATCACTTTTAGACCTATGAATAATTTTTTGGTATAATAAAATGTAGTCCATTATTAAAGTTATTAAAGTGGGCGGAGAGCGGGGAGGATTGAGGGTCCACCTTGGCCCCGACATGCAGGGCGGGAGTGAAAACCCCACCCTGCGGCCCATGCGACTAAAATTATAAAATTTTATTTATAATTTTAAAATGACTAAATTTATCACATGTAACACTTAAAAAAAATGGTGCATTTAGAAGCATAATATATCATATATCGTGAGATTGGATTCATGGAATGTTTATACGTTTCAAGGATCTTTCAATTTGATGATATTTATTCTCGCTCTCATGAACGATATCTGTTGAATTTCTATTCTACTTTGGGTGAAAGAGATCAAAGATTCAAAAGGCTTCGAGCCAAAAAGTCATCCCATGGCACAAACTCAACAAAGCAATTATTGGAGAGATGTCATTTGCAAACTATACAGTATGGACCTTTAAAAACAACGGTGATTTTGCACGAGCCCTCACAATAAGCACAATCAAAATTCCGCAACTGAAAAAATGTTTCGTCTACATAGAAATAAAAATTTTATATAAGTAACTTTAAGCACTGACGTAGTTTAATATGATCCATCAGATTATATAATTATTTTCTATTATAAATAAAAACAAATGTATTACAATTGGTTAGGTTTGGATTGAGAAACACTCACAACCCATCTCATCTCATCATTATAATTTTTATAAATTTATACATAAAATATAATAAAAAATTCAATTATTCTAAATCCTAAAATAATAATAATAATATTAAAAAATAATATTCTAACAATATTTTATTCAATTTATAATTTTCATCTCAACTCATATCACTACTATTCACAAATTTTAACTCATAAATTTTACTATTATTCACAAATTATTTTAACTCATCTCTAAATCTAAATGGACGTGTATCTATTTAAATTTCATTATGCAAGATTTATGTGTAGACCTAACTCTTTTTAAAAAAGAAATATACGAATAAGATTTAATATTTTTCTTTCATAAGATACACGTAAGCTTTCAATAAACTACCTTAAGAGATTGTAATATTTGAAACGGGATTAGACAACATAATTTTGACACAGATGTCCAAATCAAATTTAAGAGGAAAACACATTTGCAACCTCACATTGTATTCTCTTAAACCAACGTGTCAAGAAACTAAAGATATAAAAGGAGAAATGATATATGCACAACTCTTTTTTTAATTATTTATATAATTATATTTTAAAATGAGGATATTAATATAAAATGATGTTACTTTTATGAGTTGTCTTACAAAAATATCCCTCATTTAAAATATAATTATATAAAATATTATAAAAAGAATTGTAAGTCTATCGTTTTCTATTTTTGTATTGGGTTATATTAGAACATTAATAGTGGACTCAATAAAGTTTAGCTAAAATTTGATTAAAGAATTCACTTTTATAAATTTAACTAGTCACTTTTCAACAACACAAAATAACAAACTCTCCAAATCTATCATTATTTTATTAAAATATTGATTTTGACATTTTCATTTATTTTAATTCTAATTATAATTTGAAGATTTATTTGTTATTTAAAAAGTACGTATTAATTTTCTAATGTTAATATTAGATTTTAAAAGAAAAAATTGGTATCAACTATCATAATAATATAGAATTAGAACTTGAAACACTCTAACAAGATGATGTAACGTCATTGAAATAATGACTGATAGAGACTAACTTCCTTTTGTGGTTAAGTTGGGATGTGGGCGCTTCGTGCTTTTGAGACACAGGAATTTTTTAGAGTTGTGAGCTCGCACGAAACGAATAGCACGCGAGAGATGAAATTTTTTATACTAAAATAATATTTGGACAGTATCTTGAACTCAACAAATTTGACCAGTAAAAATGACCAAAATTAAAAGTTCTGTAGCTTTGTTGAGTCTATTACAGTGAATTTTTATGCAATATAGTTAAATTTCAACCAAAATATAACTTTGTTGAGTTTGCTACTAGTGCTCTAAGTGTAAAAAAGTATTCATCGTGTATCTATTAAGTCATGTGAATTCATAAAATAATTTTTATAATTTTTCTTTAATCAAACATCTTTTGGATTTTTAGTATTTTTCTTTAACCAAAAATAATATCTTTCTAAAAAAAAATTAATAATATCTTTTGGATTACTGAATTAATAATCAAAACATACTAAAAAAAGGTCCAAAATAAGCAAAAAGCATGGAGGTCGATGAGGATTGAGGAGGTGAAGGAGTCTGTGTCGGTGAGGAAGTACGATATGCTGGAATCTGAAAAAAAAAAAAAAAAAAAAAAAAAAAAAAAAAAAAAAAAAAAAAAACCTAAATCCGGAGGACCAACAAGAGGAGAAGTAGAAGAAGATGGTGTCGGACGGGTGCGAGCGGCTCCAGCGGGCGCTGGAGGAGTGCCACAGGAAGGTGCCTCTCGGTCCGGCTCGGGATGCGGCGTGTAAGCACCTTAACCGGGCGCTGGCGCAGTGCCTGGTCTCGCTGGCCTGTCCGGACGAGATGGAGGCCGTCCGGAGTTTCTGCTCGAGCGGTGGGACCGCGACAAAGCGGGCCCAGTGCCAACAGGCACAGCTGTCCCTCTCTGTGTGTCTCAGCTCCCTTCAACAACCATGACGCAAACGCAGCCCTTCAGTCGTAGATTACCATTAGATTTTGTGTTTGTGCTGTATATGGAGATGAATTCGTACAACGAATAACAGAACTGCAAAATCAGGAAGGAAACTTTTTTTCTGATATTGAAAATATCATGTTCCTGAGTCTTTGCAAATTTTCAATGATGTTCAAACGATGCTTGCTAGAGTGACTGAAAATGTTCGGATCCCCATGATATCAACTTTTCTTTTCTTTTTTCCCCCTGTGCTCATCTGTGGCCGCAATTTCAATTACTTGGGTTTAGACCCAAAAAAAGAAGGAAAAGAATCAGAAGAATCCTCACGACAAGATTAAGCAGTGGTTGTATATTATCCATTACTGGGGTGTTTTCTATTGAAATTTTCCTAAAAAATTTCTTGAGACTGTTATGATTTATGTGCCACTTTCCTAATCATATATCTACCATTACATCCATAATGGCAAAATATCATATGAGAGAGCACAAATGTAACTATCACAGTAATCTGCATGGAGGACACTCATACACGCTTGGAGGATATCACAGTCATATACTCATCATCGCATTTATCTAAAATTATTACTACCACACAAACTTCTAAAGATTCTATTTTCCCTTTGGATAGATGAAGCCTCGAGGTGTTTATTCCAAGTGAAAATCTTGTGACTTCAAGATACAGACATTTCATCTTATTGACTGCAATTACACAAAATCTATGCAGAAAACTTCTCTCTGTCGTGAGGGGAAGAGTAGTCAATACTTGGGCCAACAGGAATTATGCCTAATGGATTGATGGTAGGAAGATTTCCATAGTAATTCCGCTTGATGAGTTCCATGTTGACTGTACTACTGATGCCAGGGATCTGGAAAATGTCCTTGATGTAATTGAACAGATTCGGGTACTCACGTATCAGTTTCTTGTTACACTTGAAGTGGATAGCATAAACCTGTCAATTGTCATAACAAAAATACTCAAATTTCTAAGATGCTTGAAGAATCTGGTATAGAAAAATGCCAGAGTTTCATACAAGACAAATAATGCAAAATTCTAGCTTGGATGGCATAAAGTTAGTATCGTCTTGAAGTGTTGGTTCTCCAGTGTAATTTCTTTAATTATATTAGCAAAAGCTTCTAAGATGTCCTCTAAATTTAGAAACATAAAACGACTTTTAATGACCCGGACCACACCACTAATCAAATGATGCTAATTCCAAAAAGAAGCAGCACGGTTAAGAAATATCTGTTCGTTGAGCAGTAATTTCTACAAAATACCTGTCTCTCAAACTCCAATCCAAAAGGATACATTTTCAGTAGAGGACTACAAATTTAAGAAGATATTCTAGAACTTTAACATGCCTCGCTGCCTAGAGGATGAGGAATAAGGAAAACTTCTGACATTGAGACTACTGTGTCCCCATCTGAAAATCCACTTATACTTGAAGTTACTCGAAGACAAACCCTTGGACGAATATGATGGTTTCTTTGAATAATAGATGTTTATCAAGCAAGGAGAAAGGAAAGGGACAACTACTAAAGGACACTCTTAAGATTACAAACTTAGAGTAAAAACAATCCAAAAAAGAAAGCTCGATGGTGCCATCAGTAGACTTCCAATTATGATATTTCCTCACAGCTTTTTTTTTTTTTTTTTTCAAATGATTCAGACAATGACAAGATTTACTTATTTTTCTGACAGGCATCAATTGTAGCTTGAAATACATAGATTACCTCATCAAATCTTATGAGGGTGACAAACAATCGAATATCTGCTTCACACACTGAGTTCCCACATATGTAACGTTGCGTGCCAAGTAACTCCTCACATTTGTCCAATGCTTCATACAGCTGTTTCACGGCCTGCCAAAAGAAGGATCAATTAGAACACTTAAAATAGTAAAGCTATTGCAAGAATCCTTTCAGAATGTAAACAATACAACAATTCGCCCATATAACCTAAATGACCATGCCATGAAACAATACATACCTCATCATAAGGGCCCTGCTTCCTCGCAAACCCACATTTATAGACTCCATTATTTATCCCATGGTATATCCATTCGTTAGTCTCATCAATTTGGGCTTGCAGGTGAGGAGGATAAAGGTCCAAAGCTGCATTCTCTGCTATATCATTGAATTCAGTATTAAACATGCGGATTATCTCCGAACTCTCGTTATTAACAATAGTTTTAAGTTTCTTATCCCATAGTACCTGTCATAGAGCAAAAACCAATAAAACGGTAGAGTTTAAACATCTATTAGCACCTCCCACAAAAAGTAAAAGATAGCAGATGAGAGAAGGGGCACTTCATGTTGGTAACATACAGGAACCGTGTACTTTCCAGTGTAGCTTTTACTAGCAAGCTCATAAAGCTCTCTAATACTTTTTGCTCCGTTCAAAGGGTCAGGTTCAGCTCCTGGTTCCTCTGTCTTTGAAGCAGGAAAAGCCCATCCCATATGCTCATCAGTTTCCTTTGTTCTTTCCCACTTGGGTTTGACAGACTGAGCATAAGCATATAGACAAGATTGATTTAGTCATTAAAATTTGAAGCCTCCCCTAGAAACTTATCATAAAGTGCACTGACCGTGAAACCAATGGCTTTGTCAAGTCCTTTGATCTTCAAGTATGCAAGGCATCTGCAAGCCCATGGGCAAGCATATGATATGTAAAGATGATACCTTCCAAATTCTGCTGGAAATTGGGATTTTGGATCTCGTGAAATAAAATTACGGAATGTTGAAGCAGTTCTCGTGAAAGCACCAGAATCTGATATCTCATTTAGTGAAGATCGAGCCATTTGAACAAAGTGCTGGAAAATATGCAATTGAAAATTATCATTACTTCAAACATTTTAAAAATTCATGGGGTTTAGGTTCCATGGGTGAGTCTTAAGGGCTCTGCCGTGGGGTGGTTCCCCCGTCATAAAAAACAAAAAAAAAAAAAAAAAAAAAAAAATCAAAACCATACAAACATATCATTTTGTGTTTTTTTCTTGCCTTGGCAAATGGAACATATAAATCAGTTCAAAGACTTGTCAACTTATCTTTGAAGTAGCATAACAAACCAGCAACTTTTATATACTGTTATAGCAGAAAAGTCATTATCTTCGGGAAAGTATAAATTCAATATACAAAACTAAAGTAACACGCAGACACAAGGAAAGTATAAACTCAAAATACAAAATTACGGTAACACATAATTGTATAATGACTCTGGTTTGATCGATTTGACACATCTCTGTCTAGATTCAGTAATTTTCAACACCAAATCACTTCATAGTTAAGATCTCATTTAAAACTCAAAAGATTCCTTTTCACATAAATAGTAAGTAGCTGCCGGATGGGGATACATTAAGCAAACTCAACCCACAGGCATGCCTCACTTTTCTGAAATGCTAAACATACAACTCATTGTAATTGCCAGATTTCCGAATCCTGGAGGCAAAATTGGAATTCTGAAATTCTGGAAAGGAACCGATACCCCAAATATCTTGTTCAAGATAAAAACAATAGATAACTTTAACCAAAAAAATATAATAACAATAGATTGCGACATGAAAACTTGAAAATCATTTAAAAACAGTTGCATGCTTCGCCAACAGAAGTATAAGAATTATCAATACTCTGCGGACATCAAAATCCAATAAAAACAAATTTATACAGTGTACAAGAAACTAAAATGGAAAAATCAAATGTTCAATATAACTTTTATTTAGTTAAAATAAGTACAATTTCATGTCATAAGAGATGTTTTCAGCAGCAAACCAAATGTTACAACAGCATTAACCCATTATTTATAATGGAAAACGATATATGGGTTCTTAAATCATATTCGTGTCAAACTTCTCCGCAAAAGAAATTTCCAATGGAACAACCAGATCAGACCAAAATTTACCCTTTATCAACTCCCCTCATTTAGTTTGTAATCCTCATTTAGTTTGTAATGAGGTTTTGTGGCCAGAAGACAGAAAACAGATCCTGAAGGAGTAGTCAATGAAAGAATTCAAAGTCAAAAATTATTCTGAGAACAAAATAATTCATAAAAAGAAAGCTGTAATCACAGTACTGGTGCTAGTAAACCTAGTTTAAAGAACTTCATGAAAAGGCATTCGGTTTCTTTAATAGCAGCTAGTGTCTTTAGCAGTTCAACAAAATCCCAGAAATCATAACACGTCAATGTAAGCCAACACGAGAGAGAGAGACAATAAAGTATACCGTATACCTGGACGAGCTGCTTCTTTGTGGCAAATGTTGAGAGGGGTTTGTTGAAGTCGTCGATCAGAGTATCAGAGAGAGTGGGCTTATTTATTTCAGTCAACGCGATAACACTTCAGTTGACTTCTCGGCCCCCCCACCTACCTTTCTTCAACTTCGAGAGGCTAACCGACCGAGGTCATGGTCCGCAAGGACATGGTATCGGAGGTAGTTGTTAGAATATTACGATTGTCATTCTTTCAGTAGTGAACTCGTTTATTCATGGTATCACAGTTGTCTAAACCAACGTCACTCTCCTTTCCAAAATTTGTCCACTCATGGTATACCTCAATCAAATTTTCTAAAGATAATAATCAGGAAGATATGTATAGCTTGAAAAAAAAATCTTTTAGACATTTCTCCTGTAATTTGAAAAAGAAGAGTGGATCGATGGAAAGTATGAAAACAAAAACCTCAAAGATATTTTAGGCCGTGGATGTTGAGTTGAGTTTAATTTAATTGAGTTTTTTATAAATAATAGTGAGTTAAAGATAGTAGAGCGAGTTTTGTGAGATCCACCTTAAATGAATTTAAATGTATTTGAATGTTAAGATAAATTTATATATATTTATGAAAAATTGAAAAAACTTGAAATCCCACGTGTAAAAAAATTTTGCATTGAGTATTTGGATGTTAGACTTAACTTAAAATTAGACTGAACTGAATCAAACTCAAATGAGTTTAACATCAAAACGGAGTAGTTTAGTTTTTATTAATCCAGAAATGAAGATCAAATGTTTTAAAGAAGTATTTTTGTTTTTTAGATTGTTTTGGTGTAAGAGATGCATAGATTAAAGACAGAATTTTTTGGGGGAAAAAAAAGAGTGCTTCTGTTTACAAACATAGATTGCAGCCATTATTTGTCTTCTCTTGGGTCTTAGGTTCAGAGATTATTGCTACGCCTCAAGACTGTCAACCTAAGAAGAACATCAACAAAAAATCAGAAGTCCAAGGAGATGGTATGTGTATCATCAAAAAAGAAACCTTCACGAAACATCTTTCCACATTTCCATATTCATCTGTGAAATATTCTCTTTGATATCAACGGAAAAAAAATCTTTCAATCAATGGAATAAAAATATAAATCGCATACAAATTTAGCTCGATGAAACATTGTATCAACCAAATAGAAGGCTGCTGTTTGATTCTAGATAAGGTTGATTGAGCTTGTATCAGCACAAGGCAGAGCCAATTTTTCCACATAATGAGCATCAAAGTTATAAAATCGTACATGTACATGAGTATGGCTGCTGTTCACCTTCCCAACCAAGGCTCAGACGACTGATACAACTCAGCCTCAGATTTCTCAAGAAACAGCTGGGAAATGGATGCTTCAATGAGTTTGGTTGCTATTTGCTGCATTCTATTTTGACCAGATTCTAGGCAAATAGAGTCTTGAGTGAATTTCACAATACATCAGAACATCGAATACAGGGTTGATCAATAAGCCTAATTGCAAGGCTGTCGGGCCTTGGAATGAGGGCAGATGTCAAGCTGTTCCAAAAATGAAAAGTCAACGACTCATTCATAATCTTTTTGAACAAAGCATCCTGTTGAGCTTTCTCGGTCTCAGTTTCCGGTGTAGCAAAGTATCTGTTTGCAGCTCAAATAGGTTAAGCAATAAACAAGGAAGAATTAGAGATCCAGGTGAACATGCTGCACAACTTGTTTAAAAATGGACAAACGCACATGGCCACTACGCTGTTCTGGAGAGCCAAAATCATCGACACAAGGCACTGTTTCAGAGTTTCTATGTAAAGTATTAACATATGCCAGTTAGCCTGATTTATACAAGGGATGATATGTCAACGAGATAGTCTCAATCAAATGCCATAATTATTGAAGAGAACAGCAGTAAAAATGGAGTCCATAGTGCTTCTTTATCAGCAATTGGGAACTTCCATTCTGCTCAAACTTCATCATCAAGCATACGAAGGTTCTATTCTGGTTAAGCAGGACTACTTGGGATTATCATTATTAAGCACATCAGTAGCCATCATCAAAGTAAAGAAAACGCCATAGTTAGTAGACTAAACAAAGGGGGTAAGACTTTAAATTTCTTAAACCCTCTCCCTAGGATCCACTCTCCAATATACCCAGGGACCTTACAAACTGGGCAAACTTCGAAGTACAAACTAGGCAAACTGTCACCTTCAACATCTTGCATAAATATAACATATTTGACATGACACCACCAGAGCTGTACAAAAAAAAGTAAGGAAACTGTAATTTTATTTTTCCCATGAAGGCTTCAATGGTCAGAATAAAATCGATTACAAACAATAAGAAAATTTTTGCTGTGTACACATTTTAAGTAAGGTTCTATCAATAAGTATTGATACTGAATTTGCCTTTACTAATTAAGGATAGTGAAATTATGGAGTTTACCCATTGCACATCAGCCTAACAACTTCCACAGCATTATGTAACTCCCAACTCCATCCAATTTGCATCACATAGACAAGTATAATTTATTCGTGGAGTTCAACAAGATCCTCTATGATTCCCACCCGGAGGTGCTATTTTTAACTTTATTTTTTAGCTTTTAAAAACATATATAGTAATTAACAGCTCCAAATTTACCAACTTTTAAATATATAGTGCAAAACTTCAAAATATAGTGCAAAGCAGCTTTGCCCCACTTTCAGTATTGTAGGGAAACAGCATAGGACATATAGCCCGTACCAGGATGTCACTTTGGCATGTCTATAGATTCAGCTGAAACTTACAAGCAATTATGTTACCCAAAGTAATAGTAATTGTAATAGTTAAAACTTTCTCAACCATTAACCAAGAGACTAATAAAGCTCTTATTTGATAAAAAAATTAACCAAGAGATGTTAGACAGGGAGTGGGGAGGGGTAGCAGGGGAGAAAGTTTTAAAAATTAAGCAGAAAATTGTGCAGCAAGCAACAACAATGCAGCATTCTCTTACCCAATTCAAACATCTAACAGGCCAGCTGCACGATTTAAGATTTGGCCCCGTTTGGATAGTGAAAGTGTTTCATTTCATCTCATCTTATTATTACAACTTTCTCAAATTCCCACACAAAATATAATAAAAAATTTAAAATTTTCAAATCCCAAAACAATAATAATATTAAAAAATAATATTCTAACAATATTTTATTCAATTCAACTTTCATCTCAACTCACTATCCAAACGGCACCTTAGGGCTAAGGGTGTAGGTGCCCATATCATCTAAAAGAATACAAGTATTTAATGAATAGATTATCTAGAAACTCAATTTTTTAGAGGCTACAACTAAAAAAATTTCTTTTGATTTGCCTTTTCTCTTAAAAGTATTGCCATGCTTACACTCAAAAGTTGTCTGGATTGTAAATTTCCTCACCTTATATGCACTAAAACGTATAAGTAGGTATGGAATTCAGAAATATACCTTAAGATATTCTGAGAACTGATAGGGAAGAAAATGAAAGAATCTTGCAAATTCAATTCCAGCCATTTAGTGGATACATTCTCTTCACCCAAAAACTTCCTTGTAACTCTTGTCAAAAGATCAGCCCCATTCCATCTTGGACGTGTATCATCATATGTCATATAAAATTCTCTCAAGCACTCCATTATGAAGGGACTACATGGAAAGGGGAGGAAATATCATATACAAACTTCCAAAGTATAATCCAAAGAAACAAACTATCATATACAAAATGCTGTTAAAATATATGAAGAAAACATCAGTTCCATGTCTGACACCTCAAACTTAAGTCTTTCTTTTTATTCATATACGAATTATTTCCCAATAGCCCTAAGCTCTTTCTCATCAACCTTTTTCACAAAGCTATTGCAACTAAATGGGATGCTGAGAAACAGAATAGAATAAGAACAGAATGCAACACAAAACAAACCTGAAACCATGCACAGAAGAAAACTTTAGGAATGAAAGCAATCCTATAAATCTTCCGATTCAATGCTTTCTTTCCCCCCAAACTTAAAAGGCAGATTTCAGTGCAAAGCAACATTAATATACAAAACATAGAAAGTATCATGGTTTCTGATCATTAACCCAATCCACCTGATAGTGAAGAAGGGGAAGAAACAAACACAAGTGCAATAAAATATTATTTCAACTAAACAATCAAATGAATTCATATCACTGGAGAATGTGTTTTGAATCTTTTGATAGTACCTGTGCTTTCTAAATGCCATCACAGCACCATTCAAAGAACTTCCAGCGAGATGATCCTCCATACCAACAGAATTATTAAGCACAGATAACGGCTTCAAAACAATGATATCAGAATCAAGATATATTCCACCATATCTGGACAACAAAGCAAAAGAGAAATAATTGTTTAACTTGAAAAAAAAAACTTGGCAACATAAATGCTAAAGTTACAAATGAATGAAACAGTCTATTTCAACCAAGAACAGATGGACAAAAACCAGCATCAAGAAAATTAGAAAGGATATCACAAAGATCTGACAAGAATAACTTGTTCAGTATTAGCAGATAAAATTTGACACCACCTAAGCATTCAACAACCACGAATAATTTCCTCAACATGCAGTAGGGAAAACTATGTCTTCTTGCATCTCAGAAAGCAGTAAAAAAAAGCAGTCTCCAAAAAAGCACACATAATATGAAACTCATTTATTGTCAAAAACTTCTTAGAGGAAAGTGACATGAAAGCCTCTTTTCCATAATTGCTGGTGGGAATGGTATCTTTTACTGACAACCAAACACATAAAATGAAGGAAAACATTTCCATTTCCTCTCTCCTGACAATAAAGGAGAAAATTACGAAGAAACTTTGTTGCCTCAAAAGTTATTTAATCAACCTCGGTTTAAATTTCATTTTTATTTGAAACACAAATATATATAAACTATATATATAAGGTTGAATTCTTTTTTTTTTTTTTTTTTGAAAAGTTAAAAATTTTATTAAGCATAATGTAATAGGCGAAGCCCAAGTACACATGAAATATACAAAAAAAACACCTAATTACATTTAAAACTAGAAAAACGAAGACAAAAACTCGTTTACAGCCCCACCCTCGAGTACAATAGCAGAGAACCAGCTAAGTAGAGTGCTTATAAAAAACTTCCAAAATGCATCTCTATTGCGTTCCCGATCATTAAAGCACCTCTCATTTCTCTCCAACCAAATACACCACATAATACACAGAGGCATCATTTTCCATGCAGCTGTCACTTGGGAACAAGTATGCATTTGAAAGTTGGTCTAGCTTGCTAGAAAATCGACCACTGCTTCTGGCATAACCTAGCTCAGCCCGACCCTTCCAAACACTCCATCCCACAGCACTTTAGCCATTTCACAATGGAGTAGTAGATGGTTCACTGATTCCGCTTCTTTCTTGCACATAAAGCACCAATCCAAAACAATCATTCCGCGCTTCCTCAAGTTATCTATAGTCTGAATATTCCCTATTGCTGCTGTCCATACGAAAAAAGCCACCCTTGACGGAACATGAGCCTTCCAAATCCTCTTCCAAGGAAAGCCAATATGGTGCTGATTTAGTATCACCTTATAATAAGACCGAACTGTAAACTTTTTAGAGGCTGTTTGTCTCCAGCATAGTTGGTCCCTGCCCTGTCTTCTTATCTCCACTGAATACAATAGTCTAAAAAAATCAGAAACCTCCTCTACTTCCCAATCCTGGGCAGATCTGGAGAAGCCTACATCCCAAAGCACCACTCCATTGGAAAAACCCATCACCTCAGAAACTGAAGCTTGCTTATTAGTCGCCAATCTGAAAACAACCGGAAATGCTCAAGACAATTCAATATCCCCACACCAAACATCAGACCAAAATCTGATTTTTGAACCATCACCAACCGAGAAGTTAACTTGTTTCAGGAAGCAACCCCAACCTTTCCTAATAAACTTCCATAGACTCACTCCATACGAATCCCTACACTCCTTGGTACACCATCCTCCCCAATCACTACCATACTTTCGATTGATCACCCCCCTCTACAATGCTTCCTCTCCCCATGGTATCTCCATAGCCACTTCCCCAACAACGCCTTATTAAAACTACATAAACTATGAATACCCAAACATCCATCAGCAATCGGGCAACAAACTTTTTTCCAACTCACTAAGGGAGTTTTAGTCTCCTCTCCCAGTCCTCCCCATAAAAAATATCTATACAATTTTTTAATACGGTTGGTCACACCAACTGGTAAAGGGAATAAAGAAAGGAAGTAGGTAGGGATATTAGAGAGAGTACTCTTTATAAGAGTAATCCTACCTCCTTTAGATAAGTATGTCATTTTCCAAGCTGCCAACTTCCTCTCTATCTTCTCTACCACCCCGTCCCAAATGTGTTTGGCCTTAAAAGATGCCCCTAGCGGTAGTCCCAAATATTTTATGGGCAGAAAAGCAACTTTGCACCCCAGAAATTCTGCCAAGTGATGAATGTCATGGACCTCTCCCACCGGTACCAACTCTGATTTACTTAAATTCACTTTTAATCCCAAGATGGCTTGAAAACACAGCGGGACAGCCCTCAAAACTTGAATTTGTTCCCCAACAGCCTCGCAAAAAATGAGGGTATCATCAGCGAAAAGCAAGTGTGATATTGTAGAAGGGCCATTAGAATTAGTTCCCACTGAAGAACCCGAGATAAATCCTGCTTCTACCACTGCCTCCACCATGCGACTCAAGGCCTCCATAACAATATCAAATAGGAAGAGAGATAAGGGATCCCCCTGCCAAAAACCTCTAGAACTCGGAAAATACCCACAAGGCTGCCCATTAACAAGCACAAAAAAGCAGACAGTTGAAATACAATGGCTTATCCAGCCACACCACTTATCTCCAAAGTCGCATCTTCTAAGTATATACAAAAGAAAATTCCAGTTTACATGATCATATGCTTTTGCCATGTCCACCTTAAAAAGGACCCCCGGAGCCCCTTCCCGCATGCGGCTATCTACACATTCATTTGCAATCAACACCGAACCTATAATTTGTCATCCTCTAACAAATGCATTTTGAGATTTAGAAATGATCTTCTCCATCACTTTGCTCATTCTATTTGCTAACACCTTTGAAATAATCTTATAGACACTACTTACCAAACTAATTGGGCGAAACTCCTTCAACTCCGAAGCACCCACTCTCTTTGGAATCAAGGCAATAAAAGCGGCATTCGAAGTCTTCTCAAACTTTTGAAACTCATAAAATTCATGAAATACCTTCATCACATCCTCCCGCACAATCTCCCAACAATCCTGAAAGAATGCCATAGAAAATCCATCCGGCCCTGGAGCTTTGTCTCTCCTCATTCCACACACCACCCGATGCACCTCAAGCTCTTCAAACGGCCTCTCTATCCAACTTGCTGAAAAATCATCCACCGCTGCAAAGTTCAATCCCTCAATCTTAGGTCTCCAAGCTTCCGTCTCACTTAGGAGGGAACTAAAAAACTGCACAGCATGCTCCTGGATCTCGGCAGGTAAGGATAGCAGATTATTTTCAGTTTTTAACATCTCAATAGCATTGTTACGTCTATGAGAATTAGCCATTTTATGGAAGAAGCTAGTGCACTTATCTCCCTCTTTAAGCCAAAGAACTCTCGACTTTTGCCTCCATGATGGCATTTAAGAATGGCATTTATTTTAAGAATGGCATTTAACCCAATGAACCAGCATTCACCTTTAGCACCGGTGAAGTTAATTAACAGCATCAGTTTCTTGATAAGGATATATGCTTTTATTCTTCTTCTTTTTTTTTTTGACAGGTACATATATACTTTTATTCTGATACCAATTTATAATAAAAAAAAAAATGGACATTTTAAACAAATATCCTTGGGAAGTGTCTAGCCTGAGCACAATCAAGTCTCAATTGAAATCACATTACTTTTATCAAAGTATGTTCATTCCTAAACAAACTTATAAAATGATTTTTTTAATCTAAGTATATACATCCCGCTTCTGACAAAAATGTACCTTAAACTGGAAATCTGACTCAGATGTCCAAGGGAATGTGGTTTATCAGTAATGAAATTATCTAGATACTTCTACATAGTGAGTTCCAAGTAGAACATAATGAATCGACAACCATAAAACTAGTATTGTTCTAATGTCCAAATCATAGCCCTTAGTTCCAAACCTTCAACCTCAAGGTAGAATTATTCACATGAACTTCCCTTTTTTCCCAGTAAAAGCAATTATATTACAGGCAATTACATCGATGAAAGTTCATTAAGGAAAGTTTATTCACATGAACTTTCCTAAATGTGATTATGTAATGTGTATCCGGCAGTTCATAATTTGTTCTGCATTATTTTTTCACTTAACCTTCGTTTTTCGTTGCAGGAACTAGAAGACTTAATATTCAAGTGCCTTTTGTGAACTGTTCCGATTTTCTCATTTAACCTCTTTTTTTCTACTAATGAGAAACTGGAAATAAACTCAAAGACTCACTCACTGGATAACCAACCCTGCCACGGTATGCCTCTGCTTCTCATATCAATACACTTCAATGGGTTATGAAAATAGTTTAAGATGGTTCTTCATGTAAAACACATGTTTTAATCTAAGGTGCTCTTCTGGATGGGCTACGTTTGTGTCACTCACTTGGGTTGAGAGATTTATTGGTGGAATTAGATTCAAGTGTTGTGATGGGTTGGTTAGCTTCCGGGGTATGCAAATATTGGTTTCTTTGGGATTTTTGGGAGGAGGTAAAAAGCTTGTTCATTTGCTTAATAATCGGTTTTGACATAATTTTAGAGAGGCTAATATGGCAGCAGATTTTTTGGCAAAAGAATTTCAGATTTTATTGGTGATGCGTTTGTGCAAGGACATTTTCGGGGCATTGTTCGGCTAGATAAATTGGGCATTCCTTATATTTGACATTGATTTATTTTATTGTGCAGACTATTGTAAGCATGGTTTTCCTCCACCTCATTGAGGATTTTTAATAATAAGAGGCTAGACCTCGTTTTTTATTAAAAATAATAATAATACATAAATAAATAAAAATCTGAGGTGCTCTCTCCAGAATTACATTAAATTTAGCAGATTCAGAGATTATTCAGTTTTACGATGACTATAAGGTTGTATTCATCTAATCATCATATGCATGACCCCCCCTGTTTTTTTCCCTACCGTTTTACATTATTCCTTTCCCAAGTCACAATGCATCAATATTTCCACACACTCGCGATTGATAGGGTCATGCCCTAACTGGTGGTGGACATGTTGGCATGTTGGCAAAATAATATGGTCAGTGCAACTCCAAGGCTTGGAAGATTGCCTCCTTGTGTCTGATCTGGTGTATTTGGTGGAAACGAATGCTTGGACATTTCAAGATTGGAAGAAGATGGCAATAGAATTAAGATTGCAAGAAGATGGCAATAGAATTAATGTACCTGGGCTTTGCCTATTTCTATGAATATAACATCTTTGATTACCTATCAAAAAAAAAAAAGAATTAAGAGTTGGGTGTTACGTATTGCATATTTCCAGTTAACTTGGGTAGCACCACTTTGGGCTTTAAACAAAATTTTCCATACATAATTTTTCAAAAAAGGGGTCATACTACATTTCCCATGTATATGTTCATCTGATCTTCATGTTAACTAAAATAGAAATCAACCAACCAACCAAAGCCTTCATGGTAGATACTCCAAAATGGACTGAAGAAACTCAATAAACAAAATTACTGACGATTCAGTACCTGATATGAAAATATATATGCAACGAAGCATGCTTACTTGTAGAGAGCGGCAAGACGGACAAGCTCACTGTAGTGAGTACCATAAAACTTTGTCTTTCTCCATTCAAACCAGACAGAAGCAAATACATGGGTCGGTGTATCCTTCAGCAATTCATCAAGATTTGGCATGGCAACAGCAACTTTGTAACTTATTAAAAAAAAAAAAAAAAAGACTTTTAGGTTGGAAACCAAACCAACAGAGAGATGTAAGGAAAACAGCAATTTGGAAAAAATACCCATCATTCACAAAGCTGTATTTGAAAAAATCAAGCTCAATGGTCTCTGAGAACACCACAACACAGGCATCTTGATGCTGAGAAAGCAAACTCTCAAGTCCCGCTGGTGCCGCACACCATACATCCAAGGCGGCGAATTCCACACCATAAAAACTCTCATATCACACTTCCCCTTCCTGAAAAACGCATCCATGAAATCTGAAAACGAAAGACGTGGATGCAAACCAGGAAAATAACCCCATCTTTTTCCGTCTGCATATATATGACCCGAAAACTCAGTCTTACCCCCAACCTCATCATCATCCACGTTATCCAACCTACCAATCTTATTGGATGAACTCAAATATCTATCATTAGAATCAATCATTCTATTAGCATCCAATCCATTTCCTATATTTTCAACTAAAATCCTATGCTCTGCTCTCTTACTTTTTCTCTTATCAGAAAGATTCGAAAGCACATCGTTTGTATTGATAATTTTCCTAACATTCAATCCATTATCTACATTTACATTTTCCTCTAAAGCCCTACGCTCCGCCCTCTTCATCTCACTTCTTAGTCCCGATTCTCCACCATCATCATTTAGACTGCCATCATTCTCCTTATTCGCCACGTTAACACCAATGTGGTTTTCTTTGGATTTCGATTTCCTATTCCCCTCCGGAACACTCAACGGCTTCTTCGCCAGAAACGGGACTCTCCTGAACTCATTCAGCCACAATTTCTGGACCAACCGGTCGCCTCTTGTCAGCGTGGTGACCCCAAGACCATCGGGGTCTTGAAGCATCGGATTGTTCAAAGGGTTCAATGCCTCCAAGTTGGACTTGAACATTTTGTCCCTCCTCAGGAAGTCGCTCTTCTTCTCGAACCAATCCCCCCATCCTTCCCTCAAGGGCGAGGCGGTCCCACGGCCAGTCGCTTTCACCAACAGCGCGTCCTCGATAGAAACCACCTCGGTTACCTTCCGCCGCACCGTCTCGTCCACCGGCACGTCGTCGGAGCCAAACGCGGCCTTACTCCGATCATCCACGCTCGATCCTATCACCAACCCCAAACGATCGTCGTCCCACTCGTCGATGGAGCGCTTGTTGATAGCCCTCCTGATGGCCCCACTGAGATGGTCGAAGAAATATCCGGAAACCCTAATTTGATCCGATTGGTCGTTTTCTTCATCCTCCGCATCGTCCTGCTGTCCTTGATCTTCCTCGACGAAATCGAGCTCGTCGATTTTGTCCTCAGAGGTGGCAACCCCATCTTCTTGTGTGTCGGCGACAAGGGGGTCTGAGTCGACATCGATGTCGTCTTGGGAGTCGGGGAAGTAGCGGCGGTGGTCGGGTTGAGATCGGGAGTGAGAGAGGCGGCTGTGGAGGAGAGAGACCGAGAGGAGGAGGAGAAGAGCTGAGATGACGGCGCAAATGTGGACGCCGTACCGTGGCCGCCGACGTGTCCGGAGGTTTCGTAGCATTTCTCGACGTTGGAATTAACTAGCAACGGACTTCATCCGCATGCAATGAGAGCGAGCGGAACGGTAGGGATTGTTCAGGTTCGAGATTCTGTCTTACCGTGGATTTTAGTGGGATCCGTGATCGGCCAGAGTCTGAACCAGCCCAAGGCACCGAGGTGTTACTCTGTGAATAGAGGCAACGGGTACAAGCCTTGGCCCGCATCCCTACGTTGTTCTCGTCGTACTCACCCATGACATCCAAAAACATGCGCACGAGGTTGTTGCCATTGCCTTGTCGGGAAGAGATTAAAAAAAAAAAAAAAAAAAAAAAAAAAAAAAAAAAAAAAAAACTTAAAATTATTCACTTAACCGTAAGACAGTCCTTGTCTACCAAATGTATGTATTAATTTCTATTAAAGCAAGGTTTTGTGAAAAGAAAAATTATTCTCTATTTACCACATTAAAATACTTTCACATTCCATAAAAAATCTTATAAGTATGAGATGTAAGAATGAATAATAACTAATACATAACATTTTTTTGAAAATTATGGTCTTTAATATTTTTAATATAAGTAAATAATAAATAATTTTTTTTATATAACTTAAGCATAATAATGTAAATGCAATGATCAATAATTTTTTTTCTTTTTTATAGTAGAAGGAACAATGCTACTCTTGTTTATTATTTTATAATTTTTAATCATATTAATAGATAAATGATTTTATCAACGGTTAATATTTGAACCCACCCAGAGCTAGAACCGTCCATCAGGTAATCCAAATGAAAAAAAAAAAAAAAAAGAGTAGAAATAGAATAATCATCGGGCTTAGAATCAAATCCCTTCATCAATCAAAAATTTCTAGAAAGAAAAGGGAAATCATCAGTATCTGAAACTGTAGGATTAACCAAAAAGAATCTCTGAAACCTAAAAAGAAAAGGTCCGACCAGCAGTAAGGCTACAAAAGTAACAGCCCAACTACAAAGTGAGCAACCGCTGGATATGCTTTACAGCTGCAGAGATGACTTTGTTAGTTCAAGCCACATACGAAACCACAGTCTTATATACATAAACAGCAGCATCTCTTCCTTTAATATTCAGCATTGTAGTTTAAAGCCCCAGTCAAAAACATTTCAGATGATGCTTCAATTTGAATGATAGAATATTCCATAAACAGCTTTACTTCCCCATTGCTTTCATCATTTGCACCAATATCTGCAAACTCGTGTTGTGATGCCTTGAATCTGGTGACTATGCTGGGGAGAACTAAAATTTTGATGAAATTCCATTTCACAGTCTTTGCCTCTGTCAAGAGTAGGCCAATATCTATCCACACAAACTTTCCCACAAAAAAAAATGTTGATGATTCTACCAATATTGAAGCACCTGAAACTTTCACAAGACGCTTAAGACTGTTTGGCAATGGATCCCAAAGCCAATTGCTGGTTTTTTCTCTTACCTTCGTCTGGACTGATGTATATTGATTCTTCTGGTGCCCTTTGCATCGTAGAAATCCGACTGCTTAAGCTGTTCATTGTGTTACCAGAGGCAATGCCACCAGTGACAGGACAAAGTTCGTGGGCATTTCTTACTATTAGATAAACTTCTTCTTTTCTTCCTATAAATGACTCTGTAGATGAAGTGGCAGGTATCAGACAACCTAGTGACAACTGATGTGCAATGGGATCCTTAATTCCCAAGCCATCCTCATCGTTATGACTCTTGCCTTCACAAGCACCGTGGATGCCAGCCTCTTGAGAAGACTCCTTTTTGTCTTCACATTCAAAAGCATCTTGTGAAGGCCCTTTTCCATTTTCACATTCAAGTCTAAAGAATCCCTCACAATTTCCTGCTTTTGGTTCTCCTACACAGTTTGAACCTCTTTCAACATCAGTATCAATATTCTTATTCTCACCACTGATTGGACCAATCACATGTGACTTTTTGACACTTCGGGATAACTTGTTTTCCTTATCCTCACTTCCAACCAACTCCTCACAACTTCTGGTTTTATCCTTACTTTTTACTGAATTTTCTTGTTGTAATACATCCGTACTCTTTCTGAAGTTTGGCCTAATCAATTTTCTTCTTTTGCACTGCTCACCTGACAAGCCATCACTCCCAGCATTTTCATCACAGACTCTACCCTTTGAATCATTATGAATTTCCCGAACTTCACTCCGACGTTTGAAATCCCTATATGGTGTCCCTCCAGCACTCGGATTCTTGAAATCCACAGGAGTACCCTCAACATTAGTTTGGTTGACATTCTCGGTTGAAGAAATATTCATTTTCATCTCCTTTAAGTTCATTTCCTGGCAATCCCTTTCCAACTTGGGGTTAAAGGTTGATTGTTTTTTATTTCCAAAGTTTTCGACATCATATCGCTTGACCGACAATCTAGGCTTTCCAGGCTTTGCCCATTGGCAGGGACTTTGAGGTAGCATTGTCATGATTTCATCTGCTGATTTATCCCCATCCTTGTGGCCAACGTCAGCATTTTCCTTTACATATACATCTGAGGCCAAAGCTAAACGAGAAAACACACTATTCCTGCTCTTTTTGCCACCAGAAGACACATTTTCAGAATACTGATAACAGTTGACATCATGATTTAGTGATTTTGAATCATGGTAGTACATGCCCCAATGCTTGAGAGAATAATCATGTCCATTCAACTGGACTTGACCCTCGTTTGACAAGGGTATATTACCAGCAAACGCTTTGTTCTTCTCTTCATGCTGCAAACCTTCATGCTCAAGCTTCCCTTGTGACTCTACAGGAAAGCTGTAATCAAAGTTAGGGGAAGGGTAGATACCATACTTTTTTATCTTTGCCCATCGGCAGTGATTCTGACGAAGCATTGCCATGACATCATCTGCTGATTTATCCCCGTGACATTCCTCATGGCCAACGTCATCACCATTTCCCTGTTCACATACATACGATGACGAAGCTAAACGAGAAAACACACTATTCCTGCTCTTCTCACAGATAGAAGGCATGTTTTCAGAATAAGAATAAGAGTTGTGATCATGATTTAGTGATTTTGGTTCATGGTGGCGCAAACTCTTATGTTCAGGAGAGCAATCAAAACCATGCAACAGGACCTGACCATCGTTCAACAAGGGAATATTACTAGTATACCGTTTGTTCTTCTCTTCCCGTCTGACACCTTCATGTTCAAGCTTCCCCCGTGACTCTACAGGAAAGCTGTAATCAAAAGGGTAGATACTGGGACTGGAAGAATAAGATGGAGGAACCTTGTTTTCACTCCCATTATTCCCAGTCTCTGATAAAGTCAAAGCAGCTGGACACCATGAAAAAGAAAGGCCCTCGAAACTTTGATTTCCAGAAAATTCTGTGGCCAAGCTTTCAGAATAAGAAGCCCCAGAGAAAGGCAGACTGATCCTGTAGTTAAAATCCTCATTACGTTTGGGGGTAGAAAAAGAAGCATGGTTCCCAAAACCAGAACTATCGTCTGGACATCTCTTCATACAATTTGCCCCTATAGATAAAAAATAGGATTGGTTTTTCGGGGAAGGAATGAGATTCCCAGCATGCATCCTGTAAGGGGGGGGAGCACATTCTTGAAATGAATGAGAGCTGCGATCAATTGCAGAAGATGATGAGTAACTTGAGTTAATGCCAGGAAGGTCAGGGTAAAAAGGGTGTGTACTCGTACCAATTGCATCTCCACCCAATGTTGAAGGTAAAGGGTAAGAAATTTGTGGCTCACTTGAGCCAGAGAACGTGGAATGTGTACTGATTTTATCTTGAACCCCAGAGTCTGTTTCCCAAATGACCTTGTTGGAGTAGATGGATCTATGAAGGTTAGGTTGAGATACAGTACGGCGCTCAGTTGGAAAGGGTGGCACAAATTCTTTGTCCATATCATGCTCACATTCTAGTCTGTTACTCTTTGCAAACCTGCCATGATCAGGAACTTGTCCATGCTCAATAGACAAGGTACATTCACTCCCAGTTCTCTCACACATGGCAAATCTGCCTCCATCCCTTCCAACATTAGCCAAAGAGTCCCCAAAAGACTCATCCAAGGTAACTGGTCCAAGCTCAGTGTAAACTTCAGGTTTATTCTCCACTCCACGAATCTTTGCAAACCTGCCTTCGTCATGTTCTCTTCCAATGCGTCCAGAAGATTTCCGAGTGTCATCAGTCGAAACAACCAGTCTGTGATAATCATCAGAATAATCCTGATCTTTTATCTTATCACTCATTACAACCCCACCATCATCATATCTCATGACTTTACCCATAGTACATGCACCTGCAACTTTAATTTTGTTTGTTCTCCTTTGAGGTAGGTCATCTGTTACCTTTCTCAAACTAAACAAGCATAGAAGCCTATGAACCTAAAAAAACACATAGTAAAAGGCATCAATAAAATACTTCGGAAATTGATTTCATTGAATTCTGAATTTGATAGGAAGGGAGCAGACCTGCTCTTCAGACAGCCCAAAGTTAAACTTCTTAGCTGAAAAGTAGTTTTCCTTTATCGCATCACGAAATTCAGCTTCAATAAGTGGTCTACAACTCCAAATAGGAGTGAATCTTACCTGAGAAAATAATAAAAACAGTTTAGAACTAAAATTCGGGGCACAAAACAACTCCTAAAATCCTGCTCCCTACTAATACTTTAAAAGGAGAAATGAAAAAACTATTGGCCCTAAAAGAAATGTACTCAAGAAAGATATCGATGTCCACACCTGTGCTGGGAATTGCTTCCTGGATGATTGGAATGCATGGGGCACAATATTCTCTGCACCATCGGAGCATGCCCGGAAAACACCATGAAGTTTTCTCTTCTCATATTCAAACAAGAACAAAATCATTCCAGCTTTAACATGCTTTACAAAGTGACCTAGAAAAGCTGGAACGCCAACTAGTCTCTGTCTGAAACACTCACTTTTGGTAGCACTGCTCAACATAAAAATTGCACCATATTGAGGAACACTTCCAGGGACACCATGCTGCTCTTTATCAAAATCCATCGATTTCCTTGATGTGCTGTAAAATTCAATAATGATGATAATGGAAAAATAAACAATATCAGGGTACTATGGATTAGAGCCCTAAAAGAAATTTCCCTGTTTTGTTAAGAATCCTTTACTTTAAAGTCCCCATGTCCTGTCAAGAACCACATTACTTATAGATACCCTGGGGAAAACTTTATTGCCACTACTAACTCTAACCTTCTGAGGCCTGAGCACACACACACAGAGGGTTATGTGGGCACAGACCTAGTGACCAAGGGTAAAAAGGAAAAAAATGTAAGAAAGTAGAACGTGGAAAAGTAAAAATCATAGCAGCACCTTTTGCAGCCCGATATTTATCTTTGAGCAATTTAATGAGATCTCTTGCTAGTTTAAAAAATCCACATCCTAGAGTAAACTCCCTGAACTCCTCGATAAAGAACAAATCGATCAACCGAGGCTCAAGAATTGAACCATAATTTGAGTTTATGATAATACTTTGATAATATGAAGAAGCACGATAAACCTTCCTTCAGCAATATACGTAACAATAAATTGAAAGTTTTTTTTTATAAGTAAGAGGTACCAATAAATTGAAAGTTATATGAACCAGAAGGACTTCTTGTTCTTCTTTTTTAGTTCTTTTAAGTAGGCATACGAGAATTACTTAATGGAAAGCTGTATAAGAGACTTAAAAAGATGAAACATTTAACCATATCACATTTTTTAGCAACATAAACAGAATATATGCGTTTCACCATCATATTCTTCACAAGACAAAGAAACATGGATTTCCTCTTCAAAGTGGCAACCTGTTAGAATTGAAATATCAGATTATTCACAGAAACCAGCTTCCCATTTAACTATCAACTTTTCTGGTTAATCAATTGTGTCAACCAAACCTATTGACAAATGCGATCCTAATCTGATAGAATTAACATAACTGCCTCCATATCTGTTGCAACTTCTGGACCATAGAAGCAGTAGAGTACCAAGAGTTAATATAGATGTCAATTTAGTAATGATGCTCGTATTCTGACTTCAAAAACCGACACTATAAGCTAGACCAAGCCAACCAAGCGACCAAAGAAATCAAACAAAACGAAAAGCACGGAGATCTATAACTTGAGGACTGACCAATGGGTTTGTCAAAATTTTATGATCTTTGTAATTAGTATAGCATCGGTATTAGCCAAAAGCAATATCAACAGCAAAAGAACGATTGATTCATGAATCTAATGGAAACTTTTGCGAATTAAAATTCAGACACTCTCGTGCAGGAACAAAATAAATACATAATATCGATATTGTAGCCATTCCACACCAACTAATAATGATGACAAGTTCTTTCGAAATGATAAGTAAAACTAACAATGAGATTTGAGCATGAATGGTCTTGGCTTATATTCAGATTTTCTTCATGCAAAGATATGAGAACCAATCTCAGAACAGTAACAATTTCAGAAACAGAAATCCGGCCTTCACTGACTCTGTTTGTTTCGACTGAAAATACTCGAAGGAAAAATCTCCCAAAAATACATACATACATACATATATAGGTGCACATAAAATGCATGTTGAAACGCTGATAATTAAACAAATAAAAGGGTCGGCACAGTTAATGGCAGAAACACCATACTAACCAGCTTTTACAATCCCTTTTCATAAACGGAAACCAAGGGCAAAAAAAAAAAAAGGAAAACCAAAAAAACAAGGAAAAAAAAAAGGTGAGAGTGAGGGAGAGACCTGTAGTGTAGTTGCAAAATATATCTGTTTGGCTCTCTCCGGTCCCAGAATGGGGACTTCGAAGAAAGACAAAAGGATCAACGATTGATTTACAAAAACAGGCAGCGGTTAACTCTGCATGAAAGTGCTGAATACGAAGGAAACCGAAAGGACGTGTGCGCGAGAGAGAGAGAGAGAGAGAGAGAGTGAGAGAGAGATCACGTGAAGAGGTATTTATATCCGAGAAAAAGTAGTCTTATAGCGTAATATTAGGGTATAGGGTGGGCTATGCTAAAGAATTTGCTAATGGTAATGGGACGCGATATGCGATGCGATCCGATGCGACAGTTGGGTGTGCTACCCACGAATTTGGATCAATATCCTTTTAAAGGGCTGCCTTTTTAATTTTGAGATTAAATTTCTATTTTCAAACATTATTTAGGCCTACTTTATTTTCACGATTTATCTCTACTTATTTTATTTCATTTTATCTAATTATTATAATATTTTTAAATTTTTATACAAAATAAAATAAAAAATTTAATTTTTCTAAATTTTAAAATAAAAATAATATTAAAAAATATATTCTAACGATATTTTATTTGACTTTTTAACTTTAATCTCAACTCATATATTCTCATCTCATTTGTAAAAACAAACAAGGTCTTAATTTTTTAAAATTAAAAGTTGAATAATATATTATTATAATATATTTTAATATTATTTTTTATTTTAGTATTTAAAAAAATTGAATTATTTATTTTATTTTGTGTAAAAATTTAAGAAACTTTTAATGATTAGATGAGATGAAATGAAATGAGTTGACTTGAAGGAGTTGTGAATGAGGCTACGTTTGGATGTTGAGTTGAGTTACGTTCTTTATGAATAATAGTGAGTTGAAATTGCGGAGTAAGTATTATGAAGGCTATTTAATATGAGTTTAGATGTATTTAAATGTTAAAATGAGTTTATATATATTTATGGAAATTTAAAAAAGGTTGTGACTCCCACGTGTAAAGTAGTGTTGAATTGAAAAATGTTGTGAGTTACATGTATAAAGAAGTTTTAAGTTGAAATAAGTTTAGTAATTTAAGAGTTGGGTGTTTAGATGTTGGACTCAGTTTAAAATTAGACTAACCTGAGTTGATCTCAGTACAGTCCAACAACCAAATCTTTGTTTTTCAAATAGAATGTACGATACTTGCGCACTCTAAAATTATATCTAGTATTACTTTACAAATCATTCTCCTATCAAACTACATCAATTTATTTACTTCGTTTTATAAAATTTTCTTATAAACCAAACGTTCTCATAGATGAATGAACTTGTTAATCAATAATTATTATTTTATTAGATGCAATCTTGTTAATTCCTCTTTTCAAGATATTATTATAATTTGTTAAAATATTATTATTCGCCTTAGATTTTATTACTTGAATCGATAGAACATTTTAAGTAGTTGAGTAGTTTACATTTGAAATAATTTAAAAAACATATCATATCAACCTTAAAAATAATAATATCTAAAATGAAGAATATCATTATTATAAAGAAATTATTATTGATATATTTTAATTAAAAATGATAAACTAATGACTATTTTACAATTCTATTTAAATGAAAGATAACTTTGTAAAATTAAACTTGTTCTGAACAAAATGACAAAACTACCATTGTAAAATGAGTAGGACAGTTGTAAAATAAATATAGTAAGTAATTATCTAAAAAAATACTAATTAAAATAAGAAAATGATAATATGACTTTTAAATATGTTTATTAAATGTGTCTACTCATATATTTTTTATTTTTTATGAATGATTACAAAAATAATTATTAATGAATTTATATATTTTTTTCTTAATAATTAAGTATGCTTAAAAAATATTTACAAAAAATCTTTTACATTAATGTGCAGCCTAACATTATCTATTAAACAAATATCTTTTATATAAATTCTTTAAATTCCATTACGTGTTCACGTCATTTCAAAGTCAATCCAATTGTCTTTTTTTGGCCAAGGCTCCTTTGTTTTTTAAAAAATAACTTAGTAAAATAATTTGAGATTAAAATTAAAAATTAAATAAAATATTATTAAAATATCTAATTTTAATATAATTTTTTTTAAGATTTAAAAATTTTAATTATTTATTTTATTTTATATAAAAATTAAAAAAATTGTAATAATTTTATAAATAGTAGTAAGATAGTTTGTGTATAGTAGTAAGATAATTTGAGTTAAGTATTTATTGAATTTTGGGAAATGAGAGATAAAAAATTGAATAAAAAATATTATAAAATTAAAATATTGTTATAATATAATTTTTGTTTTATAATTTGAAAAAGTTAAATTATTTTTTATTTTTTATTTGAAAGTTTAAGAAAATTGTAATGTTTAGTTTGAAAATATTGTAATGATTAGGTTGAGAATGTTTGTGTTTGAATGATATTTGAGAAGGAAATGAGATGAGATAAAATTATATGAGATGAAAAACTTTTCTAAACATCTCCTCTCTAATCGCGATTTCTACTGCCGTAGTTGAACAAGAAACTCAGGGAATGCTTAGTGAATGATATGAGATAAGAATTTTGTGAATAATAGTAAGATGGTTTTTGAATAACAGTGAGATAGTTTACTTAAGTATTTATTGGGTTTTAAAAAATGAGAGATAAAAAAGTTGAAAAATATTATACAATTAAAATATTATTAGAATATATTTATTGTTTTGGGATTTAAAAAAGTTGAATTATTATTTTTTTAAAAATTTAAAAAAATTGTAATGATTATTAGTTTAATCAAAGTCCCCCCCCTCCCCCTCCAAGTCCCCTGCTTCCTGGTCCTTTAATGCCAGCAAAAAAAAAACCCTATTGCAAGAAAAATCCAAGTCCCCTACTTTCTCCTCTTCACTATACTAAGAACTTGGACTTGGACATATTCCGATCGGCAACACAGAAAGGAGTTATAAGGTAACTGTAGCCCCCCTCTCTCTCTCTCTCCCTCATTTTTTGTAATCTCACTGTAAATCAGTCGGCTGTAATCTCTAGAGGGGTTAGAGCTAAGAAGTTAGGTTAGAGCTGGACATTAATATAACTAGCAATAGTGTTAGCGATTGTCTAGGAGAGGAACCATATAATCCAAAACAAGTCCCTTTCCTCATGTATATAATCCAAAACAAGTCCAACCATCTAAGATTTTCTCTTTTTGTGCATTACTCGATCAGTGTTCTTATGTAAGCGTTCTTATGTACTGTACCAAGGATATCCATCAAATCTATGCTTGAGTATTTGTTCTCTCTCGCTCAGATATTAGTTAGAAACTAAAGTGCGCTTTACACGGCCTATTAGTTAGAAACATTTATCAGTCTTTTCAGGATTAACAGGAAATCATGTATAGCAAGAAACTTGGATTTGTAGAAATTTAAAGAACTCCAAAAACAAAAAAAATGGCTTTAATTGGCAGACTGGCCTATGTTTGGAATTACCGAATGGTTGATGAAGGAGGAGACAGAATCTGGAACTTTTTAATTAAAATGAGGATAAAAATGTAAAATGATTCCAGATATGTTTTTAAGTAAAATAAGGGTAAAAATATAAAATAACATGTTTTTAAATGGGTGTGCAAGATGTGAAACTTATGGATAGCACGGCTCTTATTCATAAATTATTTCACTACTATTTAAAGAGCTTTTACAGACTTCTTATCCCATCTCATCTCCGACATATCTCCTAAATGTTGGTCCATTTTAAGGGGCTTGTAATACTCGCACACGTCATAGTTTGTATATGACGCAGGAGCTCAGCCAAATAATTATTAAAAATTTGAGAGAATTAACTTAAGGCTCGGAGGCACTCTTGCAGATGTTCCAAGTAAAAATGTGCAACACTTTTGCAAGTGTTTTTTTAAGAGAGGGAGAGCAATTATAGATGACCCAAAACCAAATGAAAATTACGAACTTGAATCCTAAAAGCAAAAACAAATACAATATTTTCTTCCCCATCAAACTAATTAAACACAGTATTGCAACAATAGGAGATGGAGGATGATTTGCCATGCAAGGGAGGGCCTGTACTCATAGGCGATTAATGACGGCTTCTACCTCAGAAGGTGTATATAGATGGTATGTTGGAGACACCTTTGCAATGTCAACATTATTGGGAGTCACCTGAGTTCAATAACATAGTTCATCCATGTGATTAAGATGAGTAAAATTAACTAGCAACGAGTTATTCCTAATCCTTTTTAACAATCACCATTTTATCATCTTCTAACATGACATTAACTTACTGGAAGATTACGTGTTGTTATTCCATTCGTCTTACAATCATTTGATATCACATTTGTGGATGTTGATTAAAAGGCTTCTAAATATCATTTCTCAATTAACTAGAGACAAACTTTATAGCCAACATTAAAGCTACAAATCCAAGAAAGTCTTTACCTTTTCTTCCATGACCTGCCTCAGAATGGAAAGAGCAATAGTTTCGGCTTCTTGAAGAGTTATGTCCTGTAAACAATTAACAATACAATATACCCCTTCAATTCTTCAGGTCATAAGCATCAGAAAAAATGGAATATGGTCATCTTGACATGTATTGGACCCCACTTCGGTAACTTGAATACCATTGAACCATCAAAATAAAAAGATTTTTTTTTTTTAATATATAAGTAGGAGTAGATGACAAGTTAGAATAGGTCTTAAAATTATAAAGCTAATGTAATTTCGCCTATAGAGGTGTAAAAAACTATTTGCACGAAAATCATGCAAACATGAACACAAGGAGAAATACTTTTTATTTCAGAGTACGTGCATGCATGTGAACACGCAAAAAGATACCTTGTTGTATTGCTCTTGCAAAGAGCTGTCTGCACCCTCTGAACCTGAACCAATAGCTTTTGCATTGCATTGCCAAAATGTGCCAGATGGATCAGTATAGTATCTGCAATTCCATGAGTTTAGGGCAAAAGATTGAGCACAACTGCAGGATATGTGAAGCTGGTACTTTTAATTAATACAGAGAACTTCACCAGTTATCATCTACATTCACACTTAAACTAGCTTGATATTCAAACATTGTACACTTCTTTTTTTTTTTTTTTTTTTTTTTTTTTTTTTTTTTAATAAGAAGATATTTTATTGATATAGAAATAGATGTATACATGTGATTACACCTAATTAGGAACTAGAAACAGTTACAAGGAATTCATGAAAGTTGAGACCATTAAAGTCTATAACAATGGCCTACATAAATAAAGTCTTCCAGAAAAAACTCTTAGGCTGGGTTTGGATACACAAACCTCCTCATCTCATCATCTCATCATTACAACTTTTCCAAATTCTCATACAAAAATATAATAAACAATTCAACTTTTTCAAATCTCATTATCCCAAAATAAAAATAATACTAAAAAATTATATCTAATAATATTTTATTCAACTGCTATTCAAAATATCTCATCTCATCTCATTTCATTTAAACTGTGTATCCAAACCCAACCTTAAACTCTTCTAAGGAGCGCTCTTGGTCCTCAAAATTTTCCTTTCACTCCAAATGCACCATAGTAGACAAATGAGATCCATCTTCCACACAACTGCAATCTGTGGTATCCTTGTGATCCATTTCCAACTAGCTAGTAGGTCAACCACCCTCCCTGGCATAACCCATGCTAATCCCACTTTGCTGAAAAAGTAATTCCACAAGGCCCTCGAAAACTCACAATGTAGAAGTAAATGTTCCACTGTTTCGCCACTATTTCTGAACATACAATACCAGCCAACAAGGATAAGCCCACGTTTCCTTAGATGGTCAATGATCAGAATCTTTTCTAAGGATGCAGTCCCAAAAAAATCAGCCTTAAGAGGTGCTTTATTCTTCCAAATGCTCTTCCAAAGAAAGTGATTACTAGCCTGAGTAGTGAGAACCTCATAGATGGAGCATACATAAAATTTTCCTTTGCTGGAAGGCGACCAAACCAACTTATCCACTACTGTATCAATAGGTCCAATGGCGTACAACAAGTTAAAGAACTCAACAAGGACACCCACCTCTCAATTATGTGCCTCCCTAGTGAACCTGACATTCCACTGTTGTGAGCCATTAGTAATTTCCCTCAAGTCTGCCACCAAAGCATCTTGTTCCTGTGCAATTATGAAAATAGAGGGATAGGCATCCTTAAGAGCCGTATCTCCAACCCAAACATCATGCCAAAAACTGATTTGATTACCATCCCCCAAACACGGCCTAGTGTGGCTAGAGAAAGACCGCCAACCTTTTCGAATATGCTTCCATAACCCCACTCCATATGCCCCCCCCTAAATTCATTAGAGCACCAACCCCTCCTTATACTCCTGTATTTAGTATCAATCACCACCTTCCATAATGCTTTCCTCTCATAATTATATCTCCACAGTCATTTCCCAAAAGAGCCTTATTGAAGACTCTCAAATTACGAACCCCCCAACCTGCCACCCCTCGTTGGAGAGCACACCTTCTCCCAACTAACTGAAGCTTAACCTCGTTGCCAAGTCCACTCCACAGAAAATCTCATTGGAGATTCTTAATCTATAAGGCGGCATTAGCTGGGAGAGGAAATAAAGATAAGAAATATGTGGGAAGGTTTGAGAGGGTACTCTTTATTAAGGTAATATGACCCCTTTAGACAAATATAACATTTTCCACTCACCCAACCTTCACTCTATATTCTCTAACACCTCATCCCGAATAGGCTTTGAATGGTGCTTCCAATGGAAGGCCAAGATACTTCATAGGCAACGAAGATACCACACAGTCCAATATGTTGGCCTGCCCCCAAACATTGTGCATGTTACCCACAACAACCAACTCAGATTTAGAAAGATTTACTTTTAAACCGGAGACCGCTTCAAAGCAAAGCAAGATAGTCTTCAGAGATTGGACATGACCTTGATCTACCTCAGAAAATAACATGTCACCTGCAAACAAAAGATGTGAAACAATGGTAGAGCCATGGTTAGTATCCCCTACCCAGTAACCTGAGAAAAAACCACCCTCAACTGAAGCTGACAACATTTTGCTTAGATCCTCCATGACAATAACAAATAAGAGGAGTGATAATGGATTGCCGTGTCGCACCCTCCGTGAACTGTTAAAGAATCCCACAAGGTCACCATTTACCAAAATCGAGAATCGAACCATTGACACACAATACCTCATCCACAACCTCCATCTCTCCCCAAAACCACATCTCCTCAACAAATAAAAAAGAAATTCCCAGTTAACGTGGTCATAGGCCTTCTCCATGTCTAATTTGCATAAAATACCCAGAACTCCTGACTTCGGCCTTGTTTGCATTCAAAACCTACATCAACTCATCTTATCTCATCATTACAACTTTCTCAAATTCACACACAAAATACAATAAACAATTCAACTTTTTCAAATATCAAAACAACTTTCTCAAATTTTCATACAAAATATAATAAATAATGCAACTTTTATTCTACTATTTACAAACCATCTCAACTCATCTCTGAATCCAAACCACTCCTTAATCCTGCTGGCCAAGCATTCATTAATGATAAGGATTGAGTCCAATACTTGTCTTCCCTAACAAATGGTTGGAATGATGAGATGGCAGACTTTTACAGCTACTTGTATTCAGCAAAGTTAGGAGGAAATGTGGGTGACCGTATGTTGTGGATTCACATGGAGAGAAAAAAGTTTACAGTTAAATCTTTTTACAAGGCTTTGACAGCCGAGCAGCCCACATTCTTTCCGTGGAGGAGTATTTGGAAAGTCTTAGTGCTGTCTAAAGTTGTGTTTTTTACTTGGACAGTTGCACTTGGGAAGATCTTGACGGTTGACAATTTAAGGAAGTGGGGTATGGTGGTCACAGAGTGGTGCTACATGTAGAAAGAATGGAGAATCGATAGATCACTTTCTTTTACATTGTGAGGTGGCTAGGGATTTATGGGATGGTATCCTTAAAAGAGCCAGGCTGAGTTGGGTCATGCCTAAGAGTGTGGTGAAACTACTAGCGTGCTGGAACAGGAGGCATAATAGCGCTCAACTAGCAATAGTGTGGCGAATGATACCTTTGTGCTTAATGTGGTGTCTATAGTCGGAAATGAATGATAGGTGTTTTAACAACAAGGAGCGTGCAGTGGGGGAAATCTGGAATTTTTTTATATTTTCTCTTTTACAGTGGTTTTCTGCTACTGTATTGAAGGGTCCTAATGTCCATGAGTTTCTATCTTCTTTTCAGCTTACTAGAATGTAATTAGGTGTCTCACTTTGTATACTTCCTGTGTACTTGGGCATTGCCTAGTTTCATTCTATTCAATAAAGATATTTATTTGCTTATAAAAAAAAACAAATGCTTGGACAATGTCCAATATTTTTCTTCCACTCCAAATCCAGATTGCCGATTCACCATCCGTTTAATTTTACCACCCTCCAGTTGCAGATTGTCACTTACAAGTATGTTGGTTAAATCCACTTTTCACTGCTAAACTACAAGTGTTTTATACTCTGCACCCCAAACTAACAAAACTTACACATTAGCCATCAAAATGTAAAACAATAAGTGCATTTAAGTTTTTAACCCATATATTTATTTAATACACATCAATGGGGTTGATTAAGCGACCATGGTGAGTGTAACATTAACTTGGAATGCATTCCATACTTTATGAGTCCCAAAGCTTTCTCAATTTATGCCGCCACCCCCCCCCCCCAACCAAACACCAAAAAAAGAAAAAAAAAAACCCCAAAAAAAAAAAACATTTAGGGTTGATCTACATTCACATATTATGAATCAGTAGGAGTCTGAAAATCCTAAAAATTGAACATACATAACTCAACCATTTAACCATTTTAGGTTGATATTAATCCACAGAAAGTATCTATGCAAATCAGACAAGTACTTACAAGCAGGGCCCATTCTCATCATGACCAGCAATGAGAAGAGAAACTCCAAAAGGTCGAGACTGCACAAAAGAATACGATATGCCAGAGAACATTTAAGAATGACAAATATACGATCTACTATCAAATCATAAGGGAATCCAATTTCAAACAAGGACATTTCAATTGCAACAGAAGTGAAGAGCACTCTATACACACTGTGCTGTCGTCTCTTTACCAAAAATGAAAGAGGTGTCTGGCATTACACAAAATCCCACAAAAAAAGATCCTATGAATATAGGATGAACACTGTGCTGTTGTCTCTTTATAGTGTGAACATTCACCACCTTCCCTAATTGGAACCCCTCAAGCAAAAAAAGGCATCCAGCTCCTCCAAAAGAATAGCATGAATTTTATGCAGATTGTCATTAAAAAAACACCCACAAAAATTGGAGATTTTAGCATCAATTTTCTCTTGATTTACAACCATCCGAAAATTCCCTATGAATATATGGGGAAAAATTTAAATGACTGAAAATGTTTTCAACAAGCCATATTGGATAATTGGGCTCCTAGAGAAGCTGACAGCTAACATAAAGACAGTTGATGGACAAATAAAAATGAACTCCTAGAACAACCAAAAGTTATGTCAAATGCATATTAACGAGAGGGGGGGGGGGATAGAATACAAAATATATAAAACCAAGCATAATCATGCTGTTAGATCTGGTATATACATGTGGACATATCAGATCTATGTATCTTGAGCTGGAAACAAACAAAAAAAAGCGAAAAGGGGGCTATATATAAAGACAGTGCAGGTTATCATTTGCATCTTAAAATCCTACCCGCCGTGTTTCTTCTTTGGTATTATATGTTTCATTATAACATTATAAACATGCGAATGAGTTAGTACCAGAACCATCCCAAGGTCAAGTGGTTATTACCATAGATTCTTCATCACCTTCGCCAAATCGTAGGGCCAGATCGCAAATAGCTTGTGTTGTAGACTCCACAGTCATTGGCTCACCGTAGGAGAACCTGTGGTTCTGAAAAGTATGAATGTAACTATATTAGCATGGAGCTATAGTTTTATCACTTGCATGCAAGTAACAAAAACCATACTTGAGTTTCCACACGTGCGTGCTCAACAAGTGTTCGGGCATCAGCAATCAACCCACTCATGGCACATCCAATATGATCATCAATTTCCATAATTTTCTCCACACTACTGGGTTCCTGAAAGATAGAGAAAGAGTAAATGAGGTCTCAATCAAGTGGCGGTCCTCTATATAATAGCAACAAATGTGGTTACATCTAAACAAGAGAAGAGTTTCCCATTCAGATAGAACTACTATTTTTCTTTTCTTTTATTTTATTTCTTTGGGCAAGTTTTCAGATCCACTCTTACTTTTCAAGTGACGAGGTTGGGTTAAATGACAATGTTTGAAAATAATTGACAAGGAAAAATATCCTATTTAAATCTGATAGCAAGTTCCATTGATCCTGAAGTCGATCTATGAGTCTTGATTTTCATATTAACTTAGCGTGTTCCTTACTAATTACAATTATACGAATTAAACCTTATCAAAATTATATGCATTTATTATACCTTGACCACAGAAGGAATGGCATTTTAGTCTCTATGCTGGTTATGAACATATAGATATATATCCCTCATTATACTTAAATAAAACAAATGTAATGGGACACTTATAACTTATTCTCTTAATGTTAATGCAATTCAATAGGTTATTATCATGATACTATAAAGTAAAACATTAAGTTTTCACAATGTAGACTGAGTTATAATGAATAGCCCTTAAAACTTAGTGCTTGGCTTTGACCCAATGGTTGAGGCTGTGTGAGGCTTCAATAGGCCTTCGTTTCAAATCTGGTCAAGTGTACACATACGCACACATATAGATATCATCGATAATCCAATTGCCTACTACTACACATTTACAGTTTCTACATATGCAGCAAAATCATGACACCCATTTATCTTTTGAGCAGTATTCCTATAGTAGTGTGCTCGTGTACAAAAGCATACATCTCGGAACTGGTCCAAGAAGAAAATTTTGTCAGAATTTACATTTAGTTAAGAAAAATCTTCCCTGGTCTAAAAGTTAGGACAAAACTCATTTGACACCGCTGGACAACAATTATGTTCCAGACTATCTAAACCCTAGACCACTTTTAGCATCCACTTATACCATGTTTGATAAGATGTACTGTAACATATGGGTCTTAGATTAGGATTTAGAATTAAGATTATTATTATTATTAGTTTTAGTATTTATAGTATTTTAAATAAAATCTGTGTTTTATTTTTAATCTCTGATGGTGATTTTGATTGGGATTTTCCTCTATACACGCCCATATATCCCTCCCTTTTGATTTCCTAGTTTGAATAGTTTCGTAGTTGGAAACCAATTCACACATCAAAAACCCTACCATAAATCCTCTCTTTCTCCTCATAATATTCTCCCTTCAGCAAACCCACAGTACCCCTTACGGCCAGAACCTTCCCACAGTAAAATCACCACCATATTTAGAGGGATCCTCCAGTTCCCACCATCGAACTCGACTCACCTCCACCGCCGCCCTCTCCTTCTCTCTCAGTGAGTCCCAAATCCCCTCGTCGAGGATGCTCCTCTTCCGTAGCCTCTGTGCTTCTTTCCTTTCATTGTAGTCTTCAGCCTTCTCAAAATGCCCATGCCCATGCCCATTTATGATGTTTTCCCAAAATGCCCTTTTTATTAGGCTGCGTTTTGCTGGGACTGGGCTTAGTTTTAAATGGGACTTGTGTGTGTGTGTGTGTGTGTGTCGCACCACCATATTTAGAGGGATCCTCCAGTTCCCACCATCGAACTCGACTCACCTCCACCGCCGCCCTCTCCTTCTCTCTCAGTGAGTCCCAAATCCCCTTGTCGAGGATGCTCCTCTTCCGTAGCCTCTGTGCTTCTTTCCTTTCATTGTAGTCTTCAGCCTTCTCAAAATGCCCATGCCCATGCCCATTTATGATGTTTTCCCAAAACGCCCTTTTTATTAGGCTGCGTTTTGCTGGGACTGGGCTTAGTTTTAAATGGGACTTGTGTTTAAAATTAGTTTGGGCCTGGTTATATTAGTCCAAAAACCTTATTTTTCCAGAACATACTTAAGAGTTAAATTATGTTATTAAGTATTAATCTTTTTATAAAGCATGTTACAGCAGTAAGTTATTAGGAATTTAAATTATACTATTGAGCCTATTATTTTAGTTAATATTCCAATTGTCTATTTAATTGGATTTTTAATAAAATTATTATGTTATATTTAAATAGAAAATCAAGGAATATGTTATGAGCTTTAAATAATATTACTATCTATTTTTTTTTATAAGAAATATGTTAATCTTTTTTTTTTTTTTTTTTATGTCGGGGAACCTCTCCAAGACAGGGCCTTTCGGACCCACCCCTGCAGAGTAAACCCCAGTCCCATGCACCGCACCCTCGGATGTTTCCCTACACGGAACTGGTTGAATCGCTGGCTTTTTACCAGGTGGTGTGGTCCCAAAGGATTGTTTGCACCCATGAGGTGTTGAACCTTGGACCTTGAAAGGAGTGATGCCCCAAGACTAAGGTCTTCACCACTTGGGCCAACCTCTTAGGGTTAAGAAATATATTAATCTTACTATCTATTAATCATAGTATAACTGAATATTTATTAAATTATATCTAAGGTATGATTCCAAGTAATTAGAATTCGATGACACGTTGTTCTAAGAAATGTTAGTGACGATTAGTGCCTCGTATAGGTCACAAACTACGACATGAGATTGTGGAAGCAACGCTAAGAGGTAAGTAGCGTGATCATAATTATATGTGTGCTGTAATTATTCTGATTGTGCATTAAAAATGTGATGTTTACCTACGCTACGCTACGAGCCAAGTCAAGGTTAGGCCTCTTTTCACAAATCTTGATGAATTACGATGATATGCTTGTGATGCTATGTTGGTATGGATTGGTAGATGGATGGGATGTTCTGCAAATCACATGTATGCCATGTAATGTTTAGATCATGTTATGCCATGCCTATGTTATGCTATGTGGTGTAAAACTCATATTAATATGCCATGCACAAGAATATGCCATGCTACGTAAATTCATGAAGTCAAACATGTTCTCATGCATTATGAAAGTTAGTAAGAAAACACATGAATGACAAGTGAACTTTAAAATTGGTCTTATGTTATAGGTGGATGGGTAACACACGGACTCAAGCATGATCCACCACATGAAAGATACAATGTTTTGAGGTGACACGGACCCAAGTGTGCTTCACCACAGGTTATGTTATGTGGTGCCACGGACTCAGGCGTAGTTCACCATATGATATGTGATAACACGGACCCAAGCGTATTTCACTACATATTATGATACGTTATGGGGTGCCACAGTCTTAGGCATGGTTCACCATATCATATGCGATAACACAGACTCAAGTGTGTTTCACCAGACGTTAAGTGATAACATGGACCCAAGCGTGGTTCACCAGACGTTAAGTGATAACATAGACCCAAGCGTGTTTCACTACGTGATATGATATGTTATATATGGTCAACGACAATTGGACCGATGTACACATGTAATGATTGCCACTAAATAAGTGAAAGACAAGATGAACAAGTCATTTATGATTGTTAGGAAATGCATGGAGTCAGTCACTCGTGCATCATGTTACATGCAATTCCACGATTTTGTTAATTCCGCATATGTCATGATACATTAAAAAAATCAAGCCTAATGTTAAGCTAAGTTAAGTTTACATTATGATGTGCTATTACTGAGTCTTCATGTTTTAATGTCTCAGATGTTGAATGCAAGGACGCAGAGCTGGAGAGCCAAGAGTATATTAGTTCAGAGACTTAGATTGGAATAAGTGTTACTTCCACAATGATTTAGTCTATGATTATTTTTTTTATAAGTATTTAGTCTATGATTATGATATTTGAATGAATGATCACCACATAGAACTAGTTTATGCTTTTTCATTATGTTTTCAGCTTTATGTTATCAAAGACTGTTTTGTTAAGTTAGTTTGATGATTCAATAAATGATGTATTTTCATGACTTCGAATCTCTTTACCGGGCATGATGTTATGAATGTTCACAAGATTCCTGACTTACAGGAAGAGGTGTTACATGTACCAAAAAGGAAAGCGGATTACACAGAAACTTGTCCATCGGGAACAAAAACATGGAGGACACAAAAGAATAAGAGCTAACCAGTAGTGGTGAAGTGATACGTTTCTCAACTGCGAGAACAACACCTTCTTTTGTCTTCAACCCAATTGCAGTTGAACCAAGCTGACATTAGACGACAGCAATATTAAATTTACAATCAGAACCACTTGACCACCAAATGAAAAGATAGAAAAATAAACAAAGACAGCGAGTAAACAAGACCTTGTTCTTATCCCAACAACAATTAGCTACTGAAAATATTTTGGATGAACCTACGCTTTCTGTACGGCTTTTATTTTTTGTGTTCTACTTCCCTTAGTATACTTCATTTCTCACCACTACGTACCTTGATGGCCTCAATGGCATATTCAACCTGAAACAATCGCCCTTCCGGAGAGAATGTGTTCACTCCTCTGTCATACTCAGTCCTTCACACACGATCAAAAATATATTAAATGAGAATAACACACACAGGCACTCGGATATACAGAATAAGCAATAAAAATGCAGTTCACCTTGTGAGAAACATCTTCGATGAAACTCGATAAGAAAAACCTACGATCTGAAGATGAAAAACCCTAGATCAGTACCAAAGGAGACAAAATGCTGCGGTTTCATACAAATATTTTACTAAATAAATGAGCATATGAAAAACGCGTTGATTCTATCGGGAACCGAATAGAAAACTGGATATAAGTAGCTGAATTTTTTTTGCAAAACCAATAAGAAATCTGAAATACATATAAGCAGATAGAGACTAACGGATCTCCATTTTTTCAGTAGTAGGGAATAGTTTTATAACCAGACAGCGTGCGTGCGTGTGTGCGTGTGTGAGAGAGAGAGAGAGAGAGAGATACCGGTTTGAATGATGAGAGTGAGAGCAGAGAGCGTTTCGAGTCCGACGGAGAACACAGGAGTAAAAAGGTTCAGGTTTCTTGTTGGGGAAGAAGGCTTTTCTCATGGGCTTGGGCCTTTGCTTCATCGCTGGGACCGGGAAAGTCGGACTTTGGACCTGATTTAGGCTAAATCCACTTTTATATTTGCTGATATTGGGTTTAATTCCCTTCTTTATATGGAAACTAATAACGTTCAACGTTGTTTGCAACACCGCCAATGTACCATAAAAGTGTATATCTAAACAGTCCTGAACGATTTTTGTTTTTTTTTTTTCAAAAGAACTTAAAAACGTCTTCTCCCGCAAGCAATCGGTTGTTGACACTGAATAAAGAAGGAAAAGCCCCAAGAAATCTCTGCGAAACCATTCTCTCAGACTATACACTCTTTTTCTTTAGGGACAGAATGGGAGCAGTCAGTACTCATTCTCTCTTACTACCTTCAGGTTAGTATAGCATCTATTCATTTTCATATTATTTCAATACCATTTTTATATGTAGTTATATTTTCTATTTTATGTATGTTCTTTTTGTTTTGTTATTGGGTAGCCCTTCAGGGAAGCTAGTGCAGATCGAACACGCCTTGACAGCGATCGGATCCGGCCAAACCTCTCTTGGGATTAAAGGTATGTTACGTAATTTTTTTTATAAGAAAGCCCACATAATTTCTTACCAATTTTTTTTTTCTTTTGTTGAATTTTTTCGCGGCATTTTGGGTTTAGTAATTTCTTCGCCAAATATTTGCAAAACTTGTTAGAATGATTGATGTTGAGTAGTTTTAGGAGTACCCATTTGATCGTTTTCTATTTCAAGATAAAAAAATTTCATGTTTATGCAAGTTTACTTTGATGGTCATCTTCACTTGCGTCAACAGTGAAGTCTGAGGTGCGATTTTTTGTTCATGATTTGTTTATCAACCATATATTTGGTATTGCAGCTGCTAATGGTGTTGTTATTGCGACTGAGAAGAAACTCCCTTCTATCTTGGTTGATGAATCATCTGTGAGTAGCTCCCTAAGTTTGTTATCACCACATTTATATTTTTCACCATTATTTTCACATATTGGTTTATGGTAGGCAGTTTTAGGCATAAAGTTTTTGGAGACCTGGGCTTATATCATTTGCTCTCTTCTTGGTCTATACTAGGTGATTCTAGTTATATAATTTTTAGAGACATGAGCTTATAGCGCTTCCCAGAAGTGGTGTTAAGTTTGTAGTTCTTTTACCAACGATGTGTTATATGACTGATGGACATATAACAATATGCGAGGTGGTCAAGGCTATATGGGATGATGTCTTCTTAAGAGTCGGATTGTCTTGGGTTATGCCTTGTAGATTGGTGGACTTTCTAGCAAGTTGGAGAGGCCTTCATGGTGATTCTCAGGTAGCGGCAATTTGGAGATTGGTTCCAATATGCATGTGTTGGTGTATTTGGAGTGAGAGAAATGGTAGATGTTTTGATGATCATGAGAGAACTTTGGCTGAGCTTAAAGCTTTCTTTTTTAAGTCATTGTTCCTATGGGCGGGGGCTATAGTTTGTAACGGATCTAGTGTCCATGATCTTCTCCTTTCTATTGTAACCTCTAGCTAGGTGTTTTTCATGTATACTTCCTGTGTACCTAGGCCTTGCCTAGTTCTATGAATACAATATCTTTGATTACTTATCAAAAAAAAAAAATGACTGATGGACATACTATGCACTCAGGCCAACTTCACTTCAAGGGCCCCCATTTCTTCTTGCATTTAAAATAGTTAATCACAGATAATCTTTTCAGTAAATAGAGGAAAGTAGATGTTTTTGGGTACTTTGGTTAAGAGAAAATTTGAGAATTTTTTTAAATACATATAATATTAGGATTTGTGAAAGTGGATAGGTAAAGTTGAAAAGCTGTTTGAATATAGTTTTTTAGGGTAGTTTTTGTTTTTGTAAAAGTTGTTTTTATCAATAAAATTTTGTTTACCGATTAAAAAAAAGTTGTTTTGATTTTTGTGTTTTTAAATTTTTACTGAAATCTAGGCAAATGATTGGATAAAAAGTTTATATAGAAATTTTTTTGGAGATTGTAAGATTATTTTTTTCAACTGGGTAAATCTTCCCACAGTTTTGAAGACACATACACCTGAAATGTTAATATTGAATGCCTACCGATCAAAGAAAATATTGAATAGCATTAAAGTAAGAAAGGATTTCCAAAACTTCATCCGGACCATGTCATGTGCAGGAGCGATATAGATTATAGACTGGGTCTCCAAGGTATGGGAATCCATGTAAGTACGTACAAAAAAAAGTTACTGAGACCCATGTAACTTTTTGGCCATTATTATGTTCATGGTGTGGCCATGTGCGTATCCTTCAAAAACTTGTGGCAATCTTTGGTATTGATAGATATTCTTCTGCATTTAAAATGATTATAGTTAGTGCATAACTTTATCTGACAGAATTTCCATTGGAGATTAAATAATTTGAAAATTATATATATAAAAAAAAAAAAAAAAAAAAAAAAAAAAAAAAAAAAAGAAGAAGAAGAAGAAGTTGCAACCAACAGTTCATAAAGAAAGAGATAGGAACTGGTAGATGCATGTTTTAAACAGATCCTCTCTTGCTCTCTCCCAATACTTGAATTATCTCAATAATTTTCTGCAATAATGTGGCTGCTTGGTTTCAGAACCTTCCCTTCTGCTCTCTAAATGTTCTCAAATCACCTAAGATTTTTCAGTGTCCATACCATTTCATTTGTCTTATGTCAGGTTCAAAAGATACAAACTCTCACACCAAATATTGGAGTGGTTTACAGGTTCGTCATCTGATTGTTTCTTTGTAATAAGCTAAATTCTTCATAGAGTATTCCTTATATAATACAAACTCCTGTATGTTTTTTATTTATTGAGAGGGAACATTATTTTGCTTAACAAGGGTATTAGGTTACTTATAAAAAAAAGGTATTAGATCTTACCACAGTGCCAAAATAATAATCAAATTGGAGCTGGATGATTAGGTATTTTAGATATAAATGCTCGCTATTTGGTAATGGTCTAGTGTGCTTTTTACTTTATGACTTCTACAAATCATTCAACAACTTGATCTGGCTTTATTTTGTAACATGAACATCTCCTTTTTCTATTTCCAATGAGGTGTTCTTCTTGCATACATCCTGTGTACTTGGGTTATGCTCTTTGCATTTCTTAATAAAATATTTGTTCACTTATCAAAAACTTTGTAGCATGGACACCTCAAAAGGGTAAAGTATCTGTGTTGGCTGCCAAACTGTAATATTACAGGAACATGGCAATTGGCACATACAATACGGCCAGTAATCGTCCAGTAAAGGAGGATCAGAACATACATTCAGTCAACTACAATGTGGAAGACAAGAAAATTTAGCTTTTTTTCGTTACTAATATATTTTGGCTCCAAAAAAGCATCCACATTATTAACACTTCCACCCAAGTCCATGTAGTAGTGGTTTGAGGCATATTGATTCATATCCCTCTTTGTTATTTGGTTTCTCTTACCTAATTTTGAAGCCATGAATCTTCATGTCAATTTTTTTCTCTTCCAGTGGTATGGGTCCAGATTTTTGAGTTTTGGTTCGAAAAAGTAGGAAGCAGGCTGAACAATATCATAGATTGTACAAGGTATTTTTTTCCATCTTCTCTCATTCTTTTTCTTTTACAGTATTTTGATGATAAGTTGTGACACAGCCGATGTTTATCATCTTGATACAAGTTCGTAAATCACCAATCTATTCCTTTCCTTTTTAATGTACTGCTTTACCCATATAGTTAACTTTGGTTGGGGCCGCCTTGATCAAAAGACTGACTAGCCAAAATGCTTTTCAACTGGTATTTTTTTAAAGGGAAAATCACATTTAACCCCCCCCCCCCCCCCAAACTTTGAAACATTTGTTGCAATAATAGGTGATGTGTTATAATCTTAACAGCTGGATCTTAGAGGATGGGAAAATTGCATAATGAATGGTAGTTTGAAGGAAAAAGTGTAACTTTACCTTTTTAAATATACTCCTTACCCATGTATGCTGCTAAGGTGATCACATGGCTGACTTGTATTCAGGCTTTTCAAATCGTAATAGTCTAGCCATATACAAATTATGTATTGTTTGGGTCATGATGATATGTCTTTGAAGAGTTTTCTTAAATGTAATTATCATGGTTCTAGTTTCAATTATTGCTGGTTGGCAGTTAGTTGGGTTATTGACTTACCACATCCCTTTTTTAATTAATGCACATTTTGGACTTTATATGATGAAGGTTGTAACTCCTGTGCAAATGTCATAATTGTAGGAACCAATTCCTGTCACTCAACTTGTAAGGGAAATTGCAGCTGTTATGCAGGAGTTCACTCAGTCTGGGTAATCAAAATATCTTTCAGTGTGATATCAGATGTGTTACAATCACTATCAAAATTGGAAGGGAAAATAAATATATGAGTATTGAGAATCTGGAAAACTGGTTGAACCCAATCAGGTTACTGTTAGACTCTTCGTTATCTTAATTGTCTCTAAAGCAGCAATTTTAGTGGAGGTGCTCTGGGGTCGCCTCACTTAAGGCCTCGTTTGTTTTTACAAACCATCTCATCTCATCTCATATAATCATTACATTTTCCCAAACTTCTACACAAAATATAATAAACAATTCAACTTTTTCAAATCTCAAAACAAAAATAATATTAAAAAATTATATTCTAACAATATTTTATTCAACTTTCAACTTTTATCTCATCCTATCTCATCTCATCTGTGTAAGCAAACAAGATCTAAAAATCAGTGCTTCATCTGAAGTAAAAGGTGAGATAAAAGGTCCTGCAATCCAGGTCCCCACCGAGAAGCCTGATATTAGACCCCCATTAACCAATGTTGGCCCGAGATCATTCTGCTAAAGGCATTCATACAAATAACAAAAAACAAATGAAACAATGGTGACCCTAATCTCCACCTACATGAGCTATAAAAGAATCCCATGGGAGTGAGCTTTACTAAGATTGAGAAGCACACAATGGATATGCAGTGATCCATCCAACTACAATACTTCTCTTCAAACCAGACCTTAACATGTACAGCAAAAACTCTCAATCCACATGATCGTGCACTTCTCTAGGTCCAACTTCTAACAACAACATTTATCATGTAAAATTAGTTATTTCAAGAGGAAAGAAAAAAAAAATGCAAGGTTTAGGCAATATGATTTTTTTATTAAAAAAGGGGCAAACTAATAGAAAGCGAATGCTTAAGAAAAGCCTGCATTATGTGATGCTTTTGAAATTGAGAAATTTTTTTGGCCAACTTCTTATCCCTGACTTTCTCATTCGGTATGTCAAGGAAACAACTAGCCTTGTTTTTGTTGGTGGAAATGGGGGTATGGTTAATAAACTTGAGCTAAAATTTGTTCCAGCATCTGAACTAGGGAGCCATATCAATCCTTTTTTCAATAATTTTTGAAGTTCAATATGGTTGACTCTTTCCTTTTATTGTCAGTGGTGTAAGGCCCTTTGGAGTATCTTTACTGGGTTTGATGACAATGGACCGCAATTGTATCAGGTAATTTTTTACCGACATGCATTAAAATGTTGTCTAATGAATGGATGCAATTTTGAAGTATCATTTTGATGTCTATTTTACCATAAGGCTGGTTTAGCTTGAATTTGGTTGTAGTTGGATTGCCAGTATTAATAAATACTTTTTTCGTTTTCTTTTTTTTCCCTTTTTTTTTTTTTTTTGGTTTTTAAATTTAGATTGAAGTAATTATAGTGTGTTTTCATTTTCTTCTCAAATCCTGCATTCTGGTAAGCTGGAATTGTGAAAATTTTCATTCAGGTTGTAGCATTAAACTTGAAAGAGATAGTCTAATTGTGATGAATGTAAAGTCAGTTATAAAGTAAATTATATCCTTTCTTCTTTTACTTTGGCATGTGAGAGTTAATTTTGGAAATATTAATTATTATTCTGTATTCTTCCTAGGTATACCCATTGGGTTCATATTTCTCATGGAAAGCCTCAGCATTGGGAAAGAATGTCTCGAATGCAAAAACATTCCTAGAGAAGAGGTATTTGATTAGAATTTGGTCGCTGCTTTGTTGTTTAAACCTTTTAAGTTTTTTTTTTTTTACATGGTCTGGATAAAGGAGCAAATAATGGGCAGTGCTTACACAGGGCCTCGATACATTCTGAAATCGAGAAATTGGACAAAGTACATCATCTAGAAACATAGCATTCTCAGTATAGAGATATCATGACCTGTTCTATTTTGCTGTTGGTCCATCTAGTGTGAATATGCAGTGGTGAATTGGTGTTTTTATCTGACACTCATTGCACATTTTATTTCCTTAACACTCTTTGGATGTGCTGATTGCACTGCTTTGCCATGTTTTCTTTTCATATTCATTATTGCTAGTATAGGTGAAATAAGCTCCACATGGCAAAGGAAAATTTTGTGAAAGGTTGGCTGAAATCAAGTGCTACGCCTTGGGCAGAACTTAGAGACGATCTTGTGAAGGCTTTGATCCAAATATATGAGTTTACAGGGATTTATTCTTGTTATGAGTCGGATCCTTTACAATGAAAAGAATTCATGTCGATAGCAATACTTGAAACATTTATGAAGTTTCATTTCTATTCACTTGGATCCATATTCTGCATTTTCTTGATATCTAATGTTGGATATTTTCCCTCAACTTTCATTATATATCACCCCCTCCCCCAATTCCATTCAGCATGAGCATTCTTTTAACTATTACTTGCTTATGAGGTTGACCATGTTTCCTTTTCCTATTTAGGTATACTGATGATACAGAGCTTGATGATGCTGTACATACATCTATCCTGACACTGAAGGAGAGGTAAATATCTGTACTTTTTTTATTATTATTGGTACTGGGTTTCATGAATAAAGTCCCGACTAATTCCGGGGCTGCACAAATCTTCGGTAAGGAGTTTTCCGCAAGTGCATGTCAGGTAATTCAATGGGAAATTGTCCCAGTTTGATGGCCCCTAGAAATTGTTTGCACCCCAAGGTTCAAACCTTGGACCTGGAAGGAGTATACCCTTTTTTTTTTTTTATCAATAACCTGGAAGGAGTATACCACCAAGACCAAGGCTCTTATTACTTGAGCTGGTTACTTTTTTTTTTTTTTTTTTACTATGAGCCAGCTTTAGTGATAAAATTAGTTGCTTATATTTTTGGACAGATTTGAAGGACAAATTTCGGGCAAAAACATTGAGATTGGAATAATTGGCGCTGACAAACAGTTCAGGTAAGCTTTGCATTTCTTCCTCGCTAGGTATGTAGATGGTCTTCCTCTGATCTTGGACCTGGTGTCGGTTGATATCCTGAGCAACTTGCTTCAAGTGTAAATTTCAAGAGCATTTTTAAAATGGTTATAAGCTGTGGGTACATTTTTAAATTTTTTTTTGGAAAAATGGATCAACATCACCTTCTCCTCTCCCCCCCCCAACAAAAAAAAAAAAAAAAAGAATTCTACCATCTATTCCCTTTTCTGATGCTTGGGCTTCTCATTCTATATAAATTCACTACTCACTCTAGGTAGCTTATATCTAATCAAATGAGATGTTCATGTTCTCTTTTTTATTTGATATTTTTCACATAAAATTTGACGTCCCCCTAACAATTATTGACCAACCATCAGTTTTTGTTGTGACTCATTTAGCTTGCCTTTGCTTCTTTTGGTGGGTGAAAAAATGTTGAATACAAGTTTAGGCTTTTTTCCTGACTTGCAAATGTGGTTGACATGGTGCGTGTATGCCTAAGTTCAGCAAAGATGTGCTGCTCATTTCTTCTTCTTCATTACGCATAAAATTTGCGTTCCATTGGGGGTGATCACCTGATCTAGTTCTGTGATTTGATCAGATCCCTGGCTAGAATAGTCTTACGGTTTACTTGGCTGGGACTTTTGACGTAAGCTAATATAAGTCATCTGTTGTGCTCTCAAAATAGTAAACTGTTTCTGCTGTTCGCATGAAGAAGTTCACAAACTCTGTTTAAGTTCCAGATCATTCATATTTTGTGTTGGTATATGATTTGGGCGTGGCTTTTAAGAGGAAAAAAATGATTTGGACATGACAAGTAATTCCCAAATCATTTGTTAATTAGCATACTGACTAATTTCCGAATTGTGATGTATGCAGCTGCTTTGTAATGACTAATTTATCTTCCTTTTTCTCCCTTTCATTTGCTTTCCACCACCCGTACCATGGACATTTTCACTCCCTATTTATTGTACTGACCTGCTTGTTTGGATATACAAACCATCTCACTTCATCTCATCTCATCATTACAACTTCTCCAAATTCCCACACAAAATATAATAAACAATTCAATTTTTTCAAATCTCAAAATAATAATAATATTAAAAAATAATATTCTAACAATATTTTATTCAACTCATCTAAAATCATTTCATCTCATCTTATCTCGTCTCATCTCACTATCCAAACGAGTCAGTCTAATTTTCTAATCAGTCCAAGTCCTTAAAATGATTCTCTTGTATTGACATTCCTTCTTTTTTTTTTTTTTTTTTTTAAATAAAAAAAAGGCTGTTGCTGAAGTGCTCGTGTGCTTGCTTTTTTGCAGAGTACTAACCCCAGCTGAGATAGAGGATTATCTAGCTGAAGTGGAGTAGCTAACTGCATACTATTACCAGACAACTACGAAAGAGATTATTAATCCAATTTGTGTTGCATTCCTTTGCATTTTAACTGGAGCGATCAATTTGATTGATGTACATTAAAATTGCTGTGAACCGATTGGAGTAAATGGCTAGTAGCCTATTTGAATTGGAGCAGCAAGGCGTTGGGCCCTTAGATTGTTGCCCCCTTTTTTTTCAGTCTGGCAAATACCTTGTCACCTTAAGCTCTCCCAAAGAAGATCGTTTAATATTTTTACTACTTGCAGCCCCAAAACCAGAAAAGGAAATGAGAAAAGTTGTTTTCTAGAATTTAACAGTGCATTTGCAGGATCAAGTTATTATTATTACCTTCTATACTAAGTTCGAACGGAACCGGACCCGAACCGGCTCCGAGCCAAAGTTTGTTTCTGGAGTGTAGATTGGTTTGTATACCCAATGACTTGAGTATTGAGGGAGAGAACCCGTCGAAATTGGCATTGAAAAGCTTACTACTTGCATCTAACAGACCATGCTTCTTTTCTTCATTTCTGGTAGTAACTGGCGTGACAGTGTCTGCCCCCTCACAGAGCGTTGAGAATCACACACACACATACAGGGATGTCTGATTCATCCCAAATCAGTACAATCTTTCGTATTTAATACTAAATAGTGACATTTTAAGTGAGATGGATATAGACGGTTCTGCTCTTTTAAATGGATCAGCCATTTCTTAACTTTTCTTTCGATTATTTTTAATTATTACTGTGAACGATTCTGTATATACGTGATTTTAGAAATAGTATGTTTTTTTTTTTTCAACTGAATAGAAAAAGAATAGGAGGAAGTAATCGATGGTGACGTCTCTATATGGGACGTTAACATTAATAGCATCTACTCATTGAAAATTAGATAGGAGAGATCTAAAGTATAAAAATTAAGCGCTTTCTTGGATCGAATTTGAGCTATACCATGTTTAGATATAATAAGTGTTTCATCTCATTTTGTTATTATAATTTTTTTAAATTTTTACAAAAAATATAATAGAAATTTAATTTTTTCAAATTTTAAAATAATAATAATATTTTATTTAATTTCTAACTTTCATTTCATCTCAACTTATTATCTAAACGGTAAGCTCCATTACAAAGTTTAATAAATTATATGCGGCTAATACTAAAAGCAATGATCCACCACCTCTTAGGGCTGGTTAGGATTCATAGATGAGATGATGAGATGAGATGATTTTAGAAAATGAAAGTTAAAAAAAATATTGTTAGAATATTAATTTTTAATATTATTATTGTTTTAGAATTTCAAAAAGTTGAATTAGGATTTTAAAAAGTTGAATTGAGATTTGAAAAAATTGAATTGTTTATTATATTTTGTATAAAAATTTAAAAAAGTTATAATGATGAGATGAAATACTTTTTCGAATCCAAACGAGACCTTAGCCTTGTTGTTTTTTCAGATGAGATAAGTTGAGATAAAAGTTGAATGATGAATAAAATATTGTTAAAATATATTTTTTTAATATTATTTTTATTTTAAAATTTAAAAAGTTTGAATTGTTTATTTTATTTTGAGTGAAAATTTAAAAAGAATTGAAATTATTATATGAGAAATTTTGTAAAAGCGAGGGGCTTAAAACAAGACACCCCGTTGTCTGTACGTGAAAAGATATTTTTTTAGTCTTCTTATTCCGTTGTTCTCAACCCTGCTGTACATTATCGCTTATCATCTTTCGTGTCTCGCATGCTGAGAAGCTCCTACACATTGCCAACCCGAAACTTCTCCTCCATGCATTCATGTAAGTCTAATCCTCTTCTCTTAATTCTCACACTGTCTCCATGGGTTATAAGGTTCCTCGTTTGTATTGTCGTCTTACTTCTCTGTTTTTCATTTTATTCTGATTCTTTGTAGGCAGCTTCTTCTTCTTTTTTTTTTTTTTTTTTTTTTTCCTTATTTTATTGGATTTATTCGTTAGTCTTGCTCTGTTTTTCGGTATTGACGCCATTTTCTCAATTCTGGGAAATGGGTTTTTTTGCAAAGTAGTAAGCAACACGAGCAGGAAAGAGTTGCTACAGACACATGTATTATATCTAGTGGGTTTTATACTTATCCATCACGAGGTTTAAGTAACAAACTTACCCACTTAAAGCTGCATAATACCGTATTTCACGGAAACTTCACATATTTAATACATTGTATTCATTTTTACAGCATTTTGATTCATGTCAGGACATGGTGTTTTGTATGATTGTACTGTTGTGCCTCCTCCGAGGTAGTGGCTCTGGTAGAAGCTCTATGCTACGAGGAACAAGTTTAGAAAATAATATGGGATAGTGACAATTGTATTGACTGTGTAGGTTGATCGCTGATTGCATACTGAATTATATATTCATAGAACCAAGAAGCTATAACAGTAGTTTCAGATGCCAAGCCAAGAATTCAAGTGGTGAGGCTGTTGAGAAGAGCAAACGTGAAGGTCTTTACATTGACAAACGGGGCAAATGGAGAAGCTTTAATTCCAAGAAGTTGTCTAGGAAACGATGTAATACAAAGCTTTATACTCACATCATGTGTCTTAAAGCATTAATATCTTCAAGTGTTTGATTCATCTTCTTTGTACAGGCGGTTCTTTAAGAGGGCGAGGATGGAAATATGGATCTGGTTTTGTTGATGGAATTTTTCCAGTGCTGAGCCCCATTGCTCTGCAAATTTTGGAATTTGCACAGAATGACCCGGATTTCAATAAACTATGGAGTTCTCTAGACACTCTCCCAGCCTCTCATACCACTTGGGATGATGTCATCAATGTAGTTGTTCAACTGCGGCTCAATAAACAGTGGGATTCGATTGTGTTGGTGAGAACGTAGAACCTCTTCCCCCCCCCCCCCCCCCCCCCCCCCCCCCCCCCTACTTATTAATGCAAAGACCCAAAAATAATGTCCGTAGTTGATTTGTTTTTTCTTGGGTTTGGATGTGCTCGAATTCAAAAGCTTTTGATTTATCAAACTGCTTACACAATGAATTGATGGTATTTCTTTAATGTCAGGAAGTCTGCATTTTAGTTTGTTTCTCTTAGCTCTTTATACTAGGCTACTAGCCACGTATTCTCAACCTCAGTACTTCCAACTAAAAACACATTGAAATCTTCAAGTTTTTCCAATACACGTACACAAGGCCTATAAAAAGAAGAAGAAGGAAAGAAATATCTGTATATATATATATTATATATATATATATATAGATCTGTGTGCGCGCACCTGAGAAAGTATATGAAGCACACATAGGAATTCAATTTTCATAATACAACTGACAACTGAGCATGCCCCCTCCCTTTTCTTACAATTCTTGACTTCTTGAAATGTTTCACCATAAAATAGAAAGCATCTTTTTCAGATATGCGAATGGGTACTGCACAAGAGCTCCTTCGAACCAGATGTTATCTGCTACAATTTGCTTATAGATGCTTATGGGCAGAAATCACTGTATAAGGACGCAGAATCTGCATATTTAGAACTTCTTGAAAGCAGATGCATTCCTACTGAAGATACTTATGCCCTTCTTATAAAAGCCTACTGCAAATCTGGGCTGCTAGTGAAAGCTGAAGCTGTATTTGCTGAAATGCGAAAGTATAGCCTTTCCCCAAGTATGTTTCTGTATCAACATATAGCCATTTATACATTGAAAGCTTGATTAATGAGTTAAAATATTTTCTTTTCTTTTTCTAATTATAAGAAATCAGTATTCTTTTAGTTTACCTACAGCAGCTATAAAGATGCCCTCAAACGGATATATCCTTAGAAGTCTCAAAAGTTCCTCAGGAATTTCATCTCCATTTTAATCCTAATGTATAGTGCACTCACACTTACATATGCTTGTCTGTATCAATACTGCTCAGCAAAGCCATTTAATTTCATATCAATTGGCCTGATCCTTGAAGCATTTGGTTGCGGAATGTTGAGAGGTTTTTACCTAAAGACTTTGTATATACTACAGTATTACAATTAACAGCTGCTCTTTATCTTAGCCAAAAGTCTTGCATGAGGTATATAAATATACTGGTTAGCCACTTAATTTTGAGACTTTGATTAGTTTTTTTATTATCAGTAAATGAGATTTTGATTAGTTACTTCATCACAAAGTCTTATTGGAGTTTGATGTAGACCATGGGTATGGGTCAGTGGTGGAACCAAGAATTTATCTTTGAAGGGTCCAAACTAAAGGAGTGATGATATTTTTTTTTTAATATTTGAAAGGAATTCTTTTTTTTTTTTTTGGATAAGTTTTGAAAGGAATTCTTGCAAAAGATGTCTTGCATTTACATATTCATGAAGGCTGTAATCTACACTTCTGCCCTACCTTCAAGTTCGGCAACACAATCTGTTGAGTCAGGTTTCTTGGGGCGGGGCTTTTCTCGGTGACAAAGCCCAGATCAATAGAGCTGTAATCATAGTTGCTGAGGAATCCGAACTACTTCATTCTTTGTCTTTTAGGCATTTATCTGTTGGGCATTGATTTGGGTAAAAGAAAACTAAAGGAGGGGATCCCCTCCTCTCTGCGGCCTTGTGTATTTAGAGAACAGATAAGAGAATACTTGGAATCTTATGCAGGCTAGGTACACTGCCAAGTCCTGTTATCTTTACTTAATTTATTCACTTTCTTTGCAGCTCCTGGGTACTTTATCTCAAAATCCTGAATTATATTTTTATGTTCTTTCATTGGGCATGTTACACTTATATCTATGGTAAACAGATGTGAAATTTACACAGAAATATATTTATATGTCCTCAGGTGCAGTTGTCTATGATGCTTATATTGATGGATTGATGAAAGGAGGAAATCCTCAAAAAGCAGAAGAGATCTTCCAGAGGATGAAGAAAGATTGCTGCCAGCCATCTGTTAATACTTATACAATGTTGATCAATTTATATGGAAAGGTGAGTTCAATTGTATTTACCATCAACTTATACAATTTCTTTTCATTTTCATTCAAAAAATGTATTCAAATTTCTATGTGAGATTGTATGTTTAATCTTGACCACCCCAAGACAGAAAGTGATGTTCCAGATTTCTTAGGGGTCAGCATTTCTTAGAGTCGTGTTTCTCAACCCAAGCTTGGTTCAGATTCACCAAGGCTGGGGATTTTTTTTTTTTTTTTTTTGGCAATATACATTAGAGCACCTTTTGCTACAATTGAAGTGTAGTTTAAGGCTGCAATTGAAGTGTAGTCTGTATTCCAAGTATTTTAAAGTATATGCTGCTGATAGCATACTATGGTTGTTTTAGTGCATATGCAGTTTTAGTTGCCTAAGGAGTCAGCTTGGAAAGGTTGAACTGTCCAATTCCTCAAGTCAAGTCTAAAACGACCTTAGATCAGATTGGGATCTAAAATGCATACAGTCGAAAATCAGCATCTAGAATTCTCCGGCCAAGTTTTACCAATAGTCCCGTTGGACTTGGATTGGGTCAGATTCAATCTACCCATGTTCCTTCAAAACCTCATACCTAAAGAATTAATTCTCAAGCACCTTGATAATAAGGACCAGTTAAGTTCTAGTTACCTAAAGGGACCAACTCGTGAGGCTCCAGTGCCAGCAATATAAGGATCCGATGTATTGGATGTTGTTATATGAAGATTGGCGATTTGAACTTGGAAAAATTATATGGTCATCATATTATCTATTTTTAAAAATGGAAATTTATTGGGTCAGATGTTTTGTTGTTTGGTTTGAATATTTTACTTAGCTTGTTTGGTGGACGAAGGGTGCTAAAAAATCTTGGAGCAGATTTGACTGTGTTTTACGTAGGAAAATCATGTTCAACCATTTTGATGGCTACATCGGATTATTATACCTGATTATTTCTATTTATGCATTAACAGTTTCCTTCTAATCTTCTCAATTTAGATTGTAATTGAAGAAATCATATAAAGACAATCTCAAATTGAAATAAATTACTTCTAGTGTCTCCTCTGATTTAATTTTTATGGATATTTTTCCTCGACATGAGGTTTGTGCAGGCAAGTAAATCATATATGGCCTTGAAGGTGTTTGATGAAATGAGAAGTAAAAAATGTAAACCTAATATCTGCACATATACTGCTTTGGTCAATGCATTTGCTAGGGAAGGACTTTGTGAGAAAGCGGAAGAGATATTTGAGCAGCTGCAAGAGGCTGGGCACGAGCCAGATGTGTATGCTTATAATGCTCTGATGGAAGCGTACAGGTAATATCCGTTAACTGGATGCTCTACCAATATGTGCCATTTTCATTAATGTACCATACCTACTTGCATACGATAGAACAAAATCCAATCTATTGATCAGTTGGTTTGGGTTGTTGGAAGAGTTGTAGAAACTGTCCATTTTATAAAGTGTATGTTTGGTTTTATTAGTGCATATACTCCAATTGTGAACTTTTACTTACCTATACCATCATAAACCCTAACCTTGGCTCTTCCTAGATCCTGACATCAGTTTCTCCAGTAAATCCTTCATTAGATTTGGTATCATGGCCCTTTCTTCTTCATCAGTTCAAGTATGCTCGGTGTCCCCCTGAAGAATAACCTTTAATGTCAACAAGAGAGGTGTTCTTCTGATGGAGCTAAGAGTCTGCATCATTGTTCTCAGAGATCCTGTTGAAACGCATTCCTTAGAAAACCATGTCTTAGCCACTAAAAGTAAATTTCTCTTGAAGTCTGTTCTAGATGCAGAAAAATTTCTGACTTTCTTCTCTTACCAGTCGTGCAGGTTTTCCTTATGGGGCTGCAGAGATTTTTTCACTCATGCAGCACATGGGATGTGAACCAGATAGAGCTTCATATAATATCATGGTAGATGCGTATGGGAGAGCTGGTCTTCATGAGGGTATACACTTAATAGTGAGAATTGATTAGCTGAAGTTCTATTTTGAATTTATCCAATTGTCACTGTTATACATCAATTGAAAACTTACAAATATTAAGAAGCTACACGCATCTGGTAAAGTAACTTTTAACAATTGCAAAACCTGACTTAGAACTAAGGACATGTTTTCTGTTTTTACAGTTTTGATTTCAATTATATTTGAGATAAAGGATGGATATTGCAATGTTTGGATGATCATGTGCAGCAAAATGCGATTTTGGTGCATGAAAATAATTTATCATGACCATATCTTCTGATATTACTTAATTTGTTCAGTTTTATGTTGTCTATTATTTCCAGAGAAAGGATATGTTCCTTAAAATCTTAAGGGAAAGATGATGAATTGATGTCTTGGTCATGGTGCAGTCTTTATGTCAAGAGCCTCATTTTCTTTGCTAACTCAAACATATGTCTAGGCTGTTTTGTGAGAGAAAATTTAAAAGCCTTCTAATAGATTTTTCATTATATAATAGAAGGTCCTAGAGCTGGTTACCAGACCAAAGACTTGAGGTCTCATCCATATTTAAAAGAGTCGGAAAATAAATAAATAGAGGCGATAAGGGAGGGATTAGAGAAGGATACCACGTGTTGTGTAGCCACTAGGCACCATAACAATGGACCAAAGAAACGAGGGGAAATTAAAATTAAAAAAAAAAAAAAAGTAACCATTTCTACTTTTCAACACTTGGCAAACTTATCTAGGATTCCACCCAATATTGCAGTGGTAGCTTGTTTTTAACTTCATCTTATCTGTACATACTCTTCCCAAACATCATAGCTCAAATCTGGACAGCTTGAATGGGCAAGGATGATGCAAATCGTTGACGAAAGTTTATTGCACTCAAAGCTGACCTTGTTATCATTTTGTAGAGGCCTTAAAATCCCCACCCCCCATGAATCTAGTTGTCCTTGTTTATCTGAATTTTCTTTCCACGTATTTAGATGCAGAAGCGATGTTTGAAGAGATGATGCGACTGGGAATAACTCCAACTATGAAATCCCACATGCTACTTTTATCTGCCCACTCAAGAGTTCGCAATGTAGCTAAGTGTGAAGATATTGTGAACCAAATGCATAAATCCGGGCTTCAACCTGACACTTTTGTTCTTAACAGCATGCTGAACCTGTATGGCCGGTTAGGCCAATTTGAAAAGATGGAGGAAGTTTTAATTGCAATGAGTAAAGGACCATATGCAGCTGATATCAGTACATATAACATTTTAATAAATGTATATGGACGGGCAGGGTTTTTGGAAAGAATGGAAGAGCTCTTTCAGTCACTTCCCACCAAGAGTTTAAGACCTGATGTGGTGACTTGGACTTCTCGGCTTGGAGCATATTCTAGAAAGAAACTATACAAAAGGTGCTTTGAAATTTTTGAAGAAATGGTTGATTCTGGTTGTTATCCAGATGGTGGAACTGTTAAAGTACTCCTCTCAGCATGTTCAAGCCAGGAACAGATTGACCAGGTTACTACTGTAATTAGAACAATGCACAAGGATACGAGGGTTTTGCCTCTTTGATAGTGCCTTTTTTTTCTTTATTTCAAAGAAGTATGCCATCTATGTATCCAGCTGGTTCCAACAAAACTACTGCAGGATTACATTTTTATCTAAGTTATTATCATCCACGTTATATCTCAGTGATCTTTCCATAAACATGAAGTTTACAGGAAGAAACCCTCCTACCTGTTGACTACTGCCGGTGAAAGTAACCACACATTGCATGATCGCACTTCCATACTGCAAAAATTGACATGGTCCTTGTAAATGTTCTGCTGTCCTTGCAGGCCAAAAGGCACTCTCTCTCACCTTTGTTATTAACTTTCATCAAGTATTTCTGCTCCATTGTGACTGAGTAAGAATCCAAAATGGTCCAAGGAACTGGATTTTATGTGAATTCATCCTTACCAAAGTTTTCATGTGAAAAACCGACAGAACACTGAACATTGACCAAGTGTCTGGGAACTCTTTTACATGAATATTAAGGTAGAAGATTAAAAAAAAAAAAGATTGTCTTTTGATAAAGATCCAGTCTATTATGAGGAGGACTTTAAAATAGAAAGGTTGGGCATATAGGCGTAGTCGGTAGTTTTATTTCAGTTTGTTCCCAAGTTTAAGAAGTTAGGATTCATGTATATGAATTTCAAGTAACTGTCGATCGCCATAGATCTCTACAGTTAAATTTACCTGTGCACTTGGTACGAGATGTGGTCCTGACTCCTGTATAAGAGGGAACATGGACGTATACACAGAATGTGTACTAATAATAGTTTTTAATCAACAATTAAATTAAAAAAAAAAAAAACTTCAAATTTATTTTTTTCGATGATTTTGTTATTGTTTAAGGGATTTATTATACATTAATCACTATTCACTCTCACACTCCACATTTATAACTTTTTCATAGGGTATGAGAATATTTTTCATAAGGTATGAGATGTTTTTTATAGAATTTGAGATATGGAGTGATGAATAGTAGTTGATGAGAAAAAATTTTAATTACTTAAAAGATTATTTTTATATAAAAGTTCTCCAAGCTTGAACTTATAAAATAAAAAATTAATATATCATATTAAATTACTAATAGTAAAAAATATTAAATAAAAAAATTTAATTACTTTACCAACTTATATAAAATTAATTATATTTTAGTTTTCCTATTGCGTACTTGTTTATTTTTTGGCACACTGTATGAACAACTTTTCATCTATTTTTTTCATCAAGACATAATAAGAGATAGAAGTCGAAGTTCATCAGTTAAAATTTTAGAGATCAAAATGTTAACTTTTTTAAAAATCTTACATATTACATAATGCCTTAAAGTAAAGTATTATATTTAATTATTCCCGTTCGAGTGAAGAAGAGTTGGGTACCATGAAAATTCCATAAAACTGTCGTATAACGCGTGACATCGCCGTCATGGGCCACCACACTCCACACTCTTTCCCCCGCCAACTTCTGTCATGGGTTTGTTGACACATTGACCCACCACCTTGTATGGCATTTATAATTTTGTCCAAGATTTCCGCCTGTCATGTTTTTTCTCTCATTTTTAGATACCAATAACATAAGAAATATACTAGTTCACCCCCCGAAAATATATAAGAAAATTGAAACGATCGACTAGTACTAGTGCGTTGGGAAAAGGAAAGTAGGTTTTTTTTTTGGTTGTTGGGTTCACCTATGGCTTCAAGGTTGTTGTGGGCTTCGAGGGCCGCCTCATACCTCAGGATCTCAGTCTTCCACAGAGGCTTTTCTTCTGGTATATGAGAATTTTGATTTCGTGTTGTTCTTTTTGTGTGATTGGTCGTTCTTTATTAGCTTTTCAACTGTGTTTATTGATCGCTATGAGGATTAATATTTCTAGGTATGTCGTTGGCTTGGATGTGGATATGTATCTCCTGTTTGCGTGTCTGTTGAAATGCTTGATCTATAGTTCTTCCAGCGGAATATGTTTTTCTTTTTCGAATTGGGGTTGGTTTGTTTTTGTCACTGTTATCATATTTGCCAAGTTTTGGATTTTATTGCAGTAGAGATCAATGGGCTTTTGAATCTCTATCTGAAAGAAAGCAACTTGTCTCTGTAATGGTTGTAGATATACTTTTTATAGTGTGGCCAGTCTCTCGATCGTGCTGCACAATTTGCGATTAATCTCAGTTCTCCATTATTTCTATAACGTCTTTATTTCTTTTTAATGAAGAAAGACATTGTAGCCATTGTCTGTCACATTTTATTTTGTTCAAAATGTAACTTCTGAAGTAGTTGATGTAGGTACGGAATGATCTAGGCTGTAATGGGGAAAGAATGGAATCTCATTGGATTTTCTCTCTTGCATTCCTCGACCTGGGTGTGCTTGGCCTCTTTAATCTACCATTAGAACCAGAAAAAAAAAACAACCAAAACAAAACAAAAGCATAAAAAACAATATTTCCGAATTTCAAACGAAAAAAAAGGCTAGTGTACCTACTTCAAGAAGCCACTAGCTATCCAATTGCTTAGGGGTTGCACTCTGTCCCGCTTGGTGGACCAAATCTTCTTGCCTTTTAGGATTCTTCCTCCCACACATCTTTAACCTGGGAAGGCTTCAATAAATAAATTGAGAACGACTATTTGAATTGGTTGCATTGGTGTGTTAGTTGGATGGTCATAAAAGTCTTATGCGCTTGGTTATTATTCATAATGTTTGCTTGATTTCACACGCTAGTACATATAAATGTAGAAGCATGCAGGATAACCTTTATGTGTACTGCCATAAGAGTGGGAATTATATCCATTCGATATTGTGGTAATTGCTTATTCATCACCGTTGGTAAAGGTTTAAAATATTTTAGTGGGAATAAAAGCTCTCCCCCTAAATTCTAGCATTTTACAATTCTAAATATCATACCGGAGATGTAACTTCGTTTATTTTATACTCGGTTGAGAGTTTCAAGTTGCTTAGATGTTGTATGAAATAACCACCTAGAAATGCCATGGGGTTCTAAATTGAATATCTGTAATTACCTTGAGAGGAAGTGTACAAATAAGATGTAGGTACAATCATAAACTTTGTCTCAAAATAATGCATTTTTATAGTGTATACTATTGTCCAAAGAAAACCGAATAAAATTTCTGAATGTGGGCACAATGATGAACCATCTTGTGCTCAGGTGACCATCTTGCTTGTAATAGGGTTCATCTTGTGCGCATGTGCATGAAGCTAAAAAACTTGTGTACAAAGTTTAATAAAGACAATAGGCTATTATTCTTTTTGGGCATACTTCAATTTCAAGGATTCAAGGAATTTCACATAACAATAGAAGCACTTATTGCCGACAACGTGAGAAGAGTCACATAACAATAGAAGCACTTATCACCGACAACGTGAGAAGAGTCACATAACAATAGAAGCACTTATCACCGACAACGTGAGAAGAGTCGAGAATACTGAATGTTTACTCTTTGTTTTGGATTTATTTGATCGAATCAAATGAAAAGAGCATTGATAAAGTCACTAATATACTTTGATTGTTAAGCATTCTAATAATGACTCCTCTTGACTAATTGAACATGCTTGTTGAGATTTAAAATTGCCACAACACAGAAAGATAGATGAAGTTCATTGACTTATATAAAAAAAAGATACATGAGGTTCATTTTCAGAAAGTTTCTGAGAACAAGGCATCTTACAGAGAACTATGAATGCTGCACAATAAGCGAGAATCTTATTTTGTTTCTGTGCTCTTTCTCTCTCTCTCAATGCTTTTGTTGAAGCTTTTGCTTCTCATATAAAGTCATCTGATCAAATGTCTAATCTATAAGATACATGCAGATTAAAGATGTTGCTCACATACAAATCATGGTCTAGTTCATTGGTTTTTCTGTATGCTGCAATATTTCTTTATATTTCGAGATATAGAACACTTGAGTCAAATCTTAATTTTGAGAAATGTGGAGATGCTTTCTCTCTTGGATTTCTAGAAATTGACCTGTCCATGCTGCTTATACTTGTCTTCCGCAATTTACATGCAGTTTTGAAGGATCTTAAGTATGCAGACTCTCATGAGTGGGTGAAAGTGGAGGGGAATTCTGCTACTGTTGGTATCACTGATCATGCTCAAGATCATTTAGGGGATGTTGTGTATGTTGAATTACCGGAAGTGGGGGCTCCTGTGGAACAGGGCAGCGGCTTTGGTGCAGTTGAAAGTGTCAAGGCTACTAGTGATATTAATTCTCCTGTTTCAGGGAAAATTGTTGAAGTTAATGAAGAGCTCAGCAGCTCCCCTGGTCTTGTGAGTCTCAGTTCCTTGTTTTTGTTTTTGTTTTTTTTGTTTTTTCGTTATATCTGGATAAACTCAATTAAACTCATATATTGGAACTGGCAAGAAAACAAGGCCAGATTTTTTTTTTTCTTCAGTATAGTGCCGGCCAAACATTTCTGAACTTGGTTTTTGGGTTTGTCAAGGATGTAGCAGCGGTCCTGCAGCTTCTGTTGGTTGTTGAATGAAATTCCAAACACGTGTACTTTAGCTTTACTTTTTGGTGTTACTGTTTTTTCTTTTTTGGGGGTTGGGGTGTTCAAGATTTAGGCATTTGTCCAAAGTATTGGGGTCGTGGGCAGTCAGGAAAGAGAAGGAAAGAGCTTAGTGGGCCCATCTGCCCATAAACCACTCGGGCAGCTGGGTCCCACACATCTTTCTTTTTCTTTGCTGAATGTGTCTTATTTCCTGCAGTGGACTTACCTACCCACCTTTGGGGGAATAGTCAGCTGCAAATGCTGTTGTAGGCCATTCAAGCACTGTATTTGCTCTTAACTTTGACTGCTGCCCCCTGAAATGTAACGAATCAGAACGATTCTCAAGTGTTCTGAGTTCCTTATCTGGCCTTTCCAATTTCTCTTATAGTTAATTACTAGTAATTAAGTGGTGGTGATAAAATTCCTTCCTTGTGGACATTTAACAGATAATGTCCATCATGGTAGAAATTCTAGTTTCCTCGTTGGTGTAGTTTTGACTTCTGCCGTCAAGAACATGTTTTCCCCGCAGTTTTCAGTTTCCTTTATGGTTGTCTGATCAAAGCTTTCTTGCCGTGTAGGTTAACTCAAGCCCATATGAGAAAGGATGGATAATTAAGGTCGAGGTGAGTGACAGTGGTGAATTGAAGAACTTGATGGATGCTGATAAGTACTCCAAGTTCTGCGAAGAAGAAGATGCAAAACACTGAGCAACTCTGTTGGGAGTTCTTTCGTGGATAACGATGATAAATCAACGAATCTGAAGAGTGCAAAGTGCACATTTTTTTTTTTCTCTTTTTGTTTCTACCCAAACATGTGCTTTTACTGCTCGTCTTTTGTCTTTAGAGCTATAAAATTTAATACATTTTCTATCTTAATTAAGAAAATAATGAATTTGGGTTTTGCTCATTCTGTGTTGCTGCTCTGGCAGGTATGAGATCTTAAAGAAAAATCGAACACGCTACTTTTCATAACATGTTACAAAACTATATTTTAAGATGAGAGATATTTTTGTAAAATATTTTATAAAAATATTCTCATTTTAAAATATGTGTTGTGAAATATGTCATATAGATATAATTATTCGTAAGTATTTTATTAGGTGCACTCTATACACTAACTTGAAGATATATTTTTTCTAAATTATAATGGCTGATGCTGCACTGACCTTAAAGGTGCAAGTTGGGTAGAGTTAAGTAGTTAACAGCGATTTCTTGAAATGGAAGTTCTTTTTAAAAAAATTATGATATAATTCCTTAAGTCTCTATTGAAATTTTTTTTAAAACTAAGAACAATGTCATCTGGTGCCACTATTATTTTTTACATGTTTTTATACCAACTAAAATCATTCAACAAAATTGATTGTCCATTATTCAAGAAATAACGATGCACGAAAAATTTCTGAAACCCTCACACAGGTATTAATTCAGCTAGTTCGCATACTTGAGGATGTAACGGATCTGGTTTTAGACAAATTTTGAGACCGAAGTACACTGATTTTACATTTTCAATAACTGATACCATACTGGTTACCTTCCGAAACCAATACTTTCAATTTTACCTGTTCGGTTTTGTTCGGTTTTCCGGTTTTTAATATATATTAAATCTCTAATATCTTATACTTATATATATTAATATATATAAATATTAATAATACACTATATACTAATACTATTGGTATAGTACTATTACTATATGTTAGTGATAATATTATTATTAATATACTAATATATGTTAGTATCACTAATATATTTATCAAAAGGAATATGTTGAGAATTTATTAAGTCATAAAATGTAATTAATATATATATTTTATATTTAAAACATATGATCAAATAGATATTCATGTTTACGATTAAAATTTTATGTTATAAATTATAATATAACATTATTTCATATATAATTATAATTTAGAAAAATTATAAATATATAAATATGCGAATCGATCCGGTCCAGTTCGGTCCTAGAAAAAATTAAACTGAGACCAGACCTATTATGACCGATTTTTAAAATGGAAGAACCAATCTCGGACTGAACCAACCGGTTCAGGCTGGTTTTCCAATTTATTTTTATAGCCCTACGCATACTCGTCGTCAACTCCTGTAGGCTGCAATTCGTTCTCCCTTAATTTGCAAAGTTCTTAAACCCCTCAAAACCTTTTGTAAAAAGGGGTACCCATAGTGGTCACCCATTCACATTCTCTTGGAGGTTATGAAGTGGTTTTTAAACAACTTCATGAGACTTGATGGCTGGCTCGTAATGGCCAACCAGGGGTTACGCTTAGAGGGGTTATTTACATAGCCTCTCCCCCCTTTAGATGTATTACTTACATCAAGAACAATCTATTTCTCAAATGGTTCTCTCTAGTCACGACATCTAGGCTATGAAATGTGTAAGTATTGCTCTGGTATTACCACGTAGCACACTCCACCATCGATACGGAAGATCGTGGACAAACAATGACGCTGGAGAATTTGTGGAATAACCGCAATAGATCTACGATTTACTGACGAGGTAATATCGCTTCCGCTATATATGTATTTTTTCCCACAAACAATTTTCATGTCATCAGCACATTATTTGCCACGATCATATATCGTGGGAAAAGAATTGGTGGGAAAAACCCACATTTGTTGTAGTGATATTCTGATATAATATTTCTAACGTTGGTATCAGAGCATAAGATTGGTTGTTCCAGATTTGTGTTTTTGACATGGGCATTATAAGGGCCAATTTGGATCTTAAACCTATCTCAATTCATCTCAACTCAACTCTTTTTTTTAATAAAGAGTCGAGGTCACCTGTACAATAGTGACCACTTCTCAATTTTATTAAAAAACCCTCACTTATGGCGAAGGAATATCATAGTCACAATAACAAGGACATGAGATATAGCAAAAATCAAAACTCAAGTACCAACAAATCCCAAAAATAGAAAGCATCTATCATTGCCTAATGAATGGAATGCCAAGTTTATCCATGCGAATGAGCCTCCCAAATTCATTTCAACTCATTTTATCTAATCATTACAATTTTTTCAAATTCCAACACAAAATATATTAAACAATTCAACTTTTTCAAATCTCAAAATAACAATAATATTAAAAATAATATTATAACAATATTTTATTCAACTTTTTAACTTTCATCTTAACTAAACGTAACTTAACTCAGTTCAACATCTAAACGTAGTATTACTGAAATATTTTTGCACGGTGAGAATTTTTTTTCCCCTATCGGTAACCAATCATAGTCATCTGAGAGGTGGTGGTGCACCTAGATGTTGGGCCACATAGCAGCTTCACATGGACGGGTTCACCCCAGTCATTGAGCACCTTGGTGATGCATGTGCCAGAGGGCAGCGACGTCCACCTGAGGTACTGCGGCACCATGTGATGATGCCGCAAACCAAGAGGGGTTGTTACACCTAACTGCAACGGTGCGAGGAGCACCTAGTTGCGGCTAGATCTGCCACGTAAAATGGCGTTGTAGCAAATCGTGAAGAAACTGCCATTCAGGGTGGCTTATGGCTTTCTTATGGGTGCAACGATGACCACAGCACTGAGTGCACCGAATGGGTGCATCGCAACTCATGACATTGAGCACTGTTGCTCATAGAGGAGCACGACTCACCTTAATGGTGCAATGTGAACCACGGGTACAGTGCACCTGCACCGTGGTGACTTGCATTGAGGTGCAACTCACACCTACAACGCTGTGCTGGCGAGGAGGTTGTGTTGCCATGGCGCGGTGTCCACCCGTATGTGCACGATGGCGGAACAAAGATAATGAAGAGCTGCCATGGAAGGTCGCGGCCATCTGCATAGCATTGAGCACCCAATGCTGCCAAGTGGGCACTGCAGCTGCTCAGCGCAGTGCCTTGCCTGCCCAAAGCGATGCTGCGCGACAAGCAGCGCCTCGCAATCTGTTGCGCGACAATCAGTGCTACAAGCATGAAACACCACGATGCAGCATCATGTGGGTTCAACCCACCTGCACACATGCTGAAGACACGGTGCGTTGCACCGTGTTTAGCACAGGGTTGTGCCCACCATGGAGTGCAGCGCACTCTGCTGCAAGCAGAGTGGCACGCTCCTCCACGAAGGAGCTGTCCTTTGCTGTGCGCAGAGCAACGCACACCATGGTGGTGCTGCGAACTCTGCTGTGCACAGAGGAGCATGGCCATTCAATGCCCTTCAACACTCGGTGTAGCGGTGGCTGCCAAGAAGAGGCAGTCTTGACAAGTGACAGCACCACAAGCCTCTACTTGCACCAATGAGCGGCGGAGGAAGGTAGGAGCTCTCTGCAGTGAGGCTTGAAAGTGTGGCGGTGGTAGTTACATGCAAAATTTTTTTTTCTTCCGTTACATTCACAGTAACCGTAGTGAGGAAGAAGATGAAGCACTGTAGTTTATTTGGGTTAAAAGCATACGGGCTTGGGCTTGTTTTAAAATCATTGTTTGGGCTTATACTGATTTAAGCAGATTGTTTTGTAAACATTTTTTTTTTAAAACCTCCGACCCATTTCATTTTTTTTTTAAAAGAGTGCTAGCGAACTGGGTCGTGAGCTCAGTAGGCAGAGATCCACGTAGCAGTTGAGCGCCCAAAAGGGTGCAGCCTACTGGCTGTCCAAGATCAGTGGCACAAGATTTTTTGATAAAAATTTTTATTAGTGGTTTAAATACAAGACCTCACATACAAGAACTAGAAGTTTAATCATTGGACTAGAACTTATTATTAGTGTATTTGTTTATTTTCTTTACTAATTCAGCATTTAATTATGGCATAGAATATTTATTTTTCTGAAATATTTTTGCATATGGCTATTGAATATATGCATGCTATGAGATTATGAATTTTTTTTTATCGCATTTGTTAGACATTTTATTTTGTGTTATAAATTGTCTAGATTTTTTTTTTTTTTGGATATTAATAATAATTTGGATCAAATGTGATTAATTTTTTGTACACGTATTATGTTTACATGTCATATTGTGAGCTTATTTTATCACTTGTATTTCTTAGGCTAATTTTAGAAATTAGTCTATATATTTTCTTTTAGAGTGCAATAAAATGAAGGATTAAGTAGCCTGAGTTTTGATTAGTCCATGCTTATAATTGGCTACAATTAATTTATTCGATTTATGAAGAAATTATTTTTTTACATGTAACTGACTCGGTAGATTACTTATCCTAGTGGAAGTATAGTTGAGATTGATTTGGAATTAATCTCCTATACGATATATATTTGCGCAAAAATTAAGTTAGAAATTAATAATTAAGCATTAAGGTGCAAGAGATGATTAGAAAGCTTAGCAAATTTTTGATATTGCGACGTGTATTAATTATTTTTGTTCTGACTTAGATTAACACGACAAATTTCTTAGATGTGTGTGCAATTATATGAGCATGGTTTAGTAATTTTGAGATAACCATGAAGAAAGCCTAGAAATTATTTATACGACTTAATTGTCACATTAATCTCCTCCATGAGTAGAGTTGGAAACAAATAAAGATTATTATGAGTGTCAAATAATCTTAAACCATCATTACTATGAAATCTCTAAAAGGTCTAGAGTAAAATTGGAAGTGTGCGTAGGACGCATGCACTACAATTTTTATAGAAGTTGATGAGATCAATTGCCAAATAGATCTAAACCACTATTTTGCCTTTGAATTTTGTGAGTAATAACAAAAGTTGCGTGTTGTTTTGTAACACAAAAATTAGTTGCTCCTATATTTGAGGTTGGGCATTATAATCTTGAAGCAACTTAAATTAACTCACAGATAAGCACATACTCTCTAAAACATGATAATATGTCTAGCAAGTAAGTAAGTTAAAATCTGAATGTGCAAGAGTGACGATGATATTCTTGATTGACACATACATTTTAACGGTTTTATTAGTGTACCTCTATGTGGTATTAGTACTGGTAATCTTACTCAAGTTTTATTTCTATCTAACAAGAAAAAATAGGTTCTTGCAGATATATGAATTTTGGAGCACTCATTGAGAGTAATACCAAGCAACTTAGAGGTTTGCATGGTAACTGTAACAAAAAATCAAAATAATTAGGTACGACTTATCTAAGTCTAACCTAAAAATTTTGTTTGTGGTTGTATTAATGCAAGATAAGTTTTAGGTTAAGATCATTTCTGGCAAAGTTTTTTTCTATTCTCTCCTATAGTGGATTGGAGAATATGAAAAATATTGAGTATACAATAAATAAGAATATATCGCTAGTTAGCAGCTAAAACGTCACATACTGAATTTGTTGCACAAAACGATGTTTTTATTAGCGCTTTTAATGCGATATTAGTGAAGTTTATACCTAATTTGATTTAAGACTCATTGAAAATAGTAGTGTTAGTGAGAATTTCTAGAGGTTTTAAAGTTAGATGGTCACTCTTTGACTAAGTGATATTATTTCTCGAGTGAAGAGATGATATACTAAAATGTGCCATGAAGACATATGATGATGAGTGTAAAACTTGAGAAATTGAAGTTTTTATCGCTAGATCTCTCTTCTTGGTTCCTTGGTCATAAGAGTTAAAGAGAAAAAGACAATATGAGCATTTCTATGTGAAAGTTCCTATACATGTACACTAAGGACTTGAATAATAAAAATATTGTTTCATCATATAAATGTGATCCAAAATTTATTTTAGGAAAATATATTTTTCAGTTAAAATATTTTCAAAATCACAATCGTATGAGTTATATGATGAGAACAATTATCTCGCAGTTTATTGACTTGCTGAGTATGGTGTTATAAATAAATTATGGCGCAAAACAGTTGTTACATCACAATTGAGTTGATGTAATATGGGGTTGTTACATCATTACGTTTCACTCTACATTACCTTAATTTTAATATTTTTAAAATTTTTTATAAAAGATCACCAAAAATAGTAGGAGTAATTCAATAACTAGTGTGAGTATACTTTTGAGTGATAGTGTACCACTAGTAATAGTGAATCCAAAAATTCATAAAATATAAGGATCCTCGTAAATAACGTAGTAGTATTATATCAGTATTCTCTCGTCATTTAGAGACTGTAAGAGAATATTTGTAATATGGTTCCGCTAAACGTACTGAATTCACATACTTGGAATCCGAACATAAAATTTTAGATTCACTTCACTTATATGATCCAACATGGAGTTGTTGATCTGATTGACAAAGGAAAAGTGAAGTTAATAGGGGTATACATCCATCTCTTGGCACTAATTGAGTTGCATTTAGATAATCATTGATCGCACATTTATGGAACTTTTCTTGAATGAGTTAAATAACTGGTTCTCATAGGAGAATTAGATGGTTAGTTTTTGTGATGTTTAGGTATGAAGTACTTTGAGCGCATGATTTTTACTAGTACTATTTTGGTACAAAAAAACGAATGAATGCTGCTGGTATTGTTTACATGCGGCCTAAACAAACTATCTATTTAAAGATACCCAATGTACGCAATCCTTTTTTTTATTAACGACTTATTGAATAAAATGGGGTTATTTGACCGCTGTTGACAGGTTTAGAAAAGTGTCATCCTAAGAAATATTACGAACTGGTTGTCTTAGATAATTAATTGTCGTCTAATAAGAGATTTTCCATTTTACGAGGTGATGGACATGGGTTCGTGAAAAGTAGTTAAAACTTCACGTCTTGTGAGATTGTGTATTCGAAAAATAGTTTCTAGGAGCTCTTATTAAAAACCCATAGATAATTAATGAGATAGACAATACCAAATAATCTAGTTTTGCCTGTACTATTTGGTGACAATACCAAATAATCTAGTTTTGCCTGTACTATTTGGTGTTTCCATTATGGTTTACTCATGAGAGTTATAGGTTATGATTTTGTTAGAGGGTAAATATGGCTTACTAGATTAAGCGAGTTTGTGATGCGATTGTCGTTAAAAGTAATGACTAGACTCTTATGATTGACTATGGGGGCAAAGGTCCTAATCGCTTTACCTTTAATGAAAAATAAAGCATGGTTATCTCACATGCTTTTGTTAAATACAAGAAATTTATATGAAACCTTGAAGTCGCAAATTAAGTTTGCTGAATGACATTTGTGGTTATTTTGTAGATTCTTAAAAATCGCAATTGGACTTACTGACTAAAATCTAATGTTTATATTGTGAGTTTGACCTAAATGAGATTTGCGATGAGTCGTCGCTGACTTCATGGTTGTGCAAAAGACTTTTATATGTAAAAGCAGAGTCTCTTGGTATGAGTATGTTTTGAAAAGTTACTACATATTAGAATGCGCATGGAGAGAAATTGTTATTAAACACCACTTGAGAGTTGTGATTTAATAATTTGTAGTTGACCATGTGATTTCTCTGTACCTCATGGTATTACTGGTCGTGCGCATGATACTGATGTGTTCTATGATCATGTGGCGTGATTGGAAACATTTTTTGATAAGTACACACATTCACTATAAATTTAGGAGTTATAGTGAAAAAAACATATCGACTGGCTTAGATCGACTCACTCACACGAGCGATCGCCTTTGGCACTACAAAGGAGTAGAGAGCAAAGATGAGACAAGTGTCATTCAGTACTTATCCAGATAGGGATCAGTTGTAAGACACAAAAGATATGTGGTCTTAGTGAGAGCTAAGATAAGGTTCATCGTATTTAAAAGGACCGTGCATGGTTTCCCACAATCCACACAGTCTATAATTTAGCTAGATGCGAGAACCTCTTTGGCGCTTCAGATAACGAGTAAATCGAGGTACTTGGGTTAGGAGCTGAGATAGCAACTAGATTAAGATTTGTACGGTGAATTGATATTAGATATATGCTCTTTCTTTGGAAAGAGAACTCCACCGTAGCATGTATTTCATGCTACATGTACTTTTGCGACCAACAATAGATGTGAGTGAATGGTTCCCTGCTTTCTCACCGTGTGAGTCCTGTGAGTCATAATTGATAGCCTTAATTTATTTATGCCCTTAGGAGACATTTGACTATAAGGCAATGCTACTCTGCCGCCCAGCATTTACCGCTGGGCTTACCACCCAGTCTGTTTTTTTTTTTTTTTTTTTTTTGCTTTTTTCCTTTCACATTTTTTTAATATATTTTTATTTTTTAAAAAAATAAAAAAAATATACCAATACACTTAAAATCACTTCCTTAATCACTAAGTAAAAAATAATAATAATAAAAAAATAAAAAATGATCAACGGTCAAAACAAGTGGGCAAATCAAGTGGGCAAAGAAGCTTTTCCCTTGATTATATCACGAGGTTGATGTTTATGAATGATGTAGTCTAAAGAGGCATTGCTGGGAAAACGACTGAAATGAAACTAAATGACATGAGTGATAAGGGTAGACTATTTTGTAACACATCGATAATGATGTGTACTCATTGTCGGCAAGTTATGTTACTTATTGGAAGTTGCAATATAGTTATGAGTACATCATGTTTTATGGAGATTGAGCATTACTCTAAGTCATTTAGACTTGAGAGGGATTAGAGATGTTTAGTCTAATGTGACCAAATGAGTCGGGGCATAAAGAGACACTTTTAGGCATGTTGTTACTACTGGTCTACTCTCGAAGAGATTTGGTATAGTGCTACTATTTTTCTTTTACAATTGTGCTCAATGGTCGCACGACCTATTTGTTGGGATATATTTGGAGATTGGTTTTGGAGCTGAAAAAGTGTTTGTTGAAAGTTGGCTCGACGTCGCTTGACATACCGCTCGAGCGAAGCTCAAGTCCGAGAGTCTCACTCAAGTCCCGCTCGACACTTAGCTTGAGTGAGACAGAAACCTTAGTGTTTGCTCGACACTCCGTTCGAGCCAATGTTCATTTGGCTATTCGCTCGAGCGAAGTACGCAGTTTTTGCCAAATTAAGTTTCCAACGCCACTCACTATAAATATATCATATTAAATTTGTGCTGGACGACCTCAAGCATATTTTGAGAGAAAACAACTGTCTTATAAGTGCATATTGTGCCAGAGAGCAAAAACAAAATCCTAGAGAATGTGAGTTGAGATTGAATGATTGTAATCTCCTCTGGTTAATAAGATTTCTGCAGCTCTGTGGACGTAGACAATTTGCCGAACCATGTATATTATGTGTCGTGTTCTTGATTGTGTTGCTTTTACTTTATTTGCTATTGTTGGTGTGTGTGTTTTACATAACATTTCACAACAACTAGTATCAAAAGCCAAGATTAGATCTGAAGGAAAATGATGGCTGGAGATAAAGTGAACACACTGTGGATCGAGAAGTTTGACGGCACTGATTTTGGGTACTTGAAGATGCAAATTGTGGATTATCTCTATGGGAAGGGCTCCACCTTCCACTGTTGGAAAAGAAGCTGGAGAGCATGGTTGATGCTAAGTGGATCCGGTTAGATCGACAGGTTCTAGGTCTTATTCAGCTGACTTTGTCCAGAATAGTGGCACACAATGTCAGTAAAGAGAGAACCACGTGGATTTCATTGCGACTTTGTCAGGTATGTATGAAAAGCTATCAACGAACAATAAGGTGCACTTGATGAAGAAATTGTTCAATTTGAAGATGTTGGAAGGTATGTCTGTAACCTAACACTTGAATGAATTCAATACGATTACAAATTAATTGTCTTCTGTAGAGATTGAGTTTGATGATGAGATCAGAGCATTAATTCTGTTGGCAACATTGTCAAATAGTTGGGAGGCCATGAGGATGGCTGTGAGTAGTTCAGCCAGCAAGGCAAAACTGAATTACGATGACATATGTGACATGGTGCTTGCTGAAGAGGTACATATGAGAGACTTGGGTGAGTCCTCGGATTCTGGATTGGCCCTGATTGTTGACAATAGGGGCAGAGGATATGACATGTCAAACTCCAAGAGCAGAGGGAAGAACAAGATAAGATCTGGGCAGCAAATCACGTGTTAGAGTTGTGGCAAGTAGGGCCACATCAAGAGAAACTGCAAGAATCAAGAAAGTTCTGATGATGATACTGTGAATGTAGTGGCATATGAAATTCATGATGCCTTACTCCTTGCAGTGCACAGTCCGATTGATGATTGAGTGTTGGATTTAGGGTATTCGTTCCATAATACCTCACATAGAGAAATCATGCAGAATTATGTTGCTGGTGATTTTGGTAAGTAAGATGTATACGGCTGATGGAGAGACACTAGATATAGTGGGAGATGTGCACATCACACTTCCAAACAGGAGCGTGTGGACTTTACAACAAGTCAAATATGTTCCAAATATGAAAAAAAACCTGATCTCTATAAGAGAACTTGATGGCAATAGTTTTGCAATAGCATTCTCTGGAAAAACTTAGAAGATTACTAAGGGTGTGTTGGTCTTAGCGCATGGTAAGAGATCTAACTCTTTGTATTTAACATCAGGGTCCAGTGATGTGTAGGGAAATACAAAAGTGTAAAAAGGCTAGCTTGATCACGCGAAACATGTGAGGAAGCCAAATGGAGTCAGCTTTGCCTTTTCTCATGAAAGCCTGGGAAAGTTGGCTAAGGTTGCCATGATCGGTTAGAGACCGAATACTTCTGGTGTAGTGGGAGTTGTGAGTTGTCCTGTAAATGTGCTGACTAAGAGCGACGTATGTGGAAGACTAAAGTCGGGCTTGACTTCACTGCGTCTTCTAGCTTGAAGATGGGAGCTGTGAGCTGCAGAGATGATAAGGCTTGGCTGGAAACAGTGGCTGGCATATAGAGACCAGTCTCCAAGTAGGAGATTATTGAGGTATATGTGGAGACTGGTTTTGGAGCTGAAAAAGTATTTGCTGAAAGTTAGCTCGAGCCAAAATTCGCTCGACGTCGCTCAACATACCGCTCGAACGGGACTCTGCGAAGCTCAAGTCCGAGAGTCCCGCTCGATACTTAGCTCAACTGAGATAGAAACCCTAGTGTTCGCTCGACACTCTACTCGAGCCAATATTCATTTGGCTGTTCGCTCAAGGCATGTTCTACACTATGCTCAAGCATATTTTGAGAGAGAACAACTGTCTTGTAAGTGCATATTGTGTGAGTGAGCAAAAAAAACCTTAGAGAGTGTGAGTTAAGATTGAGTGATTGTAATCTTCTCTAGTTAATAAGATTTCTGAAACTCTGTGGACGTAGGCAATTTATCCAACCACATATATTGTGTGTCGTGTTCTTGATTATGTAGCTTTTACTTTATTTGTCATTATTGGTGTGTGTTTTGCATAACATTTCACAATACTATTTGTCAGTATGAACAAGATTGAGAACATATTGAAAGATGCAGACCTGAGGTCTTGCCCACTATGTGTGAGTGAAAGATGTAAGATAGGGACACCCATAGTGGACACCCTTTCACCTTCTCTTGGAGGTTATGAAATGTTTCTTAAACCACTTCATGAGACTTGATGGCTGGCCCTTAATGGCCAGCCGGAGGTCTCACTTAGAGAGGTTATTTATATAGCCCCTCCCTCTCTTGGATGAATTACTTGCATCAAGAACGATCTCTTTCTTAAATGGTTTTCTCTAGTCACGATATCTAAGTTGTGGAACATGTAAGTATTGCTCCGATATTACCACGTAACACACTCCACCATCGATACGGAAGATCATGGACGAACAACGACGCTAGAGAATCCATGAAACAACAGCACTAGATCTACGATTTACCGACGAGATAATATCGCTTCTTTTACATATTCTGATCTATTATTTCTAACACTTTTGAAAATCCTTAGCATACTAAAGATACTCTGCGTCCTTCAAGCTAGAGACGGTCTGGTTTGTTTTTATAACCATTTCATCTCTTGCACCCCGTTTGGATAGTGAAAGTGTTTTATCTCATCTCATCATTACAACATTTTCAAATTCATACACAATATAATAAACAGTTCAATTTTTTCAAATTCTAAAATATTAATAATATTAAAAAATAATATTATAATAATATATTATTCAACTTTCATTTTAACTCACTATCCAAAAGACACCTTAGGTAGGGTCTGGATAGTGAGATGAGATAAGATGAGATGATTTTAGATGAAAGTTAAAAATTGAATAAAATATTTTTAGAATATATTTTTTTTAAGTTTTGGGATTTGAAAAAGTTGAATTGTTTATTATATTTTATGTGGAAGTTTATGAAAATTGTAAAGATGAAATGAGATAAGATAGATTAAGATGATTTTGGTATCCAAACTGAGCCATCATTACAACTTTTCTAAATTCCTAAACAAAATATAAAAAAAAAAAAAAAAATTCAACTTTTTCAAATTTCAGAATAAAAATAATATTAAAAATTATATTCTAGCAATATTTTATTCAACTTTCATCTCATCTCATATGTATAACCAAACGAGGCCAGCCATTTATTTAAAACGCCAAATTTCTTATTTAAGTGCTAGTCCAAGCATAATTTGTCTCATACCTACCTAATAATAGGGAGTTAAATTATGCTAGTTTATAAATTTTAATTTGATAAAATATAAAATGAATGATAGTTACAGTCGTGAGTGTGCAAGCACCATGCAATTATTTTAAAAAAAATAAATAAATACAAGACCTATATATAAAAAAAATAAATTTAATAATAAACCCTACACTTTTTTAAAATAATTACACAATATTTATATATTCCACATCTCGTGCATGTTGCATTACTCAAAATATATTTGTAGAGAACGAATTAACTTGGATTCTGCAACGTAACTTGCACTAGTTCCTAAGAAATGATCTTCATTCTTCCAGAAAGAAAACGACACGTTGGCCGTTTCTGATGTAACCCACGTGTCAAAATGTTTCTGAGGTGGGTGCATTATCATCATCAACATAAGCACCGTCTCAATGGTGGCTGCTTTGTTCCATGTTTTGCGCGCATTAGGAGTCTTAGGAAGTCATAGTTACAGGCAAAAACGTAATCATGCAGGCTTAATGTCTAAGCCAAGTATGTCTCATTGTCTTCAATCACAAATAATAATAAAAATATATATGACATTCTGCAGTGAAAGAAACAAACCTTGTAATATACGCAGGGCTTGAGAATTAATGGAGCTCCCACTCACCAAAGAAACTCTACTCAACCAATCATATTACAAGTTTGTTTTTATATATGTGAGAGGCCCTGCGGTATCATGGATTCCACTAATTAATACGTGATCTTAGGCTTAATCATCTTCATAAGACATTATCATCCCTAGCATGTCTCATTTTTTTTTTTTTTTATCATCATTTTTTTTATAACAAAAAAAATATATATATCAAAATTTTTAACCCTTTACAGATCCAGGCCGACATGTGGTCATGACAGGTAATTTAACCCTAAATACATATCTTGATTGAATAATATACAAACTACTACTAAACTACATAAAAAGAGGTATATATTATTTAATGCATATATAGTTTTGGGTTATATTAATTTTTTTTTGTCAAAAATGGTAAATTAATAGCTACATTCTTTGTCCAACATAATCTAGTTTTTGTAATTTTGATTGACCTATATATATAGACATATATATATATATATATATGGGATAATTGATATTGTTGCATAGAACCTAAAATTGATGAATTTTACAGTTGCACGTGTTCGAGACCTCGTAATTTGCATTCAAAATTTACTTCAACTTATCTCATCTCATCATTACAATTTTTTCAAATTTTCACACAAAATATAATAAACAATTCAATTTTTTCAAATCTCAAAATAACTTTCACAAATTTCCATACAAAATATAATAAATAATTCAACTTTTATTTTACTATTCACAAACCATCTCAACCTACCTCAACTCATCTCTAAATCCAAACTACTAAGTTTAGGCTTTGTTTGGAAACTTAACCCATCTCAACTCATTATTACAACTTTTTCAAATTCTAATATAAAATATAATAAACAATTCAACTTTTTCAAATTATAAAATAATAATAATATTAAAAAATAATATTCCAACAATATTTTATCATCTCAACTCAACTCAACTCAACTCAACTCAACATCTAAACGCACCCTAAGGTTAAGAAATACTGAGATAACATCCTATTTCCTATATTATGGATAGGTAAAATGTTCTTTATTTTGTCAAACTTCAAATTCATACCATATTACCATGCGAAATAATGTTTGTATTATTTATATTTTTCTCGAATAAAGCCATTCTCTTTAGTTAATTTAAAGAAAACATTTTTATTAGGCCGAACCGAAACTTGCTTATAACAGTAAACATATGTTACGATATATAGTGAATACTTATTATTCTTTTTAATTTAATTTAATTTTTAAAAAATGATGATTTCACGACGTATATAATAAAATTTAGAATATAATACTATTTTTCGTATCAAAATGATTTTTCCGCAATGTTTAAGATCAACAAGCAAGGACAATAGTCTCAACTACCGCAACCAACGACGTTCTACAAAACTATCACCATCTCCTAAAAGCTCAAACAAAAAGCGTTTGGTGGGACATTTTGAGTTCAAAGCATTTGCAACTTTATGATTGTCCTCACTGTTAATGCCACAAACTTCGAATCCTGAAAGATACTTAAGATCTTGTATGACATTTAGCCTGATTTATTTTTAAGACTAAAATTTAAAATTTTAAAAATTTTTTATCTCATTATTATAATTTTTTTAAATTTTTATATAAATTAAAATAAATAATTTAACTTTTTCAATTCTTAAAATAAAAATAATATTAAAAAATATATTCTAATAATATTTTATTCAACTTTTTAACTTTAATTTTAACTCATCTCATCTCTAAAAACAAACGAAAACTTACAATTACATCAAATTTACTTCAATGTTCTTCCTTATTTTTTGGTGTCAAATTTACTTAGTAATTTAGACTAAAACCATATATTTTCATGGCCAAAAAGGTAAATTACTTTGAAATGGTTGAAATTGCTCAGACACCTACTTCCATTGGAACAATAAACCATAAAATGTCAAGCTTTTAGTTGTATTCAATTAATCAACACAATGATCATTGGTTCCTCACTATAAAATACCCATCTTGCTCTGACTTGTCATAACTAATACCATATATATACTCTGTTGGTTGTTCATGATTGTCACATCATTAATACCAAATGAAAGAAGATTAGAATCTCAGTACTCATTTGTCGTTGCCTTGCCCCAAGTGCAAAGAAAACCATCATGTTGAGATATAGAGAAAGGATTTCAACATATAGCTATTTTTTTGTCATTGTTATGCGACACTAAGAAAATGATAATAGAGCAAATGATTCTCGAGTAATGTTTTGTATAAGGTCTAAGTATACAAGTCTCGTACATTTCATTTATAAAAAAAAATAGATTTCACTATATAAAAATGTAAATAAAAAAAAAAAATTTTTTCTTAATAAGGTTTGCATTTTTACAAAAGTTCTACAAGCGATTTGCATGCCAAGTACACAACTCAACTAAAATTCCAATAATTCATTTGACATTTTAGAGCATTGATATTGGTATTTGCATATGTCAATGTAAAGAAATTTGCATAATATGACCCTTAATTTGACTGCTTTGGATCATGCATCTCTACAATCTTATGTAGTTATGAACAGTATTTTAACATCTTTGGAGATGCACTATTCACTCATCAAATGTTATTTTATTAATTTTTTTCTCTCCTCCCGCTCTCTCTTACAACACTTTCCTCTTCTCCCTCTTTCAACAACACAAGAGAACGTTCACCTTCACTTGCATCTTCATTTCATTATTATAATATATTATATTTTCTTTTATCATTTTTTTATATTTTAATATAATATATAAAAAATTATATTTTATTATTATTATATTTTTATTATTAATGCAAAATGTACATAGTGGGTATTAATTGCAAAATATCTATAAAAAATAATTTTAGGAAAAAAAATAATATTTTCTTATTATTTGGCTCATGGATGCATAACTTAATATGAAAGTTTTTCTTGATATGTAAAATCAATATATTCAAAAGATGTGATTTTATATATGCATAGAGAAAAACCAATACTCTTAGGTTCAACAACTTCAATCTTGCAAAGGTTTAACAAAAAAATAGGTAAGTAAATAAATAAAAGATTATCAAAATTCAAAGCAAGTACCATCCTAGCGTGGGTGTTACAATACTCATACATCGTGCCTACTTGTCAGCCTTACAGTAAGTTACATATAGAAAATGGAAATGATACAGCTAAAGATAAATAATAAAATGAAAAGAAAATGAAAATAAGTCAAGCCAGATGGGCCATGCCTATGACCTGTCTCAAAAGAGTAGTGCTAACATGTGGTCGTCTTCAAACTTAGCTTAATCGGCACAAAATTAATTTAGGAAAATGTTCATCTCATCATTTCACTTAACAAATAAAACAAGAAAACCAAAACAACTTTTACAAAAATACAAATAATTCATACAAATATTTTTTCCAAAAATATATTCGAATTAAAAAGAATTTTCATACCAAAATATATTCGTACCACTTTATTAAAATATATAAAAATGTTTTTTTATTTTATTTCCAGAAGTTTTCTTTTTTTAAATATTCTTTCCACACAGAACCGAAAATCCAGCTCTTATTTTCTTGAATTTTGCTATTCATAAGTCTTATACACCATATATTATAATTTTTTTTTAATTTTTTTTATAAATAATTAATTTCATCTCCTCATTATTTATATACTACAAATTTAATAAAAGAAAAAAATTAAAAAAAATAATAAAAAAAATGGTGTAGGATGTGTGAATAGAATTTTTCTTTTCGATTTTCTTACGATTCTTTTTCGGGGGTCTGCTGGCGCACTTAAACCAACGACAACCACTCTCTCGCTCCCACGCACACTCTCAGCTTCAGTGTGAAAGCCCGTGTAATAAAAAGGCACGGGGAGGGAGGGAGGGAGGGGAGAGAGAGAGAGGAGAAGAGAGAGACTCAGATCTGAGCTCCATGCCCTCGATCAAATCATTCGCAGCCTGCTACGCTTTTCGATCTCAAGCTTTGAATTGTACGCTACTCTTTCCCTTTTTGCTCTCTCTACTTCCATCACTGTTTCAGCTCCGTTCCATTGCTGAGAATTAACGTTGCGGGAAAGTAAATGAGAATCTTAACATGTTGACTTCCTGAATTTTTCGTTAATTGGGATCCGGGCAACCGAAATGCTGCTGCTGTGCTAACCGTTTCGCCTGGCTAAGTTCCAGTTTGTCATCCTTCGAAAAGCAAGAGAAAGTAAGTTCAACGCTCGGAAACTTTCATTTTCTTTACTTTTCTCGCACTGTCTCAGCAACCACATGAAGCATTGGTTACCATTCACCACCAGGATATCTTGAAAGTGACTCGTAATTGTTCATGTTTGTGGCTTGGGCTGGCAAATGATATAGAATTTCTTGTTTTGGACATAAAGGCTTTTCGTTGCAGTAAATAGCTCGTAATTTAGCTATCATTCGATTAATTGATGCGAAAGTGGGAGGAATTGGAAAGAAAGTGAAAATTAGTGAGTGTCTGAGTGGTATTCTGCTCCCTGTTTTAAACTTTCATCCTCAACTGAACTGCGCCAAAACTGTTGTCCTCAGCTTATGCCAGTGGAGATTTAAATCTATTGCGTATGGAGTTACGTAACATGCTTTCAACACTCAAACTTGAAGTTCTCGTTTCCTGATTTTTCTTAGCTGCCGACCAAACATGAAATACTTGTGCAAACATTTTTTGATAAGTGAAAGCCTTGTGCAATTATAATTAAACTTCTTTGCAAAAATACTGGATTTTGTGGGTTAAAAACTAATAACCAAAAGTAAAGCTGGACTAATTGTGCAGAAATTTCCCGTATTTTTGTTATGTACAAAAACTGGGAAAAGGAAGATAACTTGGATTTTTGTTGAGCTGTACGTTTTTAGTATTCTCTGACTCTTTGCTATTCCCTTGGCAACTGGATTGTGTGTTTTGTGCTTTGTTTTCTAAAAATTTTGCACGATGGACATGTGAAACAAGAGAAATCTTCTAAAGAATTGTTAATCAACTTTGCAATCGTAATTGGTTTGCAGAAATTCTGAAGTGTAGGTTTGTTAATCAATGGCAAAATCGCGTCAACACTTTTCAAGTCAAGATTCCTCAGTGTCGTCTCCTGTTGGAAGATCGAGGGAGTTGGATGGCCCATCAAGATGGACTGAGTACTTGGGTCCGCAAATGACACCTCCAACAGCCTCTAGGAGCTCCAGGAATGCTGGTCCTGATGGACTGGTCCAAAGTTCAGGAGGGTCTCAAAAGGGTTTGAACATTAAGTGGGTAGTCCAACTTACAGAAGTTGCTGAAGGTCTTTTGGCTAAAATGTATAGGTTGAATCAAATCTTGGACTACCCGGACCCAGTTGGCCATGTATTTACTGAAGCATTTTGGAAAGCTGGTGTGTTCCCTAACTATCCAAAAATTTGCATTTTGCTCTCAAAGAAATTTCCAGAGCATTTTAGCAAATTACAACTTGAGCGTGTAAGAGTTGATTTCCTTTCCCTTTAAATGTTGGGTGTTTCTTATTATTTACGAGTGTGATCCTAGTAATTGTTTCATTTCTTATGTTGCTGCAGGTAGATAAAGTTGCTTTGGATGCTTTGCATGATAGTGCAGAACTTCACTTGCAAAGCTTGGAACCATGGGTTCAGGTATACAGTTGGTACTTATGTCTACTAAATGTTTGTTTATTTTTGCTCCTCCATTATGTGCATGCTCGAGAAGCTTGTGGGACACTATTAGCCCGGCTGGCTTTTCCTCCCAAGTCTCAATATACTTTGTCTGGTGCATGAGATGCCAAGGTAGTCTCTTTGGATTGGGAAATGTGACTGAAATTTTTCTACTTTTTCTTGGATGCATATATTTTTTTTCTTTCAACATTTTCAAAATTAAGCTTGTAGGTGAGTATTCACATGCATGGCTTCACCCCCAAGTCTCAAAACCATTTTTTCCCAGTGTTTAAAAAGACAGTATTTTTTCCCAGTGTTGGTTCACGTTTAAAACTTTCATGGTCAAAACTAGTTTCTATTTGTGGTCAAATTCATATCCAAGAATGTGCCTCCCAAGTGTTCAGTTACTAGCTTGTTGTCAAGATTAGGATTTGCATAGAAAAGAGGGGTAAATATACTTTTTCCTCCCTCTTAATGTTGTTTTATACAGATTACAGAAAACAATACAATTGACCTAGCATTTTTTTACGATAATCCTTTCCTGAAGCTAATATTCTTTCCTTAGCGCTCATCCCCATGCTTTTTTTTTTTTTTTGGATAGGTAAGGAAAGTTTTATTGAGGATAAGTAAAAAGGCATAGCCCAAGTACACATGAAATATACAAACTCCCCCTCATGCTAGAGCATACAATGCATATTATTATGTAAATCCATCTTAATATAAATAAACTCTAACCACCTGTGGGTAGCCCAAGTGGTAAGGGCAATCTTGTGTGCATGAGCCCCCATGTCGCAAGTTCGATTCTCCCTAGGATCAAACTGCGATTTAAGTGGGAGGCCATGGCGGTTGGTTGTTGTGCTCATCCCAAGGTTTTAGGTTCCATGGGTGTAAGGCTGAACTCTATACAAATACTAAATATGTAAACCTATTCTATACGAATTTATCAATGATCAACTATAATCACTACATTGTAAATTACTAAATATGTAAACCTATTCAAAGTGAAATTTCACCACATTGGGAGAAATCTGAGAAAAGAAAACGGAAGAATCAAGAGTCAAGACTGTACCTTAGATAGGGGCTGCGATGTTTTCGGAAAGGGGAGGGGATGCGAGTCGCGACGGAGGGGCTGGGGTCTGCTTTGCCTTTTGCTAGGGTTCTAAGTGAGAACTGAGAGGGAATGTGAGAGAATGGGAGGGAATCGGGAATGGATTTTTTTTTTTTTTTGGGGGTTGAAACGGCGCCGTTTGGATTGAAAAATAACCCTAAATGGCGCCGTTTCAACAGACGGGTTATTCAAACAAAAAAACTGAGACTCCGTTTCATGCAACTCAGTTTTAATTTTGCTTCCCACCGCACCCTAAACGATGCCGTTTAGGTCTAATTTTACACTAAACGGCGCCGTTTTCTTTAAGAGTAAGAGCCATTTTTTTACTTTTTTTTTTTTATAATCTTTTTGGCACATAAATTAATAAAAAAAATTAGTAAAATTAAAGTTAAATAAACTATTTAATGTGGAATGTGGATCATTTAATTAACTCATTAAAAAAAAATTAATTATACTTATATTTATGTTGTTAATTGCTAATGTGTTACTAACTTAGAGTATGTCACATTGTCAATGTATTATGAATCTATGATAGTTAATGCAAAATGAGCTATATTAAACTTTTTACATTTTGTATATGATTAATAAATAATTTTCATTGACCATAGTTCCATTCATGCTTTATATTTACTTATATAACTTTAATTAGATCATACATGTAGATGTTAGTAATTAGTTAATGGTGAATTGGTGAAAGGTTAGTTAATTGATATCACTTATAAAAAAAAAAGGTTAGTTAATTGATATTATACATTAGTTAATTACAATAATATTTATAATTGCTTTATACTCACTTGCAACTTAGGTATTTTACAAAAAAATTATCTAATAACTTTAATTAGATCATAGATGTAGATGTTAGTAATTAGTTAATGGTGAATTGGTGATAGGTTAATTGATATCATACATTAGTTGATTGAAAGGATATTATTTTGTGATTACATATTTAAAATTTTATATTGTTAATTTGTTAATGGTGATAGGTTAGATAAAATTACATAATTAATTATACAATTATTATATAAATAATATATATAAAATATATTTAAAATTTTGTATTCTTCTATTCGGTCGGTCTGGTCTGGTCTGGGGTGGGAAAACCCCACCCCGGGATCAGACTGAAAATCGATATTTTGTAATTCCATGGACCGAGACTGACCGGTCTCAGCCTCGGTCCGGTCGGTTTCTCCAGTCCAGACCAACCACCTTACAGCCCTACATGGGTGAGTCCTAAGTCTACTGTGGGGTGGTTCCCCCATCAAAAAAAAAAAAAAAAAAAAAAAAAAAGAAACTCTAACCAGTTGCAGCCTAGGGATTTTATAAACATATCTACAAAAATGGTGTAGAAATATCTCTACCCAGTATCTTCTCCATAATGAAGTGATGGCAACCTCAATATACTTAGTTCTCTCATTAAACACTGATGGAGACAATCTGAAGGGTAGCTTGATTATGATAAAATAGTGGTATTGGAGTTTAAAGTTGGAAAAGTAATCTACTAGAGAAAATGTTTGTAACCACGTTAACTCACTGGTTGCTCTATAGTCTGCCTATACACTAGTTTGAACTATGACTATCTTTTTCTACTCTTCCATGTAACCACTTTAGCTCCAAAAAACATATAATACCCAACGATGGACCTCTTATTTGATAGAAAGTCTACTCGGTCAGCATTAGTGAAACCTTCCATCCTAAGATGCCCATTCTGTTAATACAGTAGTCCTAGACCTAGAGCTTTCTTAAGATGGTGTATGATTAAAGAGAGCATCTCGATGTGAAACACTTGGAGCTTGCACAAATAACTGTTGCTCACCCTTTTGGGAGTTTGTGGCTCAAGCCAGAGGTATGTTGCTTTATGAAAGTAGGACATATCGGTGATGATTTGGATCCATAAGAATACCAATGATTTGAGCACCTTGCAAACCTGTTTCTTCCAACAATTCAAGTACTAGCTTTCTTCAAATTCATTATGTATTATCTTTTCTTGTGAATACTATTTGAAGCGTCTTTTTTGTGCAACCAACTATGACGCTAAGAGTGGTAGCTCAAGTCGAGGGTGGTAGTCTTTTGCATAGAGGGTATTCGGGTGGAGGTTGGGCTACGAAAACATTGGGTTGGGGAGGTGTGTTTTTTTCTAACTCGGGCTTGATGTATTTTGGGTAGTTTTTCGCGGGCTTTTTGGGGTAGTAAGAGCTCCCTAGTATGGGTTAGGGATTTTCTTGTATACATCCAGTGTACTTGGTTACTCCTATTGATTTATATATAATACTTTTACTTATAAAAAAAAAAAAAAACTATTTGAGCTTTTCTTGACGAGTAACGATTTTTTGTTTTAGTTTATTTTGTTAATAGACTTACTTGGATTGTGCTTTTTTAATGAGATTTTTATTACTCAAAAAAATTGCTAAGAGAGTGGGATGGCTTGTCTAGCTGATGCTTTTTTTTTGGCATTTTCACAAATTGAGGGACAATTTCCTCTTTTTTATTTTATTTTTATTTATATTTCTTCAATTCATCTAATTCCCCTATTACTAAGCATATTTCATCCAGGTCTTTTAGTTTTTGTGGATCTGCATTCCTGTAGTGACATCATTATCCTACTGATGCACATGCTAGGAATGATATATGTATATATCAGGCTTCCACTTCGTAATTTTGATTTAATAAAACTCTTTATAGTGCCAAATAACAAAAGGAGAATTGCCAACATTTTTTAAAATAGTTTCAAAATCATTCACTTTTTTCGGCAACTAGTCTCAGAATAAATCGCTTGTTATATATACCCAGTTAATGGCTTTCTTTTGTGTGTATCAGCTGCTTCTTGACTTGATGACATTTCGGGAACAAGCTCTACGGCTTATATTGGATCTAAGTAGCACGGTTATTACCTTGTTGGTGAGTTTTGAAACTGCTCTTCTTTGCGGTGCATGATACATGTTATGAATGTAAACTAACATCGACACAAAGAAGTGAAGAAAGTCCAAGTTAGGTGTTCCCCTCGTATATTTTCTATGGACTTGGGCTTGGCCTTTTGAGTTTTTTTAATAAAATCCTCTATTACTTATCAAAAAAATAAAAGAAGGAAAAGGAAACTCAATGCCTGTCTTGTGCATCGTATCCGTACAAAAAGTGCTATACATCTTTTATTTGCCATTTGTTTTTTGATCAGTAAACATGAATTTTATTGATGATATAGATAGACATAGCCCAAGTCCCCATGACATTTGTGATAATGGATGCTTGAATTGGTTTCAAAGGACCTATGTATAGGGCTTGCATATGAAAGAATATTGAAATAATAAATCTTTCCTTACTGTTTACACTTTTAGAGTAATTAGTTGTTAACGAAGATATCATGGCTAGGTTTGTTAATTTTGAATGTTATTTTGCAGCCTCATCAGAACTCGCTTATTCTACATGCATTTATGGATCTCTTTTGCTCCTTTGTTCGTGTTAACCTTTTCTCTGAGAAGGTAAGTCGACTTTCCATTTTGTTTGTTCATCTCATTTTTTATCCTTTATGCTTCTCTCATTGTTCTCAAGCTAGGAACTTTTGAGTGCTTTTTTCTTGATTTTATGTGTACACTCAGGTATATGATATAGATGCATGTTTTTTGTTTTTTTCTAATATGATGCTTTTGTAACAGATGCCAAGGAAAATGGTGCTTCAGGTATATAACCTTTTGCATGCGATGTCAAGTAATGACCGAGATTGTGATTTTTACCATCGGTAAGAGACATTTCTAATTCTTTGAGTTATCTTGGTGCTGCTAGATGAGTTGTGTTTTAAATATAATGATTTTGTGGTTAGCTTATAAGTGATGTCTAAATATGGAAATCATCTTACCTGAGTTGCTTGGAGGAAACTATTTATGCCAAAATCACTTATGAAGAGGGTTTCTATGTAATACAAGAGAAGTGGCCTTTTTTTGGCAACCTGTCAAAGCAATGAGTGTGACTACAAAGCATGTGGAAAGGAGGTTGTACAACTTCTGTGTAAATCAATTGTGTTGAGTTTTTGAAGAGGATCCTTTTTTTGTGTTTCGCACATGAACAAGTCACATCCACAATTATAATTCCCTGCATATGGTGTTTACAGCCGGCACTTTTATTTGACAAATAATTGATGTAATTATTGTTGTCATGGGAAAAGTGTTATTGCATCCTATAAACAAGGGGGTGGAGGGTGGGATCACAATTTCCAGCCCATAAGGATGTTTGAACTCTATTTGGCTATCAAAAAGAAAAATTGTTATCTTGGTTTATGGGTATATATTATATGCTTAGATTAACATTTGGTGGTCCTTTGCAGCATGATCCCTCTCCCTCTTTAATTTCTAAATTCTTAATATTTGTAAAAGACAATTTTTGTATGATTTGTAAATACACTCTAGCTCACATGTTACCTCCTCTGCATGTACGAACAAGTCGAAGGGTAAGGTTGTCAGATCAAGATCCACTGGTGCTTGTATCACTTACCAATAAAAGAAAATTGTCTTATGTTTTTTCATTCTGACTTGATGCATCAAACCTTATATCTTTTCTTATCTTGATGACAGTTTGGTTCAATTTATAGACTCTTATGATCCACCATTGAAAGGATTACACGAGGACCTAAATTTTGTGAGCCCGCGTATTGGAGAGGTGATCAATTCCATCCCTCTGTCAAAATGGCAGTAAAATGAAATTTTCTCTTTTACTTTGATAGGATGCTCTGTTTATGACAATTTTGTGCTCACATCTCTCTTGGGATCTTCTTAATATCATTAGTCTCTAATAGTTAGGATTTGTGATAAGTTTTAAAAGCATTTGTCATCTGGATATAGTATCCAAGTTTGTAACTTGGTGTGGCAATATGCTCCTCTTCTACTCTTTTCCCTCAATCCTCCAAAAATGCTTGCCATCAAATTCATAATGAGAAAAAAATTATAAACTAAAATGATGTACAAACAACGGTCATGTATCTCTTTATTGTCGAATCAGAGCCTGTACTTGTCTGAAGATAGATGAAGTAGTGCTTATACCAAGTTCCGCATCCACTTCCTTAAATTTTATTTCTTTCTACCTTATTCCTGTATCTCCAAAAGGGGGAAGAAATTCGCAGGGACGTTTTGTGGATTTGAAGATGACTGGAAATAAAGTATAATTTTTTATTGTTTAGGTAAGGATTTCAATCCAGGAAGTTTGGAGGTTTGATATCACAGGTAGGAGTTTAATAATGGCTTTCTGGGGAAATGAATTTCTAGAAATGAGAATGAGAGAGCAAATTTTGAAAGAGACTGCTGCTATATGTTTGTGCCAGTAGAAATTCTGGGACATGAGTGCAGTGGATGCCCTTATGGCCATGGTAAGTGGAAGCAATAGTCAGAGCGAATTCTGGTTTCTAGGACTGGGCTTCTACATGCTCTTTGATGATCTATCTTTGCGTATTCTCATCTATGATTGAGATAGCTGATCTGTAGCTGTCAGTCAGGAATCTTTGGATATGCCTTCGTTGCCTGCGTTGATCAGTTGATGATTGAGGCTCAGATATCGACATTATTGGGGGCTAGATGAAAATGAAGGGAAGAATTCTTAAATCATGGTGATGGTGGATGTTATCAATGGAGGAGTACTAAGATGGTGGATTTTTCATAATCCTGCATTCCACTGTTCCAAAAACCAGTGTATCGTGGAATCTTGTTGCACTTGATTAGCCTTTTGTGTATGCACAGGCTTGAAACCATGTCCATCTGGTAGATGGAATCTTTGGTTTGACTAACATCTTTACTTTACCCGTCTTTTTTTTTTTTTTTTTCTCTATTTACTTAAAAAAACTGTCTATTTTCCTTTATAAGGTTCATGTTGTGTGAGCGTCTGCTTCCAATGTGAAAATCGATTTCCTTCTCCAGAACTGTGGTTTATTGTTGACTATTTGCACATATCCAGTCTGTTTTTGGTAGACATGGTATTAATTTTTGCAATGCCTTCCCAGAGCAAAATGCATTGCAACACTGCTAGCAATGCCTATAATGTTACAGGAGAAAAATTGATATTATAGAATTATTTTTGTTCCATAGGTACTGTATTAAATAGGATGCCTATATATTTGAGTCCTAGTCAAGTTTGAAATGGAATGCTTGCTCAAATGATCTCAAGGTTATGGTCTTCATGTTTTTAAATGCCTTGCAGAACTTCTAGTTCCTTCTATTTAATTTAACTTAAAAAAAATATTTAGTGGAATTCATTTCAAAAACTACCTTGAAAATTTCAATTTCCTTTTCCAGGTATTAGAAGCTGTGGGTCCTATTATTTTCCTATCAACAGATACAAGGAAGCTAAGAAATGAAGGGTTTTTGAGTCCTTATCATCCTCGTTATCCAGACATACTTACAAATTCTGCTCACCCAATGGTAGATACCGTGACCTTCAATGACTTTGAGATTGGTCAAAATCATTTTATTTGCTTAACCTTGCTCCTATATTCAGAATTGCAATTTCCAGCTTTTTTGTTAGTGTTGCTTACTATTAACTGTCCTGCATTTCTTGTGTCATTCCCGCTTGCAGAGGGCGCAGGATCTAGCAAATGTTACCTCTTACCGGGAGTGGGTGTTATTTGGGTATCTTGTTTGTCCTGATGAACTACTCCGTGTCACTAGCATTGATATTGCTATGGTAAATCCCAGAAATCGCCTATTTCCTATTTGCTACCATTATGCAATAAATCTTCCATTTAAATTTTGCAAGAAAAAGGTATGCAAATATATGATAAGCATCCATTATGGAAATTATATGCACTACATACATAGTGCTAGCAATGCAATTAACTACAATTGTTAGCAATATTTTATAACATCATGCTACTTTGCTACTCATATATTCTTGGGAGGCATATACATTTTTCCAAACCTCTGAGGTGGTGAAAGAAGACTTGGCAAGAATCTCCATGACTTTCATGCTAAGGTCAAACAAAAGATAATAAGAAACCAGAATATATTGAATGACATTATTGGAACTGATATAAGGGACTTTTGACAATGATATCCAATTCAGCCTTTACTTCTTATTGACACATTAATGTTGGCCACAAATTAGCATCACAGTGTTCACATAGCACATATGGGATTTATTTCCCTATAGTTAGCGGCCTTAGTGGGAAGTAAGGTTTCTCGAAGTGATCCAAAGAAGGCTCACAAGACTTCGCTTAAATCATTTTCCTATCCATCTTGATTGTGGTCACAACTTGTGAACTCCACACGGAATAATGGAGTTAAGATTGGATATAATTGGGCTGATCAATTCAGGTCTAGCCAAATATGACATCACTACAAGTGTGTCATATTCATGTTGACCCACAAATTCACTTGATGACAGTTGACCCACTTGGCCCGATTTGTTTTCCCATTCAAAAAAAGACAATTAAAGGTCAAGCATCTTTAATATCTCGGTCGGGTTGGTTGACACAACACAACCCATTGGGGTTGTCAGTCGGATTGGGTTATTTTTGGATCAACCTAAACCCAACCCGAATAATTGAACGGGTCAATCACCTTGACCCGAACCCAATAGGCATGCTTCACGGGTTGACTTGACACAACCTGTTTATTTATCCAAGACCTGTAAAAAAAATGAAATAAAAAAATAAAAATATTCATAAACATTTGATCCTTCCTACTATTGGATAACAAGGCGAAGGTTATACAAGAAAATCTTAAGAAAAGATTTAAAATAAGTGCCATATTTTTCAATCTAAAATTCAAGTTCTAGCAAAAATAGGCTAGGGTCAATCGGGTGGGTCATAGGTTGCCCAAGCGACCTGTGACCTGAACCCAATTATGCCCAACCCTAACCCTAATCCTATTAATATGTATCGAGTTTGCTGGTTGTGTAGAAAATTGATAGCCCTACAACCCATTTAGCTATATAGTTGCATGTCAATTTATAGACCCCTAGGGGTTGGCTCAAGTGGTATGCTCCCTCCAGGTCTAATGTTCGAATTGTCTTGGGTGCAAAGAATTCCTAGGAGCCATCAGACTGAGAGATTTTTCCCTTGAATTACCCGCAGTGCACTTGCGGGAAACTCCTTACCGAGGGCCTGTGCACCCCCGGGATTAGTCGGGACGTCGTTTCTGAACACCCGGTGCCAATAAAAATAAAAAATTAAAGGAAAAAAAAAGTGATGTTACAAAAGGGGAAAGTATTGCAAATTCACACGAGAAAACCGCCAGTCAAGTAACAATTGCAAATCTTAATTGCGCATATTATATATACTCTAATATTTTAGTTTGGAATGATGTTTTTTAGTCAAACATGTTGTGTCGTGTCAGTTCAATCCATTTGGATGGTTAAACGAATCAAATTAGTCTCGTCAACCCATGAAATAAACGTGTTGTGTCCACGCTGACTCATAAATGGCCCGACCCGTTGACAGCCCATCTACTCAGAGAAATAGGGAATCTGTTGATTCTAGACCATTAATGAACCATGTGAAGTTTCCTGCTACCACTGGAAGATCAAGAAAATTCTGCTAAAAAATAAAATCTTAGAAATCCACCATAGCTGGAGATGACTGTGTTGTGCCTGAACTTTCACTCAAAAATTGAGTGACATTAAAGTATTTCCCTGTACGCCAAGGCATCGTCCCACCAGCTGATCAAAACTGCCAGCTCATCCCACAGAAAACTTGTATCCTGATCATAACTAGGGCCATATACTCCTGTAAATGCCCGTATATAGTGACTGACCCCATTTCTGGACAAACCAGCTATTGGGAATTCCCTTGCACAAATATCAAGATTTTCCACCATTCTCTATCCCGCAGAAGCAAAATCCCCCCAAAAGCTCCTTTGGGTGCAGAAAGCACCATTCAACATGTGGGCTTCCCCAAAAACTGTGTGTAGTATTGGTGTTCACCTTTACTAATTCATTCTCGAATACAAATGATACCTTTCCACTCCTTAAATAAATTCGATACCAAAATGGGAAAGTGGCTTTGGCACTATGCCAATGGAGGAGATAGCTGATGAAGGGTGGTAGTATGTGGGGTGGCTGAAGCTCTGATAAGGTGAATAATAGTGATGGAGTTGGGATATGGAAGAAATTTTGACAAAACTGGGGGTTGTTTTCTCTGTACATAAATGTAAAGCTATTAATCTGCGGTTCTACTTATTGCTATTGGCATAAATTTATAGTGGTTTCTCAACACTCTATTTGTTTTAGAGATTATGCGATATTTCATTTTACTTACACCCCCCCCCCCCCCCCCCCCCCCCAAAAAAAAAAAAAAAAGATGATGCAACATTTCTAATTGAATTAGAGTCTGTTTCATTACCCTTTCTTTTTGTTTGATTATTTATTTATATTCTAACTGGATGTGGCTTACTACAGGTTGTACTGAAGGAAAGTTTAGTTCTTACATTATTCAGAGATGAGGTGAGTTCTACCATCGGTTGTTGAAACTGTATTTGAAATTTGGCATTACCTCTTTTATTGCATTGGTTGACTGTCACTGAAAACATTTTTTGATAAGACTGTCATTGAAAACATTAAAATGCAGTATATACTTTTACATGAGGACTATCATTTATATGTTCTGCCACGAATATTGGAATCAAAGAAGATGGCAAAATCAGGACGTTCAAAGCAGAAAGAAGCAGATCTGGAGTACAGTGTTGCAAAGCAGGTTGAGAAAATGATAAGGTATAACCAGATGCCGTTTAATAACATAATTCTGCTATAACAGCCAAATGCTGAAGTTAAAATGGAAATTTGTTATGGAAAATTAAATGTTATGCACGTTCTACTAATTCCAAGTACCATTATTACAGTATATGTTTGATCGGCCGCCCTGCCCCGGGGGGGGGGGGGGGGGGGGGGGGGGGAGAATAAAGAAACAAATTCTCAGAGCTACATTCATAAAAGCCCTCAATATAAAATAGAGTTTTAACCATAATCGATATTTTGAAGCAGGATCATGTTTACAAGTTCCATTGGTGCAAAACTTCTCTTTGTTACTATGAAGTTTGATTTTGGTACAACCTGTGCAAAGTTTTGGTAGATGGGGGACATATTATTTTTAACAATTTTTTTTTTTTTTTCATTTTAGTTTTAATGCCAAATATGAGAAATCCATTTTGTATTGTCACTCCTAAACGTTCTGGACCACCTCAAACTTTAGGATGCATCCTTCTTTAGGACAAATGTATCATATGTTTCAGAGCAGTACCGACAATACCATATCTTTTAATGGAAAACACTAGTTCTATTTGTGCCTTAAGAGTTTTATAGCCTTATCCATGCTTCATAGAAAACACTTGTTCTGTTAGTGCCTTAGAGTATTAGTTACAGTGGTAGCTATCAATTTCAAGAATCCAACAGTATTTTTTAAAAACTTTGTACTTAATTGTGTTCCAAGAATCCAACAGTATTTTTTTTACTAAATCCCTTGATTTTTAATGGTTCCATTAGTATTGAACATGATATAGTAAAGTTGGATGATCATTGCAGTGGAGTGCATGAGCAGGCATTTGTATCTTGTGATGCCATACATCGTGAAAGAAGAATATTACTGAAGCAAGAGATTGGAAGAATGGTGCTTTTCTTTACTGATCAGCCTAGTTTATTAGCTCCAAACATTCAGGTAAACTGTCATCACAGATTACTTCAAGCTATTTGAAATAGACCAGTATGATCTGAATGTGCTGCTTGTATTAGCAGGACAGAATGTGTTGAGGACATGACAATACATGCATTTTACATGCTCATAGCAACACAAAAGTAGGACGCAGTGTTTGAAACATTTTTGTACCCAACTTCTATTTCTATATACCGTCGAATCCCTTTCTTTTTCTTTTGATAATGTATACCCAAAACCATTCTTCTTTTTTCTTTCCAATAACCTCTTTATCTCTAATGAAAGATGAGTGATTTCGAAAATCTTAACTACACACCTGATTGCTATTAACAAATTTGCTAGTGCTCATGTATGGAAGGATCACCACTAACCCTACTCTCAGTTAAAGAGGATTAAGGCCCCGTTTGGATTGCAAAATGCTCTCATCTCATCTCAAACACCACAATTACAAACACTTTTCAATTTCAAATTTTTAAATTTTCAAATTTTTCATCTAATCATCATCTAATCATTACAACTTTCCTAAATTGTCAAACAAAATACAAAAAACAATTCAACCTATTCAAATTTTAAAACAAAAATAATATTAAAAAATTATATTCTAACAATATTTTAACTTTATAATATTTTTATTCAACTTTTTTTCTCTCCTTTTTCAAAACCTTATAAAACATCTTAACTCAAATCAATTCAATACTATTCACAAACCATTTTACTACTATTCACAAATCATCTCATCTCATCTCATTTGACTATCTAAACGAGGCTTAAGTTTCTCACCCCTCAACTAGCTTCTGCAACAGGCAAACACACCTTGGACCATTTCACAAGATGGTATTAGGCTCCCCACAAAAGATCTCATACCTCCCGACAAAAATCTTGTTTTAACTTCTTAAGCTGGTTGGCAACTCCCAGCAGGAGTGAAAAAGGAGACGTATAATAGGTGGACAAATTGGATGACACACTCTTAATCAATGTACTACCATCGTACAACCACTTCCAACTAGCTAATTGATACTCCATTATCTCAATAATACCTTCCTAAATTACCTATCAAAATAATAATAATACCTTCCTAAATATATTTGACTTTGATGGGAGCTCCCAAAGGAAGACCTAGGCGAGTCATGGGTGAGGTAGAAATCCTACAACAAAGGATATTCCCCAAACTGGCTACATTCTTTACATTATCAACCTGGAGCAATTTTGATTTCGTGCTAAGCTAACCTTTAAATTTGGACTGCTTCAAAGCTTAGGGTAAGCATTTTAGGTAACAAAGATGATCATTGTTGCCTATAAATATAATAAGGTGTCACCTACGAAGAAAAGATAAGAGAGATATTAAAGCCTCCATAACAATGAAAGTAGTAAAGAATTAAAGGGTCGCTTGTCATAATTCTCTTCAGTAGTATGTTAATCTTATCAAATAGGTCGTGAGATGACAACATAGAAATTGAGTTGGCTAGGAACTTATAGTGAATGATATTCGTTATTTTTAGGATTTTTGGGTTATACCCAACCTGGGACGAGTTTTAATGACTTTTATGCTGTTTTCCACAGCGCTTAGCTTGTAATTAGGTTCATCTCCTGTATATTTCATGTGTACTCGAGCCTTGCCTAATTACGTGGTTTAATAAATTATTTTTACTTATCAAAAGAAAAAAAGGTGGTGAAGTTGTTGCTTGTTGGCGGAATTATTTTGAAATTCATAGAAATTTAGAAGTTTGAAGGATGACTATCTCGTGCTTAATGCTTAATATGGTGTGTTTAACATAACCTAATGCCTCTCATGTACACGCCCTGTGTACTTGGGCTTTGCGTACTCTTATGAATAAAATACCTTGATTACCGATCTAAAAAAACATAACCCAATGCTAGAACTTTTGAAAATCATGAGAGGACAATGACAAAGTTAAAATACACAATATTCCACTCCCTAAATGTTTGGATGGTTGCTAACAAGCTCTCTAGCTTTCTAGATTTCAAGAATTTTATCTTCTTTTCTTGCTAGTTGGGTATATCCTTTTATTTGGCAAGTAAAAATTTTATTGATAGAACCAGGCAAAGGCCCAAGTACACAGGACGTATACAAGAGGAAACACCTAGTTAGGAAGAATAGGGAGAGAGAGATACAAGAAACTTGTGAACATTAAGGGCTTGTTTGGGGCCTCCAATGAGAGACAAAATTTTCATCTAATCTCATTTCATCTCATCCCATCTTATTTCCAAACATAATTCAAATACAAAATTGTCAAACTAATCATTACAACTTTTTCAAACTAATCATTACAACTTCTTCAAACTTTCAAATAAAAAATAAAAAACAATTCCAAATTCTTCAAATCTTCAAAAAAAAAATATATATATATATTATAAAATTATATTCTTACAATATTTTAACTTTATAATATTTTTTATTCAACCTTTTCTCTCTCCTTTCCCAAAACCCAAAAAATACTTAACTCAAAGTATCTCACTACTATTCACAAATTCTCATCTCATCTCACTCCCCAAACCAGCCCCATTGACCGGTCAAATCTATAGCTAGTTGGGTATATCCTTTTGTAGATTTTCCATGTATTTGGATTGTCCCCACTATGCACCTATAATAAAACTGCATTACTTATAGCAAAAAATTTATCTGATAGGCCAATGATTAGAGGTGAATCGCTTCACATTGTTCTTTGACCAGTGATGGGATGCTTAAGATAAAATGGTTTTGGGGAAGAATAGTGTTCAAAGTAAAGTCGTTAGGGTTTTATCGATAGGATCAGACAGTGGTGGTCATCCTATCAGATTCAGGGTACTCATAGTTTCATGTTTGCAGGTAAACTGAAAGCTCTAAAACAAGACTTAAAACTTTGGAATCGCCAGTCTTTTGGGGACATTGGGGAACAGAAGAAATGCAAGACAAGGGAGATCCAGGAGTTGGAAAGGGTTCAAGAGTCTAGGACCTTAACACAGGAGGAAGTAGCTCAAAAGCTAGTGCTAGTTGCAGATTTCGAGAGGATTGTTCTATTAGAAGAGATCTTGTGGCGGCAAAAGTCGAGAGCGTTATGGTTGAAGGAAGGCGATCATTGTACTAAGTTCTTCCACAGGGTAGCCAATTCCCACAGGAGATCTAATAATATTGAGTTGTTGAAGATTGATGGGGTAGTGTGTAAAGACGAGCAGAGGATTAATGATCACATGGTTTTTTCGAACAGCTACTCACTGAGCAGGAGGGTTGGCGGCCCAAGCCTGATGGGTTATTTTTGACTCTATTGGGTCTATGGATGGCATCCGTTTGGAGAGACCTTTTAAGAAGGACGAGGTTTTTGAAGTAGTGAGGAAAATGGCTAAAGATAAGGCTCTGGGTCTTGATGGTTTTTCAATGGGTTTCTTTCAAACATGCTGGGATGTACTAAAGGATGATCTCATGAAGGTGTTCCGGGAGTTTCATTTGGCTGGACAGTTTGAGAAAAGTCTAAACGCCACTTTCCTAGCATTGATATCCAAAACGGTTGGGGCTTTGGAGATTAGGGAGTTCTGACCCATTAGTCTTGTAAATGGGGTATACAAGATCCTTTCCAAGGTACTTGCGAATCGACTCAGTGAGGTAGTGGGTAAGATAATTTCAATGCCTCAAAATGCTTTTGTCAAGGATAGACAGATTTTAGATGCGGTCCTTATTGCAAATGAATGTCTGGACAGTAGATTGAAAGCTGGAACTACAGGGATTTTATGCAAATTAGACATGGAGAAGGCGTATGACCATGTTAATTGGGATTTTCTACTCGACCTTCTTGGGAGGTGTGGTTTTGGGGAGAAATGGAGAACATGGATCCATTGGTGTATATCTACGGTAAAATTCTCAGTTCTGATAAATGGAAGCCCAACAGGTTTTTTCCACAGCACACGAAGTCTAAGACAAGGCGATCCGTTATCCCCATTACTTTTTGTTATTGTAATGGAAGCCTTGAGCAGAATGACCTCAGCCTTGGTTGCCAATGGGCGTCTGACTGGTTACTCGATTGGATCCCTGGGTGGGGGACTTACTAATATTTCGCATTTATTGTTTGCAGATGACACTCTTATCTTCTGTGAGGCAGACCATAATCAGGTTAGAGTATTGAAGGCCCTTCTACTTTGTTTTGAAGCAGTTTCTGGACTGAGAGTGAACCTGGAAAAATCAGAGATGGTGCCTATTGGAGGAGTTCGGTGCATAAGACAGTTGGCTAATATTTTGGGGTGTAAGATTGCTTCACTCCCGATGACATATCTTGGTCTTCTGTTGGGGGCCGCCTCGAGAGCGGCTTCTTTATGGGAAACAGTGATTGAGAAAGTTGAACGTCGACAAGCAGGCTGGAAGAGAATGTACCTGTCTAAAGGGGGTAGGATTACCCTGATAAAGAGTATGCTTTCTAACCTACCGACATTTTTTATCCTTGTTCCCTATTCCAGTAAGCGTGACGCTTCATATTGAGAAACTTCAACGGGATTTCTTGTGGGGTGGAATAGGTGAGTAGTTTAAATTTCACCTAGTTAGGTGGGAGAAGGTATGCCGTCCTCTCTCTAATGGTGGTTTGGGCATTAGAAGTTTGAAGATTTTTAATCGGGCGTTACTTAGAAAATGGCTATGGAGATACCATAAAGAACCAGAAGCTATATGGAAGTTGGTGATTGAGAGTAAATATGGTGGCTTATGGGGTGGTTGGTGTACCAAGGAAGTGAGAGGGGCACATGGATTGGGTTTGTGGAAACATATAAGAAGAGGATGGGGGGTTTTCTCTCGCCACACAAGATATTGTCTAGGAGATGGGACTAGGATCAAATTCTGGTATGATACTTGGTGTGGTGATTGTGCTCTAAAGGATCTATTTCCTGAGCTCTTCAGGATTGCAAGTGACAAGGATGTCTCAGTGGAGGAAGTCATGGTGTTAGTGGGGGAACAGATCCAATGGAACATCAATTTTAGCCCGGCGGCTCATGATTGGGAAATTGATAGTTTTGCAGCTTTTTTCAGCCTCTTGTATTCTTTCAAACCGAGTAACCAGCGTGCTGATTTTTTGTGGTGGATAGCTACTAGTAAAGGTACGTTCTCGGTTCGTTTGTTTTATAAATCCCTGTCACAAGAGCTTCCAACTCAGTTCCCCTGGAAAAGGATTTGGAGACACAAGGCGCCTCTCAAAGCAGCTTTTTTTGTCTGGACCGCTTCCTTGGGCAAGATCCTCACAACGGATAATTTGAGGAGACGGAGAGTGATCATCGCCGATTGGTGTTGTATGTGTAGGAACGAAGGAGAATCAGTGGATCATCTTCTACTACATTGTGAGGTAGCTCGTGGGATTTGGAATGAGGTATTTAGTAGGCTAGACTTGGCTTGGGTTATGCCTGCGTCAGTAGTGGCAATGCTGGCTAGTTGGACAGACCTGAGAGGTAATCAACAGATCAAGGTTGTATGGAAGATGCTTCCTATTTGTATCATGTGGTGTGTATGGCAGGAGCGCAATGAACGGACGTTCGAGGATAAAGAGAGATCGATGGAGGAACTTAAAGCTTTTTTCTTTAGAAATCTTTGTACTTGGGCCATTGCCGTTAATTTTAATGGCCAAGATTTCCATGATTTCCTTGTATCTATGGCTCCTACGTAGTTAGGACACACTTTTGTACTGAACATGGCTTTTTGCCTATTCTTTTATTTATACAATGTCTAATGTGCTCATCACTTTCTCCTGGAAGAGTATTTAGAGAAATAAGGCTCCCCTTAGAGTTATTTTTTTTAATATGGTCAAAAGCTTTAGGAAAGATTGTTACTTCGAATAATGCAAGGGACAGGTTTATATTGGGTGATGCCTAAGGAAATTGTGGATCTCCTTGCATGTTGGCATGGTTTTGAGGCAAGGAAATGCGCTGCTGTCAGATGGAGAATGATTCCTTTGTGTTTAATGTAGTGTTTATGGCTGGAAAGGAATGAGAGATGTTTTGAAGACAGAGCGTTCTTTTGAAGATCTTCGTTATTTTTCTTTTCTACTTTGAGTTTGTGGGCTAGGATCTTTGTAAGGAATGATGATAATGTACTGAATTTGTTTCTGTCATAGTTTCCTGCTTTCTAGTGTGTAGTAGGTATTTCCTTTGAATACTTCCTATATGCTTAGGTTGTGCCTATTCTTGGTAATAAAATTCTTATTAATTATTAAAAAAAAGTTTTAGTGGTTAGTTGGTGTTTCTTGTGTAAGAAGAGTGGGGAAGCAATGGATCATCTTCTATTTCAATTCAGGGTTGCTAGCATTTTGCAAAACACAATTTTTGACCTATTTGGGATAAATTAGTGTATGCCTTTTTGAGTTTTGGATCACCTAGCATGTTGGAAAGTGCAGTTCAGTAGTCATTAGTGCACATTATTTTGTAAAACGATTGTGTTGTTTAATGGGGACTAAAAGAAATGAGCTTAGTTTGAAGACCGTGAAAAGTTGGTTTTGGACCTCAAGTCATTCTTTCTAAACTCCCTTTATCACCTTATAGTGGGTCTACAATACTGTTGCATTTTTTTTTTCTACTTTTCAAGAATCCTAGATCGTTTCACTTTTATTAGTTAGGTGTATCTCTTTTTTACTTCTTGTATACAATAGTGTTGGTTTGCTCCTTAACTTTGTTCGGGCAATGAGTCTGAGATTTTTAACATTTAATATACTTACAAAGAAAATTGATTTGTTTGTATTATTGTAGAATAGATAACTTGTAATTGATGTTTTCTTCAATGATATGGTATTTTCTACAGATGGTATTTTCAGCATTGGCCTTGGCTCAATCTGAGGTCCTTTGGTATTTCCAACACGTAGGAAATGCATCATCAAAATCTAAAGCTGCAAGAATGGTACCAGTGGACATAGTAAGTCAAGTTTCTCTTCCTTTTATTTGTTAGACCTATTATTAGTTCTTTGTTTTTCAACCACCAAACGTAGTGCTTGACTTTTACTGCTATGACTTTGGTTTCAGGATCCAAGTGATCCAACTATTGGGTTCTTATTAGATGGGATGGAACGCCTATGTTGTTTAGTTCGCAAGTATATTGCAGGTTAGATTTATTCTGGTTTAAATAGGTTTTTTCACAACCATGAATTTATTGTGTATCTTTTTCTCCTCTCCTTCTAGATAGGTCTCTCTTGTATACTTCTTGTGTACTTGGGTTGTGCCTTTTGCGCTTTTAATAAAGATTTCTTACTAACCCGTAGAGGTTGACTCAAGTGGTTAAGGCCTTGGTTTTGGTGGTATACTCCCTCTAGGTTTATGGTTCGAATCCTCTTGGGCGCAAACAATTTCTAGGGGCCATCGGATTGGGGGAACTTCCCCTTGAATTACCCGAGATGCACTTGTGGGAAACTCTTTGCCGAGGGCCTGTGCACCTCCTAAGATTAGTCTAGACTTTGTTCTCGGACACCCGGTGCCAATAAAAATAAATAAAGATTTCTTACTTATAAAAAAAAAAATCTCTCTCTCTCCAGTCTTTTAACTTTGATTATTTAGTATAGTTTGTTGCCTTGGATGTTCTGCTTCCTATTGAAGCTTAAATATTGCAGCTTCCTCACTTTATTGTCAGATTTCAAGAACTTAATGATTATTTCCACATGATAGTCATATGAATAGCTTCTTGGTGGTGACACTTTAGCTCTTTTCTCTCCATACACTTTCTCACTGGTGATGATTTTTGGTGCTTATCTATGAGATTATCATGCGTTTCATGAAGTAGATTCTTGTAGAATCTAAAGTTTTTGAACTGTCTGAAGAAGGTAGCCGATGAATTCGCATAATAGAGAGAAGTTGGAAGGTTACAAAAGCATTGGTCCTAGAGATGTTCATGGTGAAATGGTTCATTAGAGCCCTTGAGGAATGTTCATATGGTGATGAAAATGAGTTCTTTGCAACCTCAAGGGATGGTCATAGAAGCTACATTGCTCAGAGATGTTCCAATGCTCAAGGTCGATATATGGTTAGTGATATGGCAATGGTGGCAGATGGAATTTTGTTTTTATACCGGAAGAAATGGAGGGGAAAGGGTGGAAAAAAATGGTGGTTGCACTGCAAGAAGGTTACAGCAGCTTGGAGAAGGGGAGAAAGGTTGGGTTGTCAAGGTTTCAAAACTCAAACCAGAAAGTGTCGATGAACACTTTGCCTAAGTCCTATGCAGAGGTGGTCCGGTCATCGGGACTTGCTACCAGCAGTCAAGAAATGATAATGAGTGCTAGAGGAGATGCAGTAGCAACGAAACCAAAGGTCGAGGGTAATTCTGGGTATTCAAAAGTAAAGGAGATAGCCGTTGAGGGAGAAGGACAGAGATGTGCGCCGCATGTTCCAGTCTGCAGAAATAACGCTGAAATGGTAAGTAGCTCTCTGACCGAGAGAGGACGTAAGGAGAGGGACGATCTTTCCCTTCTTAAAACAAGATCTGCTACAGTTAAGAATTTTGGTCAGCAACATGATTCAGTGAGTGGATAATACTAGACTGGGCTTGGGCCTGAGCCCGTCATCCTTAGGCTTGGGCAAAGGTGGGCCGAGTAAGAATAGGCTGGGTCAAGAGAGGCGTTTCACTCGGGCCAAGAAAGGCAAAGCTACAGCCCAGCCCAATAATTGGCGTGCTAAACCCCCAAGGCCTACCAAAATGGGCTTTGTGCCTGTTACCAGCAAGGACCTGCCGACGTCGTCCAATCATCGGCCGGCGACCACACAGAACCCATTGCTGGGACCCGACGTCGCCGACGGAGATTGAAGTTGAGATTGGTTATTTCGGATGTACGAGGGGTTGCAAGTCACGGAAAAGAGACAGACCCCACCGCAGGGACCAGGCAACCTAGAGGGTGGGCCTCTGGTCGAACCATCACCAGAGTTGACAGAGATTGAAGCCGAGACTGCTTGTTTCGGATGTATGAGGGGCCTGAGAGTCACGAAAAACAGACATACCCCATCGCCTGGACCAGGGGACCTGGTGGGTGGGCCTTTGGTCAACGATGTACCCAAGTTGATGTCGCCGATGGTGTTAAAAGCCGAAAATGTCCATTTATGTACGAAGGGTTTTGGAATACAGGAAGAGGGCCAGAGTGAGCTAGCAAACTTCTCTGACGCAGTTGAAAGTCCTATACCTACTGTGCTTGCACTGGAGCCTCCAATGGACATTGAGATGCCGATGGGGGACAATTCTGAGGGTGACAACCAAACTGATGCTGGCACATTGGTTATATTCAGAGGTTTTGAATGCATTAATAACGAGGGGGAGTTCCAGTTGGTGGAGATAGTGCGGCGGGGCTTTGTAAACAAATAAGAGGTTGGACCAATCTTCATCAATACACACATTTTGCAATTGGGGATGGTTCCAGAAATAAATTCTGGAATGACCTATGTGTGGAGATTGAATCCTCAAAGAAGCCTACCCAACACTATACGGCATTGCCTGAAGAAAGGAGGCTTCTGTAGCAGAGCTCATGGATCTCTCTGGTGGCTCTCCTTAGTGGAATATCACTTTCCTTAAGAGCTGCCCAAGATCGGGAAATTGACACATTTACAGATTTCTTCAACCTTGTGTATACTTGTAGAGTGATTGGAGGAGCAGATAAGATTATGTGGTCACAATCCAAGAAGGGGAATTTTACTGTACAGTCATACTACAAGTCCCTCATGACACATTCTACAAGAACATTCCCATGGAAGAACATATGGAAGACTAAGGCCCCCCTAAAAGCTTCTTTTTTTGAATGGACAGCTTCACTAGGGAAGATTCTTACCTTAGATAATCTAAGAAAACGCCGATTGATGGTATTGGATTGATGCTATATGTGTAAGAAAAGTGGGGAGTCTGTGGATCTCCTATTATTGCATTGTGATGTAGCCATGAGCTGATATCTTTGCTAGAGTGGGACTTGTTTGGGTAATGCCAATAAGGGTTGTTGACTTTTTGGCCAACTGGCAAGGCATTCGAGGTAATTCTCAAATCGCAGTGATGTGGAAGATGATACCGATTTGCCTATGGTGGTGCATATGGATGGAGAGGAATGGTCGGAGTTTTGAGGATTGTGAACGAACAATAGATGAGATTAGAACTTTTTTTGTTCATACATTATTCCATCCGTCGATTTTAATAGACTTTAATGGCATGAACGTACATGATTTTCTTGTATCTTTAGACAGTCATGCATAGGTGTGGTTCTATATGTCCCATGTACTTGGTTTTGCCTATATTTAATAAAATTCCTATTTACTGATAAAAAAAAAAAAAAAAAAATTGTTTAACAATATTGAAGATTTCAGTATCTAGTTTCCCCTTAAAAATGTTCATTTCTACTCTTTAGTGTTTGGCTAATATGAGCTAAATACCAATATGAAAAATTCTGAAATGCAGCCAAATTATGTCGAACTTACCCTTTTGAGTTAGGAGGGAAGAATTTCTATTGTAGAGATTTTAGACTTTAAGAAGCTTAATATGGAGATGCTACATAACACTATTGCTCTTTCGTGAAGTTTATGGATTCAGTATAAGATCTTAAGCTCTTTGAATGGTTTTGCTATGTTATCAAAGATTATTAATTGCTGATATCCATGCTAGACATCTGTTTCTTTTTTCTCTTTTGGTTTTTGAAGGATTGAAACTAAAAAACCCCAATTACGTACAATGATTCAAAATAAATGAGAAGATATATGAATCAAAACACTAATTTTTAGCATTAAATTTATGAAGTTTCATTGCGTTTAAGTGTGCCTGGGACTTTCACCAACACTTCCTATGAATTATTTGGGGTTCACTTTTGATGTCTTCTTTTAAGTCGCAATCTATTTGGAAGGTGTAACTCAAAGGAAAAAGAAAATTGCCTGGCGGAAGAAGTTACATTTTTAAAGAAGGGGTGGGGTAATAATTACTATCATCCAGAACTTGCCTACATAACATGTATCACATTTTTCCTATGCTTGGGAGTGTAGTCAACAAATTGGAGAAGTTTTCATGAGATTTATTAGGGAGAACGAAAACTCCATTGAGTTAATTAGGGCACTGCTAGCTCCCCTAAATGCGTGGGAGGCTGGGGTTTTAGAAAACTGTGCCTTCAATCATACTAGTTGGGGGAAATGGTTATGGCAGTTTTCTCTGGAGGATGATCATCTATTTTTTCTTGGTATTAAAAATGGGGAAGAATGGCAGTATGGAAAGCGATTAGGGCTGGATGGAAGTCTGTTTTGAATTTGTTCAATTCCGGACTGATTATGGTAGGGTAGTTGGTTTTTAGCATGATGTTTCATGTGCTGATGAGCCATTGAAGTCTGTATTGCCTGATTTTTTCGGATTGTTGCTAATAAAGTTGCTTGTGTGGATGTATCAGGTTGTATAGTGCATTGGAGTGCTATATTTGTGCGATCGATACCCTATAGAAAAAAAATATTTGTGCGTGTAGTAGATGTTTGGGAGTTGAGTCAGTTTACCATCATTGAATTTCTGTATTCAGTTGGGGTTGTGTTGGGGTGGCCGATAAAATGTTTTGGTAGTTTATTCCTAAGATTGTATTATGAGGCTTTAAGAGGCGTTAATAGATCAGATTTTTCTTGGAAGACTATTTGTAGTATGAAGGCAACACTGAAAGTGGCTTTCTTTGTTTTGACTCAATGTTGGCACTATTTCAGGGAGTTCAAGGTCATGTAAAATGGAAGAGAATTTGTTTTTTGAGATAAAATTTTCATTAAAACAAGTTAACTGACACTGCCCAAGTACACATGTAGTATATGAAAGAGAACACCTATTACAAGTTAGGAACTAAATTTTTTTTTATAAGTAATAAGAAAATTTTATTGATAGGTGAATAGGCATAGCCCAAGTACTCAAGAAGTATACAAGAGAAAACACCTAAATACAAGCTAGGAACTAGAATAGGCTAAAAGCGAATCATGAAGATGATCTCCATTCAATACAAGAGCCTTTGCCCAAATACACAAAGTACTAAAGAAAAACTCTCCAAGTTCTCCCATCGAGCGTTCTCTATCTTCAACGCACCGCCCATTTCTTTCCAACCATAAACACCACATCAAATATAAAGGGATCATCCTCCATATGGCAGCAATAGAATGACTCCCCTTAAAACCTTCCCAACTAGCTAAGAGATCCACCACTTGCTTAGGCATCACCCAAATAATACCCTTCCTACCAAAAATCTCATCCCAAAAAGTCTTAGCCACCTCACAATGAAGAAATAAATGGTCAACAGATTCACCATCTTTCTTACACATGAAGTACCAATCCACAACAAATAATCCACGCTTTCTCAAATTAACCGTGGTCAAAATTTTTCCAAGGGACGCCAACCAGCAGAAAAATGCAACCTTACTAGGCACCTTAGACCTCCAAATGCACTTCCAAGTGAATTTATTAACACAATGACAAGTCAACGCCTTATAAAAGGAGCTAACCAAAAAATTAGAATTACCAGCGTGAATCCACAGCAAACCGTCCTTCCTTCCTTGAACAATCCTCATATCATATATAATCTTCCAAAAAAATCAGAAACGACATTCACTTCCCAATCATGCACATCTCTAATAAAATTGATACAAGAAAGACATGAAGACTAGATCCATCGAGTACAATGACAGAAGCCCAAAGACATAAGGTGTGAATAAAGAAATTTCTAAGCTCATCAAAATGGAAGATAATTTTATGGATTAGGGTTATATGTATAAGAGAAATGGTGAGCATGGTAATCATTTGTTGCTTCATTGTTCTGTTGCTATGCTGTAATGGCCCTTCATTTTGTGACATCTGTCATGAAATGGGTGATGGCTATGTCCATGTTTGCTTTGCTTCACTATTAGCAAAAGAAGCTTTATTCATTCACGAACAAAGTATGGGATTTGTTGGCTTCGTGTCTCATGTGGACTATATGGAAGAAAAGAAATAGGTGGGCGGTCGAGGGGAAGGAACTTTCTATAGTAGGATTAAACCCGATGCACTGTCCCTTTTTCAGATGTTGTTAGATGGTAGTCCATTGATTATATTGGATTCCTTAAAGTTTTCATATTTTATATTGTTATTTAGGGAGAGCATTTTTGTATACAGCCCATATACCTAAGTTTACTTCCTCTTAAGTTTTCAATAATAAAATTATACATATTTTTAAAAATGCACGAACATAGTATGATGCAGTGCAATGCAATTGCAACTCATTGGAAAAAGGGCTTAATTGCTTTCATCTGCATCTTTTACTTATATCTGTGCTCAACGTAATGCTGTCTTGTACTTATAAAAAAATGTCTTTCCATGCTGTTTTGTTTCCAAGGAAAGAGACCTCTTATGTAAATCCAGATTTTTTAATTAACTTTTTATACTTTTATGCAGCAATTCGAGGTTATGCATTATCATATCTTTCTACCTGTGCTGGTAGAATTCGTTTCTTGCTGGGCACTCCAGGAATGATTGCTCTTGACATAGATCCAAGCTTGAAAGGACTTTTTCACCAAATTGCTCAGCATCTTGAAAACATACCAAAACCACAGGGTGAAAATATCTCGGCCATCACATGTGATCTATCTGTAAGATACCTGTGCATGCCATGTTTTGTTTTTGTTAGGGTAGATATCAATTATAAAAAGCTTTCCAAGGTTTTTAAAATAAAATTGACTGCAGCCATCCCGTATTTTTATCTGTCGCCTCAACTAAAGTTATAGTTTAGCTGTAACTGTAGGCATCGTGGACTAAAATTTTATATTACGACCTCAATCAAATTTAGCAATTAAAATTATCAAAAGGCTGAGGGACAGTATCTTATAAAAAGTCTCGGAGACACTTTTTTGTAAAATTTTTTTGTGCCTCTTCTTTTTCACTTTCTTTTGAAGGGGGTGTTCTGCCAGATGTTCTTTCTTTTTTAATTTTGTTACTTATATATAATAAGGACATGCTTTTGTGGTGATGGTAGACATTGTTGGTATATGTTCTCTATCATTTACAATGCACTAAACATGTTTAGGAGGGTTATTCATACTTGACAAAAGCCCTGGAGTTTAACGGCTACCCGCAGAATAATTGAGTGTGTTTTCGTGTTCTGTATGGCTGTATACATCCCAAAGCTAGTTATTTTAACTTATTCATAGTTTGTGTTTCATGAAAATGCAAGAGAGGTCATTGATTATGATATACTCTCATGTCACCTATGCATGATCAGTCAACTGGAAGGTGCAAGATAATAGTGGAGGTAGGACATGGAAAATGCAAACGGAGCTTTCAATTCCCTTAAACATATGGATGCCTATATATATTATGAGAAAACAATACAATGATAATATAATCTAGAGAAGATCATCGGGAAATGCAAGAGGATGCATGTTTGCTTATGTTCTCTCTCACCTTCTCAACTATCTCTTCCCTTCTTTCACTTTTCCGGTATACACATGCATGCAAGCATATATTCCTGCTGCTATGTCTTTTGTAATTTGGAGCCTTGAAACTGCCCTATCTTTTTTCTCTTTTCTCTTTTCTCCTTTCTCTTTCCTTTCCTCTCATTCTCTCTCATGATATCAAAATTTGCATAAAAAAATGACTTTGTATTATTATTCATACATGCTTTCAGACAAAAGGGGTTTGGAAGTTTACTTGTGTTCACCATCTCTTATATCCACTATTATGTCTCTTCCCATCCTATGCCCTTCTCTTATTAGTAGGAGGCTTGGAAGATCACAGGATGCCCCCTTCCTCATTCTCTAATCCTTTTTACTTTGATTCCTTATGCACCTTTCTCCTTGCCATCAATGTCACAGAAATGAAAAATATTTAGATCTTTTGGCCTGAATGTTGCTTTTATAGCATGGTTAGTGGATTGCCGCAAAGCCTTCAAATTGCATTAGTTTTCTAATTTTTACTACAGATTTTATAGTGCTAGCTGTTTTTTATTTCAGCATCTACACTACTTGTCTGCATTTTTGGGCATGCTTCTTTTGTAACTATTTTCGATTTAACTTCTGTGAGTGGACTCTTGTGTTTAATATTTGTCCTCGTTTTTTCAGTGTCACAGTCCTCATTTTTGAACTGTCTTCTTTATGGGCAAGTTGAAATTAAATAATTATTTGTGGTTATTAATCAGGATTTTCGAAAGGATTGGTTAACAATATTGATGATAATCACATCTTCTCGATCATCTACAAACATACGACATTTGGAGAAAGCTACAGTCTCCACTGGGAAGGAAGGACTATTATCAGAGGGAAATCTGGCATACAATTGGTCCAGGTGTTCTATCTGTCATCCATTCGTTTTGTACCAGAATTCTATGCTCTATTCTTGCTATAAGTTAAAATAAACAAAATTGATATTGACAGAAAAAACTCTGTGCATTGAGTGTGGAAATAGGCCACCGCAGCATTTGCTGCTAGATAATGCTGTCATTAGTACAGCTAATGGTCATTGGTGTTACTATTTTATTGCATTTAGATGTCCTTGTCCTTGCACATAGATTTTTAATCATGCATGTCACTGTACTTTTTTTGTTGCAGTAACTTTCTTATATTATATTTAAGACTAATGATGTAAATATCGGTGATGTCATTGTCCCACTGCAGTTGGCGGGATGTATAAACCTTTCTCATCCTGAGCCTTCCAATATTCTCCAAGTGATAGCTAAAATGTTTATTCACATACAGTTGTTAGAATAGTTTAGATGCACTATAGCAACAGTAATGCCATTTGTGCATCTCTCTTTTGACACAGATGTGTTGATGAACTGGAATCTCAATTATCTAAGTATGGAAGTCTTAAGAAGCTCTATTTCCACCACCAGCACCTTACAGCAGTATGTACTTTCTTTCTATTCTTAACATGTCTTTGGGGCTCCCCTGCTACTCTGGCCAAAAATGTTTACATTGACAGAATTATCTTCTATTTTCATTTGTTCTGTTAAAGTGCTGTCTAGCTATTGCTGACCTGGATCTTGAGTGTTGTAATAGGTCTTCAGAAACACCATGTTTGGACCAGAAGGACGTCCTCAACATTGCTGTGCATGGCTCGGTGTTGCAAGTAGCTTTCCAGAGTGTGCTTCTCCCATTGTTCCGGAAGAGGTAAAATCTTTCTCCCCTCCCACTCTCATTGTCCTTTGTGTTCATCTTTTTGATTACTTAGAAGCCTAAAATTGCAGATAGGGTCTATTGCACATACATTTACCAATCATAACTTTTATTGCATGCTGGGATACGAAAAAATGAGAAGTGTGTTATTACTGAATCAAACTTTGTCATATAAGGATAACCAAAGTTGCATTCATCTAGGGTTCTTTTACTGTATCTTCCTAAAAGATGATAACGCACATTTGCAGACTTTTCTTTCTGTCAAGGTTCAAGGTTTACAAGCATGCTTTTCATTGTTTCTTTATCTTTAGGAAAAGATAGAATGCAAAGTTTCTGTCTCCCATAATTTTTATCAAATCCTATAGCATGTAAGTGGATTGGAAAGTTTTATTTCACCGTTACAAACAACAGTGTTTTAATATTCTGCTGACAATACTGTCAGAACGATTAGTCTTTGCCTTTTAGCGATGCTTAGATCAAGTTTGTCTACACTTCCACATACTACCACCCATCCATTAAATCCATTATCTGATACTCATGATGGAAATAAACTACAAACAGGTGACTAAAATTGGCCGGGATGCAGTCCTTTATGTTGAATCTCTCATTGAATCAATCATGGGAGGATTGGAGGGATTAATCAACATTCTTGATTCTGAAGGAGGATTCGGCGCTCTTGAGATTCAGGTTGATACTTCTGTCATGTTGCAACATAAAGGAATATTTGAACGTGTTCCTGTTCCATGAAATTGATTTTGAGAAATCTTGCAGCTTCTTTCGGAGCAGGCAGCCTCTTATATCAACCATGCATCTAAACTTCCAATTCCCTCAACTAAATCTCCAAAGTTAGCGGCTGGTTTTCCTTTGCCTGGCCATGAGAGCTATCCTGAAAATAATAGTTCTATAAAAATGTATGTTAATTAATATTTCTATTTGGATTTCTTTCACCTGCTGAGTACACACATTAGCTTGTCTAATTCTTTTGATATGGCAGGTTGGAAGCTGCAATGCAGAGGTTGACCAATTTGTGCTCAGTCTTGAATGATATGGAACCTATATGTGTTCTAAACCATGTGTTTGTCTTGAGGGAGGTGAAGCATTTTATCTTCTTCTTCTCCCTCCTTTTCATTGTCCCTACACTTCTTCACGCTGCCTCTTCATTTGCTTGGATGATATCAATAATGGGCCAAAAGCTTTAATTCTTCAGTTTTAAATTCTTCGATTGCTTGTTATAAAAACATATATGGAAAGTGATGAGTGAGTAGGACATAATTGAAAATCCTTAAAGCACTTGGGATTGCCCCGCTATAAAATAATGTTTGTATATAAAAAAGGCATGCGCTTTCCTCTGGTATTTTACTTGATGAATTCTGTTGTCTTAAATACAAAGTATTTTTGAAGGATCCTCATTTTGGGTCCTGTACTATTTAGAAAAGGCAGCTTTTACTTTTTGCATCAATATCTAGAACCTATTTGTTCTTTCATTTTACAAATACAGTAGCCCCGAATAAAATCACATCAGATCCATGTGGATATAAAAAAGAATAGTTATATTTTATTTGGAAAGGCACCCACATTTGGGACCCATATAAAATCAAAGCAGACACGTAATTCTATTCTAACTTACTGATTGCCAACTGCAGTATATGAGAGAATGCATCCTCGGGAACTTCAGGAGGAGATTGCTTGCAGTACTTAAAACTGATAATGATCTTCAACGACCTTCTGTTTTGGAGTCTCTGATTCGCAGACATATCAGCATTGTTCTTCTCACAGAGCAGCATATTAGCATGGATCTAACCCAGGGAATCCGAGAAGTTTTGCTCACTGAAGCCTTCTCTGGGCCATTTCTTCTCTGCATTTGTTTCACAATCCAACAGAACAACATACTGGGTCGGCCGCTGAAGCTGTATGTAACTGGTACATAGAGAACATAATCAAGGATATATCAGGTGCTGGAATCCTTTTTGCACCTATTCACAAGTGCTTCAAAAGCACGAGGCCTGTAGGTGGATATTTTGCTGACTCAGTTGCTGATCTGAGAGAACTACAGGCGTTTGTTCGGATTTTTGGTGGCTATGGAGTTGACAGACTAGACCGTATGCTGAAAGAACATACAGCTGCTCTTTTAAATTGTATCGAAACATCCTTGCGATCAAACCGTGAGGTGCTGGAGGCAGTTTCCAGCAGCCTGCATTCTGGTGACAGAATAGAAAGAGAGGCATCTATGAAGCAGATTGTTGATGTGGACACAGTGATTGAATTTTGTGTTCAGGCTGGGCTAGCCCTGGCTTTTAATGGACTACTAGCTGAAGCCGCGGGAGCTGTGCTTGAAGAAGGTGCACCCTTGATATATTCATTGCTAGCTGGGGTAGTTAAGCATATACCTAATGAAATACCTGAAAAGAAGGAAATTAGGAGGTTGAGAGGAGTGGCAAACAGCATTGGCATATTCTGTGATCATGATTCCCAGTGGGTGAGATCAATTTTGGAGGAAGTCGGTGGTGCAAATGATAGTTCTTGGAATTTGTTACCATATTTATTTGCTACCTTCATGACATCTACTGTTTGGAACACCACTGCCTTCAACGTGGAAACAGGTGGCTTCAACAACAATATGCATTGCTTGGCAAGGTGGGTATGTGTCCATTTTTCCATAAATTGGAATCAGGCTGACTCTTATCTCAAGCACAAAGATAACAAATACTTGCATGCAAATGAAGTCAACTCATTTTTTTCCTGCCGTAGGTCTGCTCGAACTACTTAATTTTTTTTTTAAAGAAAGCGGACAGTACCCCAAATTACAGAGTTTGAAAAGTGCAAAAAAAATAATGTTTACAACTCCCATTACAGCTCTCTATCTTTGGCGACTACATTTTTTGTAGGTGCATTAGTGCCGTAATGGCAGGAAGTGAGCTTGTTAGATTGGAGCGTGAGCATCACCGGAGACAATCTTTCTCGAATGGACATGTTGGTGAGACAGTAGATCATGAGATACAGAGCCGTTTGTCAGCTGAAGCAAGTATAAAGTCCACGTTGCAACTCTTTGTCAAATTCTCTGCAGGCATCACACTAGATTCTTGGAGCGAAACTAACAGGTATGAGTATGCTTTTATTATAACATGTAGTAATATCACGTGTCTAAATGCCTCTTTACATGAATACGATATGTTTCCAAATGCCCTATATAAGTAGGGCTGACAGAGAAAAAGAAAAAGACACTGCAGGAATAAAATTATCCAGACAGGGTGCTCTCTAATTGTTTGGTTTAACTATTGGGCGTGCATATAGTTCTTGTTAATATGTATATGATCCAGAATGTTGAATGTTCCGCTGCTTTGCACAGATCTCATCTTGTAGCACAGGTTATCTTCCTAGATCAACTCTGTGAGATCTCGCCATACCTTCCAAGAAGTTCTCTGGAACCGCATGTTCCATATGCCATTCTTCGTTCCATATATAGCCAATACTACACAAATAACCCATCCGCGCTGCTGGCACTACTGAGCATATCACCCCGCCATTCACCTGCTGTTTCATTGGCACATGCATCCCCTGTAGTACGGCTGCCCCGCGGTGACTCAACTCCTCAGTATGGTGCTAATGATTCAGGCTACTTTAAAGGATCATCATCACATAGTCAGGAGTACCTTTCCAATACCGATGGTGGAAGCTTAAGGACTGATAACAAGCACCGTAATATTCGCCGTTCTGGGCCGCTGGATTACAGCTCAAACCGTAAATCAAAGTTTGTTGAAGGCTCAACTTCAGGGAGTGTGGGTCCCAGCCCATTACCAAGGTTTGCAGTATCTAGGTCTGGTCCATTAGCGTACAAGTAGAACGATGGCCAACTCCGAAGAGAGGAGGATGATAAATTGTCTGGTTTTGGTCAAGGACGAGAGAGGAGGAAGTTGAATTGTCTGCTTTTGGTCGAGGATTAGTTATTCATACGTGTATATATAGCTACTAAGCTAGTTCATTCAAAATTTTGACAGTGTACACCTAAAATCACTTTCCTTGTAGTGGCCTTATCATGCAAATTGGTTGCGTTCCTTGATGAATATCAGTATTCATTCCTGGGTTGTTCTAGAGTTTCATCTGGCCTGGCAATTCAAGCTTTTGTTGTCAATAGACTCTCTCTCTCTCTCTCTCCCCACACACACACAAAATCATCATGATAAAATTATTGTCAATAGATTCTCTATCTCGTTCACTTTAATTGACAGTCGCGTAATTCTCCTTATTAGTACATTAGAGTTTCGATTTCTGTTTTTGTATATTATAGCTTGAAAATGTTTTCCCATTTAGAGTAAAAAACCGGAGACCAGATGTGGTTAAAAACTCTTAAAAATTACCTGACTGAACCTCTGTAGTATTAGTGATGAGAGTATTATGTATGAATTTATTTATTTAAATTATTAAATTTCAAATTCAAATTAAAGTGTAGTGAACTACTTTTCAAATATATATATATATATATATATATATATATATATCTGCATTTCTATTTTGACTTCTGAGAAGTTTACAAGAAGAAATTATACGTATCATTTCCTTCTGGCTTCTATTTTCACTTGGATGCGTTTATATATTTCTTGGTTACACTTCTACTCATTCCTTGAAGCAAAACGGTTTTCGTTCTTTCCTTTTCTTCTTTTTTCTTTTTTTCTTTTGGGCGTTTCCTAAAATCCAAGAGCTTAACCCGGTGAGTCAGATGCCTTCTTAGGATTTGGATCTCTTAGTAGTTACTGACAGCAAGCTTAGAGAGGAGAAAAAGATCTCTATATCTTTCACACTTCGATACTTTTTAACTCAACACAAAATAAAAAATAAGGATGGCCAATGATTTCACCAAGCACCCAAGTTAGTGGCCTTTTTGGTTGCTTGGTTTGCAGAGTCATTGGTAGTTCTTTCTTTGCTACGTTAGTTTTTACAAAATTTTCAGTACAGCTAAAATTTATTATTCTAAAGATATCATGGATACATAATTGACAGAGGTGTAATGCAGAGCATAATAAATTTGGGCATACATCAGGAGATCAGGAACGTGTAATGCAGAGTACTAGGGTTGCGGAAATGTTTATAATATTAATTTAATTTGCCAGCATACATAGTAAAGACGTATAGTATTCTTTTGCAGCACACGTGTTATGTGTCATCCATGACGATTAGATCAACGACATTCTCCCGAGAAAGGAAGCCACGACCTTACCCTTCATCTTATTACTACAAAGAGATGACATACCATTTTGAAATGTTTATTGGTTTAGAAGATATGTCTGGTGAAATTGGATTGCACAAACTAATGAACTATCAATAGAATATCACGTTGAAAGACAATGGACAAATTCTAAAGACTCAAACTGGGTGTCCTTATCCATCATTTCTTGTACAGCAACTATTGGATGAGTTCCACAAACTACCCAAATAATAGAAGCTTTAAAAATGAATATTTGAAGAAATGCCACCAAATACGGACAAGAGAGCTCAAAACTCATGCCGGGGGTCCTCTCTAAACTTCCGATGGCCACCGTCCCTCATTTGGTTACATTTGAAATTAAAACATTGGGAAGCTTTACTTTTCTCATACAACTAGTACATCTGATAAAATAGCATTTCCTTAAATCATTACCAAAAACAACTTAGAAAACTGATATCTTTCTTAAAATGGGGGGGATACTCGTTGGGTTCAGTCTGCCCACACCAAAGAGTAGTAATACATAAAGATGCAAGATAAATGGGAACGATTGGAAAAGCAAAAAGGAGGCATTAAACTCACCTTTGAAGCAATAAAAGAATCGATGACTGCAGAGATCTTTTATTCTTTGATATGTACAAATGAATCTCAATTTCCAGTACTAGTATAATCTACCGCCAGCCGAGTCTGTCCTTCAATAACCAAGAAAGTATTTACAACAAAGCATGTGCCACAAGCACTTGTATGGCAAGCTCCCCGTAACCCCAAATAAGTTGGGAAGGAAATATGGGTACTGCTATCAGTTTCAGGGATAGAAGATAAATTTATGCATAAACTATTCCTCAATGTTTCCGAGAAAACAGAAGAATCCTCCATGCTTATATCTGATAACAACTGTACCACTTCTCTAGGTATATGTTCTAATACCATCGATTAAAGGCTAAGAAAAATTTGATTATAGCAGCCGAAGTGGGTTCAAGGTGGTGACTACCCCAGACTCGTTTGAACAAAGGCAAGAGCATTCTGGTTCAGTTAATTCCCTCTTAACAAGCCGTTTCTCTCGATTAATCATCAATTTGACTAAGGGTAGCTTCTGTGAGACTTGGTGCCAAATTTCATTCACAGTTCCGTTCCGTTCTTCATATTGGAAGTAATGCTTTACCTGAATAGAATAATTAAAATTAAAATATTTGAATTCTGAAAGCTAAGGTTAATTACATACAATTTTAACAGATGGAAACCAATGAAATGGCTGGGGAAAAAAAGATGCTGTTTCAAAGCACAAAGGCACAAAATACAAAATTTCAATATCAAAGTTGCATTTAGCTGTAATCTTCATCTTATAATATTGCAATAACTATCAAAACTGTAAGAACAAATTTGACAAACCTAGTGTCATAGTTCCAAGTGTGGCAGGTAAACCACCAAATCTTCCTCCTATTTGTCACTTTTCCCCATAGTGTGGCTAATTAATTGCATTGAAAAACTTTAGATGATTTATTGTGGGGCAGTTGGCGGTGAGTTCAAGTTCTATTTAGGACTTGTTTGGGAAGTGAGAGGATCTAATCTCATCTCAAAACTTCTCATAATTTCCTTCCCAAACATCACTCAAACACAAATACTTTTCAATTTCAAATTTTCAGCCTTTTCATCTAATCATTACAATTTTTCCAAACTTCTAAACAAAATACAAAAAACAATACTACTTTTTCAAATTTCAAAACAAAAATTATATTAAAAAATAATATTCTAACAATATTTTAACTTCATAATATTTTTATTCAACTTTTTTCTCTCATTTCCCAAAACCCAATAAAACATCTTAATTCAAACCATTTCACTACTATTCAGAAACTATTTCACTACTATTTACAGAATTATCATTTCATCTCACTTTCCAAACGGCCCTTAGTTAGCTGGTCTAAGATTTGTATCCCTATTTCTTCAAGTGGGTGAGAGAAACCTAATGTTGTTCAATAGAGCTCTTTTGGGTAAGAGGTGATTGAGAATTAATGCGGAATATGAAAAATATGCAAATGGTACTAACCTCTTTCAGCTCTTTCTGAAATTGCAGAAGCCTCTTGGTGGTTACCGCTCTCAGCATTGAAACTAAGAATCCTGGTTTAAGAGCAGACGTGGAATCTACAAATATTCCAATCTTTGTATAGTCTATAACATCTTCAAAAGGCAATTCAATACTATCACTGATTATAACTGGGATACACAAGCTAACTATAGAGTCAAAGAGTCGGCAAGCTGATGGAGTATCACCCGCAGGATTCAAACAGAACTTAGATGTATGCATCCCTTGTGAAGCAGCACGTCGATTCTCTCTGGATTGTGTTCCATGTCTTATTATGACATCTCCTTCTTTTTCAAGTACTTGGAAAAGTAAATCACGAATTTTTCCTCCCTATATACACAAAAGAAGACATAATATCAGAAGATAAGGGAATTAGAAAATCATCCCACTCATGAAATTATTTTTCTAGTAACCAAGCATATGCAAATATCTGCATCAAAGCATATACAAATATCTCTATCGCAATATAATGTGTCCGGTTAATATAGATGGTTATGGCATTAAGCCAATTATCCAGATTTGACCATCAGCAATCAACAACTGTTGCTGCAGAACTCATGGCCCATGCTAAACCGATAGAAAAAGGATCTGTTAATAAAAAGAAGATGCCAGTCGTCAACTGGGAGACTATCAATCATCTAGATAGCCACTTGCCTGTTGACGATGCAACACATCGACCCAGCCGGTACAAAATCAACAATAATCATAACATAAACGCCAAAAAAAAAAAAAAAAAAAAAAAAAAAAAACAACAGAACTAATCTATTGCATTACCTCTTTGCGATACCGTGCCCCCATGAAGAACAACAGCGTCTTCCGATTCCCTACACCCACATCGCCATTAAAGGTATTAATCCGGTGCGAGTACGGTAAGATCACGTCCTTGACCAACGATGCTTGATCCGGTCTCAACCGCCCGAAATCCGAAACTAACAGAATGCTATTCTTAATCCTATCAATCACTTTGTATAAAGCGTTTGGGTCCTGAGCTATGATCACATGATCCCGCCCATTGTTTCTCTTCCAGTACTCCTGCTCCTCCAGCCACTCCAACAAAGCCTCCTGTGTCTCCTCGTCGCTGTACAATACCTGGCCCTGGTCCTGACTCGACCCAGATGCCCGGATCGGGTTCACGATCAGGCTCAAGGACGAGAAGAACGACACGTAGAACAGATCCGCTTCGTCCGGATCCAAAACCCTGACAACGGGCGATCCGATCCTCTCAGAATCGGGTCGCATCAGATCCGAGAACAAGTACCACTCCGCCATATGCTGATGGCCAGGGTACTTGAGCAGTGTCACGTCATCGACGGGTCGACCACCACGGGCGATGGAATGGTGCTCGACGACGCCGTGCGTGAACCTCCTGGGCAGGTCGTAGAGGTAAATTTTCACAGGCGGAGCTGATTCACCTGGAAGTTTCTCCGGATTATCTCGGGAAAGTTCGAGCTCCCGAGAAAATTCATTGATGGCTGCAGCTGAATTTGCGAAGCTGAAGGGGAGTGTAGCCTCAAGCTTGGAGGAGGAAGAAGAGTTAGCAGGACTGAGGAAGGTGCTGATCAAGGCATAGACGACGAGAATGACGAGGATGGTAGCTAGGGTTTGCTTGAGCAGCAAGGATTTCCGCGCCATTGTGAAAACCAGGTTTTGAGTTAGGGTTAGGGTATGGGCTTGGGTTAGAAAGGCAGTGGAAGAGTGAGGAGGTGGGGAAATGGGTTTGGATCTCTTGGCTTTCGACCGTTCGCTCATGGGGATCGAGGGAGGGTACAGCCTTAAAGAGCAAAAGTGGAATTGCCAAGCTTTCTATTTTCTAAAAAGATGGGTTGGAAGACGTTTAGCAATTTGTAAACGTTTAGCAAAAGCATATTGACTATTGAGTAGAGATTTTCTCCGCAAAGCATCATTTAAATCCAAAAATAAAATAGACATATAAAATGAAAACGTAGGGATTAATTAATCCGTTCTTCCTTTATTGAATTTGCTTTCATTGTTGATTGATGATTGATGATTGATGTTGGTACATATAAATAATAGAGATGTTGATTGATGAAAATAGATCAAGACAATGACATTTTTTTTTCTAATTTCGTATATTCATTAATATGGGTACCAATATCATATTTGTGGGGATAATGGTTTTTTTTTTTAAATGTTTCATTAAAATATACAATAAAAATACTCTATTTATTGTACTTTTAAAAATCTGAGTTATTGGTTAAACCATATATCTTGTTTTCTAGCAACTACCGAAAGACACGCATGGTATAAACAAATTCACAGGCTGAAAATCGTTAGGAAGAAAGTGGTGGTCTTGCAAAAATCATCATGCGTGGTTCTCACTTGCCGCTCACATTTGTGCATGGTCCTCACACGCCTCCCCTTCTAGCAACTCTTCTCGACACATGCGCCAGAGCACCACTCGCCACTATCAGACCTTTTAAATCTGACCTTTGTGGATGAAAAGAGACAAGTTTGTTGCCTTTATGGCCCGTCACAAATTTTGAAACCTATTGAAGTTGGCTCAAATTGTAATCCGTCATTTTTCACATTTATCTTATTACTTTCATTTTTAGTTTACTTATTGTTAATTAAAATAAAAATAGAGTTTGTCTCTCGAGCGTTTGTATGTAGAGGTTGAGTCATCTCTTTCTATGAAGGGTGAGTTTGAGTCTCTGTTTAGTCAGAGAGTGTTGTCTCTTAGATGGTTGTTTGTAAAGAGTATCATCAATAGTGAAGACCATACCAGTCACAAAAGAAAATAGTATACCGGTGGAGCTACAAATGCATTATTCTGATTTATGATGTCATATTTGATATGAGGATATCCCAAAATGTATCTAATCATGAATGTAAATTTTTGTTATGGATGAATGATGACAGTTTTTCTTAAAAAAAAAAGAATGTGAGTTATTATATTTTCAAATCGATATGAAGACACCATCCACATCATTTAAATAATAAAATTTTATTTATAAAATTCAAATTTTAAAATTTATTTTCTAAATTAAATTATGATATATAAATATCTCCTTAATTGTATTCTATATACCAGCTTGATAATAAAATTTCTCTAAAAATATTTGAATAATATAGTAGACATGGAGAATTACCATGCATAGTAAAGGTGTACTCTTGAATTGAAGTTATTGCATGGTTAACAATGGCCTCAAACTTAAATTATGATTGTTTAGGCTTACGACGAAATTACGAAACTAGGCTAGACTCCCCAAAGGCCTAAGAAGCACGAGGCAAGGCTAATAAAGACATTTCGAATACAAGATGTAATCTTGTTTTCGTAGGTAAGTATGGGCTGTCGGATGGAATCCGGCCAGCACGCCATTTGGTAATCGCCTCCGTTCGAGCCCAGAAAGTGAAACCTTCCTTCCCTCTTTTCCAAAGCAAAGGTCCTAATCTTCCACACACAAACACCAGCGACTCCAAGTAAGTATATTGCTTTTCGCTTTGACGTAAGCGGTAACCCGATCGTATTCTTGGTTCGCATTTCCTATTCGATATCCTTTCATCTTCATAAAACAAGCATTACGTTACGTTAGGGTTTTTGCGTTTATTTATTTTCTTATTTTTTTTTTTCGCGTGGCATCTATTGGCTGGGCGAGCTATTGATATCTGTAATTTTTTTCCCTCTGTTTTGTTACTGAGAAATCTGTAGTAATTGGATTTGAAAGGAAGAGAACAATAGGAAAGAACATTGCTTTGGAAATGAAGGGATATCCAAAATATGTAATTAGGGAACCAATGAACATGGTTTTTTGGAATACATTTTCAAGTTTAATAGAAGGGTTAGAATTGGGACTATGAGTGTGGCGTTAAGTCTTATCGAGGTCAATATTATTCTGGGAAATTTTGAGGTTTCTACCACTTGGCTTTGGCTTGAAACGCCCATAGTGATTTTATGATTTCATAAATTTTTGAATTAAGCCCAATGAGGCCTAGCTCCTCTTTGTTAGCGAATGGCTCTTGCCCTTTTCTTTGATGGAGAATCTCTCCTTTAAAAGTCTTCTTAGCTAAAAAGTAAGGTTATTTAGGGTCCCTGCATAGCAGATGGCATTGAGGAACTTCTACAATGAGATCAAGGGACTGAAAGTAAAGGAACTGCCCAACCATGTGAAGCCGATGCTCTCCATCAACTATCTGAAGAGTGCAATACAGAGAGGACTGGACAACTATCATGCTAAGTACATCCAAACCAGCTCCATCGATCCACTCTACCATGTCTGTTTTGGTGGGATGATATTCTCCTACCTGGTTGCACTCCCTGAGGAACGACGCCACCTTGAGCACCAGCAGCATGCTAAGGAGCACGGCCATGGAAGTCACTGATGATCTGTCAGTCGGTTATTGCAGGTGTATGCTCAAATGAGTAATTGTGTTTTTCTTTTTAATTATTATCATGGGTGATTCTGATTTTCGATTGATGCGAGTATTTGATTGATGGTTTTGTTTTACTTCTTGATTTGGTTGGTAGGTTTGCTGGCTTTAATGTCCATCTTTTGTGGGTTGTACAAGGTTTCAGTATTAGATGGATGTGTATGTTTGAAGTAATAATTTATTTTTTCTTGTTTCATTGATTTGATCCATGGGTTCTGTTTTCAGCATCATGCTGTTTTAATAGGTCTAGGATGTCTACTTGTTTGATTGATGTTAGTTATTCTAATGGTTCTGAAATCTTATAGATTTTGTTCAGCATTTTGCCTCTATCAGACGATGGTTTTAAAGAGAATTGTGATGTTTGGTTGGTTTGATATAAGATAATGTTGGTGAGATATCATGATATTAGGTGAGTATGTCTTTCAATGTAATCTTTGATTCTTTTTGTTCCTTTAATTGGTGGTTATGAATCTGTAAATGTTGAATTTCGAGGTTTTAGAGAATCTCATTTAGTGTTGTGTATGCCTCTCTTTCTTTTTTCCACGTAAATGCATATCGGATGGACGTGTGTAAGATTGATGACTGAGTAATGTTTTGGCCCAGCACTAAATATAGGTGCTTAATACTCTCTGTTTCTTCGGTTTGCAGGTTCCCATTTGTCGATTGGGTGACAATTGAAATGCGTACTGGTCTTCAGTTTTGAGATCTTGAAAATGTTAAGAGATGCTGTCTTTTTAATTGCTTTTTTCAGCATGAAGTGATACAATAAAATCTTCATAAACACTATGCATTGTACTTTTGTTTTGAGATTGTCGAATGAATTGTTGCCGAGTCCTGTTGAGGAGCGGATGTTGTTTTTGGCTTCTGTCGTTACTGGTGATGTGAGTCTCAATTACCAAAGATGTTAGAAACTTATCAGTTACAGCAACGATAGGTTGCCAAGGTGACTGGTACGGTGCACCTGATGAACGCAAAAAATGAAGTATGACCAATTTGTAGCTATATCATCATTCCAACTTTATAAAGAGTCTGAAATATCTTGGAACTGTATTTACTTGAATTCGGAAGCTCCAAATATGTGCCATGTTCTGGTGTATTTCAATATCGACATTTTCTGAGGTGGTCTTCAAGAATCAAAACCTGCTACTGCTCCAAGGTTTGGATTAGTTATCATCGTGAATTATATGAATTCCGGGAAATTCAAGGGCTATTTCTGTATTATTAATGAGCACGATACGTTTTATCTATTAAACACCAACGAAGAAAATTCATGCTCAGGACTTAGCTAGTTGCTTTACCGTGGAAAAGTGTTATACACAATCCTTTCTTAAAATCATCTTTTCATCATCCTCTTAGTAATGAATAATAGTTATTTATGATGATAAATAATTATCACTTATCATCCAATCATTAGATACTACTGCTACATATAGGGATGGTGGTTAAGAGGATGGTGGACAGTTTTTCTTTACCATGGTGCATTATCAGTAACAATTTAATATGCCGTGTTCAACTGATTCATTCATATTTATACCATAAAATAGACATTTCAATCATTGACAGTAAAATGATGCCTTGCTGTAATCCCCAAAAATCATAGTCACTCTTTTAAACGTTGGTTTTTGATGGAGACTCTATACATATGAAAACCAGCAACCTCGTGTTTTCTGGGTGGGGGGTAGGAGCTCTGGTTCCAACACTCCTCACCTCCCTCCTTCCTCTACTTCATTGGGATGACAACATTATTCGCTCATCGACACATGATCAAGTGATCCCGTATGTCATCCTATCTGCGCATAACGTATGTCATCATAGATGTGGAAGTACTTGAGTAGAAACTCCCGATAATTTCTTTAGATTAGACAGTCTCAATACCCCTTTTTTACTTCGCGGTCAAAACTGTGGCAAAGAACCCACATCAAGAAACATAATGGGCATGTGCAGACCGATTCAATGAAGGTCCTTTTCTTGGCAACTAAGGCAGCCTCTAAGCTAGAAAATTATGTGACCAGAAACACTTATGATTTCACTTCCCCTCATCCCTTTCACCTTCTTTTTCCTTTTTGTTGATTGCCATGTCCTCTCGTGATTGGTTTGGGGTGATAGAGGGGGGGCTTCCCACCCCCTCCATTTGTTGTCGATCGAATTTCCAATTAATTTATCTTGATTACCACAAGACATCACTCTCTTTTTCATTCCAAGTAAGTTGCATCGTACGCTAGCTGCAATAGACTGACTAAAATATATAGGACGTTTAGGCTTTGCGTCCTGTGTCTTGTGTACACAACCAAACCTAAAGGTACCTTGCTAGGACAAAATCTTGAACCTAGGGAGAAAGCACAAATCTTATACCTTACTAGGACGTTTGGAAAAAAACCGACAACACAGAGGTGGTAACTTGTAAATAGAAAAGTAATAAAAAATTAAACAGAATCAACTAATAGCTCTACAGGATCCAAAGGCAAGCAGAATTGTGAAATGCAGAAGGTGACAAATATAAAATAATCAAGAATGTATGAAGATAAACATCATAGTAGAGAAAAGTTAGGTTTATATCAGTGAAAATAGCTTGTCCAGCAGTATAGATCTCACTTCCAGTGTTGGAAAGTTGCACAATAATAATAATAATGAAAGAAAATTGCTGATTCAGACTCGTATACTAATAATCCAGTAGCATATAAGCACCTGTCACACTACTTGGTAATTCTCCGTGATCAATTGCGTTCTCTGAGCATACTTGGGAGGGGCTCCACCCTTCAGAGGTATGATATTCAGAACCTGCACAAGGAATTTACATTGACCATTTTATACAGGGCATTAAAAAGAGATGGACACATGCCAACATCAACCGAAAAAAAAGGAAGAAGAGGAAAGAAACAAAAAAAAAAAGGAATATATTAACAGATATTGAGTGGAGACTAATGGCTCAACTTTTCCTCAATGGCATCTAGAGGTCCAAACTTATCAATACAAATAACACTTCAAACTAAAAGAAAAAGGAATGAAAAAAGCATTAGATTATGAAATATCAAAATATAAAAAGACAGAACAAGAAAAAGGCTATGATTGCAACTGATGGATAGGATCCGTTTCAAACTGAACAACTGCCGCCATCTCAATCATAAACCATTAGTACCATTTCTCAACGATACCGCAAAAGATAAAGCTCTTTACAAAAAAAAAAAAAAACTAGAACATATAAATAAAATTGAAAACTCAATCAATTGCAGTTAACAGGGGAATATTGAGTGCAGCAGAAGCAAAAGTATGTCACAATAAGAATCTTCACCGGAAGCATAGTATATAACAACTTAAATAAGAAGGAAAACCAAACCTTTAGATCACTGAAAGTATTAGTAGCTGAGAATTGCACTGAAATAGGGAAAAAAACAGATGAATCTGCCGCAGGAACAACAAACTCCATCGATCCACTGTGAAAGATTCCATAATGAGATGGAACCAACCAATAAGTACTTGTATTTAAGATATAAATAGAATGGGAAAATCTGCAAAGAAAAAAGCTTTCCAAGATTTGCAAACCTGCGGTTCGAGTGATCAATAAGAAGTATGGACCATTCCAGTATGGAATTCCTCGAGTCATACCTGCAAGTCAAAAGCGGTGAATACTTCTGGGTAACTGAAAGCAGTGAATACATGGATGCTTTATTATAAGAAACCAAATTACGAACTACTTAATGAAAGCAATGGTAAGAAAGTACAAAGGAAAAACTAGGAAAAACATTTAAACTTAAAACTTCAGCCACGTCAATCCAGTCTCTGCTACCTTTATTATAAATAAAACACCTTATAAAAGCTACGAGTATCTCATGGCATCGTAACTTGTGACAAAACACCTGGTATTAGAGGATATTAAAACCTTGAGTCAAGAAATCCATAATCTATAAGCAAGTTATGGTACCCATAAATTACTATTCATAGAATGGAAATTAAAATGGCAGAGAAAACATGGAATTTCTCACCTCCATTCCCCATCAATCTGCCTGACATTTGGTGCATCTCGAAGAGCTGGAAGAGGTACCGAGATCACAACACTTCGCAGATCAAACATTGATGAAGCTTCATATTCAATGCTGACATACGTATCATTTCCAGAAACAGAGGGCCAGCAGTTTACTACACATACGATGACTCGTTAATTATAGCACACGACAAAAATAATATAACAAGAAGACAAGAAGGGTAAGATTTGAACCCACTGGTCAATGGCACAATCGACTCATCTGTACTTTGCATTCTCCACTTCAGAAGACCAACGCCTGCTGCATCACCAGTCTGACCAGTGGGAAAAGGCCTATTTGGGTCCTTAAGACCAAGAATATTTTCATTGGAAAACAGTTCTTTGTTCATATTAGGGTGCGTTTTGAAAAGGATGCCTGGATTTCCACCGGTTTCAATCTGAAAAATAAGGTATGATACATCATAAGTTGCATGCTCACAATAATGAGCCAGAAACAAATTGTTAAGTCACACATTGCAGCAAAAATAACAATACAAATGAAACATCAGGAAAGAAAATGCAACTATAGAAGTGCCATGTCAAGGACAACACTTAGAATACAAATCAAAATACACACGAAGTAAACTAAGAAGTGCCATGTCATTTCCACTTTTAGTAAACTAAGCCACAGTTCACTTCATTTCATTATAGACCATAAGACACTGATGCAGGCTGGATTTCACCAAGAGAGTATGGAAGTGGCATTTGGGTGAAGGTGTAAAAGACTAAATGGGTGATCTTGGGGGGGGGGGGGGGGGGGGGGGGGGGGGGGGGGGGGGGAGGATAGACATAGCCCATGTACACAGGGAGTATACAAAAGAAAAACGCTTAAATACATTCTAAAGGCACTACATTAAAGGTAAGAAATCATGCACATTGTTTCCATTAAGGACAATAGCTGAAAACCATAGGAGTAAAGTGTGTAGAAAAAAATTTTGAAGCTTCGCCATTGTTCTCTCTCTATCTTCAAAACACCTCACGTTCCTCTCCATCCAAATACACCACATAATGCATAAAGGTATCATCTTCCAAACTGCTGCCACCTGGGGACAGCCTTGAATACCCTTCCAGCAGGCAAGCATATCAGCCACCTTTGACAGCATAACCCAAGCAACATTCACTCTACTAAATATCCCATCCCACAGCTCTCTTGTCTCTTGTCACTCTACTAAAGGGTTGGATAGTTTGAAGTCGATCACAGCGTTCTAACTTCACTTCTTTTTCTTGTTGCTTGAGTAGAAGTCCTTGGAAGTAGAATTGTGCATTTATGTGGGTTAAATTGTGTCCAATAAAGAGTTGGGGCGTTATTGCCAGTAGGTAACTTTGAGTTTAAGTTTGTGTTGGAGTTTTATTTTATTGGGGTTTTGTGTGGTTAACTGTAGATAGTTCAGTTTCAATCGTCATTTATTGCTTTAAATCAGGTCAGTCATAAAGAATAGCATGTGGTATCAAGTTTTATTATGATTTTGTCATTAGAATTAACTTTGTTTTGGAGTTTTTTCTTTGTAGCCTACTAGGCAAGCTAAGAATAGTTTGTCGATGACGGTTACTATTTTTCTATGAAAATTATGGAAATATTCTTGTAATCCCAAGATTTAGGCCCCATTTGGATGGTGAAAGTGTTTCATTTCATCTCATCTCATCATTACAACTTTTTTAAATTTCCACACAAAATATAATAAAGAATTTAACTTTTTCAATTTCTAAAATAATAATAATATTAAAAAATAATATTCTAACAATATTTTATTCAACTTTCAACTTTTATCTCGACTCATCTCATCTCAACTCACTATTCAAACGGCACCTTGTATTTTGTGCAGAAAAATAGTTTGATTGTGGTGTAGCAGATTCAGCTTCCCACCACACCACGCTGCATGACACACCCACAAACACACAGAGTACCTGAACTTGGATGTGCCCATCGTCTTGGTTAAGAATTTGAAGTAACAATGTTCCCTGAAGATCAAAATTACTGACTCCGCCATCTCGTTTCAGCATCACATTGAGTTTCTCCTCAACAGTCAAAGTGATGGGATCAGTTAACGGTAAAGCAGCTGATCTGGACTGGCCTGCTTTTGGCTGCACATCCTCAAGAATAACTTCTCCTTCTGCTTTCAAAGATTCCAAGAACTGGTTTGTCTTTTGAGATTTACCAAGCTGCATACCAAGACCTTTAGGAGGAGCAGCGGCTGATGAAGGTGGACGACCTACAGATTGAGATAGAGATTAATCAGCAATACATAAAGAGTAATGAGGAATGATATGTATCAACCACTATTTATTCCCACATCCCACACCTATAGCTTTTTCATAGGGTGTGGGGTGGTGAATAGTGGCTGATGAGAATAATTTTTCAAGAGTGATAATATGCTCTAGAAAAGGAAAATAAAAAAGAAAACATGGATAGGTAGACCTATGGTTACAACGATGCAGCAAACAGAAACCTCAAAGTAGAGCAGTGCAAATGTTCATAATGGGTTATGATACTTGTTTCTAGAGGTTAGCACACAGCCCTACACATTAGTGAATAATCGTGTACAAGAACCACTTATTTACAGCATACTCACAGATGATACACAAACTTAAAGTATTTAACACATATCAACATCATCTACAACTCCACATTGGTGCATCCTTGTATAATTGATGCAGATAAATAGACACAAACCTTTAGACTTGCTAGAAAAGGATTCAATATCAGTGCTCAATCCAAAACCAGAACTACTTCCAAAACCACTGCCGCCACCATCAGAAATGCTCATGTCGCTAAAGCTACTCTCGATTCTTCCAGATCCCATAGACTGTAGCGACATAAACCCTCCTTTATCAACTCGTCCCTTCTCAATCTGCAGAATATGTGACAAGAATCTTAGTAGGGATGGCTAACCACAGGAAAATAAAGGAAGACAAAAAATTAGGACAGTAGCCATTGCAAGGCCTTGAAACTTGCCTTGCTTTTGTCAATCTCACTAGCTTTGCGCTTCATGACATCTTTGGTTTCATTGATCTTGCTCTGCAATACCATCTTGTGCAACTTCTCTTCATGACTCTCCATCTCACAGTACTGCTTAACCTGTGCAACCGTAACATTTTCCTTGTGTCCAAGAGAGATGACTTCATCAAAAGCAAAAATCAACTCAAAAGCTGTCTTGCATATACCCTCTTCATCTAGAGAATAAGCATATTCTGGTACCTAGAATATTTAAGGAATAAGCTCAATGCATCTGTTTTAACATTTTTTGCATCAATATTTTTTAAGCACTTCTTATATCGAAAAGGAATCTGCATACCTCAGGAACTTCTGAAATTGTTTTTTCTATAAGCAATAGAAGAATTTACTGAATTGTAAATATATTTTTTTGACCACCGCGGAAGTGCTAGTGTTGCACCCCCCAACTCTTTCTCAAATTGTGACAAAGACGAAGACTACACAATGCTCAATATAAAAGGTTCAAATTTTGAAGATATGGGCCGTCTAGTGGCCATCAATGCAACCATTGGGGAACATCAAATTATACTGAAGAAATTCAAAGTTCCTAAACTGAAAATAAAACAACAAAAAAATATGCATAAAAGGATCAAGAGAAGTGGATCCAGACCCATGCAAGTAATGTTACAAACCAGGCAACTACTTTCCTAAATATCTTTTTGATAAGAACTACTTTCCTAAATATCAAGGATAGTTAGAAACCAAAAATCACAAACTTAAGTTAAGAACATGAATATATAATATAAATAAACCATCAGGAAAAGGATACAAGCTTAGAGAGCAGCCTCAAAGTCTCCAAATCTTCAAGGATGTTGCTTTGCTTGTTTGTCACAAGTAGCAAGTACAGAGCTTCAACTGGCTGGTAAACATAGCGCACATTTTCTGTCTCAACATACGTATGTTGTTTTCCAGTGCCTACCAACTTGGGAAAAGCCGCAAGAAGACCCTCAATTCTAATACGAGTCATATCCACAAACTGCCTAGAAACCAGCACTGCACAAAAAGGGGTAGAAAGATAAACAAACAAATAGCTCAAGGTAGTCAATCGCAAATCCTGCTCTAAACATAATCCATCAATGACTGACATAATTAAAATAAGCAAGACGTCCTTTCCATCAATGGGGGAGAAAAGTTGAGAGAAAGAGAACATTTTTAATAGAAAGGTACATATATCGAGTATGAAAGTGGGTCATATACTCAGATAAAAATGTCAACACACCAAATTAAAGAGTAAAAACAGAAGGACTTGAGGCTGTATGGTATCAAGTGAGAGCCAGAAAAAAACAGTATGTTGGAAATACAAATCAATCAAAACCCAGCAACACCCACAGGCAGATTCTTTGAGGAAAGCATAAGCACTACCAATACCCATTATAGACTGAAGGTGATGTCATATACCATACACGTCAAAGTCAATCATATCTCTTGTTGACAACCGGCGGGCATCACAATGATGTAGTAAAATGACATGATATGTATCCCCATAAAGATTTAAAAAAAAAAACTAAAGTAAATAATTTATATAGCATTAGAAAGAGAAGCACGATAATGAACTAACAAAACAATAAAAAATTTCTAGAGAGGTGATGGTATTTGCAGTAATAACATCTAGGTGGGAAACCCTGATGCTGATCATGGGGTTGTAAGATCAGTGGTTATGGCTCTAATTGGGGGAGGGGGGGGGGGGGGGGGGGGGGGGGCACTTGGGGGTTGCTATGGTGCAAAGTGATGGTGTTGGAAATTTGGTAACAAAGTGGTGGCAGGAAAAAAGGAGTAAAACTTGGAAAACAATTAAATAGGTATGGGAAAAAAGAAGCTATGCATATGTATGCAAGCAGGTAGCCACCTCTGTATTTTTCAACATCCATAATAAAGTAGTTGTAATACGGTCAAATGAAAAAGAAAAACCACAATCAAGTTTATGAGATGCATCACAGCAACATTAAGGTAAACGATGGTGGGGGTACACCTGGGGAACAACTCTTAAAAGGAAAATTGTAGATAGATAACTCAACTCAAAGAAAAGCATGAATGACATTAAAAAAACTCACCTTTCCCCGTCTTGCTTATAATGGATGCAGCGAGTACAACCTATATCACATACAAAATGTGATTTAGAAGCACTACCATGCAAAAATAGTAATGACGACGATGATGATAACAATGATAATAAAATCCCACAATATTCCCACAGCATTCCCACTATAATAGTGGCTATAATACTTAAAAAGGTAAACAATATACAGTATTCCTACTCAGATATATATTATAATTATCGAAAGTGAAAATAATAAAGTAATATATACAAAAACACGTGCTAAAGATGGAGAAACCAACCTTGGTCCAGTACAGAACAAAAAGTTTTACAGAATGCTTTTAAGGCGACAAAATAGATAGAACCGGGAGCCTCTTGTATCATAGCATGTTTTAGTTGAATAAAAAACATTCAAGTATCCATTACATTTGATCTCAAATTTTTTATTACTTTTTTTTTTTCAAATCCAAATCACAAAATTTTCTATGTGTTTAACTTACAAAATTATCAGCCAATCATGATAACTAAAAATCTAAAATACATATTTACTGACAACACAAGTCTGAAAGTATGATATAGTTGAATAAAATATAATATATTCATAAGTTCTAAACATTCAAGAAACAGCTAGTTTAATGCAACTTGGTCTGCAGCAATGCAATATTTTGTTAAAGAGATAAAAGTTCTAACCAATCCTTGATTCTTTTTTTTATTATTATTTCTAATTAGATGTTTCTCTTGTATTCATCACGTGTAATTGGGCTATGCCTTTGTTTCTATTAATGAAACTTTTTATGACTAATTCCAAACCTTGCAATCCCAATAATTAAATAAAAAATAATATAAAAAAAACACACAATCCCATTAGGAACACAATGCAAAGATGGAGAGATGAGTAAAAGACAGACAAAATTAGGATAAAAAAATTTACCATCTTGGTTGTGGAGAAATGAGAACCAACAAGCACCAGCTGAATCCTATCAAATAAAAAATTGGTTAACCTTACAAATAAGAAGCACAGCCAACTGTAAGACCGAAATAAAATGACCGATAATAGGAAACACAAGATCCTGGAGTCCTCACCCTTGTTCTCAGACGCACACACATACAACATATTTAGAACTCAACCATAGGCATTATCATTACATCAAAGCTGAACTTCGTTGCACAGAATTGGGTCCTTTGAATTGAATATTCCAACTACACTGTCTAATGGATTATAAATCATTGAATTTGTAACAAATGACAATTCCATAGGTCCAAAAATTATCAGAACAAAAAAAATGGGTATTCCAAATCAGATCAGCGTCGCAATCTACAGAAAACTGCAGCCTTACACCACACACTAGTCACTATAGCTCTATTTGTTAATATGAAATATGTTCTCAGCGTCCAAGGAAAAAAAAAAACAGATAATAGAATCTTCGACGTCTGATAACTGTATCCTGGAACTATATTCCGTGGAAACAGAGTATGACAGACTGAACTAGAAGGCAAAAGCTTTAAGAAATTTTATCCGGAAACTATTCTCCTAGGAAACAGAGTATAACAGACTAAATTAGAACGCAAAAGCTTCAAACAAAATCCTATTTTTGAGATCTACATATAGTAACCTCAGATCTGCACATTCAGAACAATGTATGCGAGTCTAGAACAATCCGAAAAAGCCTAATTCAAGCTCTCGGCCAATTGGTTTCCGAGAAAATGCAGGGAAACTAAATAAAAAACAGAAGAAGAAAACCTTCTAACCGCAGATCTAATGCGACTAAAGCTCACTCAACAGGGCACAAATCAAGCTATTGACCTTAGTGACTTTGTGATTACAAGGAACGGAAGGTAACACGTGCCGTTGCGAGATCTGAGATTTATCCTCTTTAAGATTCTTCCATCTTTTTTTGGGGAACCAAACGGAGAAGGGAATGCACAGAAAGAGAGAGAGGAGATATCGCTGAGGAAAGGAAATGCACGAATTGAGAGAGAACTTCAAAGTGGGGGACGAAGGTTGTGATGTGAGGAGAAACTTACCTCGATCGAGCTCTTCGTCCAAAATCTGAGGCAAGAGAGAAGAGAGGGAAGAAGTTAAAAAAAAAAAAAAAAAAAAGAATATGGGAACTGAAGTTTGGTGATTGATAGCCCGATCGGTTTAAGGCTCGCACGGTGACTCACTGAGCCGTTCGTAACATAGCCCCGCTTTGTAAGACCTTGGCGGCAAATAACTCGTCGTTGAAGTCGAAACGAAGTGCCGTTCGATGCGAAATGGGATTGCTCTTTTTCAAGTCAACGAAGTGCCGTTCGATGCGAAACGAAGTGCCGTTCGATGCGAAATGTGATACGTGCATTGCACACTCGAGAGAGGGGTGTTTTAGATTGTTTTGTTCTGTTGCGTTCCTTTTTTAGTGTTATTTTTCAAAGAAATGCTAATGTTTACATGGCGCCACAACATGGATTTATGACCGTGTGATAGATATGCCAACAATTTTCCGAGGAACAAAAAAAAAAAAGGGATTGTTTTTTAAGATTGTTTTGTTCTGTTGCGTTCCTTTTTTAGTGTTATTTTTCAAGAAATGCTAATGTTTACATGGCGCCACATGGATTTATGACCGTGTGATAGATATGCCAACAATTTTCCGAGGAACATGTAAATCTTTGATCTCTTTCACTGAATCCCCACAGTTCCGTCTAGACAACCAACTTGCCATGGCCTTCTCTCAATGTTTGTAGCCTTTTGTCTTTGCTTATCCACCACAACCCTCGAGCATTACAGATACAGAAACAATGATGCCTCTAATCATATCCCTTTTAGCAGAAGATAATACTGGTGTTTTCTTGCTAAGAAAAGAGTTAAAATCATATATTAAAATAATAATAATAATAATAATAAATTCGCTTGGTTTTGAAGAGTGAGTAGAGCTTAACCATGCGCAGTAAGAGCTAAATTTCATAGCCCAATTTTTTGTTTGATTGGTGAAAAGGGGCAGGAAAATGGGGGATCTTATTTCTTCCAACTAAACAAAGCATATGTTTTTCTGGCAAAATAGCCTAAAAGAACCAATAATCATGCAAAAAACTCCACGAGGTTCTCACAAGCTAAGTTTTTTCATCGGGTGGCCAACTCGCATAGGAGGAACAACGCCATAGATATGTTGATGGTCGATAGAGCGGTTTCTTCCAACCAAATTGAGATCACAGGTCACATTATCTCGTTCACAAACAGTTAACCGCAATTTGGGTACAGAGCTTTCCTCATTTAGTGAAATAAAAAATATACTCAAATTCTACAGTTCTCAAGCATCAACTCTAGTCAAATAATATCTATAAAGAATCCCTTCAATATGTTGTTCTTCCATTCCGTGGGCTATAATACAAATTCTCCTCAAACGTGGAAGGGGAGCCACTACTTCCTGCCTTCCCTTTCACCTTTTAACAGTTATTTTTCACCCCTACAAAACCTGAAGATTCTCAAATTCTTAGATAAATGCTTCCTCCTTATAAACAAAATGAATGCTGAAGGTAAAGGCTTGTATGCAGGTAAAGGAAATGTGATGGAGACTAGCAAGCATTAAGGCGACCTTCAGAATTAGTAGCATACCTCATAGTGTTGGCCCAGCAGTAATACATCCCTTGGACAATAACCAAATCTGGATTTGAGTACACCAGACATAAAATGTTCTCATTCGGGATGTTGGAATTCAAGATCTAATTTCCTTTTTAAATGTGTTCTGTCAACACTGCATAAGAAGCACAAAGAAAGGATCAATCATAATGACTACCATTTAGGTACAAGTTTGCTAAACATACCAAGCCCTGACGCATTCTACATGTTTCAACTTCATTGAGGTAGGCGATTCTAAATTTCACTTGTTTATTTAGCACTCAAAAAATAATAATTAAACCAAAAACATTCTGCATGTGCCAGCTTAGCATCAAGTAAAAGATGGAATCAAATAAAGATATTGTATTATACCAATAAGCAACCACCCCAAGACACTTAGATGCTTGTACAGAATCTGGCTCAGCTAATTTTTTTGTCTGAATTGAAGTCACTGAAGCTGAACCCACTTTATAGATAATCTGAAAATTATATGAGGATGTAGCATATTGGAAAAGTTTTTTTTGGGAAATTAAGATCATAGTGTAGATTTGCTATGTAGTTAAAAGTATGTCATTTCTAGTTCAAGGTAGAATGTTTAGCAACGAGAATCATGACTGAATTTTTTACGGAACTATACATCATTCACTTGAAAATATTAATCTCTCGCCAAATCAAATAGAAGCAAATAATCTAGCATTGGTTTCTAGAAATATCTTTCGAAGTACCACAAAATCCACCACCCAGCCCCATTAGGGTGCATGAACAAATCAGGATCCTTCTATCCCAAAGTGATTTTGCTCTTGTTTTGGGTAAGTATTATTTTTTGGTTTCTTCAGTTACCCTTGGAGAAATTTTTTTGATGTTTTATAAATTCAAAAAATGGTGAGAATATATTTGGTTTCTTCAGTTAACCTTGGAGGGAAGATTTTGATGTTCTATAAAAACACATTATGAGAAGAGAAGTGATACTACAACCACAAAGAGATCCCATAAAAGTAAACCCACAAACTGACATAACTTCATATGATACGTTAGATTTACTTTACAATAAAAGTAGTTTTACAAATCTAGCGTACCACATCAAGTAACATCAGTTAACCTTGCGTATATGAATGAATGCTCCCTTTTTGTTATGTGTACTATATGAATGTTCCCTCACAAAGTCGAAATCCCTCAAATGGACCTGAAATGGATCAAAGCAGCATAAAACAAAAGGGACTTTGCATTGGAGATTATGCAATTGGTGAGGGTGCATATATCAGGTTTTGGCGGGATGTGTGGTGTGGAGATTATGCATTGGAGAGGGTTTTTCCGCCCTTATATCGTATTGCAGTTAACGGGAAGTTTCAGTGGCGGATGTGCGTGTATACTCTCATGGTGTGCAGCAATGGAATGTTCTTTTTATTAGGGATTTCCATGATTGGGAATTACCTATAGTTTCAGAATTTTTCAGTTTATTATACTCGATGGAGACTCCTATGGCTCAGCAAGATAGTTTGAAGTGGCGGTTTAATAACCACAAGATATGTACAGTGAAGGCGTATTATAGCATTTTAACAACACAACTTGGTAGTATTCAGTTTCCTTGGAAGAGTATCTGGAGGTCCCGTGTGCCTTCGAAAGTGGCTTTTTTTGTATGGTGTGCTGCTCTTGGGAAGATATTGACCACAGAAAATTTGAGAAAGAGAGGTTGTGTAGTGACGGACTGGTGTTACATGTGCAAAAAGAATGGAGAATCTGTGGACCATCTATTATTATACTGTGAATTAACAAAGGTATTGTGGGATGAAATCTTTCTAAGAGTTGATGTTGCTTGGGTTATGCCTATGAGGGTGGTGGATTTGTTGGGTTGTTGGCCAAACATGCAAGGCAGTCATCAAGTGGTAGCAGTATGGAAGATGATTCCGTTGTGTATTATGTGGTGTATTATGTGGTGTATTTGGACGGAAAGGAATGCACGATGTTTTGAAGATAAGGAACGTTCAAGGACCGAGTTGATGAATTTTTTTTCTCCATACTCTTATGTGTTGGTTTTCCACTATTGTATTACACGGGGAAAATCAGGAATTCTTGTCTTTATTTTACCGTCTTTAGAATGTAACTAGGAGTTCTTATGTATACTTCTTGTATACAAGGACTATGTCTGTTTCATTCATATATATAATATCTTTCTTTTACTGATAAAAAAAACAAAAAAAAACAAAAGGGACTTTGCCTTTGGTAATCCCTAAAACCTTTTCAAAAACTTCAATATTTTGACTGCTGCTTAGATCTAGAAACCTGTGAATCAAGCTCAGATATGTGCTCCATAATGAATAACCATGTTGAGTTACAGTTTAAATTTAGCTTTTATACAGTCTCCAAAAGGAAAATTTTTATTTCAAGAATATTGCTTCGAGTTTTAAAGTCAATCTTCTAGTAGAATTATCCATCACTGAACTTTAAGTAACTTACTGAGGTTTAAAACCATGATGAAATAGCATAGGATGTCTTTACCTGTTAATCGTCGGCCTATTTGGAGGTTTTGCTCCAAAAATAGAAAAATCTATCGACATTGGGACTGGTTCATTCCTGCTTGTATTGTCACCAGCTGCCTGTCTCATCTCACCAATATGGTCATCATTCTTATCAACTTGGTAGGCATTTCCTTCAAAACCCTCACGTTCTGGCATCACTCTCCTGGACTTTCTAGGAGGCGATAAGACAGTTGGACCATCATGTGAGTTAAAGTCTGAAACCCTAGATTCACGCTTAGGTGCAGGTCTAGGGAGTTTATCTGGATCTGTAGCCAGTGGTGCAGATGAAAAGTATCTGTATCAGCAAACATAGATGAGAGAAAAGAACCAGATGTAAACAATATATTTACTAATTGAATGGTTATCATAGCCACACACCGGTGCTCGAGTGCCTGCTGCACTGATATTCTAGCTTTGGGATCATAAGTAAACATCTTCGACAACAGATCTAAAGTATCTTCACTAGCCATTGGGAACAGTGACCGTTGAGGGGGTGCAGGAACATGTTGATACTCCACATAATCGGGGAGGTATAGCATATCAGGCCACTGAGAAGGTTTTGGAGTCCCAAATGCAGCAAAAATCTTTCCCAATTGATCGATGTCACTTGAACCCTATAGAAAAACATGCAGGCATGACTACTTCAATTATAGTCGGCTCATGTGGGAAATAGAAAGAAGCAGATAGGATTGAGTCATGCAAGATAAAGTACATGTTAACAGTAAAAGAGTGCTAGATAAGTCAAGGAAATCAGCAAACTCAACTAGCATTAATCCTAACTGATTGTAGAGGACAGGTGTTGTATGTGCAAAAAAAGGGGTGAGATTGTGGGTCATCTCCTACTGCATTGTGAGGTTGCTAGAGCATTATGGGAAGATGTATTCAGAAGGTTAGAGCTAGCCTGGGTTATGCCTGCTACAGTGGTTGAGCTTTTGGCCTGTTGGACAAATCTAGGCGGGATTCCACAAATCACAACTGTGTGAAAGATGGTTCCTATTTGTCTTCTTTGGTGCCTATGGCAGGAATGTAATGACCGGATGTTTGAAGACAAGGAGCGTTCATTAGAAGAGCGTAGATCACTTTTTGCTAGAACTTTATTTCTATGGGCCAAAGCTGTGGATTTCAATGGCCTTGATTTTCATGATTTTCTTGTTTCCATGTCTTCTTACTAAATAGGTGCTACCTCTTGTATACCCCCTAGTGTACTTGGGCTATGTCTATTCATATTAATACAATCGTTTACTTATAAAAAAATTAATCCTAACCGATTGTGGAGAAGGCTTCATGAATTCTTTATCAGTCAATGTGGTTGGCTACATGTATTCATACCATCCTGTCTAACCTAGTACACTCCGTCCCTTCATGTTTATCATATCACGTTAATTGTGGCCAAGTTATCAGCAAATTTGCAGATTAAAAACAGGAACAATGAACAACATGATATAAGGATAAAGTTCACAGCTTATGAAAAAGATTTTCCACTGATTTGGTAAAGTGATGGGCATGTTTGGTTACAATATGTTTTCAGAAATTTTCAAGATTTTTCATAAAAAGTTTCCAATTTCAATCCAAACATCTTTAAATCTAAAAAAAAAAAAAAATTGATTTCTCCAAGAACATTTTCACCCAATCATTTGCCTGGATTTCCATAAAAAAATAAAGAACACAAAAACCAAAACAATCCTAAAAAATTATATTCAAATAACTTTTCTCTGCCTGCCCACTTTTACAAACCACAATACAAATCATATTCAAAAGAACTTTTAACCAAATTTTGCGATCAACTTTCACAAAGCCAAATAAAAGAAAACACGTCTCAAAACCTTTCTAAAATGTTTTCAAACATTCTCAAAATCTTCCTTACCCAAATATACCCTTATATTTCAGACACCGAGGAAGACTAAAAAGTAATAGCTAAACATCATCTATTTCTAAAAAGAAATCCCAATTCACATAAAACAGTTTCTTCAATATGAACATCAGCTCAAAACAGCCTAACGATACACAAACGCAAAACTCAATAAAAATATCCATTTTTATAAGCACATAAATCACCACTCACAAATGATAACATAATTACCAAAAGGATAATATAATTTACGGAATAGCATTTTACACGTCATTAAATCCAAGAAAAAATAGCCGCAACTGCAAGCCTGAATAAGAAAACTAACTATTAAAAACATCACGTGGTCATCAGAAAAAAAGATATACAATGAAGCCAGTCAGAAATCAGCACAATAGAAACAGAAATAAAATATAAGAAACTAAGCACCATGGACAGCAGCAAATTTTTTTTTTTTTATAGGTAATCAAAGATATTATATTCATAGAAATAGGCAAAGCCCAGATACACAGGAAGTATATATGAAGATCGCCTAGCTAGAGGTTACAATAGAAAGAAGAAGATCATGGACACTAAGTCCGTTACAAACTATAGGCCCCGCCCATAAGAACGCAGCAAAAAATACAAACAGCATAGCTAGTAAAGTAAAAAATTCAAAACAAAAATCAAATTTCTAAAAATCAAAACCACAACTCACAAGAACCAGTAACCATAACAATTTCAATTCACCTGCAGAAAAGGACGACGCAGGAGAAGTTCAGCAAAAATACAAGCTGCAGCCCAAACATCCACCCCCGAACCGTATTGCTTGGTACCAAACAACAGCTCAGGTGCTCTATACCATCGAGCAAAGACCTGCCATTAGAGCACGAGTCTGTATTTGAATTATATTTCACATTACGTGTAAATCACAAAAATATCCTTTTTTGATAGGTACAAGAAATTATAAAACGTAAAAATATCCAGGGACAGAGGATGTATTTAATAGATATAACTATCTAGAAGGCAAAAAAGATACAAAAAAATCATGAAAATTAAGCCCATTATAGTCTATATCCTAAAACATCTTTAGCACTGTCATCAGATATTCCAAAATAGAGTTGACAAGATGATTGCAATCAAATGTAGCTAATATCTCAATTAGAGTACTACTTCTCAATGCAGATAGAAAGATAAATATAAAAGCCAACCAGAGGGCCTCCTACCTCTCAAACAATCAGCTCCTTCCTTCTTGCAAGCTTGCATAAACCAGTGACAATAACAGTAACAGTATTTACAACAGCAGCAGCAATTATACAATAAAGCAACCATCAACACATCATCAATAACGAAACAATAAGGAGAAAAAGTTGTAAATGAAAGTAAAAGTAATTCCTGCTTGTTACTCTCTTTCTACAAAACTTAATCATGATCGAATGCCAATTTTTTTCTGTCAAATAACCATATAAAAACTTGTATGAAATCCCTCATGACCAAACAAAGTACCAACTCAAAAAGGTTTAATTTCCTCTTAGCAGCCTTAGTGACACAATTTATGTTAAACGAAAAAGGGCAGTTATTGATAACATGTAAAGTTCATGATCTACATCATAAATAAAACTCAACTTCACAAACTCAATTCCTTAAGAACCACCACCAAATAAGATTTCTTTCAACAAAAGCAGTACCTACAGAGTTATCAACAGATTCATCCCCAAAGATCTTGAACTCCAAATACTAGAACTCTCCTCAATTAAATGAACCACCATGCAATTATACAAGGAGAAGCAAACCTGGTGAGTAAACTTGCGATCTGGGCTGCCAAATATTCGTGCTAAACCAAAATCTGCAAGTTTGAGCTGTCCATTTAATCCGATTAATAAGTTGTTTGGCTTCATATCCCTGTCAATCACAAGTACCAGACATGTGAGACAAATCCTGCCGAGCAGTTAACAACCTTTCAAATTAGCTAACTGTCACAAAAACTACCTATGTAAAACCCATTTCTTGTGGCAATATGCAAGTCCTTTAAGTGTCATCTGAAGGTATGATTTTATGTCAGCCGGTGAAAGAAATATATTTCGGTCACGAATAACAGCTTCAAGGTCTGTCTCCATGAACTCGAACACAAGGTGCAAGTTACCCTTATGGGGGAACGCATCAATTAACTCAATTATATTCGGATCTTTAAGCTCTTTAAGGAGCTTGATTTCTCTAAGTGCCGTAAAATTCACCCCTTCCTTTTGCCTCCCAAGCCGGATTTTCTTAATTGCGACTTTCTGTCCTGTCTGCACACAAAAGGTTATAGTTTCAAACGAATCATCGCTATTATTCACCATGAATTCAATTGAAAATCAGTAAAAAAGAATCGCAGTAAAATTTACTCAATTCCACACTCACATTCCATAAAAAAAGGTCCATCCAACTGAAATTCTTCTATATAGACAATTCTCAAGCTCTCATTTTCCCCAACCCAAAAGGAAACTGTTAAAAGAAAAAAGCACCTACAAGAAGAAAGAATTACCTTGGTATCGATGGCTTTGTACACAACTCCATAGGTACCTTCGCCAAGGACTTCTCGCTTCAGATATCTATCGGCTACTTTCTTGGACAGATCGAGCTGTGTCATTTTTTGGTTCGGATTTTTATCTTTTTTTGTGCATGTAATTTATTTAACTCTCATATTAAATTTATTTGGTATGATGGGTGATGTTTGGGCTAAAATCGGAGAACTTTCGCGGCGGTTCCTCATTTGCTCAAGAAAATCCGAGAATGTTAGGGCTCGAACATCGGGCAAGGGGTCGGGTTAAAAAAAGCAATTGGAAGCCAGAGAGAGTAGAGAGAGTGAAGTATAAAGGAAACGTATATATATTAGAAGAATAATGATATACACAACATATTATACAACATGTTATACAATAATATTATAAAATAAGAGTATTTTTATAAAATAATGTTATTTTTATAAGATGTTTTACAAAAATGTATCTCATTTAAAACATAGTTATGTAAAGTGTTGTAAAAAATATTGTGTGTAAATTATTTTCCATATTAAAAAAATTCTAAACCCAAGCATAGACTCATGTCTGTCCGCAAACGACATCTTACGTGGAGGCGAACACACCGTTTTGAAGTAAACAAAACGGTGCGTTTAAAAACTAGCTGAAATTGTATAAAGTTTCTTCAAACAGTGCATTTTATATTTGTGTTTCTTGGTTTCTCTTCCCCTGCTTGATCTTTCTCCCCTGCCCTCTCTCTGTGTGACTCCCGTTCCCAACCCTAACCCTAATGCAATAGAGCTATGTGACGCCATCCTAAATACTAATTCGCAATTCAGATTAAGTTGTGCGACGCGTAACTACTAATTCGGAAGAAAGAGTTCCCCTACCTTTTTTTTTTTCCTTTTGTATTGTTGTCTTTTCATAGATGCTTGTTCGATAAGATGCTTGTCTTTTCATAGATACTTGTTAACCTTTCTTCCTCTCTTACTAGCCACATTAAATGAACTATTTTTCTTGTTTTGGCAGTATATGGAGTTAATTGTACTTGTAATTATCTTGTTAAATTGGCCTGAGACAATGGGATATGTCTTCTGCAAGTTGGGTCATGTTGGAAGTCAATTCAAGGTCCTCCACAAGAAAAAAAACAAATATGTTTGTTCAGTTGATGTTTAATTGAAGAAATCTGAACCAAATGGCGAGAGATCTAACGCTAAGGAAGAAAACAAAATGGTGTTTGCCGCCGGGTTTTCTCCTTCCAAGCTTGAATGAACAAAGATACTTCCCACTCGTTGATTTTTCCCCCTTCTTTTTTGTTTTTAATATTATAATTGTTGACATGATATTTTGCCACGTCAATGGGGTTCGCGGGCAGGCACAAACTTGTGCCTGTCTGTAGCCCTACTCTATATATTTTCAATTTTGCAATTTATAGGGGTAGTTTAGTAATATAGTTTTGCTACAGACAACTGACCTGCGAAACCATGGGGAAATCGGCATGCTACGTCAGCCAAAAAAAAAAAAGGAGAAGAAGAAGAAGATGATGATGATAACATAGACGAAACGAGAAGGGAGAAGAATTCAGATTTCAGAAGCCAAAAAAAACTAAAAGAAAAGGAAAATCGTAGATCTCTGCATAGTTAATGTGGATTCCAAAACTAGGCAGCCTTAAGCTTTTCCATTATATAGACTCAAATCTTGAGAGTAAAGTATACCATTTGGAGAAAGAACACACTAAAGAGAGAGGGAAAAAGGAGCTTGAATCCTAAATCATTTGCCCCGAAGCTTGAACTCGTAAAGATGAAGGCTTTCCTCCCTCTCTGTGTAACCAATTGAGCTCTACCTTTCCTCTCTCTCAAGAATTTCTTCTTCGTCTTGTCTACTGTGAAGACTGGTCCTTGACTCCCTGGGGTGCGCTTGTGTGATTGGCTTATTTTTGTTTTGGTGGGTGGTTTTGGGTTTTTTCCCAATTATTTTATCTAGGTTTTGGTTAGGGATGTAAATTCAAACCGGAAAACCGGTCCGGTTTTACCGGTTTTGAATTGGTCCGGTCCGGGACCGGTTCTTAGAATGTGAAAACTGGCCAACTCCAATCCGGTTCCGGTTTTATGATTTTTCGGACCGGACCGGTTGATAAAAAATATATATATATATATATAAAATAATATGTGTATTATTGTATATATAAGTTTTATACAAAATATTATATATATATTACTATATAGAAGTTTTATATATTATGTATAATTATAAATTTTTATGTGAAAATTTTATATATAATATATATAATTATATATATTCATATATGAAATAATTTGTTATTATAATTTATAAATTATTACATAAAATGTTAATACTAAATCACTAAAAGTTTATAACTAATACTAATATTAAATATATAGTTTATAACTAATACTAATATATAACTTATAACTATACCAATAGTCTAATATTAATATTATTATATAGTCTAATATATTAATAAAAGTATAAAACAGATTTTTTTAAACCAGTTTTTTTTTTTTATAAACAAATTTTTAATGACAAATTATGAAACTTACATTTTAAAAAAATCTGAAAATCGTACCGGACCGGACCGGTAAAACCGGAAGTACCGGTTTAGGAGAGTAACCGGTGCGTAATTGGTTTTGAAAAATACAAAATCGATACATACCGGTTCAGTCTTAGATTTTGTCCAAAACCGGACCGAACCGAACCGGTTACACTCCTAGTTTTGGTTGATTTTAGATTTGGGAGTTCGATTCTGAGTTCTATTTCTTTGTGGCTCTGTTTTGATTTATAATTAATTTTCAGTTGTGGAGCTTGGTTGGGTTTTCTTCTAATTTGTAGACATGGGCTTTGGTCTATTTTAATTTTGAATTTCGATTTCAAGTTTTTTCATCTTTGATTTTAATGGATTTTTATCAATTTGGCATTTTCCCTCTGTCGATTCTAATCTTTGGTTATTGTTCTAACCCATTGAAATCCCACTAGTCCGAACTAGATGCCAAGAAGGCCATATTGACAAGCTAATAAATTTAAAACAAGGAAAATGAAAAGAACAAACCATAGAGGGAAAAACAAAAGAATATGAAGAGAAAAGTATAAGAATAAGAGGGAGGGAAAAGTTGGTTAAAGTCTATTTGCAACCGGCCACGTGGGACGCGGTTTCCCTGCCGGTTGCAAATAGACTTTTTCTTAGTAATATAGAACTATATGGGCTTAAGTAAGGTTGGACTTGGACTTGGACTCGCAATGCCCAGACGTAAATCTTAGCCCCTAGGTTCATACTAGGCCCATCCCGGTTTTACACATTCAAATTTCAAAAGATGGAACTTCCAAACACCAAAGACATGACTACAAGAAAACTATTTATTTGTGATTATATTTCTTGTGAAAATGATTATTTCTTATTAAAATTAATATTTTTTTATCACAAATAGTCATTCTCATTACAAATAATCTATTATAAATGACTATTTATTTCGAACTAGAAGGTTAAAGGTAGACATGCTAGCAATTGCATCTTGAAAAGTTTCCAATCACATTGCCTTGCTTTACAAAGAGACATGCCATTTTATATGAATGATGTGATCACAATTGTGGTCATATTGCAAGGCAGAATGGGAAAAGATGGTTGCGGAAGAAATAGCTAGCTGGCTTTTTTAAATTAAGTTGAGTAGAGTAGGCGCGCGCCATAGGTGCACGGGTGAAATTTGAGTGGCTTTTTAATCTCTTTTTAAAAATATATATACTATTTGTTCATCCATTCCGGTTATTTGGATGAGAAGATTTTTCTATCCAAACATCCACGAAGCAGGTGAATTGGGCGAGTTGCAAGGAACCGTTGCCCAGTCCTAGTTGAAGTTGAAGTTGAAGTTGAAGTTGATCGAAGTAGGTTTCTAATTAAGATATTAGATAGCCTGTACTTATGGAGTACTCTGAATAAAATCAAAATTCAATACTCATTGATATTGATTTTCTCTAATATTATTCATTTGCTTAGTAGCTATATATGTCACTAATTATCAACGAGTTATATGGGCTCGTTTGGATAATGAGATAAGATAAGATGAGATGAATAAAATATTGTTATAATATTATTTTTTAATATTATTATTATTTTAAGATTTGAAAATTTTGAGTTATTTATTATATTTTGTATAAGAATTTAGAAAAATTATAATTATGAGATGAGATGAGATGTGTTGAAAGTGTTTCTGTATCCAAACGAGACTATGTTAAAATAAAAAAAGCAAACACACACAGTACTTAAACATCAAACAAGATTATATATATATATGAAAAATGCTAAATATACTTAAGAAAAATTTACAAAGAACTTATTTCTTCCACGTGTCCGTTATTGATACGTTGAAAATCATAAAATTTTAAATTTGAATTTAAAAAGAAAATTAACAAAATGAGTCTTGCAAGTAAAACTGTAAGTATATATAATACTACTCTCTATATATATATTGTTTAATTATTAGCTATATATATATATATTTATATATGATCTTGGTATGCCAACTTTGACAAGCTAGCTAGGAAAGAAAGTCTTGATCCCCCGTGTGTTCTTCCTATATAAAACCAGCTGAAGTCGCGGTCTTGATCTTCAAGTTATCATCAATTAATATTACATTAGCAAACTGCATAAATAAAATTAATTAGAAGACGTGCGTATATAAATTAAAAATGTTAATTAATAATCAGGACTTACCCTAGCTAGCTGACTCAATAACTCATAAGTACTAGTACTCAATTGCCAATAATATCATGATGATCATGGAAATATTAATTATTATGACAATGATAATAAATATTTTATAATTAGTACCATATTTGGGTCGTTGCTAGAGACTGAAATTATCTTAATTCAAGGTTGGGTTGATCAGCTTGGTCGTCTGGCTGCTGCTGGCCAAGACGATGTGGGAAATTTAAAAGTAGTGGATCGGGCCACAAGGTTCTACTAGACGTTGGATGGTGATCTTCTTCTTCCACCTCAGAGAATGGGAATATTAATTGTTCCATTACTTCATGTCTATGTTCTTATCGATCATGATGATGATGATCAGTGCTACTATTTGGTACTGCCATAGCCGTAATTTGCTGCTGATACTTCAGTAGTACTACTGCTGCCTGATTCTCTTGAAAATTGATCTAAACATATATGGTGCATGCTGCACATTAATGATAAATTTTATCTCACGCGAATTTTTATTATATTTATATAATTAATTAGGATAAAATATTAAATTATTCATAACTTATCCACATAAATTATCAATTAATTAAATAATTTGATAGTTTTATCATAAAGTTTAATCTAAAACAGAATAGATATCTAATTATAATAATAATATACCTTTTAGAATTATGTATTAAGTAAATAATTTGATAAATTATATCATGAAGAATAATTGAATCTACTATAATTAAAAATTTAGCCCACAAGCAATTTTTATATCATTAGATTCAGTTTTTAAGCATGATTTACATTGGTAAAACATTAAATTTTATTTAGGCCTCAATTTTAACATAAACATGTTATCTATAATTGTATGAAGTTGTACAACCTGTAAATTTTTCTGATATTCGTTATGATATCCTCGAACTTAAAGGAGATAACTATAAGGTTTGGAATGAAAGAATTCTCTTTCATTTAGGGCAGATGGACATAAACTATGCTATTAGGAAAGACGAACCACCAGCACTCACTGATACCAGCATTGCAATGGACATCGCGCTTTATGAATGATGGGAGCGATCAATCGCCTCAGCGTGATATTCATTAAAACTAAAATTTCTGTTGGTATTTGTGGTTATATTGATCAGCATGAAAAGGTCTGAGACTTGCTGAAAGCCATTAATGATCAATTTGTCACTTCAGACAAGGCACTAACAAGTACCCTAATCATGAAGTTCTCATCCCTAAGCCTCACCAGTGTAAAAGGTGTGCGCGAGCACATCATGCAAATAAGGGACAAGGTGGCTCAATTGAAAAAACTGGTTGAAGTGTTGAAGTCATTCCTAGTACACTACATCCTGAACACCCTTCTGCACCAATACGGACCCTTTAAAATCTCATACAACACACATAAGGATAAATAATCAATTAATGAACTCATGACCATGTGTGTTAAAAAAAAAAAAGAGACTGGTGATGGAACTGGGAGAAAGTGCAATTCTAGTAACGAGTGGAAAGGGAAAATCTCAAGCCAATAAGAAATGGAAAGGTAAAATACCTCCCCAAGCTAATATCAAGAAAGATTCTAAGTGTTTCTTTTGTAAAAAAAAGGATACATGAAGAATGAATGCGCCAAATTTCAGAAATGGCTCGTAGACAAATGTAATCCAACTTCGTTTGTTTTTTATGAATCTAATATGTTTAATGTCAATATTAGCACATGGTTGATTGATTTTGGATCAACAATCCACATTTCGAATTCATTGCAAGGTTTACAAAACAAGAAGAAGCGAGTGGGAAGTGAGCAAAGCTTCTTATCAGGAAATAAGATAGGCTCGCATGTAGAAACTATAGGAACATGCTATTTAACTTTAAGTAGTGGTTTTGTTTTAGAGTTAGAAAAGACCTTTTATGTTACAAGCTTTTATAGAAACTTGATTTCAGTTTCAAAGCTTGTACCTTTTGAATATTCTTTTAATTTTTCAGAAACATCTTTTAGTTTATTTTATAAATCTGATTGTGTTGGGAATGATACTTTGTTTGATAGTTTTTACTACCTTAATTTATAAAACAATGCCACTTATGATTCAATACATGTTCACACTGGCACTAAAATATGTGTTATTATTGAGGATTCCTCTAAATGATGGCACCGAAGATTAGGTCATATCTCCATAGAAAGAATTAAAAGATTAGTAAATGAATGGGTACTTAATACTTTAGATTTTATTGATTTTGAGACTTGTGTGGACTACATAAAAGGGAAAGCAGACCAACAAGTCAAATAAATGTGCCAATAGGTGTTCAGACATATTAGAGATCATACATACTAATATATGTAGTCCAAACATAGACTCACATGGTCAGAGATACTTCATCTCTTTTATAGATGATTACTCACGATATATGTATCTCTACATGCTTCATAACAAGAACGAAGCATTAGATGTCTTTAAAATCTTTAAGGCTGAAGTAGAGAAACAATGCGACAAGCAAATTAAAATCGTGAGTTTAAATAGAAGTGGAGAATGTTATGGTAGATACACAGGGGATGGACAAGCAACGGGGCCATTTGTAAAATTTCTTCAAGAGCATGAGATTATCGCCCAATACACCATGCCTGGTTCACCAGACTAAAATGGTGTAGCAGAAAGAAGAAATTGAATATTATTGGACATGGTGCGAAGTATGTTTAGCAGCTCCAATCTTCCTAAATCCTTGAGGGCTGCAGTACTTAAGACGACAGTGTATATATTAAACTGAGTTCCAACAAAGATTGTTCCTAAAACACCATTTAAATTATGGAAATGTTGAAAACTGAGTTTGCGGCATATGCGCATTTAGGGATACCCGTCTGAAGTGAAAATTTATAATCCACAAGAGAAAAAGCTGGACCTAATGATCATTAATGGGTATTTCATTGGATATGCTGAAAGGTCTAAAGGTTACAGATTTTATTGTCCATCTACAACCCTAGGATTGTGAAATCAAGAAATGTAAAATTTCTTAAAAATGACTTGAATAGTGGGAGCAATCAAACCAAGAATATAATTTCTGAGAATGATCATTCAGAATCTCAACCTTCTATCTCAAGTGATAGATTGGTTATTGTTCACAACACCCTTCAAGTACAAACTGGTGTTGAACAACCAATCGTTGAAGTTAAACAAGCTGCTGACGACATTCCAGCAAATCAGGTAGTTGAAGAGTTGCCAAGAACTTTTGAACAATGAGTTAAATCACATACTTCTCAAGAAGATGATGGTATAACATTAAGAATATCTATTAGATCAAAGAGATCAAGAATTCTTGATGATTATATTGCGTATCTGCAAGAATCCAACTACAACATAGGAGCTGAAAATGATCCTAAGTCCTTTTCACAAGCAATGAGTTGCAAAGAATTAGAATTATAGTACAATGTCATGTAAGAATATATGAATTCTATGAAGAGTAACGGAGTCTGAGATCTTGTTGAATTACCTAATGGTGTAAAAGTCATTAGATGTAAATAGGTCTTTAAGACAAAGAAATACTTATTAGACAACATTGAGAAATATAAGCCAAGATTCGTTGCTAAAGGATTCACTTAGAAATAAAGAATGGATTACATAGAGACTTTCTCTCCTGTATCTAAGAAAGATTCCTTGGCGTTATTTTGGCATTAATAGCTCATTTTGACTTGGAGTTGCAACAAATAGATGTGAAAACGATATTTCTCAATAGAAATCTAGATGATGAGGTTTACATAAAATAACCTAAATGATTCTCCTTTAGTAATGGTGAGCAATTGGTTTGCAAGCTCAAGAAATTTATATACGGTTTAAAACAAGCATCCCGCCAATAGTATTTGAAATTTTATAATGTAATTTCTTCATTCAGTTTTGTAGAAAATATTATGGATCAACGTATATATCAGAAGGTCAGTGGGAGTAAAATTTATTTTCTTGTTCTATATGTGGATGACATTTTGCTAGCAATCTATGATAAGGGTTTGCTTTATGAGGTGAAACAATTCATCTCTAAATATTTCGATATGAAAGATATGGGTGAGACATATTATGTCATTAGCATAAGATCTATAGAAACAAATTTCGATGCATCTTGAGTCTATATCAGGAAACCTATATTAATAAAATTTTAAAGAGATTTCGGATGAAAGATTGTTTATCAAGTGTAATTCTCATTGTAAAGGGTGATAGGTTCAATGTGAACTAATGTATGAAGAACGACTTTGAAAGAGAACAAATGAAGAACATTCTATATGCTTTTGCTGTCGGAAGCCTAATGTATGTTCAAGTCTGCACAAGACCTGACATTGCATTTATTGTGAAAATGTTGGGACGATATCAGAGTAATCCAGGTTTGGACCACTAGAGAGCTGTAAAGAAAGTAATGAGGTACTTTCAAGGAACCAAAGACTACGTGCTTATGTATAGACGGACGGACAATCTGGAAGTAATTGGTTACTCAGATTCTGACTTTACTGGTTGTGTTGATTCGTGCAAATCAACATCAAGATACATTTTTATGATAGCCAATGGAGCTGTATCATGGAGGAGTGCCAAGCAGACCTTAACTGCCACTTCAACTATGGAAGCCGAGTTTGTATCTTGTTTTGAGGCTACTTCACATGGTATATGATTTAAGAGTTTCATTTTTTGACTTAAAATTATGGATTCTATCTCTAGGCCATTGAGAATGTATTGCAACAATTCAACTGCTATTTTTATGGATAAGAATAACAAAAATTGGAGTCGAAGTAAACACATCAACATTAAGTATTTAGCCATAAAGGAACATGTTAAAGAAAAGAAAGTGGTCATTGAGCACGTCAGCACTGAGTTGATGATCGCTAATCCTTTGACTAAGGGCATGCCACCGTTGAAACTCAATGATCATGTAGTGAATATGAGACTTGGTTTCATTACGTAATTCTTCATTGTATGGACAATGTTATTTTAATGAAATTCTTAGTTATTGTGATTTTTTCTCATATTTATGTGCACATTAATTTAATTTTGAGAAAATTCATCTATATTGGACCAAGAATAAATATAGGGTTTATTCATTAAGAAATTGTTGCCACATAAATGATAATATTTAAGAAATAAATACATAGCAATACATGGAAGGTAATACTCATCATTAGAGGAATTATCGCCATGATTCATGTATTTATTACTTAATACAGATTATTGATGGGTTTAAAATGAGACATTAGATTAGAAGTGTAAACCAAGTGAGAGTTAGCTCTCTGGTCGTGGCCATGGACTGTTTCTAATGGAGAACCGTCCGCAGGAACGAGTCTTAAGCTCCTGTTTTTCTTAGGAGTTCTTGAAGTGGTCCACAACTTCCCTCCGAATCTCCACTATGTTCATAGAATAGTTGGAACGTTCCCCATGATCAATTGAAGTTGTCGAAAACTGACAAGTAGCCAATGAAAGCTTGATAGAAGATTGGTTATAAATACTCTGGTTTGGTCCCCAAATTCAATTACTTAATCTCATTTAGTCTTACACCATCTAAATAGAATTAATAGAGTTTTGAAAGTGCCAAAATAGAGAGAAACGGTGAGAGAGTGTGAGTAAACATCATTGGCTGGAGGTACGTTTTCCTAGACATTTAAGTTTTCGATTCTTTTAAGTGTTTAATTCCGCATTAAGAATCAGTATTAAGCTTTCACTACATCCATGCGTAGTAAGTATCAATTTGAAAAATTATTTCATGAATGATTTTTCTCTCATCCCACTTTCATTATACACTATTTAAAATGTGGCATCTTTTCACCCTTAATTGATGACTAAACCAGAGCCACCAAATTGAAAAAAATTAGAAAGAATAATGAAAACACGCACAACACTCGGCTGTAATTAGGATAACTAGCTAGACCAGATCAACCATTTATATATAGAAATTAAGAACAAATTAGAAATTAAATATCATGGGGTTCGTCATCATTTTACCCTTTTTCCATTTCTAGCAATTTATGATTACTAGTATACGTACCCAGTTTTAAGACTTCTGCTAGTTTTATCTGTATATTGTCGAATATTTCAGGCGTACTGGATAGTCGTCCAGCTCGAAGCATTCATGAACATACAGTACTGACTGCAAGCTAGTGTGTGAGTCAGTGAGAGAGGGTTTGAAACTATGAAGGGAATAGGCCGGCTTGCAGTAATCTGCTTATTTATAGAAGCATATTTCACAACCTTCTAACACTCTATATATTTTTTTTAATTTTTATTATTTTTTTCTTTTATCAAATATTTATTATATGAATAATGAATAAAAAATTTGAAATAATTTAAAAATAATAAACTCAAAAAAAATATTAAAAAATTTAAAATTTTTAAAAAAATATGATATATAAAATATAAAATGTGGTGAAGGTTGTATAGTAAAATTCTTTATAAAATTAGCTTTAAAAGTTGACTTATATCACTAGCTAATCATATCAATGTACAAGCTGGTAATTTTATTAATTCTTTTTGAACGTGCACGCAGTACCAAGCAATATTAAGGCTTGTGTGATATATAAATTCTTCTTAATTCATCTCAATTTATCATTATAATTTTTTTAAATTTTAATATAAAATATAATAAATTAATTTTTTCAAATTCTAAAATAATAATAATATTAAAAAATAATATTCTAATAATATTTTATAATCTCAATTCAACTCAGTTTAACATCTAAATACAGCTTAATTTTCTTTCTGATCAAAATATATATATTCATTTACTTTTTTTAAAAAAAATGAAAATATCCATTTATTTGATAGTACAACTGCCTAAAACTAAAAATTAGTCAGTTTTCTAGAAATTCAAATGTAGAATTTAACAAGTGAGTGCGTTTAGTACTCTAATTATTTTTAACTGTTATGAAAATTGAAAACTTGATTATAGAATAATCAATTAAGTTGATATATATATATAATTAATTTCTCTATTTTGAAGTAAATTAACCATAAATATGAAGAAAATTATTGAGCTAAAATAATTATCTGTTTATAATTTATTTGGTTAAATTGGCTTAAAATAATCTATTTTCTTTTGTTTAAACAAACAACAAAAGTCCGTGCGAATACGTACGTCGTACATAAATAAGAATGATCGGAAAAGTAAATTCACGTAAAAGATACATGACCTCCACATTATCGATATGATAATAATTAAGAACATTCGAATTCGAATTCGAATTTGAGATTTTTTCAATTTGATATTATTTTTCATACTTGATTTAATATTCTTTAGCCACACCAGCTAATGGATCGAATATATTTTAACTATCTTTATAAATCAATCACATAAATATAAATGCACTAAAAAATATAAATCACAGTAAAACAAATTCAAAAAGAAAAAATTTATTCGTCATTTTCATACACTATACTTTTTTTTTCATATGAATAATGAGTAGAAAAATTCAATAAATTTAAAAAAAATAAAAAAAATAAAAAAATGTGATAATATAGTATATGAACACAGTATTGTTACATACAATCGGCGTGTGCAACTGCAGCGTAACCGGCTGATGTCATCTGACAGAAAATTAAAAATAGAAAAATAAAAAGAGAAGCTATCGATTGAAACTCGGAGTTTGATATTTTGCATTTCACATTTGAAAAGCTAGTAAGAAAACTGAGAAGAAGTAGAAGAAAGCTGAAGGAATTTTTTGCATTTGAGAAGCCATTGCATTTTGCACTAAAAAGAAAAGCAGAAGAAACATAATATTAGTGGAAAGGAAGAAGAAAAATTTTTTGTTGGGCATTTCAAAAAGAAACTTTACAACCTGGTTCCGTGAGGGCTTTTCGACGAAAAGGGAGAAGCCATTTGAGAAGAAAAACGCCCAAATCCAATTCCATGGAAAGGAAGAAGATAAACCTACTCGCGCTCTGCTTTCTTCTCTATACTTCTAGTAGCCAAGAGCACAACAACTAGCTTGGCTTCTGCATAATCTGTGATCTAGAACATATGTGCAATTACCTATTTTTTAGTTGCAAAAACCCAAGGGCGAAGGCTGTGAAAAATAATGCTTTTTTAATGTCTAAATGAAGCGACCAAACGTTTGTTAAAGAGAGATGATTGCATTATGGTCAGAGCTGGAATTCCAACAAATCAGGAATTCCAACAAGCTCGATACACCACTTCGACAAATTCTTTTGCAATAGCTTCAATGGAACCAGCTCTAAATCTATGAATTTTAGATGCAATTACATCAATGGGGACTTAGGGTTAGGAAGAAGGGATGAACGGAAGAAAGAAGAAAGTTTACACCAAAAAAAAAAAAAAACTTAGAATTTGCTTACAAAAAGCTTACGGAAAGGAAGTTAAAGAAAAAACTTAGAAAAAAACTTACGGAAGGAAGAAACTTAGAATTTGCTTACGAGAAGGAAGCTTAAGGAAAAAAACTTCGAAAAATTTTGGAAGAAAGCTTACGGAAGGAAGAACAAAGCAAATTTACTTTCATCTCCTTGCTGTGTAGAAAATTGAGAACGAAACACACCGTTTTATTTATCTGATGTGGCGATTACTATCCGGTTGTACTGGCAGGTTGTATTCAGCATTTTTTATATGAAAATTATGAGCAGCAAAACTCAAAGGCATTGCAAGAATTCAGGCTTAGTTTGTTTTCAGGAAACATCTCATCTTATCTCATTTCATCTCATTTCATTATTATAACTTTTTCAAATCCTCACACAAAATAAAATAAATAATTTAATTTTTTCAAATCTCAAAATAAAAATAATATTAAAAAATATATTCTAATAATATTTTATTCAATTTTTTAACTTTAATCTCATCTCATCTCATCTCATTTCTGAAAACAAATGAGCCCTCAGACAACAAAGCAAGTTAGCCCAACACCCCGCATCGCACTCGTGCCCACATTAAACAGCAGCCCCAAACCAGCAATAAATGTCTCAGATTCTCTTATAAGAGCATCTTCGTTAGATTAGTTAAATTTATTTTTAAATTTTAAATAATATTACATGAATTTATATTTGTCTAGTCTATTTAAATTCAATCTCCATATTAGATTATCAATTTATTCTCTATAAAGAATAAAATATTATTAATTTAATAATTTATCTATTTAATTTATTTTTATCACATTTCGTAATTAATATTAAAAAAGTATTATTAAATATTAATAATAATTATATTCTAATTATATTGTAAATGTTAAATGTTAATTATATTATAACTAATTTAATTTATTTGCTTAGAGTGAGAAAATAGTATTTTAATGTTTATTGAATAAATTATGGTTAGCTATATTTGATGAAGTACAGTAGTTGAAATTCAAATTATTTTTGACACAGATTATCTAAATTTTAATCATCCTTCAACTTTAGTCAATGCAATAAGAATACTCTAAGAACATTCTCATCCATTCCCTATAATATTTCTTAGAATTTGGTTAGAAATCACACTTTTTATAATTTTTTTTTTAAATTTTACTTATCTTTAAAAAAATATCCTACATTCTATTAAAATAGAATAATTTAGGATGTGTACAGTTATTCTCTAAATTATATCTTAAAATCAAAACTTAATTTAGAAAACCGTACGTAGATGATTAGTTTAGAGGGAATGGGATGAGAATGCTATTCGCTTTTCATTCTTTTTTTCCTATAATTTGTTGAAGGATTAGTTTTAGGGATGCGGATGGGATGCTATAGAGAAGACGTGACCTCCTCGTCACTCATTCAACAGTACCAGCATTTGTTTCTCCCTCCTCTCGCCTCTTGAAATTTCTTCTAGCAACACCTTTCTCCCTGCCCTCCATTTTTGTCTCTGATCCATTCTAAGACCCATTACCTGGTTTCCACCAAACTATGGATCTAGCCCCAGAAGAGCTCCAATTCCTAAAACTCCCAGATATCCTCAGAGAAGCAGTCGCCATCCCCAAACATTGCCCAAATACCTTCTACCTCATCACCCTGACCGTTATCTTCCCTCTCTCATTTGCCAGCCTAGCTCAGCCTCTCTTCGCCGACTCACTCTTAGCTCACCTCCAGACTTACCCAAAAGCCGACCCGTCCCAGACCAGCCATGAAACGATCCTCCTCCTTCTCTTCCAGTTCTTCTACCTCAGCTTCCTTTCTGCCTTCTCCCTTGTCTCCACCGCCGCCGTTGTCTACACTGTCGCCACCCTCTATTCCTCGAAGCCCGTCTCCTTCTCCTCCACAATGTCTGCCATTCCCAAGGTCTTCAAGCGCTTATTCGTAACATTTTTCTGTGTTTCTCTTTTGTTGCTGGCCTACAATTTTGTGCTCTTTACTTTCTTGGTGATAATAGCCACTGCTACCAGTGGCAACCTTTTGCTTTTTCTTTCTGCGGTGGCCGTCCTCTTGCTCTTTCTTGTTGTTGATGTCTATATCAGCGCCTTGTGGCAACTGGCCAGCGTGGTGTCGGTGCTGGAACCGGTACACGGTTTCGCCGCAGTGAAGAAGAGCCGTGAATTGCTGAAGGGGAAGACTCGTTACGCCTTTACGCTCGTTTTCCTAATTTTGGCAACGTGCTTCGTTATTGGGGTCGTGTTTGGCTTGGTGGTGGTGAACGGAGGGAATAATTATGGGGTTTATGTGAGGATTGTGGTGGGTGGGTTCTTGGTGTGTGTTGTGGTGATTGTGAATTTGGTGGGGTTGTTGGTACAGAGCGTGTTTTACTATGTTTGCAAGAGTTATCATCATCAGGGGATTGATAAGAACGTTTTGCATGATCATCTTGGGGAGTATCTCTGAAGAGCAGCATTCAAATGGAGAATTTGGAAATCTGAGATGGGGGCGAGCAACCTGAAAAAGATGAATTCGCGTGTGAGTTCATGAGCACTAAATTATATGTAACTTTATAAATTTTATATTTGCGGTTATAGGAATGGATATTAAAGTAAAGAGAAATGATAGTTCTAGCCATACTTGCATAAACGTCGTACAATTATTTTGAAAAAAATGAATAAATATGGAATCTATATAAAAATAATAAAACAATAAAACTTATTCTTTTTCAAAACGATTGCACAATATTTATGCACTCTACGATTACATGTAGTCTTTTGATTAGAAATCACATTTTTTATAATTTTTTTTAAAAATTTTATTTATCTTTAAAAAATCTACTACATTTAATAGAATAATTTAAGATGTGTACAGTTACTCTCTAAATTATATCTTAAAATCAAAACTTAATTTAGAAAACCGTACGTAGATGATTAGTTTACATGGGATGAGAATGTTGTTCGCTTTTCATTTTTTTTCCTATAATTTGACTAGGGATTAGTTTTAGGGATGCGGATGGGATGCTCTAAAGAAGATGTGACCTCCTCGTCACTGATTCAACAGTACCAGCATTCTTTCCCCCCTCCCCTCGCCTCTTGAAATTTCTTCTGGCAACACCTCTATCCCTCCATTTTTTGTCTCTGTTCCATTCTCAGACCTTAAGAGCACTCTCAATTATTTTTGTATTATACAAAAAATATAAATAATTTAAAGAATTCTTTTAAAAAGAAGCTCCATCCGAATATATAAAATAAATTATAAAATACAATTAGCTACAGTACTCCACTACATGTAATAGATACTGTTCATCCTGTAAAATTTTTTTTATTGTTGATATTTCATTTACTCCCTATTTTTATTTACTTTGATTTTTATCATGTAAGCAAATTTTTTTTATTGTTTATCATTTAAAACACATATATTTCATTTTCTTCTAAAAAATATCTTGAAATTATTTTTAAACTAATTTTTTCATATTTGATTTTATTTTTAATTTTTATTGACTTATATATTTTTGTTTTACTTGTATAAGACTGAATTATTTTACATTGTATATAAAAATAAATTGCAAATATAAAAAAATATATGGATATTGTAAATTTATTGATAGAAATGAAATATTTAAAAAGAATATTTAAATGATATAGAGAAAAAATAAATAAATTGATGAATGATATATTGTAAAAGTTAATATGTAAAATAGAAAAAATAAATTTTGATAATATATTTTAAAAGATAAATAAACAATCCATTGGAGTGCTCTTAGCATGTATCCACCAAACTATGGATCTAGCCCCAGAAGAGCTCCAATTCCTAAAACTCTCAGATATCCTCAGAGAAGCGGTCGCCATCCCAAAACATTGCCCAAAGACCTTCTACCTCATCACCCTGACCCTTATCTTCCCTCTCTCCTTTGCCAACCTAGCTGACTCTCTCTTCACCCACTCACTCTTAGCTCACCTCAAGACCTACCCACAAGCTGACCCGTCCCAGACCAGCCATGCATCGACCATCTTCCTACTCTTACCGTTCTTCTACGTCATCTTCATCTGTGCCTTCACCCTTGTCTCCACCGCCGCCGTTGTCTTCACTGTTGCCTCCCTCTATTCCTCGAAGCCCGTCTCCTTCTCCTCCACAATGTCTGCCATTCCCAAGGTCTTCAAGCCCTTGTTCGTAACATTTTCCTGTCTTGCTCATTTGATGTTTGCTACAATTTTGTGCTCCTTACTTTCTTGGGGATAATAGCGACTGATGCCCGTGGCTGCCTTTTGCTGTTTCTCTCTTTGGTGGCCATCATCGTGCTCTTTCTTGTTGCTGATTTCTATTTCAGCGCCTTGTGGCAAGTGGCCAGCGTGGTTTCGGTGCTGGAACCGGTACACGGTTTAGCCGCAGTGAAGAAGAGCCGCGAATTGCTGGAGGGGAAGACCCGTCATGCCTTCGCGCTCCTTTTCCTATATTTGGCGACCTGCTTGGTTATTGACGTCGTGTTTGACTCGGTGGTGGTGCACGGAGGGAACAATTATGGGGTTTTTGTGAGGATTGTGGTGGGTGGGTTCTTGGTGCGTGTTGTCGTGGTTGTGAATTTGGTGGGGTTGTTGGTACAGAGCGTGTTTTACTATGTTTGCAAGAGCTATCATCATCAGGGGATTGATAAGAACGCTTTGCATGATCATCTCGGGGAGTATCTCTGAAGAGCAGCATTCAGATGGAGAATTTGGAAATCTGAGATGGGGTTGAGCAACCTGACAGAGATGAATTCGCGTGTGAGTTTATGAGCACGAAATTATATGAACTTTATAAATTTTATATTTGTGGTCACACGAATGGGTATTAAAGTAAATAGAAATGATAGTTATCTATGTAAAAGTATCGTGTAATTATTTTGAATAAAATAAATAAATATGAAATTTATATAAAAAAAATTTAATAGTAATTCTCACTCTTTTTATAAATGATTATATAATATTTATACACTCCACAATTACATGTAACCTTTTGATACGGTGCAAATTTACTGTCAAAATATATAGTACCTTTGTTGTTTGATACCAACTTCCAACAACTAGCTATTTGAGTGAGTCTTAAAACGTTTGGATGTTGAGATGAGATGAGATGAGATGAGATGATTTTAGATGAGTTGAATAAATTATTATTAAATATTATTTTTTAATATTATTATTATTATTTTAGGAGTTGAAAAAATTGAATTATTTATTATATTTTATGAGAAAATTTAAAAAATTTGTAATGATGAAATAAGATAGGTTCTCTATCGAAACAAGTTGTTTTGGATTGATCAGTTTTGGATCATTTCCGGGACCGGCGGGAGAGCTTTAGGTGCGGTTTGGAAACTGTGATGGACTTTGGAAACTCTAATACGATGCATATCTTTGTGTTCTATATATACGTTCTCTAAATAAGGTATTTTTCTGTGATCAAAGGGGGGGAAGGGTCTGATCCTTGTGGTGAGACGAGTTCACTTTCCTGCCGCATATATCATAAATATAGTTTTCTCTCTTTTCTTACCTACTATTCTGGTTCTAAAATAGTTTTTGATGTTTATTACTTCAATGGTTCTTATCTTCTTTACATGGATTCCACTTTATTGTTGCTGTGATGTTTGCCTGGTGAAGTTCAAAGCTAAATCTGCTAACACAAAGATCTGTTCATTGGATTTTCTCTCTTTATATTGTTTGAGACACTCTTGGAGATATGTTGTGATCAATTATCATTGATCAGGGAGAGTAATTTAGGCTATACATTGTGATGGATTTGGAAATTTGTTGTTATTGTTGTTTTAGACTCCACGATTATCTACAGACTACAATAGTTTTTGATTGGAAAATTGAATTGCATCCATTGACACATATGGCAGAACAAAATAATACTTCATGTTATAAACGAGAGAATTACATTCATGTCTTGAGCTTTTTTTTAGTTTTTTACATCCACAAAGGAATTACACAAAATAACCTACAAACTAACATGGTCTTATCTGATATGTTAGATCTAATTTATAATAAAAATAACTTTACAATCTAACGAATCACATCAAGCCCTATCAATTTGTGAAATTGTTTTGATGTAATCACTCTGTGACTTAAGTATTTACTTTTTTTTATAAGTACTTTTGAGTTGAGTTTTGATACAAGCATGGGAATTTATTGTGAAATCTCGGGCTGACGCCGAAGCTTTTGACACTGTTTATTACTGTTCACATCTCCGTTTGCTGAAATGATAACTACATAAGCTGTTACAGCTTGCTCTTAGGGATCCCAACTGGTGCAGCTCTAGACCTCCTTTCCACTGCCCGAGAGTACTGTTTCACTGCTTCTTTGGGCAGTTTGCGGGAATGGCTCAGCCAGTCTCCTCCATCAACCACTAGGGTTGTTCCATTAATGTATTTTCCTAAAAGCACAAGACCATAATACTCGCAGTGAATGGCAACATCAGGGAAAAAAACAAAAGAAAATGAAAGAAAAATGAGAGGAATTTTCGTCCTAGCTTTGTCCAAAATCTCAACATTTTCCGTAGTTTATGGAAGCATCAACTGTTTTCTGGAATGGAGTCTTTACGTACAATTATCTTTATCGCAATTGAATGTGTCCATGATGTCATTTTTGAAAATATCAAGTACTATCGTTTGCATACATATATATATATAGAGAGAGAGAGAGAAATCCGAAATCTAAGAAAACAGAATGGAGTAGTTTCTAGATTTCAAGAAAAAACAGCATGGCATCTATATGCATTACCAATAACAGTCAGATTTGAATTCAGAAAATACACATATAAATTGCAGATAAGGCACGTCTAAAACCGTTCGTAGTCTTTTGGCAACGTTTCAATAGCACGGAATGCTACATTTATAAAGGAATTACATAAAAAAATCTTACAAACTGATGTGGCTTCATCTGATCCATTAGATCTACTTATAATAAAAGTAACTTTACAATCTGATGAATCACATCAAACTATGTCAGTTTGTGAGATTACTTTTGTGCAATTACTTTGTGATTAGAGTATTTTCCTATCTAAATTCTTACCTAGGATAATAACAGGATTCAATTCATGGACATCTGGAACGCTTTGCATCACGTGATTCAATTCTTGACATCCCTTACAGTTTGACGTAAGAATGATTTAAATAAAACATTTATAAATACCCGAAAATCTTTAGCCCAGCATACATGCAGTTCTAGCTCAAGAACGTAAAAACGTGTTTTTGCAGATTGGAAAAGTTCAATATCTCAACACCAAGGAGGGTGCTAAAAACAATAGTTGGGTATTTTCTAGATCAGATATTGGAATCGGAAAGTTACGTGGTCTTTTGTGCACTGATTGTTGGGAACTTCCTTATTTACGCGTGTAATTTCATTGTTTATTTTTGGTGTAAATGGTAGTTCCTCCACCTTAGTAGGATATTGCAATAAAATTGTCCTCCTTTTAAAAAAAAATATATCAGTAAATAACTAGTAGCCACATAGAAGTGGAAAATACATTGCAGAAAGAGTAAGAACAACACCGATGTATAAATCATCAATATCACTAATCTGTATATTCTGTTCCTGGTTTCTGCTCCGAGCAATTGAGACTAGTAAACAATCCATCCTCATTGGAACTAGACCTTTCAAACACTTCACAGAATTCTTGAAGCCTGGGGTAAGGATTTCAAAAAGGAGGTAACAACCTCTATCTATGGATGAACGTAGAGTTCCAACTGGGTTTATCTAGACATTTCATACCTCCATAAGAAGTTACAAAGAGATCCATCACAATCAACATACCTATACCCAAGAGATAATATCGCTACCCAATTCCACAAGCAAATCTCTTTACACGTACTAGGTGATAATGGCAGAGAAAATGTCTTTATTTTTTATTTTTTAAATGTGGAAACCTGGTAAACTTGCTAAATCAGCTCAAGGAACAATCTTTAGAAACCTTTACATTTAATATTGGGTTTAAAAATATAGATTCAAGAGTTAATAAATTTATTGGTACTTAATGCATGGAATACACTAGGATCGTATAACTGTTTGAGAGGACTCTGTATTCTGCTCTTCATTCAACATTGTCAATCAAGTTATCAACTCCATTAAAGACCTGGGTGGGAGAGATGGCAATACCCAAGGCTCTGTGGTGGACTGGATCGTGTGAGTATATTGCATAGGTATGCCTTATTCCTACATTGTAGCTATATAAGTGATTGCAAGGAGTCTCGACAGTGACTAGTCTTTTGATGCATAGTATGGACATGGTTAGCACTACTCTTGGTCGTGGCAATAAAGAGTTATATGGGTAAGTGCTAATCCAATATTGGGTGTTTATTTAGAACTGTAATGTATAAATGATTACAAGGAAGCCCTAATACTGGCTGGTCCTTTTGTTGTATTGGGCAAACATTGCTAAGGCTTCACAAATGGTATTAGATTCAATCTAATAACCCGGTATGACACAAGGGCACTGGAACATAATATGGATCCAGATGAAGATGTTAGCAATTTTGAGAGGAAGAGATTGTGATACATGAAAGCGGTATGATTAGATTGAGCAGATTGTGAAGCAGTTATTTAGGGATATGCTATAAATTATAATCAGGTATGTAGTCCAATCTCAATTCTAGTTGAAGGTATACGTGTTAATTGAACTACTATTACAATAGAAAGAACTAGCTCATCAGTAAGACTCTTATGATCCTTAAGATTGTTTTAGACGGTTGCACCAGCTTTTCAGTCCGGAAGTTTTATAAATAGGATATAATTCCATAACCTTCTATGCGAACATGACACTACTTTACTTTTAAAAAGAAGAGTATACATGTACATCAACATATACATAATCACACATCAAATAGAGGGAAAAAGGAAGAAAAATAGAGAGAGAGAGAGAGAGAGAGGATGGCATTATTTAGTAAGTTAGATTACTAACCCGCATCGGATGCAAGATAAAGAGCAGCCATAGCAATATCCCATTTCTCTCCCAGTTTCAATAAAAGTACGTTCTCACTTTTTTTGCTTCTTATTTCCTCAGGTGCAAGTTTACTAAAGCCAGGAGTGTCTTTGATGGGTCCTGGTGCAATCCCATTGACTCTGATGTTGTAATCTGTCCCCCATTCTAATGCCAAACTTCTTGTAATGCTATCAACAGCTGCCTGATAAAAAGAAAAGGATGTTAAGTCATTGGATACAATTCATAAGTAAAATTATTAACAAACTCGCAAACCTCAATGTACAAACCTTAGCGGCAGATACATGGATTTGATACCAAGTAGCTGTATAATGCAATGTTGCACTTATGTTTATGATTGTTCCACCAACAAAATGGTCTTTCCCTGGTCCCCCTTTCTTGAGGTACTTAAGTGCTTCGTGGCACATTGTAAAAGTACCAACAGAATCTATGTCAATTACTGCAGAAAACAATAAAACAAAGAAACGTTCACCATAACTCTAAGACCATTCAATGAGCTGAGAATCCTGTGAGGATATTACAAAATTATTGTAGAGGGGCTTCATTTGATATAAAAAATAGGTTGCAATTATCGACTCAATTTACAAGAAGGATCATCAAATGGTGTTTTTCCACCATGTTCAGACAGAAGTTGGTATGAAAATCCATTTGTGTGGAATTTGATATAAATCAGTTTTACAGATGTCATATATCAATTCTTGGACTTATTTCTCAAAAGAAGTTCTACAGTTGTCCCTGTTTTTGAATGACTGCATGGTTTCTATAATAGTAGGTTACAATAGTTTTCATTGTCTGTTACGAAGTTCACAACCTGCTTTATAATAGTGGCAACTTAAATCAATTTAAGCAACTTAGCTTAACTTCTAGGATATTAACAAGGGTCCAACATGTTCTTATATAAGGTAAAACCTGTTCGAAAGCCATTAGGGGATAGATCTTCTGCCGGTACAAGGAAATTGCCAGCTGCAGCATTCACAAGAATGTCAAGCTTGCCAAAATGCTTGATAGTTGATTCCAGAACTCTAATTGCATCTTCTCTTTGGCGAACATCTCCCTCAAGTCCAATAGCCTGTAACGAAAATGATAAACTTGTTTCAGCTCTGTAGTCATGAAACCATAAATCACCATCCAACTAAATGGAAGCATACTAGTAACACTGTAATATATTTTAAGCAGAAATCAGGTGTAAAATTTCTACAGGCTAGAGAACAAAAAGAATATTGTCTCCAAAGCCCGAGCTATTAAGTTGAGAGGAACAATTATTACGTGGACATATTATGCTCCATACCAACTCATGTAGGACTCTTCTGGCACTCCTTTTATGTGTAGGCCTAACAGAAACTGAAGAAATCCCATCAAGATAGATGAGCCCAACCAACCTGAGGCTGGTGTCCAAGAACATACCAAAACCAGGCAATGAAACCATTATGAGCATCCAGTACTAAAGCTGAAAACTGCTATATTGAGAGCCAAAGGGTATGCATGTAACCATTGGTGGGACTTTTCTAACACCACCTCTCACGACTAAAATTGAGAATGTATGACGAGCACGTAATTGACACGCACAAACACTTGAAACCTTTTTTTTTTTATGAGTCAAACACCTGAAATCTTCTTTCGTGTGCAAACTCGCCATTGAGACATTAACTGTGAACCAAACAATATATAGGCGCCTTGCGAATGCAAAACAGAGAAAACCACCAAAGCAGGATCATAGGATTCGAACCAGGCCCCAATACCATATTAAAGTTACTCAACAGAGAAATTTAAGCAATCACAAAGTGGGCGAACAACGCATGTTAAGGACGCATTAAAACGTACTTGCATTTGATCCTTTACGTTTGCAATGAAAGATACAAGACAAACTCAGTTGACTTGAGCAAAATCCCATTACAGACTAGTGAGATTAAAGAATATAATGCAGAAGTAAGAGAAAATATACAGGAATTCCATGAGATTGAAGGGAGGCAACGGCATTTTCAAGGACGTGCCGGCGGCGGCCCATGATGGCAATAGAGGCTCCGTGTATGCCCAGCTGATACGATATCTCGTACCCAATTCCCGATCCTCCTCCTGTCAACAGCGCCACCTTCCCCTTCAATACGTCAGCCTTGAATGGGGACTCCATTGCCATGCGTTCTTGTGGACGTGGGTGCCTGTTGAGAAAAAAAGCTCGTTTCTTTGTGATCGAGTTGACTTGGGAAATGGCAAAGACGAAATAAAAACATATCTACAGGCAATCGTATCTTGAGATCTTGGGGTCCACTCCAGTCTCCAGGGATTTAGGATCGAACCAGTAACATTTTTTCTTGGTATTTTTTTTTTCTACAACATCGTGGAAGTGGAAACTGATTGAAGCAATTGTTGAGGTCCCCGCCAATATCTACCGTCCTGTTTTTAATTATACTATTAATTACCGTTTATAACAGCAGGTTGAAAAAGGCCAATGGAAACGGCTTTACATGGGCCACCTCCGGAAGAGCTTTTCAAAGATGGTCCGGCCACCCATTTTTTTAAAGGAATGGGTTAAGAATTCTTATTCATTCTTATATTTAGGTCGTATTTAGATATTGAACTGAATTGAATTGAATTAAGTTGAAATGATAAATTATTATTTTTTAATATTATTATTATTTTAAAATTTAAAAAAATTAAATTATTTATTATATTTTGTGTTAAAATTTAAAAAAATTGTAATAATAAATTGAGTTTGATTTGATTTTCAAACGTACCTATTCTTTTCTTTTAAACCTATATTTTGACAACACAATTGTTGTCAAATTACTTTATTACTATTTATATACAGCTCATTATTATTCACAAATAATCTAAAATACATTGAACATCTAAACGGAGCTTTATACTGTTTTGTGCTTACTATGATAATTATTTCATTCCATGTAAAATCTTTTACTAATTTGTTACTTTGAACGTTTGAGAAAACCCTTACATTCACCATAGCTATAAGACAAAATGAAGTTTTTTTTTTTTTTTTGAGAAAAGCATATTGCATTTATTAATAACAGATATTATAAACTTGACCTAAAACATACATTACAAGCCAACTACAACATTAATAACTCTTCAGTACACAACTGTCACTGACATGGTCTAGTCTAAGTTACAAAGCTCTACAGACCTAAAGTTTAAGAGACAGCACAACTCTATCCAAGAAAGAGTTAACCAAACCACATACTTCGTCTAAGACAGAATAAATGACACACTCTATGGACAAAAGTCTTAGAGACTGTTTTTTTTTCCTAAAATAAAAGACATTACAGAAATTAAAACTACATGAAAAAATAATGTATTATATCTTGAAAAAATATATATCCGCATTTTCAACATTGGAGGAAAATAAATTACAAAAACAGCGACTGTGATAGCGCGTGAGTGTCACACGCCACCCTAAAGATATGGCAGTCGGTCAGGTCTGAAGTAACCGGTGATCCTGAACTCAGAAAAGTCGCACACGGCGTCAAAAGGGCATCCTTAGTAGTGGCGTGTGGGTTTCACGTGCATCCTTTGGACTACGCGTGTGGCTTACGCGCTATTTCGTTCAGCAAAATTCTTGGCCCGTCTGAAGGATCGGCTCCTTGGAAAGCTTGTGGAGGTGCGTGGTAATCGTTGGATCTCGGAGAGCAATAGATCAGCCTTCCTCCATAATTAGCCTTGAAAAAACACAAAAAAAAAATGAAAAAGAAAATGAGAAAACTAGAGAGGAGAAGACAAATGAAGTTAGGTCCTCCCTTTGGCATCGACAGAGAGATATACCGAACAGACTGGCTATTTCATCTTCCAACTACACTGGACTAAAATTAAATCAAAGCCCATATTCTATACACTGCCCTATAAGAGTGGGCTTATGGGCTTGCAACCGAGGTGACTTAAAATCTGTCTAAATTTATCTTGCTCAACTACAATACATGACTGTTTTTCAACTATTTTTTTTTTTTTTTTGGTAAGAAAATGCTAAACGTAATTAAAAGAAAAACTTATAAAAAATTTACTTGTCCACTTATCAGTTATTTATATGATAAAAAGTATACAATTTAAAATTCAAAATTTAGATTTCAAAAGAAAACTAACAAAATGAGTATTATAAGTAAAAGTAAATACATGTAGTACTACTCTTTTGTTAATTTTAGAGCTCGTTTGGATATATAAATCATCTCATCTTATCTTATCTTATCATTACAATTTTTTCAAATTTTCACGTAAAATATAATAAACAATTCAACTTTTTAAAATCTCAAAATAATAATAATAATAAATAATATTTTATTCAACTCATCTAAAATCATCTCTTCTCACTATCCAAACCAGCCCTTAATTTGATAAGGATTGATTTCATAAATCTTTTTCAGCCAATCAACATCGGCCTCGTTTATCAGGTAATAAATTAGAACAAATGTTCAAACTCAAATTTTCCTTTAGATGCTGATGCTGATGCTTATGAAGAAAAGGAGGTACGTAGGACCCAAAGGCCGAAACAAGAAGTCCAAACTCATTGCCAACTGCAAATTAAATAGGACAAACATTTAAATAAGCATATGGACCATCCATTATTCTATTCTATAATAATCTCGTGAAAATTACACACCTAGATAGCTCCACACAGCATCTATATACGGTTTACTTGTACCACACTCCAAGGCAACTTAACTATCTAAAATGCGATAAATCCTGCAAACCCTTTTTTTCTACCCCTTGAATACGACTATGAAAATGATTTCCTATGTCTTTGGAATTTGTTTTCCTACTTTGAAAACTAACACCTAAGTTGAAACTAGCGATTATTTAGATATTATTAGAATATTATTTTTTTAATATTATTATTATTTTATAATTTAAAAAAATTAAATTATTTATTATATTTTATGTAGAAATTTGATAAAATTATAATGATGAGATGAGATGAGATGAGATGAAATAAAACACTTTTACTATCCAAACGGAGCTTGATGGATCCTTTAAATATGTAAAATATTTCATAATTCTGTGAATAATAATGAAATGATTTTATTTAAAGTGTCGAATGAAAAAAAGAAAAAAAAAAGCAAAATGTCAATGCCGAATGACTTCATAAAAGTGTTTAATTTTCTGTTGTTCCTCACGAGTTGGATTGAATTAAACCTAAAGCCTAAAGCTAATATTTTGTATGAAATGTATGTAATCGGCCTTATCAAATTCATATTTGTGCCTCGATTGGATCATAGATCATGCTTTCATGTATTGGAAAAAAAAAATAATAACAGCTACATATATTTAAAAAAAAAAAAAAAGATACAACGTGTGAATCTTATAATAATATTTAATGTTGTCTATCAAAATTTTTGAATATTTTAAATTGGGAAATGCTCCCGATTAGTTTTCCGATAGCTTTTTTCTTTTTAAGTTTATTTTTTTGACTTAGTGATTAAGAAAATATTGTTTAATAATACTGTGAATTTTTTTCTTTTTTAAAAAAATTTAAAAGTGTTAAAAAAATAATGTGAAAAAAAAACAAAGATTACTAAAAACAAAATAAAAAAACAATCGGAAAAACTTAATAGGAGCCTAAAAGGCGCTCCCTATCATTTTCCTTTTAAATTAGAGTGATAATATATGTATTTACAATTTTACTTATAATTTTACATACAAAATTTATTTTATTAATTTTATTTTTAAATTAAATTATTAAATTTTAAATTTCATATTTTTCATCATTTGATCAATAATTAATTACACATCAGCACGTATCATTATGTAAATAAAAATTTTAAATACAAATATAATTTCCTATTTTAAATCTATGTATGCATTTTTTATCGTGTTTTTATTAGACAAACAATGAATAATCTTTGTGCTGCATAAAGATAAATATAGATCATTCTAAAATCTCGAGGCAAAGAGATCAAACTTCGTGATCTAGATCAGATTTTCTTCTGATGTGTATTATATATATTTTAGTGGAAACTGACTCAGATTAAAAGTGACACCAGGACCAGCAGCAACCCATGTGTTTTCTAGGAAGCACATAAACATAATATGCTTACGGCATATTCGAGAGACTCTTCATTGGAACAGGTGTTATACGTTGGTCAGCATTAATCCATTGACAAAGTTTGGTCCAACTCCAAACCACTACGGGCGATAGAAAATGGTGTTTTTCTAGCTTCTTCCCTTCTATATATCGATCCAAATCATATTTAAAAGATAAATTAATCGCCATTTAATTAGACTCGTTTAGACAGTAAGATGAGATGAAATGAATTGAAATGATTTGTAAATAGTAATGAGATTATTAGATAAAATGAGATGAGATGATGTTATCATCTCAGTATCCAAACGGGACTATTAATTCCAACCTTCTTCAATAACATTTCATTTAAAAACTTAGCAATAACTTCATACAATTGTTGTTTATGAAATACTTATTGTTGCTTTAATAATTTTCAAGTAGATTTTATGAAATACAACTTTCCTCTTGTATAAAATTCTATAAGTGAGAGTTATCAATAACTTTTGAATACCGTCATATTTAAAAAAAAAAAAAATTCTTACAATTGCAAACGTCATCAAATATATAATTAATATAATATGTATTACAAATTATTTTTATATCTTAATTTTTATGACATTTTTATATAATATATAATATTTAAACTTCTTATATATGTGTTAAATAACGAATGTAATAAATAAATAAATGCTATCTTTTGGTATAACTACGACAAAGTTGGAGGGAGTGGGACAAAATGCTCAGCTTAATTTCTGAGTCAGATAGCTAGCAATTTCTGAGTCAGCTTATTCGCTTACGTACATGTTTTTCCTACCGATTTCATTGGATATTATATTTACGAAAACACTATTATGCTCATTTATTTTGACATCTCTATTTCGCTAGTCATTTTTTTTTAACTTAATAATTAAAGAAGTGTTTTTAAATATATTAATGTATTTTTTTATTTTTTAGATATATTTAAATATGTTAAAAAAATATGAAAAAAAAAACTTTTACAATGGACATACCACCTAGCAATCAAGTTGGAGCGGCGTAGTAGCCGCACCCTTATATTTATAAGGCTGCGTGAATCATGAGGTATGTATATACGCACGTGACTAGCTTGTGATCGATATTTTTTACACGTTTAATTTGTTGTTCTTTTTCTTTGATTTTTGGTGGTAGCGATTAAGGAAAACCCAAGAAGTGTCATTTCAGAGTTTTCTTTTCTTTGATTCTTGTAAACTAAGTGGTTACAAGATGTTAGATTAATCAATGGGTGAGAGCCCCCAAGAGTCATCCCAAATCAAACAAAAACGGCACAAGAAAAATAAAAAAGATGGATATATATGGAGCAAAAAATTTGACTCTCATGCACCCAATTTCCACAAATTAAGGAGTACGGTTTTAGCATAATTTGATAAATAGACTATAATAATGGATTGTTGATACTACATTTTGCTGGTCTGGATTGACTGAATGAGAGTTTCACGACTACTTCATCTCGATCCTTGGTTAGAGAAAACGAGAATATAGAAAAATAGCAACAGAAAGATGGGTTGATTTGCCGACGAACGATTGTCACTAACTGTACTGAAGGCGCGTATAGCTCACGCGCCACTCTTGGAAAGAAGGTAAAGGTTGATTTAAGAGATCCAAAACCACTGGTCCCAATGGTGCCACCCGTGGCGGCTTCAAACTCCCTGTGGCGAGACGACAGCATCAGAGTTTAGTGCAAATAATACAAACAAATTTTAGGGTAAAATATACACTCTCATGCTATGACGCACGTTAGCATGAAGAGCCCAGATTTCTTAATACTATATATAATTAACACAGAAACAAATTAATTGTTAGTTTTTTTAAAAAATTTCCAGGCTCTATCTTATCAGTTAAAAAAAAAATCATTGAATCGTCTGGATTCTAATTTGTACGATTCGTTTGAGAAAATTAGAACGTCTAGTATTTTAAAAATATTTTTTTGGCACCAGTACGAGGATATTCCTAAATAAATGGTTTGGTTGTAAAAGATTAACGTACGTAATTCACCAATGCAATTCCTTCTCATGCGGGAATTAAGGATCAATACATGCATGCAAGAGAGGCTCGATTGATCGGACTTATCACTTATGCATGTACGTCGCATTACTTCTAATTAATTCCCTAACTATTGCTTGTGCCAGATTATAACATTAATCATGTATGCATGCACGAGAAGAGAACCATGATCGATCGACATGCACGTACGTACAACCTGCACATGGTAGATCTAGACCACCTTCTTCTCGATCTGGATCAGCTTTTTCTTAGTACTGATCTCCAATATTTTGGTTGACTACGCTATAACATAAGTGGTTTTTGTGGGACAAAAATTTTTGTTTCGAAAATTTTTGTTCGATCAAATTGGCATAAAAAAACGTTCAAACACAAAATTTGATGGTCAAAAGTAAAATATATTTGAACGTATTGAGTAAAACATTCTATTGGACTATGATACGATAGAATGATTTTCTATGAGATGATGTACGAACATTGATTTTATGTTCGATATTATCGTTCGAACGGTTCCAAGTGTTGTTCAAATGTTTTGTATCAATATTCGATGGTTTTACTAATTTTTTTCGAACAATTTTAGGTCTTTCGAATGGTAACTATTTTATCTTACCCAATAATGAAAAACCAAATAAACATATATAATATTTAAAAAAAAAAATACATTGTAAATTGTTCAGTACCCATAAAAGTAGTCTCATAAGTACAAACTAAATAAATAAAACGATAATACTAGCATTTTTCATACAAAAATAGATTCTAGAATTTGTACGTATAATGTAAATTAGTTGCTTGGAGGTCTGAACTGTTGCATAAGCATCTACATTTAGAGTTGTTTCTCTCCTGAACTCATCTTGTTGTTATTTTTGTTGTTTCATGCGCATCTCCATATTTGCTTATTTCGCCAATTGATCCTTTAATTCATGCTGCCTTTTACTCAAATTCATTGATCTTAGAATTCGCTTCCTCTAACACTCTAAAGGTGTTGGAGGCATACCCGGAAGATGAGGAAGAGTTAGAAGGATTTACACAGTGACTCAAACTCCTCAAATATCCTGAACATGTACCCAAAACTTATGTAAAAATTTTAGCATCACTTGTTGATAAATTTTGATCTGACGCAGATTCAATACGTAGAGCAACTATTTTTTCCTACACACAAGAGAAATAATTAATTTGCCACAAATATTCAAATATGTTTAATTAAAACAATTAATAATGCTTAAATAATTTTCACGGGCATCGCGATAAGTCTACTCTTCATTACGATTAGTATGTAATGCAGCATATAATTTTTTCATATCACAATTGGTATCTGACTATTGCTGCAAGAGGTATATTTGTTGAGATATAAAGTTATTACAATATATCCAAATAACAAACTATATACAATAAAAAAATATATAAAATAGTATTATCAATTTCTTAGAGAGGAGATAGAAATATCTTGAACCTGCATGATAATAAATATTCAACTTCAATCTATTTGTTTTATTTATAGAACTTCGCTCCTGCATCGAAGTTGTAAATATTAGAAAGCAAAAATTATAAAATAGGATACGTAAAACAATTTATTTAATTTACCTTATATGATGGATCCTCAAATATGTCATAAATTTTTTTCCAATTGGAAGGTCAGACATCCTGAAAAGGATATTGGCGTGCCTCTTCCTTATTCTCAAATTTATTATAATGCTCATGACACATCGTCTTATATTTACAGAATGCATTATACATAAGTTCATCGACAGTCTTACGCTCCTCTCGCTGACCAAAATCTAGTTCGAAGTCATTCTTGAAAAAATATATACACAAACAAATTATCATTTACATATTCTATATTTTACTTACATATTAAATAATATTACAAATAATTATTTAAACATTACCAAACAACGCTTCTTGATAAACTCTTTCACATATCGGAGGACTTTCTGCAATCAAATGTGTGGAACTCATTTTCCCACAAATCTTTCAATTATGCAACCAATGGCTATAAATGTACATCTATATCATTTTTCGGTGATCTCGGACTTGGAATAAGCAAACTCATCATGAAACATTGATCATTCATATACTTCTACGTTGGTAGATTATACAACATAAGTACAATTGGCAAAGTAATATGACCAGTATTCATGTTCCTAAATGGATTAAATCCATATGTTTCAACCCAAGTCGTACATTATGAGGTTCTTCAGCAAATTATGAATATTTCATGTCAAATTCCTTCCAAAACTGAGAATCAACAAAATGTGACAAGATACCATCATTCCTGACTCTGGATGATGAGTGTCATGTTATGTTTATGGCCATTGCACGTGATATAAATAACCATTGTAATCTAGATATCAATGAAAAGTGGCGTACGAACTTTTGCAACACATTCTACTTCTCATATGTCAATCTTGAATCATGACAAATAGGGAACTCGTTCAATTGTTCATTCTCTCACGAAAATATAACACAATTCTTACATGCATTTATTACATTGTAAACAAACCCGAGTCATCGTTTCAATTGTTTTGCTTCATAGAAGTTGCGAGGTAAAATATTATCTGGTGGGAGTGCCTATTTAAACAGCTTGAGTAACATATTGACAACCTTAATTGATAATCGGCACATGAATTTTATGTGAAGTAGTTTAATTGTAAATGACAATCCATATCACATTCATGCATAAACATTATCGCACCAATGTCACTCAGTATTTGCTCCATATCCTCATCGTATTCATTACCAACAACATTTGGCTGTACATCTTTATCAATGTCCTGACCCAATCAGTATAACCCTAGTCAATAACTTTGACAAACATATGCTCTCTCTCCAAATCTATCTTATGATAACACAATTCTTGTATTGTCAGCATGGACATGTAATATGTCTGTCACTATCAATTGTACATGATGTGAACTTCAAGAATTTCTTAACACTTTCAGCATATACATTGTAATCTTCACCCAAGCGATCTCTAACTCGCATCCAACTCTTATCCATGCCTAATACCTTATTATAAACAGCAATGTGGGCATCAACAAGCAAGCATGTATCAAACATATTGTTCAATTTTTTTCCTTTCACTAGGTAGTTAGTCTTATCCCATTTGGGATTATAGGATCATAGTAGTCAACTTATCAACTATTATTTGTCACGTCCAACAAAATTTCGACAGCATCTCCTCATAGTTCCCCATGTGTACCGACGAATAACATGTCGATGCACCATCATAAAAAATGCATATCCAGAGAACAACAAGGGATGACTTTACCAAAATCATAATGTCAGACGTGAATAGATACAGTTAGATAGTTTGCGAGAATGAACTTATAATCTCAAACTGTTCACTTTGGACAATTCAAGAATTATCAATTAACCGTTCAATGAGATTGATAACTCTCGAACGGGTTTAAGATTTATTTCAATACAACATACAAGACACGAGAGTAATACACAAAAACAATTCAGGATACAAGAATATATCAAACAACAGATAATTATATAATTCAGTTTTTTTTTTGCTATATGATTTAATTGTGTTATATGATTTTCTTAAATCTAATTAGTTGTGTTATATGATTTTCTTAAATCTAATCAATTATGCTATATGATTTTCTTAAATCTAATCAATTTTTCTATATGTGTAACGACTCAGCCCAATAATTCTAAGGTTGGAATACTGATAATTTTTATTGAGTCTAAATTATATTTAATGAGTCCTATTGGATAAGCCCATGAGCAATAAATTATTGAGATTGATTAGGAGTCTTATTTAGGCTTAATAATTAGGTTAAATCTCATTTATTATTTATTGAACGAGTTAGACTCTTTTTAAAATTTAAAGATGGGCCATGAGAAATTTATTTCAATTTGAAATCATCACTGATTAAAGTTCCTTACGTAGTCTCAGTATCTGCCAATCCTACATTGAATAAACTACTAGATCATATTTTAAACTGAAAATCTCTTCTTAGATGATCACAACTGAGTGTTCAGTAGATTAGTGTCACTATATGTATTAACTGAGTTCAACCCAAACTCATCGGTACCATCTCTCAAATCTTTCTATAAATATCTTCCTTCCGTGTGTTCTTTGGAAAACATTATGAGCCTTCATAAGTGTAGCGACCGAACCCAAGATACCCAGTCCAACACCATGATCGATTTTGTGTTAAAAATTTTAGAAAACAACACTATAAGGTAAATAGCTTGATCATAAATTAGGATTAGCATGCATTAGCTAATTATACATATTATTATTAAAGTCATTTCTTTGAAAGCCAGTGTTTATGTACCATGCGTGTCATAATATTTGAAAGCACATCATTCATCATGTTTTATTCTGCATATTATAGTTATGTATGTATTATACATTTCATGCATCTCATGTTGCATAAGACATGTAAATTTTCTTAAGTTTCAAGTGTAAGATTAATATTAGATCGATTTAATTAGATGTTCATTTAAATGCATGGTATCAATGCAATTTCAAGGTAGATGTGCAAGCCACATACTCAAGCTTGGTCCACCATAGTATGCAAGAATACTCTCAGCGGCTCCCCCTGCGATTGCGGGATGTAGGGCCAGTGCACAACCTCGCACACAAGATTAAGTGTGTTGGCCAATCAGATTTGTCAGATAAATCAGATCAGTCAGTTAATTCAGATAAATTAATCATGCATAGCATAAGCATCAATATGATCATTCATATTTTAATTCTCAGCATAAAATATTTTATGAAAATCTTATGTTAAGTATATTTGCGTTATTGTGAGTTTCTTAATGAGTCATCGACTCATTTTAATTTGTTTTTATGTATTTAAATCACCCCAAGTCAGAATATTTATGAAGGTAAAGTAACAGGACGAGACTTAGTTCAATGAGGTGTGACATTGGCCTAGATCATGTACATGGATTTTAAGTTATGATTTTTACAGTGCAGATTTTGTGAAATTTTAGTAAATGGTTATGCGCACTCTCATTTATGATTTTATTATTTTAATACAAAACGAATTGATTTATTATAAAATATCTTTGTATTTAGTGCTTCATTTAGAAAAAGAAACAAATATATTTTTTAAGTCAAGTTCAGTAGTAGCATTTCGGCTCCCCCAGATCTCTAAAAATAATTTTATTAATAACTGTAGGGAGCGGGGTGTTACAATATGATTTTCTTCAATCTAATCAATTGTGCTATATGATTTTCTTAAATCTAATTGGGTTATTTAGGTGTAGTAAATAATATTATTCTTGAGAATATTTTAAATTTTATGTCATTAGACATTTAGCATATTTTTGTATATGTCTATTTTATATTAAGTATTTTGTTAAGTATTTTAATTAGAATTACTCTTGTTATGCTAACTATTTTTGTCCAAGTATTTTTTATTAGTATATTTATTCACTTGAATGCATATTTTAAATTTTAAATTTTAAATTTTAAATTATAGTTTATTATCATGTTGTTCTATTGTGTTATTTAAACTTCTATTGTCTATTATGTTTTTAAGTATTAATTATATTATCATTATGTTTATTATTATGATGTTCTGTTGTATGATAATTTAAAATATATTTTTGGAATTTTAATTAGTAACTTAATTAGAATACTCTATGTAATCTATAATAGAAATTCACGTTCAAATGGTAACAGATACTATTCGAACAGTTGCAACCCAATTTTTAGACTTGAACACAAAACAACATCGACAAATACACTCTTCAAAATACAATGATTATTCAAAAACACAATCTCACAAATTATTGACAATACAGACGAACAAACATAGATATAGATTATAATGTGTAGAAATTAAAGATTTTACTTTCAATGTAATTCCAAACAATCCAATGAACATCAAAATACCTACACCACATTTAGGGGATACAATAAAATTAGTAAAAATCTAAAATTTACAATAAAGAAGATGATTTAAAGGTGCATAGATATTTACCAAAGATCGTCTCTTGGAAAAATTCATGTGCAGTCGTTTCTCAAACTCTCTCTTACTCAATCTCTAAACCCAAAAGTGATTATCTATCTCTGAATTTTTGAAGAAAAAATTTGCTCAAATACCTCAGCTCTCTCTGCAAATTGACAAAGAAGTCTCAAATGAAGAGTGTGCGGCGTTATGAGTAATCTGCGGTATTTAACCTAGATATAGCATTTTTGAACCTATTACGGTGACAGAATGTCGTTGTAACAAGTTCCTTAAATTGAAACGTCGCAGTTCCAATTGAAAAAAACGCTTATTACGACGAAAAAAGTCGTCACTTGTGCGACCCTTTAAATCTATACCGTTCAAACCCCTTACATTTACGTTCGAACATGAATTTTTTTCGCTGACAAAATTTTCATGATACTACTTAAACAGGAGCAAAGTATCATTCGAACTTTAATACGATACTCAAGGATCGGTGGGAGAAATTCTCACCACCATTTCAGAAGGCACCAAACATCCTAACCACTATTTGAACGTGACTTGCCACTAGGAAAAAAAAAATTCAAATGTTACTATCGTTGGTACGTCATAATATATATTATATACTACACTATATTTTATGAATATATATTATAAATACATATATACTATAGTATAGATATTATAATATATATACTATCATATATTATCATACTATATAGTAAAGTATATGATACTATAATTGTATGATAGTATAATACTATAATAGTATTACTATAATATAGCATCATATATATAGTATTAGTATGGTATAGTATATATAGTGGTATATTATAGGAAAAAGTCTAAAGCCAGGCACGAGTCAGGCCTGTCCGCGGACGACATCCGACGTGGAGAGAAACACACCGTTTTATTTACTTCAAAACGATGTGTTTCTAGACTTTTGAAATGTAGCGTTTCGGTTTCTCTCCACTCTCTATATGCGAATTGATCCAGTGGTTCCCAATCCTGATTTCTCTCTCTGTTGGAATCGATCTGTGGTTTCTCTCCTCCAAGGTATGCGATGTTATTCTACTTTTGTGATTTTCAAAAATTTCTATTCCTTGATTATTTTCTATGGCCTATTAGTGAGGTATTAAAGTTAGCGTATATAAACTATTACGTCCACAGCACACACTCTTCGACTCATATTAGAACCAATCCAAAAAAATGAAGAAACCCCATTCATCAGTGGAAGAAAGTGTACAAATTTTTCTTTTTTAGGCATTTTTATTCACAAGAGAATGACTTGTGATCATTAAAATTTTCTGGGTAGTTGGTTAGTTTTTGTAGGATTTTTTGTACCTATAATTAGAACCAATCAGAAGAACCCTCATTCATCAGTGGAAGAAAGTACAGAAATTTTTCTTTTTCATGCATTATTATTCACAAGAGAATGACTTGTGATCATTAAAATTTTCTGGGTAGCTGATTAGTTTTTAAAGGATTTTTTGTACCTGTAATTAGAACCAATCCAAAGAAAAATGAAACACATGTTCGATGCATAAACCCACATTTTTCACTACAGGCATTTGTGATTTTCACTACAGCATCTGTAATTTTTCACTAAGCCTCTTACCAAGTTTCTCCACGAAATGTGGGTAGGTGGGTTGCTACAAGTGATCAACGACGGAGCCACAACACCAAGGAAGAAAACTGACAACTGAAATCTAAGAGAGAGGAAAAAATTTGAAGCTGAGAGTGAAACTTTCTATAGCACTACGTCGAGGAAGCCACTGAAATTGCCAGCGATCGCATTCATTTCCTAGATTGAAGCAAGATGGACACTGCCGCTTGAATGGATGCAAAATTTCTTCCTGCTTTTAGATCTTTTCTTCCTCTACAACGTCCTCCTTATTTCTTTTTTTTTCTTTTATTAATATAATATAATTACTGACATGGCATTTGCCACGACAGTGTCGTTCGCGGGCAGGCACAAATTTGTGCCTATCTGTAGAACTACTCATATTATAGTATTAGTATTAGTTTATATATTCTAATACTACCATATAGTTATAGTAATTTATATAGTTATTAACTTATTTATATATAGTATTATAGTATTAGTATTAGTATAGTACAATATAGTATTAGACTATAGTATAGTACATTGTAGTATAGTATATAATAGTATATTATGTAGTAGTATACTAATATTATAGTATACTACTATACTATAATATTAGTAGTAGAGTCGTGCTAGCACGACTAATTCTATCGATAAGACATAAATTTTTTTATTTTTTATTTTATTTTTTTATACATTTTTTTATATCTTTAAACAAAAGAAGGGTATCGGTAGACATCATCAGCACCCAAGTCTCAATGGGTTTTTATGGACAATGCTAGGATGCACACCTAATGTGCACCCCAAAACTAGTGCAAATGACGTTTTTATTTTTCTTTAAGTATTGTTTAAACATCCTTAACCATTAAGAAAAAAAGAAAAATATATATATAAATTCACTAATAGTCATTTTCTTAACCTTTAAGAAAAAATAAAAAAAATATATAAGTGGGCACATTTGGTGGGCATATTTGGGAGTCATACTATCAGTTTTCAAGTTTTTTTGCTAGTAGTATTTTAGTGCATACGAGGTACCCTTCGAATGGTAAATATTGGTGTTCGAACAATACCTCATATGAAACATCGGTCGAACGTTTCATTTTAACGTTCGAACGGTATAACACATATGAACAACGTCTGAACTTCCCGAACGATCACATTCTCTCTCTCTAAACTCTCCACATATGCCATCGAACGCTCCTCCTGCCTTTGAACCGTTGTGTCAGCGCCATTTTCAAATACCACTTCTAGTCAAGAGGTACACAACTTAATAATGTTTAATACTTAATAGGTTTATTCCGTGTTATTTTCATTGATTTTTTTTTTATAGAAAATATAAGAATATATACACCATAAGTGGCCAGAAAACACAAGGCCGGGATGCCTCTATGCACATTCTGGCCACGTGTATTATTTGTGGAAGAATGAAAGGAATCGATGATTCATTTAGTTTCAATAGCCACCGAGTTGACTCAATCATTATTGAGCTCGATCCAAAAATCTTTCGAACAGGTGTGATTCATGTCTTAAATGGTTGAGTGATCGATCGAAAGCGTTCGAATACATATGTTTGACTTTCGAACGATTTTATGCTATCAATAACGTTTGAACGATTGTGTAACCGTTCGAAATTTCTTGTACAGTTCGAACGCTTAATTATTTAAGCGAATGGTATTACACAAGATAGTTTTAAATTATATTAGTTAGTGTATAATTTTGTAAGGTTTATGTATGATATTTTATAACTAATTTTCTTAATTTTATTTTTTAAATTTCATGTTGACAATATCTTATAGGGGACGAAAACGTGGCAAACCAGAACAATCCTCCAGTGAAGCAATTCGAGAGAGGATTATTTTGTTGGAACGTCAGGTGAAGATCTCTGACTATCAGGATCTCCTTTGGGAGGGTCGTTCCTTGCCAACTATCTTCCTCGAACGTGATTGGACACCAATCCTCGATCAGAAGGACGAAGCATGGGACCTTTTCCTATATCGATATCGTCTCAGAGTTTTATAAAGATCTCGGTCATTTTAGTTGAGATGACGATGATGCATATATTTTTTCGATCTGCGAAGCCTCAGTTATAGTTTCAGCTGACAAACTCGCCGATTTCATTGTATCCTACGATTGCGCACAACGTATTCGAACTTGGTGCCCAGGGAGTCTTCAGCTACAGGTGATGGGGAGATGGCTGAGGAGAGGGCTTTAATAGAGATGTACTCGATGGTCTCTCTGATAATGATGTGAGGTAGTTGGTTGTTGATCCATATGCTCCTCCCTATGATGGGAAGAAGAGTATCAAACATGCAGATCTGTCTGGTTTCTTCAAAATCATGAACTTGATCATCGCCAATAACATTGATCATTGACAGCACAAGACAAAAGTTGGCATGGATCAAGTGAAGTTTATGACACGCATCGCTCGTGGGGTGCCTATAGACCTAGTGGGTTATATATTCACTAGGATTTGATTAGAGGCCTAGTACATTTTGACAGATATACTACTATTTGAAATCCTAATCACACGATATCTGCTACATGGGTCCTATCAAATATTGTAAAGTGTGTCCGGGAGCCGATTGGACCGATCAACTCCTCCACCCTGTTACAAAGCACAAGTCACTCAAGACTTCATCTTCGTGGTCCTATTCCAAAGCCAATCGATACTCAGGGAGATGCACACCCGAGATATCATGGAGTATCGATTGGTTAGACATCCATACAGGTTGAGATATCACACGCATCTACTCGTGAGAAGATGGCAGATATAGTGTATGCAGAGATCCGTGAACAGACATAAATTGTGATTGATGCAGTGCGTATGGAGATCCATAGTATTAGTGCCATCTCTGACTTACATACAGAAATTGATGCATTTCTACGACTTAGGTCACGATCAGTATTCGGCTGATATAACTAGCGACACGCCTAGCTGCAGTCGAGGATATGTGTAGAGAGTTGGGATCATACTAGTCTATATGTTTTATTTGTATAGACAATATTTTGTGTTTTGTAAGATTAGTTTAATTATAAATCGTCTGTCTTTTCTAAATTAATTATTGATTTCTATTATATATATTATTTAATTGCTAATTTTTTATATAAATTAAATATTTTTCCATAATTAAGTAAGGTATTGTGCTGCCATAAAAATTTTAAAACTTCTGTCACTATTCGAACAAAATATATACTGTTCGAACGTTTCTCCAATCCCACTAGATATTTCTACAATAAATCTCCGTTCAAAATCTTTATTTTACGTTCGAACATTGATTAACCTATTCGTTCAAACGGTATAATAATTTATTCGAACAGTAAGTCAATGTCCCACTAAATTTAGTGAATTAACCTGCCAATTTTTCATTTGATCATATATAATATTTGTTTGAACATTGATTAATCTTGACACTCGAACGTTATTGTATGTTGCGACTTCCGTCATTTTTTAAGGATGAAATTTCGTCCCTACATCTCATTTTTTAGAACAATTTTCATTTCGTCCCAAACAAAAGCCATCTCAAAAATGAATTTTTGTTGTGGTGCTACTAGCAACAATCTTCAATCAAAATATGTTGTAGTCTCAGCGCATCCTACATGCATGGTTTCTGCTCTCTGCATCCACGACTTTGCCGCTGCACGTTCTTTTGTTTTTGTTTTTTTTTTTTTTTTGGCTCATGTAAGAAACACGCATTTGTCTTGGGCATGTGGCTCAAATTATTGCAAAACCATTAGATGTATGGCAAATCTAGCAATTTGGTTGTATTTTCCATTGTTGATATTTATCTAAATCAATCTATTATTTTTCAATTCATCATGAGCCATACCTATTTTTTTGTGTTAACCTAACTGGCTTTTAACGGAGGAATACTTCCATAAATTTAGCGTTTATTAGTTACAAAAACCAAAACCAAAATCTTAAAAAAAGAAACTAATTACATATATAGTTTTAATGCCTAGAACTGGGTAGACCTGACTAATTATCCAAATGAAATTTTTTTAGAAGTACTAAAAACGTATGAATAAAGAAACTTCATTCCAGCTGACCTTTTGTTGAAAGAACACGTCTCCGGGTGGGAGCTTGATTTGGATAGTGAGAATATTTGATAAGTATTGAGTTACTTATGAATAGTAGTAAAAAAGTAATAATAAAATATTAAATAGTAGTAAAAAGTAGGTGAAAAGTAATGAATAGTATAAAAGTAAGTAAAAAGTAATAATAAAGTAAAGAATATTAGTGAGAGTACTTGAGATACTCTCACTTGCCAAACACACCTGCCACACCTTTTCAAATATATTATATATATATTTATTTTATTAGTTTTATATTTATATTACAAATTCTGGATAATTAATATTTATTTATATTTATTTTACTAGAGACACGCCTAGCTGCAGTCGAGGATGTGTGTAGAAAGTTGAGATCATTCTAGTCTATATCTTTTATTTGTATCGACAATATTTTATGTTTTGTAAAGTTAATTTAATTATGAATCCTCTTTGTCTTTTCTAAATGAATTATTGATTTCTATTATATGTATTATTTAATTGCTAATTTTTTATATAAATTAAATATCCATAATTAAGTAAGGCATTGTGTTGCCATAAAAATTGTAAAACTTCTATCACCATTCGAATGAAATATATACCGTTCGAACGTTTCTCCAGTCCCTCTAGATATTTCTACAATAAATCTCTGTTCAAACTCTTTATTTTACGTTCGAACATTGATTAACCTATTCGTTCAAATGGTATAATAATATGTTCGAACGGTAAGTCAATGTCCCGCTAAATTTAGTGACTTAACTGGCAATTTTCCATTTGATCATATATAATATCTGTTCGAACATTGATTAATCTTGACGTTCAAACATTATTGTATGTTGTTCAAACGGTAAGTCAATGTCCCGCTCAATTTTGTTACTTAGCGCGACAAATTCTCGTTTGACCACATAATATCCGTTTGAATGTTTATTTTATTTTGTTCGAACGCTTTTTGTCAATTTTTGAACAGTTATTTTATTATGTACAAAAACTTTCATCCCTACATATATCTTTTGAACATGTTCGAATGGTAAATGACTTTTGACATTTTTTAAGTACGAAATTTAAATTTCATCCCTATATCTCATTTTTTTGGACAATTTTCATTTCGTCCCAAAAAAAACCATCTCAAAACCGAATTTTTGTTGTGGTGCTACTAGCAACAATCTTCAATCAAAATATGTTGTAGTCTCAACGCCGTCCTACGTGCATGGTTTCTGCTCTCTGCATCCACGACTTTGCCGTTGCACGTTCTTTTGTTTTTGTTTTTTTGGTTCATGCAAGAAACCCGCATTTGTCATGGGCACGTGGCCCAAATTATTGCAAAACCGTTAGATGTATGGCAAATCTAGCAATTTGGTTGTATTTTCCATTCTTGATATTTATCTAAATCAATCTATTATTTTTCAATACATCGTGAGCCATACCTAGTTTTTTGTGTTAACCCAATTGGCTTTTAACGGAGGAATACTTCTATAAATTTAGCGTTTAGGAGTTACAAAAGCCAAAACCAAAATAAACTAATTACATATATAGTTTTAATGCCTAGAACTGGGTAGACCTGACTACTTATCCAAATCAAATTTTTCTGGAAGTACTGAAAACATATGAATAAAGAAACTTCATTCCAGTTGACCTTTTGTTGAAAGAACACGTCTCTTTGTGTGAGCTTGATTTGGATAGTGATAATATTTGATAAATGTTGAGAATGCTTGTGAATAGTAGTAAAAAAGTAATGAAAAAGTAATAATAAAATATTAAATAGTAGTAAAAAGTATGTGAAAAGTAATGAATAGTAGAAAAGTAAGTAAAAAGTAATAATAAAGTAAAGAATATTAGTGAGAGTACTTGAGATACTCTCACTTGCCAAACACACCTGCCACATCCTTTCAAATATATTATATATATTTATTTACTTTATTAGTTTTATATTTATATTAAAAATTCTGGATAATTAAAAATAAAGATAATATTTATTTAAAAACCAACAGTTACATTCATTGATGGAAGGAAGCAATATTTAGAAAACAGTAAATAAGGGTCTTGGTCTATCTATATATAAAGGTCTGTAATTCTCCATCAATCACATTGATTAATAAAAAAAAAAAAAAGATAGGTTGAAAATCCCTACCCAATACTTTCCATATAAAAATTTATGAGGATTCACAAATAAAAAACAATCAGTTCCTGCGAATACTTGATCAACGATGGCCAAAAGTTAGTTTTCTAACGATTCTTTATTATCAAGTTTTCTCCCAAATCTTACATTTGCTTCATAATTAATTTGCTAGCCCAGCCGGAAGACAATTTGCTTCTCCATGGACGTGCTGGTCAAGTTCCAACTGCATATATAGACTCGATCCCATGCAGCCGTAAAAATGTGTTCCCATAGCTAGATTAAAGTATTGGCAATTAGGAGTCTAGCTAGGATTAATACTATGTTAAGAGATAAAAATAAATAATAAAAGATATCTTTTCTAATTAACTTAAACTTTTAGAATAAATGATGATTTCGTATATTATCAAACATAATCCTGATTAATTCAAATTCTGACTCTATAATATTGTACCCCATTTAATTAAGTATTCCACGTGTTTAGACCATTTAAATTCATTGAAAAAATCTAACCGGCTTACACATAAAAAAAAAAAAATATTAAAATATAAAAATAAATAATAAAATATAGGTCTTCCATCAACTTAAATTTTTTATTCTTACCAAACCAATTCCCCACATCCGCGCAACTTCCGATCGAGCCATCATTATCCTTAATTACATAGATGCTCCATATCCAATTAAGTCTAAATATTTCAGTTTGTCAAGAGGGGTGAAAGATTCCAACAGTACTTCTTTTAGCAACAGTCTTGTTGGGTTAATTAATCAACAGATCTAACTTTCTCACTCTGCATGCATATATATACTTTATTCATCGATGCATGATAAATTCTGCATTGTGTGTGGATATATGTATATATATCAATATGGTACTTCAGAATCAAACCCATGCATGCAGTACTGACATGATCTCCACTTAGCCATAACTACTCCCAATTAATAATATATAATAAAAGGATAATTATATTCTATAAGTCAATTCCAGTTCCCTATATATATATATATATATAATTAATGTCTTATTTGTGTTATTTTTTTAAATATTATTAATAATCTAGTATTTACATTAATTAATTGCCTGTCAATCGAGAAAACAAATCCATGCATGTGAGCCATCCATCAATCGTGGTTCCACATGATTGGTCCTTGTTTTGCATATATACGTGGATTCCAACTGCCAAAATAGCCTATATTTTTGAGAACGAAGGGACATGAACACATGATGATGATTTGTAACGATGGACGTTAAATATTGGGAATCCAATATATCTGCCTTATGCTTAAAAGCATCTATAATGTGAACAGTAATAAATAATATTTTATTATTATTTCTCTATGAGTAGAGAATGTGTTTGTGCATGTGAATGACAGTGTGCAATTAAGAGGAAAGGGAGGTTCGTGGTGTTGGGTCTACGAGAAGTAGTCGCCGGTGTGAGGTGGTGGAGGTGCTGTGGTCTGGGCGACCGCGTACGGTGGTGCAACTGGATAGAAATGGGTGAAACTCATTTCCGTTGAGTTACCACAGGGGAGAGAAAGGGCTGTGCGTAAGGGAAATCGGTGGTGGCTGGATTAGTAGCCGGTGTAAGGGGGACTCGCCGGTGGTGGCGGTAAGGCTGGGTGGCCGCATACGACGGCGCAACTAGAGAGAAATGGGAAAAACCCATTTCGGTTGGGTTCCCACAAGAGAGAGAGAGTGCTGGGTGTGGGGAAGATCGGTGATGGCTGAATTGGTGGCCGACGTGAAGGGGACTCGCTAGTGGTGGCGGTGAGGCTTGCCGGCGCACAGTGGCACATGACTGGGCTGAAGAAGGATGGGGCGTGGTAGAGAATCGGGCCAGAGGAGAGAAAGAGAAAGTGAGGAAAAAAATCACTATAATATTTATCACTATTATATATAAATAAAAAATACAATCACTATAATATTTATCACTATTATATTTAAAAATAAAATAAAATCATTAAAATATTTATCACTATTATGTAAAAAGTAGATTTTTTAAAGTGGATCTCAAATATACCAAATTTTTTTAAAGATATTGTGCAGATTTTACACACTTTAAAATTATATAAATAATTTCTCTTGTTAAAATTTATATATAAATAATTTCTCTTATTAAAACATTGATTTAAACTAATTTAAAATTAAAATATAAATAACATATCATACATAAACTATCAAATTTAATTTATAAAATACTAATCTTTCATCATTAAATAAATGATGAAATTTTATTAAATATTTTTAAGAAATTAATCTCAACCCTTCATTTTAAGTCTTTAGATTTGATATAATAATAGAAATTTAAACACTGATTTAAACTAATTTAAAATTTAAATAATTAATATATAAATAGCATACCATACATAAACTATCAAATTTAATTTATAAAATACTAATATTTCATCATTAAATAAATGATGAAATTTTATTAAATATTTTTAAGAAATTAAAACCATATAAATAATTTGAGTTTTAACATAATTTAAGTATGATAATATCCTTAATTAACTAAATAAATAGCATATCATAAATAAACTATCAAATTTAATTTATAAAATACTAATTTTCCATCATTAAATAAATGATGAAATTTTACTAAATATTTTTAAGAAATTAAAACCATATAAACAATTAGAGTTTTAACATAATTTAAATATAATAATATTATTAATTAACTAAATTATGCAAACGTCCGTGAGGAATGAGAGAGAGTGAGAAAGGAAAAGTGGGAAAAATGTTGATTTTTGTGTTTTAAATCTCAACCCTTCATCTTGAATCTTCATATTTAATCTAATGGCAGAAATTTAAATATTGATTTAAACTAACATGAAATAAATAATTAAAATATAAATATTATATCATACACTTAAAATTAACTTTAATTTATAAAATACTAATTTTTGATCATTAAATAAAAGATAAAGTTTTACTGAATATTTTTAAGAGAATAATATTATATCATATACTTAAAATCAACTTTAATTTATAAAATACTAATTTTTCATCATTAAATAAATGATGAAATTTTATTGAATATTTTTAAGAGAAAAAAACTATCTAATTAATTTGAATTATTATATAATTTAAATTTTATAATAAATAATGAACATGAATAAATAATAATTTTACTCTTATGCATTAGACTATTTTAATATTTGAAGTCAATTTTTTTTTTTTTTCAATTTGACAGTTGTGGCAAACGTGCTTTACTACTGCTAGTATATATGTATATATGTGTGTGTGCATATATATATATATATGGGTCAGTGAACGATCTTGTTGGGATTATAATTGCAGGAAAGAAGCATTAATAGGTCCTGGCCATCATGCATGAGGACCACCACCCTGTCTCTCCACCGGCCAATACTTGGCCTTGAAATTCCTCGCCGTTCATAGTCATAGAATTAATTAAGTAGTACTATCACCATCATATGTAACTTTTTTTTTTTTGTTTTCTAATCCACCATCATATATACCTCTATATATATATAATATTGAATAGTACTGGTTGAAAGCATTTACACTACACATCATCTATATGTCAGAATTTAATTTGTAATATTTAAATTTTAAAATTAATTTTCTAAATCAAATTATATCATATAGATAATGTAATATTGTAGTGTAGAAGTTTTCAAATATAATTATTCATATTATATCAAGTTGACGTCTAAGTAGATATACTAAGGTTAGGTTTGAATATTGAGTTTGATTAATGAGATGAATTAAGATGAAAGTTGAATAAAATATTATTAGAATATTATTTTTTAATATAATTATTGTTTTGAGATTTGAAAATTTTGAAATGTTTATTATATTTTTTATATGAATTTATGAAAGTTATATTAATGATGAGATCAGATAAACTGAGTGAGCTCTCAATCCAAATCAAGAAATCTCATCCTACCTCCCAAAAACAAGTGGAGTGGTTAAGCTCTGAAATTATAGAATAATTATACTTCTCATCCCTATACACTATACACTTTACTTATTTTAATTTATTTTAATTTTTTTTATAATAAATATGCAGTATATGGATGATAAGTAAAATAATTCAATTAGTTTAACAAAAATAAAAAATAATTTTAAAATATATAAAACGTTTGATGTAAGATGATAAGTAGCTTTCATCAAAATTATATTTCGTGTGCCAGCTCGATCGTGAGATATAAAAGGGGCAGATCAGAGATGATCACATGGGCATGGTCCCCTTATCAAGTCCTCTGATTAATCATGATGGATATGCCAACTGCATGGAGATCTAGACTAGTCTTACATCATACTCAAACTCAAACTCAAAAAAAAAAAAAAAAAAACTCACATGATCAATGTAAGATATTAATTTCGCTGCCAAAAAATTGTACATAAATCATCATCAGATCGAAGATCGTAGACCAAAATATACTAGAAAAATTCAATTTATTATTCTCACATTATGTACTATACATAATTTTTTTTATTTTTTTATCTTACCAAACGTATGATATATGAATGATGAGTAAAGTAAATCAACTAGTTTAAGGAAGAAAAAACCAAAAATATAAAAAGAAGTATGATGTGTGAAGATGATGAGTAGCAAAACTTTATATATATTATTCATTTACCACTACAGATTAACCCATGCATGCCAATTGATCTTTTTAAATGCCAATTACCTGCAGCTTACAAAAACGAAAAAAAAAAATGTTAGGGGTTTTTTTAATCAATAACGATGTATTCATAGATTTCTACACCACACACTAACTATCCAGTAAATAACATAATTTGATTTAAAAAATAAAATTTAATATTTTAATATTATAAATCAAATTATATATGTCATCTAGATAGTATTTAATGTAGAGGCTTATGAATAGCATTGTTTTTCTTTAATTTTTCAATTTTATTTTTATTTATTTATTTATTGATTCGTAATTTGATGATCATTAATGCATGTTAATTAACATCTTGATCGTTTACCTAACACGTACCTACGTCAGAGGAGATTAATTGACATATGTATGATATGTGCATGCATATGCGTATAATATATATATATATATATATATATATATATATATATATACATACCTCGTCCATGCATGCTTATGGGAATTCCCATAATGTATATGTAATCGGATTCGATTCATGAGTTTATGGGCAAAGAATTCAGTAGCTAGCTAGCTTTGGAAGGAGATCAGATCATGAATGATGCTTGTACGCATGGTTTTCTTTATTTAGAGAAAAATATGCATGATTCCTACGTTAGTACGACTATATTAATTGGTTCGCGATATATAATAAAACCATACCGAGAAACGTTACAAGGAAGCATTATACTACACATATTTACTTAATTAATATATAATCTATCATTTTTGTAATTTTATTTAAGCGCACACATATTCAAATATTAAGATAAAATAACAAATTACATATTAATTAAATTGAGTCAAATGTGTGTGGTGTAAGGCTTCATGAGGCCTATTGCAGTTTTCAAACCAAAAAATATGGCCTTTCAAGTTTCCAATGGATTAAACTTTGAGTAATATTACATATAGTCTCCGAACGGAGACTGCAATATAAATCTAGGTAATTTTATCTTTAAAATTTTTTAAAATTACAAAAATATCATTCTTAAAATGATTTTTTTCTCATTTAATAAAAAACTTACACATACAATTCCTAAGTGGGATTGTAAATAAAATTTCTCTTAAACTTTTCATAATTCCTTTTAAGAAGTATTTGCGGCAGAATATTGTGATTCATGGTTACTATTTTTTGACAATTTTTTTTTTTACTTTAAATATTTTTTATAATTTAAATATAGATCAATTACATAATATGTAGATTTTTTTTTTGGGTAGAAATATGTAGATTTTATTATATATATTTACAAATGAGGTACTCCACAAATAATATTTAATTATATAGGATTCACATTCTATATCTATTATCGTCTTGAATGTAAAAGGTATTTCTAAGCAAAAGATTGTAGCGATTTCCCATCCACTGCTAGAAAATTTTACATTTATGGCCAACTATTTACTGTAAAATTGATTATTTACACCATGGCATGAAAAAACAGTACTTGTAAATGATAATTTTCTTAATAAATAATTGGCCATTAATTATATTGATCGGATGCTTAAATCACTTTTAGAGGATACAAAAGAAGTGATTGTCATAATTAATTATGTGGAATCTTTCCTTTTTCCTTTTTTCTTTTTTAAAGTAGCCGAGGATTGAGACATATTTAATGAATGAGTTAAGCTATGTTTCGTAAAGACTATTTTATTATTGTTTACTATTATTGTTTATAAAACATTTATTATTATTTTTATTTATTTATTATTATTTATAGATCATTTGAGATCACCACAAGACCCAAATCTAACCTTAGTAAAATTCGAACTAGAGAAAAAAGAAAATAAGGAGTGGTTTGGATTCAAAGATGAGTTGAAATTAATTTAAATGATTTGTGAATGGTAGAATAAAAGTTGAATTAATTATTATATTTTGTGTGAAAATTTAGAAAATTATTTTGAGATTTAAAAAAGTTGAATTGTTTATTAAATTTTATGTGAAAATTTAAAAAAATTGTAATAATGAGATAAAATAAAATAAAGAAAAATGTTAGATCTCTCGCTGGGGTCTATCAAAGTGTATTTATATGTATTTTTTAAAGTTTTTTCTATATAAATTTTGTTAACAATTTTAAATATTTTAAAAAAATAAAAAAAAATATTATTATTAAAAAATATTTTCTTAATCACGAAGTAAAATAAAAAATCATTTTACTTCGTGATTAAGAAAGTATTTTTTAATATTTTTTTTTTACTTTCTGATTAAGGAAGTGTTTTTTTAATAATATTCTAAATTTATTTTATTTTTTTTAAAGATTTTAAAATATTAAAAAATCTAGATAAAAATAACTTAAAAAGAACACATGTAAAATAATCTTACATCCCAATGGAAGCTCTCAGCGGGAGCCCCAATAGGAGCTGCAGCATTATCTTAAATTAAGATGAGTTTTAAATTTAAACTAGACTTGTCTCATTTATTTTTAAAAAATATTTTATTTTATCTCACCTCATCATTATAATTTTTTTAAATTTTTATATAAAATAAAATAAATAATTTAATTTTTTTAAATTTTAAAATAAAAATAATATTAAAAAATATATTTTAATAATATTTTATTTTATTTTTTAATTTTAATATTAATTTATCTCATCCCATTCCTGAAAACCTTCAAAGAAAAGCGACCAAGAGCTGGAATCATTGGATGAGAAAAAGGACGCTGCGTCTAGTCATGTCCCTAGTCATTTCTAATCGGTAGTAAGACTTTTCGCGGTTCCTTTGAATCCTTTCACCGTTTGATTAGAAACTTCAGCCAATTCTGGTCGCTGAGTTCTGAAATTTTTTTAGAATAGTTTTCAGTAAGAAAATTTTTAAATATATATTTTTTCAAAAATATATTTGTTATACAGATTTGTGAAAGTTGATGCAGATATTTCGGGTCGGATCAAACAAAGAATAAAAACTACGTAAAAAAATAGGAAAGGAAAGAAAAATGTGATTGAAATAAAATATAATAAAAAAATTTTAAATTTTTAAATAAAATATAATAAAAAATTTAATTTTTTAAAATTTTTAAATAAACATAATATTTTAATAATATTTTATTTAAATTTTTATTTTTATTTCATCTAAACTCATTATTCAAACCGATTTGATCCTTTGTATGAGTGGATTTTATCTAGACGGCGTGGACCTAACCATCTTGGTAAAAGTGTAGTAAAGTCAAGCTTTTTTTTAAGCAATGGACAAGAAGATGGTGACGCAGTTAGAACAATAAAAAAAAGAACAAAAATACTAGTTAATGTAGACCCCAGATCATCCTGTCTTTGTCCTATTCCACAAATTATATATGAATCTAAGTGGTCAAGACAACTTTTTTTTATTTTCAAAAGGATTTGCCGTCTGTGTTTAGTTGTAAGATTTAGTTAAATTTAATCTAATTTTAAACTGAATCTAACATATAAATAATTAATTTTTAAATTATTAAATTAATCTCAACTCAAAATCTTCTTATACTTGATATTCATAATTTTTTTTAATTTAACACATTTTTTTTACGTGAGACTCATAATATTTTTTTAATTTTTTATAAAAAATATTAAATTTATCTTAAAATTTAAATACATTTAAAATTCAGTTTAAATGGACTCACATAACTTATTCCACTATTTAACTCACTATTATTTATAAATAACTGAATTCAATTGAGCCCGACTCAACGTTTAAACGCACCCTTTGGCCCTTGTCACAACATGATAACCGTTGGAAAAAAAAAAATCATTCCTTCCTTCAATAATGTACCAAAAGTCTTTCCTGCATTGATATGTAGGCTGGTTATCTAACTATATACAGTTGCCTGAAAACAAAGATTGACCAAAACCATACGATTACTAATTGTCAAAGTGATCTCTCGATATATTATCCTCTGAACCTTAGAAGGAAAATGATAATTTAACACTCGTTAGTTACATTAAAAACGCCCTAAGCCTCGTTATTTTTATATATGAGACGAGATGAAACGAATTGAGATAAAAATTAAAAGTTAATAAAATATTATTAGAAAAAATATTTTTTTAATATTGTTAAAAGTTGAATTATTTATTTTATTTTATATAAAAAATTGAGAAAATTATAACAATTAGATGAGATAAGATGAGATGAAAATGATTGTGAAAACAAACGATATTGAAGGCTAACATTCTAATTTATTTTAATTATTTTTCTTTCAAGTAATTAAATATTTGGAAAGTTCAATATAGGTTTTGTTTAGATCTTCAACTACTCTCAACTTATATCAATAACTTTTTCAACTTCCAACACAAAATATAATAAACAATTCAACTTTTTCAAATTCTAAAATAATAATAATATTAAAAAATAATATTCTAACAATATTTTATCATCTCAACTCAACTCAACTCAATTTACTTCAATATCCAAACATACTTTTAAGCTTAAGCTCACTTTTCTTTTTGTTCGTTCTCTAGTCTAAAAGTCAAACAGTTTTGTTCTTATGAAGAAATATTACGATCATCACATAATGAATCAATGATCAATCAAAGTACTTCTTGTATTCTTTTCCACTAATTTGTGTTTTTCTTGAAATATAAATAAATGCAAGGATTCTTGCCAATGTAAGTACATTTATGCATCTTTTAAAAATTAATGCCTATTCTGAAATAAAATGAAAATTACATTATTTTGAGACTCTTTTGAAAAAATATATATAAACCTTAGCATTTGTTTTTTTATCAGCAGAGATCGGTCAGTGTCACAAACGTGTCCCCCGAGAATGACAAGCAAAACCAACTACTTCCACGCACGGACGCTCCCTCTCTCTTGAAGAGATTTTTACTTTCATGCTTATTTCCTTGAACTCTTTCAGAGAAACTCTGTTTCCTTGGTGTATAGAGCCAAAAGAAGCCTGCACAAGAAGACTCCCTGTTCCCATCTGTTCCGTCCTGTCCTGTTACAGAGCCTTCGTCTTTGCTCCAGAAACCGACTCGGGATAGGTCGTCTCTGGGTTTTGGTACTGGGTACGTGAGATTTCTTGTGGGTTTTGTGATCCTGTGGCTGGGGCTGAATCTCTCCTCAAGCTGACCCCACTTCGGATTTCAGTGACAGAGTAATTCTTTGTCTTTTTCCCTTTATGTTCTTTGCATTTGAGGTGTGCTTGAGTTGTTCAATCCTCAGTTGGATTCCTGGTTTTTATTGGGTTTTCCGTAAGTGACTTGCCACAAAAAAATATTCTTTTTAACATCAAGATTAGTCTTTTGGTCATTTTTCAGCTTGACTTGGTAGTCTTACTTACAGCTTGAATATTTGGTTCTTTTCTTCACCTTCAGTTTGGTGTTAGTTTCCATCGATCAATCTGGGTAGTTAGAAATGATTTTAATTCCTTATAATTGAATTTGAATTCTCTTTTGTTGGTTCAGAACGACAGAGTTTTAGATTGGGTTATTAGTCTAATTTAAGTTTTGGTTGTTTTTCAGATTTTTATTGGTGGGAAAAGTTATAGTTGGATTGTACTAGACTTCAAGTGAAGATCAAAGTTGAGATTTTGGGTTTCGTTCACTTCGTGTTATTTCAGATTGGTTTAGTTTGCGGGTTCTGAGTCTGTTTTCCGGTTTCGGAGTGAGAGACCGAGAAAAGTGGTATCAGATAGGGTAGGTGCTGAGAGCTGCAGAATCGTTTGAACTGAGTTTCAAATGGCTTCAAGAGTGGAGGTTGATGAAGACAGTGATAACAACAAAGGCAGTATGTGGGTGTTGGATCAGAAGCTTGATCAACCTATGGATGAGGAGGCTGGAAGGCTTAGAAATATGTACAGAGAAAAAGTACGCGCAACTTTCCTTTCAAGATTCTCTCTCGCATATTAGTATGCTATATTAATTTTATAGGACATCAATCACTACTTGGTAATGCTCACAGGAAAATCACTACTTGTTAATGGCATTATACCTCTCTGTGTTGAGCTGTTTTAAAAGCCAAGTTATAAATCAAACTAAGATTTCCAATATGATAGTTCTTGAATTTATTGTGTCTTTCATGCTCTGGTCATTTTGATCTTTATGTCTTAAGAAGCAAGAAATGAATCCGCGGAATAGGTGTGTAGATGATGTTGCTGCTTGTAACCTTACACCATTATTGACTGTTTTTGTGCTAAGCTCATTAATTGAAGTAATTGTATGGGATGTGTACATGCCAGCCTATACAAGTGTATGCATGCTATTGAATTTAGGCTATCATCAGTAGTAACTCTCATTGTTTTATGCTATATGATTGAAGTAGTTGGATGATATGAAATCTGTGCATGCCAAACCTATACCAGGTATTATCTGGAGTAAATTGATGGATACAGAGAATATTTTAGTTGTTGTTATTCCATATTCATTTTCTTTTGCTGATAAATTTTTTGATTCCTACAGAAATTCTCTGCGGTATTGCTTTTACGGCTTGCATTTCAAAGTCTTGGAGTGGTTTATGGAGACTTGGGCACTTCTCCCTTGTATGTTTTTAAAAATACATTTCCGCACAAAGAAATTGAAGATCCCGAGGACGTGATTGGAGCCCTTTCCTTAATTATATACTCCCTTACTCTTATTCCACTCCTCAAGTATGTTTTCATTGTTTGTAGAGCAAATGACAATGGTCAAGGTAGCCTGATCTCAACATATTTACTCTCCTCATTGAATATTTGTATTTAAGCATTTGTAACTTGTATCAAGGAAATGCTTAGTACAACGTTCTATCATATACTGGGCTCATTTTGTGTTTAACCCAATGATGGAAGCAATACCATAAAAACCATATGAATGCTGTTATACTTCCATCTCATTTGTTTTGGAATTGACCTTTTGATGAAAAAAAAGTAAGAACAGAGATGTAAATGCCAGATTGTCTTCTTTTTTCTTCTCTTTTCTTGTAATTCTTTTTTTTTTTTTTGGGGGGGGGGGGGGGGGGGCATGGAAATTTTTTCCTACTCCAACTGATGTAGTAGATTCATATTCTTGGTTATCACTTGTTTCCTTTGGGATAATTGGTGGCAAGTTTTATATAGCCAGTCCATGTCAATGAAAGTTCAACCACCTATTACTTATCTTAACAAGAACTCTATGGTTAAGATGTTTTGTTAAACATGCACAATGTATGCTGGCATATATACAACTTACAAGAACTGTAAAATGGGAGGTATTGAATTCTTACTGATTAAAAAAAAGGAGGCATTGAATTCTTATTTCATTCATGATTTAAGAATCGAACTTAGTCTCTTACAACCACTTTTGGAAAATGAAAAAAATCTGTTGTCGGGTTTCGACAATGTTCCTGTTTACTTGGGCTACGCCTTTTTCTCTATGGATATTAGATTTTTACTAAAAGGGGTTTATGTAATGTAATGAGTTTATAGACTGAATGTCAGGCTAAAAAGGGTTTAAGTAAGTCCTTATCTGTTGAGGGGAAAAAAGATTGTAATATAGATACTGGAGAGAATATGAACTTTATTAAATAGGGTGCTACACCTATGGTGTTGCCGTATCCATGACTTTATTAATTATTTTTTATTGTTTTTATTGTTCTTGCAATCTTTACACTTAGCTGAAGTGACTGTAGTATGCCTCCTTATGCATATTCCTTTCTCCAAAACTTGTCAAAACATCAGACCACTTCCTGTCTTGTGAGGCTATATAAGCAAACTGATCTGATTTGGTGCAAGGTGTTTAACACTTACATCCTATTTTGTTTGGAAAACATTAGACAGGAATATCTTTTACTTTCTATTCAATTATTTTAACTACATGCCAGTTGTATGCTACAATACAGTATTGTCTTCATTGTTTAAATTGACATGGTATATTTCTCAATTTTAGGCCAATGAGAAACCATCAAGTTCCCTAAACTTTTTCTCTTTGTGGTGAAGGTGGAACATTTGCTCTTTATTCATTGCTTTGTCGACATGCAAAAATAAAAACTATACCTAACCAACACCGAACTGATGAGGAGCTAACAACGTATAGTCGTTCTAGTTTTCATGAACAATCATTTGCTGCAAAAACTAAGAGGTGGTTGGAGAAATATGCATGTAGGAAAAATGCACTTCTTATTCTTGTCCTTGTTGGCACTTGCATGGTGATTGGGGATGGGATTCTGACTCCAGCTATATCAGGTATACCTTTCTCCATGCTGGATTATCTATGTATTTTTTTTTTCTTTGCGCTTTCCATCTTTTTGTGAGTAGTCTGCCTGAAAATCCTGTTTTTTTTCCTCTTTGAAATATAAGTACTGCGTGCATGTTATTATAAGCTACCATTACAAATTGCTGTTCCAGGTAAGACTTTAGATGGCAAACAAGCAGATAAGATAAACCAAAATAAATCAACACACAAAGGAAAGGCAATGTTTACATGATTCAACACATTGGCCCACATCCACAAGTAGAGACAATCTTGGAGAAATTTCATTGATTAATTGATTAAGTATAAAGATGATAAGAGATGCTCAAAACCCTAGCTCCCAGTACACCAATGCCTACTCCATTAGTTTCATTACAAAAAAGTAGCAACTGAAATGTGATGAATGAAAAGGGATCACGGTTTTGAAAATTGCTGAAATTGGAGAGAGAGCATGTGATATCTCGCTTATGACTTAACAGTGAGAATAAATAACTTGTTCTTGTTATTTCGTGTGAGTATCACACGATATGTTCATTAGGCATAAACGTCTATATTCGTCCAATGTTGGGTTAATTACTTGCAGCTGATTAATATGCTATTTTGTGCACGATGTAGTAAGTGGGGCCACTAATGGACCCCAAGATCCCTGTTAATCCATCTGTACTACTGTGGTAAGGAATCAATGCAAATTGGGAAGATATTAAAGCATAAGACATGCATCATTTTTGTGATTTTTTTTTAATTGTACTTGAAATGATGCTAGAGCTGGAAAGCCCGACACATTTGATTGGTCCTCTTTAAATTGGAAGAGAGATCTGACAGCCCTAATCTGAAATTCACTTTGAGGAGCCTTTTCCATGTGTTTTAGCTTTTATATGTAAATTCTCCAAAAGTGGGGTGTCCAAATTAAATTCTATAACTTTTTGTATAGAGAAGGAAAACCCTTAACAACTGCTTTCAGTTTCAATATTTTGACTACTAGCATTTCAGATTTCACTTGCTTATCTACTGCGAGACACATCTGATAGATTTTATCATGGCGAGTGACATACAGAGGGAAATAACTGCGAAGGTTGGAAGAAATCAACTTTATGAAGCCATCACCATCTTTTTGAGATTTATGGGGTTTTTAAGTAGTTCACTGTTTGCTAATCCAGTTTTTAGTTCTTTCCTTGTTCTTTTGCTCATGTTATTTTAATTAACTTATAATACACATCTAAAGCTATATTCGCAAAAATCCACTGTAATTATTTTCCTGGTAATCTTGTTTATTTCTCAAGTACCTTCTTTTGAAATCCATTTAAGATGTTTAACCATGTGATCTTTACAGTTCTATCCGCTGTTGGGGGAATCAATGTAGGAAACAACAGAATCAATAATGGTATTGTATCACTCCTGAACCAATACATTTTTGCTTATTTATTTCTCGGAAAATATATATTTTTATATTAATTCATATTTGAGTCTTTAACAGCCTCTTTCTTTTCTGTACAGGTGTCATTGTGCTTGTTTCCGTTGTAATATTAGTAGGATTGTTTAGCTTGCAACACTATGGTACAGATAGAGTTGGTTGGCTCTTTGCTCCTATTGTTCTGCTTTGGTTTCTCTTAATTGGAGGTATAGGCATGTTCAACATCTGGAAATATGATAGAAGTGTTCTGAGAGCTATCTCACCTCTTTACATATTCCGTTATTTTAGAAGGAGAGGGAAAACTGGCTGGACCTCCCTTGGAGGTATTATGCTTAGTATAACAGGTAGACTTTCTATCATCTCAATCAATCCATTTTTTGGTTTTAAGCCAGTGAGCTAAAGCAAATAATATAATATTTGATGATTTTGGATTCTAATGGCTACATATGAATTACCACAGGCACAGAGGCACTTTTTGCCGACTTAGCCCATTTTCCTGCTTCAGCTATACAGATTGCTTTCACCATAGTTGTCTTTCCTTCACTTCTTTTAGCCTATTCTGGACAAGCTGCCTACCTTATGAATCATAGAGATCATGCTGTCGATTCATTTTATCGTTCTATTCCAGGTTTGTTCTAATTTTAATGTATGATTTCCTTGACTCTTCTTATAGCCATGTCTCTGCATAGCTTGGGTAAATTTTTTAAACCATTCGATGGGAGATTGCAACCTATATAATGTCTTCTCTAAACTGCACTCTTTACCATTTGCTGAGGGAAGTTCAAGACCAGGAGAAAACTCCATTGGCAAATGCATTTTTTGTATTAGATTGAAGCTGACCTAAATTCATCGCCAAATAAAGCACGACTTGAATTGAATTCATCATCATCACTGGAGCAAACATCTCTTTATAGTCAATCCCTTAAGTTTTTTGAAGCCTTTAGCTACCAATCTTGTGTTGTACATTTCTGTGGGAGCATATGTCTTTTGCCTCACAGTGAGCACCAATTTGCATCCAATTGAGGTAATTCAACAAGGTCTCATATGTTATTCTTGAGCTGTCATGTCTCCAGGCATTGCTTCTCTCCACTTTGGATTGGCAAGCTATAGCAAGTTTTGAGTATAGATGCAGAAGACAACCGGGATACATAGGTATGATACAGTGGTGAATGATTCATATAGGAAACAAAGTTAGATATAAGATATTGAGTACAAGATCTAGTCCCTTTATGTAATTGATCGAACATGAGTAGGATTACCTAAATCAGAGTTTGATGATTGACACAGGAGGAGGATGAGGACTGGTCTTTTTTTGGTCTTCTTGAAATAAGCTCTCAATTCCTTAACAAGCGGCACATGTATTTCCATACCAAATGCATCAATAAAATGCCACTACGTTGGGCTTCATGCTCTTGGAACAAAGTAGTGGATAAAAGAACCTCGGATAGTATTTCTTTAGTGTTACTCTCTCCCCAAAGAGTAGTGTTTTGGAAATAGGAGAATTAGAAAAAGTCACATTCATGGATAAAAGAGCTTTCTAGGAGGAGGATAGCATTTGCACCCCTTTTGAGTGGGAGAATAGCCGAGGAGAGACATTCTAGGATTTTAGGATCTAATTTATACCAAGCTTGACCACAAGCATGAACTAAGCAAAGACATCCTGTTGAATTATCACTTGTCCCAACAACTTCAACTGTTGGAAAGAGGTATATCATGTTGAATCGCCATACTTATAAAAAAAAATCATATTGAATCACCACTAGTCTCAAAAGCTTAAGCCGTTGGGAAGAAATAAATGTATTTATTTAAGTTATATTTTAACACACCCAAAAGACTCATGGAGGAACCACAAAAAGAATGGATGGGAGAGGTGATAAAACTTTAATCAGCGTCTTGAAGTTTAAACTAATAGGACATGAATCATGATGAATTGAATCACTTCGTTCTATTTTAACACTCCAAACTCGTATAATGTGTTGGTAATGGGAGGATTTTAAAAAGGTCACATCCTTGGATAAAAGAGCTTTCTAGGAGGAGAATAGCATCTGCACCCTTTTTGACTGGTAGAATAGCCCAAGGAGATACATTTAAGGGTTTTAGGACCTAATTTTTTCCAGGCTTGACCATAAACATTAACCAAGAAAATACACATGGTGACTCAAGGAGGAACCACAAAGAGAATGGATGAGGAAGGAGGTGATAAACTTCAATAGGTGTCTTGAAGCTAAACTAATAGGAAATAGTTAATAAATAACGAAGCATGAACTGAATATTGAAAGCAGAATACTTCAGGATAAAAGCCTCAAGATTATGTCCATCTCATTAAGTTTACACTTTTTTTAACACACTTTCAATGTTGTATATTCTCAGCCATTGGAATGTGCTGAATCTCTTGACCATTGTCAATCATTACTGAAAGTGAGTGACCAAACGATTATTGGGGATAAATCTTTTTCTGTTGCATTGACATTAAGCTTCTAAACATATGGATGTCAGTGGTTCAATTTACCTGCGAAAGAGTTGAGTTGCTAAAGAAGGGGCTTGTTGCAATACTCTCAAAACACACTCATCGTAGCCTTGCTCTTCTCAAACATTTGTATGATTTGTTTGAACTGTTTGATTTGGCAAGGGTTTCTTAAACATTTCTATGAAATGGATGCACTGTTCAATAAAGCTGGGTATCTCTGATACATACTGATCTAATCTTGTTCTGCAGAGAGTATATATTGGCCGGTATTTCTTGTTGCAACTGCAGCAGCTATAGTTGCAAGTCAGGCAACCATATCTGCAACGTTTTCAATAATTAAGCAGGCTCTTGCACTTGGCTGTTTTCCAAGAGTTAAAGTTGTACATACATCCAAAAAGTTCCTTGGCCAAATATATGTTCCAGATATTAATTGGATCCTTATGATTCTATGCATAGCTGTGACTGCTGGGTTCAAAAATCAAGTCCAAATTGGAAATGCTTATGGTGAGTCTGCTTCTTCTTAATGTTTGGAGTTCTTTCTTCCCCATTTTCATTCTGATCAATATTTTTCTGCTAGGAAATATCACAATACACTGGCAACATTAATATATAATCTGTGGTTCTGTGAATAAAATTCTACATGCCTAGTGTAAAAGGGCGGGTTTGGGATGAGCTGTAGACTCAGACATCCTGGGTTCAATTTCGCAATAAGATTTCTCCTAGATTACCAGATTGTGATTACGGTGGTTGTGATTGTGTATCTGGGGTTTACTTCCCAAGGGTGGGGTCCAAAAGGCTTTGCCTTGGTGAGGTTCCCCGCTATAAAAAGACTGACAGGTAAAAGGATTTCCTTCTTTCTTCCCATAAGGTGGTTCTCTAGGGAACCTCCAGACCAATTAGGTCTATGGATAAGCTGATCAATCCCAAGTTTTTACTGAGGCTTCACTGTAGTTTGTGAGTTTTTCCTCTTTTTAATCTCTCAAGATTTACGCAAACTTTTTCTTGTAATGTAAATGAAATTGTTTTGCTAGTGGAGCCTGCGAGATTGACGTTGGGAATTCTCCAAGCTGCCCCTTGCAATATATCTGGAGAGAACTGGAGTCTATATTGGTCAAGTCAACGCTATAGTGGGACATATACCTTAATAAGGTTTTAACATAGATCAAAATTTTTGAAACAAAAAAAGGTTAAATCAAATAACCTGTTGTTGGCCTTAGTTTGTACGAACACTGTAAAGTGGATATATATATATGTGTGTGTGTGTGTGTGTGTGTGTGACTAAGATCCATTAGTTGTTCTTCTTTGATTGTTTCCAAGCCTCTGCGCAATATATTTTTTATGTAGGGGGAAGCCCACTAATACTGAAAGTGAACTTTCTATATTAAATATATATATATATATATATATATATATAGTGTTTTGTACTTAAAGTGAGCCTCGTTTCCATGTAGTGGGTGATTGTACGGGAACAAGGAAAATTAAAGGATTTGTGCCCTTTATCATAGAGCTTGACTAGACTCCCGATGGGACATTATCGTCTTTTCAGTGGTGTGGGTTTCTTTTCAAGGACACGATGTGTTGTTGTAGGTTCTTCTAAGTATATTCTTTTTCACTAAACGTTGCTTTTTTCAGTGGTTTGCTAGCTCAACTTTCACCTCTATATGCAAATACTTTTAGTGCAAAAAGGTTCCGTCAATAACACCATTGTGCCAAAAAGATAGAATATAGTATATACCTCAGCATATATACTAATTGGTTTAATATACATTTACCCTTTCAAGATTGTAAAAAATTTTAAATTCTCCCGGGATGTTTTAGGGAAACAAAGGTTCTCTTGGCTGCGTTATCAATAGATTCATCTAATTTAATACGTTTTTAAGTACTTTTTACCTGTTGTGGTCACATTTTAAGCGCCCCCCCCCCCCCCCCAAACGAGACATGCACTCAACTGAATAACATTGTTGTGTTACTGCAGCACAGCAGTGGTAATAGTCATGTTGGTAACCACATTGCTCATGATTTTAATCATGCTATTAGTTTGGCGCTGCACTGGATACTTGTCCTCATCTTCACATTCCTATCGCTGGTTGTTGAGTGCACTTACTTTATTGCTGTACTCTTCAAGGTTGATCAAGGTGGGTGGGTTCCCCTTGTATTGCAGCAGCATTTCTTCTCATCATGTACGTATGGCATTATGGTACAGTGAAACGCTACCAGTTTGAGATGCACAGTAAGGTGTCAATGGCGTGGATTCTAGGGCTTGGCCCCAGTTTAGGACTGGTCGTGTCCCTGGGATTGGGCTCGTGTACACTGAACTAGCAAGTGGGGTTCCCCACATCTTTTTCACTTCATCACAAATCTGCCTGCCATCCACTCTGTTGTCGTCTTTGTCTGTGTGAAATATCTTCCAGTCTACCAGTCCGAGAAGAAGAGAGATTTCTTGTGAAACGGATTGGACCCAAGAGTTTTCACATGTTCCGCTGTGTAGCGAGATATGGTTATAAAGACCTGCACAAGAAAGATGATGATTTCGAGAATAAGCTGTTTGATGCCCTCTTCTTGTTTGTCCGGCTTGAATCCATGATGGAAGGGTGTTCAGACTCTGATGAGTATAGTCTCTATGGTCAACAAACCCAGCGGTCGAGAGATGGTCTGCTTGACAACAATGGCAACTCAAGTTCTTCCAATATGGACCCAACTATTTCATCAGTGGACTCGATTGTTCCTGTTAGATCCCCCTTGCATGTAAACAGAACTGTAGGTTCATCCGGTCGGGCAAGTGCCCAGACTGAGATTGACGAGTTGGAATTTTTGAAGAACTGTAGAGATGCTGGGGTGGTTCACATTCTGGGAAACACAGTGGTGAGAGCAAGGAGGGATTCAAAATTCTACAAGAAGATAGCTATTGATTACATATATGCATTTCTTCGGAAAATGTGCAGGGAAAACAGTGTGATCTTCAATGTACCTCATGAGAGTCTTTTGAATGTTGGCCAGGTTTTCTTTGTATGATGTTTTGGTGATAATATAAGTAAATTATATTTGGTCGTGTGTGTGTGTGTGTTACTATAATGCTGGTCATTTTTACATGCTGCTGCGAGAATGAGAATGCTGGTCAGTTAAGAACTGATCTGAAGCAAATTAGAGAGTAAACAAACCCACAAGCAAAATTGCAAGAAATGGGGGCTGAGTTACCCTTACAATTGTATGATTTGATTTTCTTGCACTGGGCATGGTGAAAGTTTAGGTCAAAGGCGTCATGAATTCTTAAGAAAGATGACTAGTTATAGGTTGATGTACCAGCCAGTATAAAGCAGAAACACCCTGCAAATCAAGGTGAACTGCAAAAGAATGCATTCTAATCTAGAGCCCTTTTATGCTTTCTGTAATGGTTTTAAAGATAATGCACCCTGCAAGTAATCGAATGGTTTCCACTTTCTAGGCTTTGGAGATTGGTAAATTCTGAAGGCGTCAGCTGTTAAATGCTGTACTGGAGCTGTGATAAGTCAAGACATTAGCATGTCATCACAGTTGTTTTGCTCTGAAAGAAGAATTTATACTGTTTCCTGCCTGCAGCTATCCCTCATCAATTATCAAAGTAAACCATGTGAAGAGTTATGGATTTGGTTACTCAGTTCAGATGTTTTGTTGAAAGTTGAATAAAATATTGTTAGAATATTATTATTTTAATATTATTATTGTTTTGAGATTTGAAAATGTTGTATTGTTTATTATATTTTGTGAAAATTTAAAAAAGTTATAATGATGAAATGAAATGAGAGAAATACCAAACGACGTCTAATCCTTGAAAAAATGTCAAACCAGGAATCCAAACAACGAAATTAAAAACAGAACAAACAAAAAGATAAAACATATAAAACCTATGGACTACTTTATTACTCTTACCATTTTTTTTTTTTCCCTCCTACCGCACAGTTTCTTTACTTATCTTCACACATGAATTCACGTCTCTTTTAAATGCAACTTCATTTAAATATCTCATCTGGCTCATGGGAAGTCACATGCCTCATAGATAAGTAATTTGAAGATGTACACCGCACTACATGTTGTGTCGACATTAAGGGTAGCAAGAGACGTATGTAATTACAAAGAACAGCTTTTAAACAGTTCTTCTTAAGGACCGAAAAGCATAGACATTTCCGATTATCACTCTTCAATGTCCATCTAACCTAATATAATTTTTGAAGCAGAAACTTCACTCTTATTAAGCCACGCCATCTAATCTTGTATTGAATAACCATGATTTAGATCATTCATAATTATCCTAAGAATAATCTCTTAGAAAATCAGATTAGCTCTTTTTTTAATATTTTTCTTCAAGTCAGCAAACATAAAAGAGAAATTGTATTTACAGTCCTTAATAAGAGACTACGTGCGTGATCTGATTGATAAATGAAGATAAAATAAGAAAAAGACTGTCTGTAGACTAACTCGAACAGAAAAATGCCCATTTCTAGATAACAAACAGCGTTGGTATTTTCATCTTGACTCTTTGAATTTCTACATCTAAGATAGGAATACATAATATAACTCATGTTTGCCAATCAACAATGAGCCAGCAACTCTTCACCATAACGACAGATTTGTATTTGTTATTGACACAAAGTGCCAAAAGCAAAAGTCTGTTTACTGTGGATGATAATAGCTTTACATAAAAACTGATCATCTTCAGTTTCTCTCAACGATAATCATATAAACCAATGGTGATAGGGATCCAACCTAAAATTTCAACCTATAAATGGGCCTTCCCCGTACTCATATTATTCACAATCTTTTCGGAGTATATAAAGGTAACCCATATCTCATATTCTCATCATCACAACTCAAGATAAAAGCCAAAATGGTGGGAGGGAATCATCGGGTGCATCACTGAGGCACCTGGTTCTGTGGCTTAGTTTGGCATGCTGTAGACATCACACGTAGCCGTCGAGTAATCTCTGTGAATGAGGGGCGGACCACTGGGTCAGGGGCCCAACATTGCTCCATTAGGAATCTCCATTCAGGATCACAGTAGCTTGGCACATGCGGTCTTAATGTGTTGTTCACTATGCCTCCTGCATACAAGAAAAGAGGTCGTCAAGATAAGAGTACCATTTCTAGCAAGTTTTTCATAAGTTGTTGGTGGAAACCAAGAAATCACAAGTATAAAAAAATGTGTTGGATAGAAAATACAAAAATATGAGATTAGAAATGAGCCCATCCTTCGAAGAAACAACTAGTAATGTTGATGCCAAAGGGTAGAGAATAAAATTAAAAGGGAAGACTATCTGCAGATAGACTTGATTTGGAAGCAATCATTTGCTAAAAATCTTTGCCGGCAAGTGAAGTCTCTGAATAGCTTCTCCTGGGATGGGGCAGTGCTGCCAGTCGATAAAGTTTCTCTTTTGATAGCTGGTTAACTTTATTTCCTCGCTATGATTAGTGTACTGTATTAGAGCTATAAAGGGTGCCACAGACCAAGCTTGTCATTTGATACATTTGGAAAGGATGCTTTTAACACTTCAGGTGAAGTGTGCGCCATTCACAAATAAAATTTGATGCTTAATTAAGACACCATGAGCCGCACATCAAGAACACCTTTTAAACCATCAACCAATAGGCCTTGAGTCAACTAAGTATGCTGTAATGAAAGGTAGACTGACCACCAAAGCGGCCCAAGCATCAATCCTATAGCTGTTGCTTGCAGTTTCAGTAGCTTAAGTATGTCGCAAAATTTCAATGGGAAAAAAGCTTGCATTGGAGTGAAACCCATATCTGTCCCACTAAATAAAACAAACCTCAGTGAGACATTAGAGAGAGAGAGAGAGAGAGTTATTTCAACCTATGATTGCTCCGTAGTGCATATTTGCATAAGGCTCGTCACCAGTGAGAATTTCCCAAAGGACAATTCCAAACGAGAACACATCAACCTGAAAAATAAGACATGCATGGACCTATTATGGATTGGGCACAATCTATGTGGAATGAAAGGCATAGAAGGCACCATTAAAACCATCTTCAATAAATAAACACACAACCCCAACTGTCAAAAGTGTGACTGTTCATCGGTTGTGAACACTCTTAGGTCCGATGACATTGGAATACCAATAGCTTTGATAGCTAAATAACTGCACCATAGAACAACAGGAAGAACATTTCCAGGCAAGAAATTCCATTTTCTTCTGATATAATAGCATCTTAATAAAATAGAAGTTTCTCATAACTAAAAATGGCATAGGTCAAGTCTGCTATTATGTTTAAGCTAATTATGCTTTTTCCTATAAGTATGAAATATACCACACCACCTCACCTTTTCAGAGACCTTACTGCTGCTACCATTCAATAGCTCTGGAGCCATCCATGGAAGGGTCCCCCTTACCCCACCAGTAACCAAGGTATTTCTTTTTATTTTTGACAAGCCGAAATCTCCCACCTGCAAAAAGAGTAGCACTTCACCAAAAACCTTTCATTTGATTGTGTAATAAAATATCACGGGGTTGAGAACAAAAAAGAAGATGACACTAAAAAGAAACTATGGGCCACTATTAGAGTGGCATTTACCACAGTTTTGCAGGCTGATGGTATGTCTTCCACAAAAAGGCAGAAGTTTAGGGCGACCCTCGTGGGATTTTGCAGTGTTAGGAGTTGAGAGAGAGAGAGAGAGAGAGAGAGTGAGAGTGTTTTCAGAGATCATGTATTTCAAACAATTTACGAGGTCTGCCAGAAACAGCGAAACCATCAGCATTAATTACCTTGCAAATAGGTCGCAGAGGATCTTTCAAGTTGACAAGCAAGTTGTCACACTTCAAATCAAAATGAACAATATTTTTGGAATGCAAATATTCCATTCCAAAAGCTGCATCCATTGCAATAATGAGTCGCTTGCGACGGTCGAGATGTCTGGAAATGTAATAAACATATTTAATATGAAGATAAGAAGACTTTTTTACATCTTAGACATAAAACAAAAATATTACCTCTCCTTGCTTATCAAAACATGTCTAAGAGAGCCATTCACCATGTACTCTGTCACAGTGGCTAGAGTTCCTCCAGGCCCATCTTGCACCACCCCATAAAATGCCACCACATTGGGATGGTGAAGCTTTGAGAGAATCTCAGCTTCACGCCAGAAGTCCACGGTCTGGAAAGTGATTACTCGTTACTGAGAAACATATGACAAAAATAATCTCCCAAAATGAGCAAAAGCAACTAAAGAGCATAATCAAGCACAATAGTTTGGATGCTGACTACCCTCAACCAGTAAGTACCAGTAGTAAACTGGAGCGCCAGAGACAGGGACTACCCAAGCTAATAAAGAGGGATCATAGCCAACTCAATTTGGCAACATAAATCCTTCGTAGACATTAATTTATAATAGTGAAATAATAATTAAATGTTAAATAGACGCCTTAGATTTGATTGTTGCAACTGAAATCTTCAGGACTGACCCTTCCATGTACTTAATTTATCATTTTTACAGGAAAACAAACACTTTGATGATACACTGAATGAAAGAAAACTCACCAATCTTTCTTGTTCCGATGAGCCACCCGTGAAACAGCTCTTTTTTATTCGCTTGATGGCAACATCTGTTCCTCTCCACTTGCCATGATAAACCGTTCCATAGGTGCCAGAGCCCAGTTCCCTCAGCTCTTCAAGATCTTCATTCTTAATGATCTGTTATGGCATTCAAAATATAATCAACAAAACCTTGATATAAAAGAACTTAATTTCCAACGGGATCACGAACAGTAATCAATGAATGAAGCATATAATTGATAATACATAAATGCATGCAGTGGCAAATGGTCATTTGCCTTTTGGAGCTTTTTGAGTGAGCTTAAAGCACAGAAAAACACGTTTTTGTAAATGTTTTTAAAAAACACATAAAATATAAGTTGAAGATCTAGAAAATGATATAAACAAAAATTCAAGCGTTTGGTTGATATCGAAGATCATTTATATGCTATGGTGCCACATGTTTTCGAACATGATGGCCTTTCTATAGATCATTCAACTTTTGCCATGCAGATAAATGGATGCAAATTGTTGAGCATCACACCTGCAAGGTATTAATATCAAAATCTACCAGAGAAAGATCACCAAGAGTTGCACCAGCATTCTGAGTAAATTTCCCGTCCTACAAGTGAAGAGAGAAATTAAAAAACATGGCCACAGGCAAGCAATACAGGTACTAGCAGGATGGCTAAACAAAACACAAAAGGGAGTACCTCATAATGCGATTCTGGCATTCTAGGGCTAACCCCATCCAACTGCACACTTTCATTTCCCTTGAGCTCAGGACTGTAATCTGGACGCAAATTCATGGTGTTGGATCCAATAACACCAGATAATCCTTGTTGAAACTCCTCATCCAAATTGATATTGGAGTCAATGTGACTGAGTGCAACGCCATCAGACTTCATAGGTGGATAGCTGTAATCTATGGGAGCCCCTTCCTTATTTGTGAGTGGGGACAAGAAACTCGGATGATCCTGATCCATAAGTGAAACATCTTTTCTGACAAACTCATCCGGGACCAACTTTTGAAAGTATGACCAGTGCTTAGGCTCATGATTCTCCATGTTCAAGCTCAAGCCAGTTCCATCACTATGCAGTGGACCCATACGAGAGAGATTCTGTGAGATTCTTGCCTTTGAGAATATATCAGACAGGAAATCACGAGGAAAGCGGTCATTTATATCAATAAGAATGTCTCCCTGCTCTGGAGTTCCAACGACAGGGGACTCCCCTTGAGGAACACCTCTAACCAGGCTCTCTGCCCAAGCCAAGGGCTGAGTAGTGGCCACACTTTTATTCCCATTCTTCTGACTGGCAGTTATCTCACTCCATTCAAAGTCTGTAGGCCTTAAAGCAGAGCCTTCCATGTGTTTATCAGAAATACCTCTATATGCTATTACATCAGCTGTTTCTTTATCGTTTACAGAGGGATCTTTGTAGTTTTCTTTCACCCAGGCCATTCCATGTTTATCCACCTCATTTCTCAAAGCAGGTTTCTGTAACTTTGACTCAAGCACCTCCTCAGAAATATTGGATTTTATGTTATTAATACTGTCAGCAAACAGTTTATTCTTTTCAAGCTTTACCAGTTCATTTTCAACAGTATGAGAAGTTGTATACATAGGTTGTGAAGATGAGTTGGACTGTTCAGTCTGCAAAACCACATGCTCATCATGCAATTTATCAATTGATATCGGTTGAGAATGATCGGAACGTACTTGCGTTAACAGAAACTGAGAGCCAAAGGAATCGTCAGATTTGGACAAGCGGTTCAATTCTGCCTGTTCCCTGGGAATTGGCTCTGAATGAAAAACTGGAGGAGGAACCAGTTGTGCTTCATGGTAGCTAAAATCAGTTGGATAAACCTCAGCTCCACCATATCCCAGAGTAAATTGTCCACCAGATGCATAAAAAGGGTCATCTTCATTATTCTTTGTCCCATCATTTACACCTTCAGGTGGCATTTTATTCTGTATGTGTTCCTGGAGCCTTTTATTACTTCTCACAGACACCAGGGGTGATCCTGTATCCACTGCTGAGCTAGTAACCAATACCTCTTCCCTAGAAGTATAATTCGGAATAGAACAATCACTTGGATGAGAAGAAACAGCATACTCATGGTCAAATGTTTGATCTTTATTTGGCTCATTTACTTTTTGGAGCAAGATGTCCCTATTCATTTTCACCTCCTTTGATGATGCTTCCTTTGCCAGAAATTGGATGTTCTCAGGTTCATTTAGCTTCTGGGCTGAGCTATCTCTTCTCAATTTCATCTCTTTTACGGATACTTCGGGATCTTGTGCATGAAAGCCACTATACTGCTGCTCAGTCAAGCCTCCCTGCAGAGTCAGATGGCCATGGACGGGTATTGGAGCTAAATTCTCTCCAGCTGCAGCATAGTTAGAATGGTCAGAACCGTAACCATACTGCAATGAGACAGACAAGGGAACAGCAGTCTTGTCATCTTTCTTGGGGAAGCTCTCCAAAGGTTGGAAAGGAGATAATAAATGATGTCCAGCTTCGCCATGATGATTCCTCTGTCCCGTATAAGGATATGAATTGGACTCATAAGCACTAGACGAGCTTGGTGGCAGCGGTTGAAAAGATTGACCAGTCAATGAAGGTGTATCAACTGCCAAAGGTGCATTGCTGGCAGTGCCTAGTTCTGCTGCAGCACAACCACTCTCCCCTTCCACATTTAGGCTGAGTAACTCATCCAATTTGTTTCCTGAAGAACTACCCAAAGCAATTGAATTCTTTCTTGAACCTAGGTCCATACCATTCACAGCAACTACATACTGAATCTCAGAATCACCCTCAGAGCTTCCGAGACCAAACTGAGCATCCTCCAAATCACCATTAGAAAACAGGAACATTCTAGGTTTCTGTGATCCCCCGTCTTGCAGTATATTACATTCCTCCATCATGTTTTGCAGATCCTCATCAGATGATACAGACACCAGTGCATCAAGATCCTCACCAGGAAGCTGATATTTAACTGAATTAGTTTGGTTGTAAATAGTCAACATTTTCTGTACAAGATCCTGCCAAGAAATATCCTTCCTAATCTGGATAATACGTGTTTCACCACCAACATATCTAAGTTTGCCATCGCTGGGACGAGGCAAAATCTTACCACCAAAGCTGCAGCGGAACTTCACCTTTGTTGATGAACTATCAGGAACCCCTGAAGAGACATAAACTTGAGATCCTTGACTGATGTCATCCCTGGACGAGGTTCGGGGCACTGACCGCAATGAATCATAGTAAACTTTGTCCTCATGCGTGGAAGGTCCCTTTCTCTCAAAATCCTGAACGAGAGCCTTTTCTACAGAGTTAAGTTTTGCGATATCAGACCCACTTTCTGAACCCGTGTTGCTAACTCCCAGCACACCTTTCTGCTCCATATACCCAGTTGCAGTGCGAGGCTCACCATAAGCACTTGGAACAAATTGCTGTTTAGGATTCACCCTTTCCCGCATAAATTCAAGAGCAAACTCCTCACCAGTTTGAATGGAGAAATTCATTACAGGTCTTGCTTCCACTGACATATTGTAATCTGGAGGTCGCAAATTGGTGTTGATATTACTTGAAGGATCCTGGAAAAATCTTTGATTTGCAGACCCAAGTCCATCATTTCTAGTTTCATCATTGTTGTATTGAATATGTTCATAGTTTTTATGTTGGTCCACCATACCCCTTCCAAGATTTCTCTCCATTTCCAACTTCAGGAGGATATACACCCAACACAAGATGCCATGAATATCAGCACAAACTAAAGCGAACTTGCAGAGACCCCTCTTTAAATGGAGATAAGAACTTCAGATACCCAACCAGGAACCTGAGAGTAGACAAGCTTTCAGCAACTGTCACTCAGACACAGAACTCTCCTAGACTAAGCAATCTCTAAGACACAATTCTCCCAGGCAAAGCAACTTTAAGACAAATTAGCAATATTTTATCTGATAAGGAAAAGCTTATAGCATTTTAGTCATAAACAATAAATAAAAAGGCTGACCAGATTTTAGAGGCAAAAAACAATTCAATTTCATGCTGTCTCTTGATAATCTATGTCTATAAACAAAAACAAAAAAACTAAATACAAGAACTTTTGTATAGATAAAAGGCTTCTGATAATAGGCTAAATACAAGAACCATGACACTTAACACAATAAGCTCAAAGTCTAGGAGAATTAGGCTGCATATTCAAACCCACGTACATCTAAAATAAAACAAATTAAGTAGTTTGTCACTAAACTTAGAACAAGGTTAACTCCTTGTAAACAACAATAACCATCTTAGGCTCATTCCAATGATGTGAGATTTCAATTACCCCAAGCCCCAGATAATGGCAAAACCAAAGCTTAAAAGTATCATTTCCTTCTCTCTCTTTTTTCCTTCATTTTCTCAGCAATCAAACAGCTGACAAAGCACAAGCCCAGGGCCAATGGCCCATCTAAATTCAGTAATTAAAAAACAATGAAAATTAGTTTATCCTAGAATATAACTACAGATGATTTAAACCCTTGGAATAATTTTATGGCTGTGCAAACCAAAGAGAATGATGACCTTGGATTGCACCAAGTCCAAAACCAAGTGGATTCGGTTAGCATATTTTTAGTCTTACTGTACAAGTATGTTACAGGAGTACATCCTAGAGCTCTAATTAAATCATAAAAGAAACAAACACGCCTACGCACTTTTTTATTTGGTGATTTGGAACTTCACCAAGGCAGGGCCCTCCAAACTCATTCCTGAGGTGCAAACCTCGGATTCATGACCCCACCCGCCATAATCGTATATCAGGTAATCCATGGAACTCCTAATACGCAATTGAACCCAGGACATCTGACTCTGCACCACATCCTAAGCCCTCCCTTTGACCATCAGGCTGCACCCCCATAGGAACACACAATTGTAACTCACGATTAATGGATTAATGGTGCTAACAAGTTGACCATTCACCGACAAATAAGCACAACAAATAGACCCAAAGAATGACTAGAACCGGTATTGGCTAAGAAGATGTAGAGGAATAATGCTAGACTAAATGCCATTAATACACGATTATCTGAAATCGGTTCAGAATTAACCGAATTGGTACGTCACTGAGAAGTAAGCAGTATAGCCGAAGAATCGACTATAACTGAAAAATTTGTAAAGTGAACCGCACTCCGGTAAACTACCTGGAGAGAATATGCTACAGACAAGTGATTTATTGTTATGGAGGAGTGAATAAACGTTACTTACGAGTAATCACGCACCATGCAGACCCAGAAAACACCATTTAATAAGGAATTGGCCTCGAAAGTTTTAATCTTAAGGTTCCCAAAGCCCTGATTAGCACCAAATAAAAAGCTAACAAACAGACCCAAGTTCCAAAATTCCAAAGCCACAAAAATTACACCTAAATCTCCCTCATGTCAAACACCCACTAGAACACATTCAAAATCAAGTCCAAATTTAACATCAAATCCAAATCACCGAAGCAAAACGCAATCACAACAAAACAAAAACAGAATAAAACAAAAAAAAAAGGAAAAGAAAAGGTTAAATTTGTGAGAGATCGAACACAAATTGCGTCAGTAGTATACAGGGATCAGAAACTCAAAAGTCGTATATTCACCTGAGAAACAAAACGATCAACTAAACGAAAAGCACTGAAATAGATACTCTGAGCTTTGCTTGCCAATCACACTAATCAGGTCGGCTCGAGCAATTTTCACGTCTCTCTCTTACAGAGCTCGAGCCTCAAAGACTCTCTCTCTCTCTCTCTCTGTCTCCTCTCAATTCTTCATTTCTTAAACGACTTTATTTGGAATATTTTGGATTAGTCTAAAAAATTCTCCCTCTCACTCACTAATTTTACGACTTTTTTGGTAACGGTAATAATGTGTTCCTGTTTTTTCACCTTTCTTTTTCTCTGTTTTATCTGCAAAACGTCGGTATTTCCGAATTTTTATGAAATACCACGCGCTTTTACCAGCGCGTTTAAGATATTGCCCAATTGGTGGGTGTGCTCTCTTGACTGGTAGGTGGGAATGAGGTGGGTGAGGGCCCCAGTAGACGGCAGTGCTTGCGTATTTGGGATGATACTATACGGCTCTTCTCATTCTCCTTATCATGCACTCTTGCTTAATCATCGCTCATCACATGGATCAAACCTGCTTTTTTTTTTTTTTTTGAGTTAAGAGTATATTTGGGAATCAAAATCTTTTCATTTCAATGAAAATAATTTTTTATTTTATATATTTAATTGGCATTCAAATTATTTAGGGTACGTTTGGTTATTAAATATCTCTCAACTCATCTAAACTTATCATTATAACTTTTTAAAATTTTAACACAAAATATAATAAACAATTCAACTTTTTCAAATCTCAAAATAATAATAATATTAAAAAATAATATTCTAACAATATTTTATCATCTCAACTCAACTCACTTCAACATCCAAACGCAACCTTATAATCCAAAATATCCCAAATCATCGTGTCGTGTCGCTATTTTTTCTTCTAATTTGATAATTATTCAAAATTAAAATTTGCTTATAATTTAAATGATGATTATCAAGTTCTAAATAATCAATCTTCACGAATGTAGATATGTTATTAAGATAATCAATGAGATGGGTAAGTCAAGATTAGGAGAGGTAGGATGGTGTGCTTAGAGTTACCAAAAGGAGAGAAAGGAAGGTCGAGCAAAATTGCAAGGCAGTGAGGGTGGATGTATTCCATAGGATAAAAAGTTGGCAAGAGGCAAGAAAATTGCATCGGCAAAGCAAATGCAAGACCATAAGGTGGAATGGCGTCATTGACAACTTATCAAAGGTAAATAATGGGTCAATCTACAAAGATCAACAAGACGCGAGGAGAAAAAAATCCTCTTGATAAAAAGCCTTTAAAAAGTTATAGAATTGTTAGATACTAATTTGATTCGGTCTTTAATTCTCAAAATCATAACATTCTAACATTCTTCTGAATCCAACGTGTCTACGACGACTCACTCTATCGACACTGAGATCCAGTAGTAGCCTGTGAAGGGAGAAAGTCTCTTGGATTGGGCTAAAAGTAAGACCCAAGTTAGAACCCAGATGCAAGGTCTAGGCTGGGTCGAGCTGGAGGCAAGGCCCGTATTAGAGCTCAGGTACAAAATATGGACTGGGTCAAATAGTAGCGTCTGTGTCAAAACCTGGGTATAAGACCTAGGTAAGGTCATTCTTATGTCAGGAAATAAGATAGAACATGCAAAAGAGGCTTACGAAGGAAGGAATATAGCATTCAATGCCGGACGAGAAAACATGTTGCAGATCACACCAAGCATTAATGAGATGGAAAGAGCCCAAGATAGAAAATACACCGCATTCAATGCAGCTTAAAGCCCGAACAACACTCAGTAACATTAAGCACTTCAAGGCTTGGCGAACTGACATCACAAAGATAGCTCGACGAATAGACAGTGTGAATATGTGATCTCTTACTATGCAACACTCCACTGCCGTGGAGACCAGGTCGGCAAGTATAAATAAACACTGCATGCATGACACAAGTAAGTAACCTAATACTCTCATCTTCAATATAACTTATCTTCATCCTCAATACCATACTGACTTAAACATCGAAAAATCAATGGACCATGAGGTCTCCTTTGTTACTGTGCAGGTGATCGCACGAGCTCTGTCCGAGCGGAATTGCCTAGGTCCGCGAAACACGACATCAACAGTGGCGCCGGCTGTGGGATCTTTGTTATCCCATAACTAGCGTGTGCTTCGTATGCCGGCAACTACCTGCTCTTAGCATTCGCAGCGTGAAACAGCACAGTTCGAAGCGATGGAAGTAAGGCTCAATGAACAAACTGAAGCAATACAAAAACTCTTGGAGGATTTGGAGACACTTCGACAAGAAAATGCTGCCTTACGAAGGGGTGATGTAGAACCAGAAGCAGATCGACAGAGTCATCACTCTGAGGCCCATCCTGATCCCAATACAACTGTTGTAGATAAGAACGACGTAGGGTCAACATGCATATCCAGATAGAAGTAGCTAAACAGATGGGTCAGCCCTCCACGATAGATCAACTTCTCACCAATGCTGAACTACCATACAGTGCTGAGATTATGGCAGTACCTATACCTCCAAAATTCAAAATTCCTAGGATGGAAGCATATGATGGATTAAAAGACCTGTTGGAACACCTGTAGACTTTTAAGGCACATATGACCCTTCATGGTTTCCTCAATGAGGTAGCATGCAGAGCTTTTCCCCTTACTCTGAAAGGGGAGGCACGATCATGGTTTGGTTCCTTACGGCCTGGAATCGTGGGCAACTTCAACGAGCTGGCACGTCTCTTTTTAACACAGTTCATGGCCAGCCGAACAAGAAGGAGACCAACGGCTTATCTTCTGACCATTAAACAAAGGGATGATGAAAGTCTCAAGTCATACCTATTCCGGTTTAATAAAGAACGAATGATGGCAGGTGACCAAGACGAAAAAATCACCCTGGCTGCACTATTAGGAGGGGTCTGGCCTCGTAACCCTTTCATGATGGAAATTGCTCGGAAAATCCCGACTACTCTAAGGGAGTTTATGGACTGCGCAGACGGTTTCATAAACGTGGAAAATACACTCCAAGCACTAATTGCCCCCAGGAAGAATGACTTGGAGAATAGGTCTGACAGGGAAAATCTAATCCTCATATACATTCTAACCTAACTGTGGAAGTTTAGGAAGACCCAAATTTACAAAAAGAGCAAAGACAGGGTTCATCACGCCCCAGATATTGTTCCTTTCATAAGAGTGGCGGACATAATACGGAAGATTGCTATACGAGGAAAAAAGGTGGAAGACCTAGGAGTTCGAGCTGATCATTATGAAAACGAGAGGAACAGACCACAACGTGACTACCATCCCTACTCTTAGAGAGACCGAAATTGGAGCCTTGTTCGGAGAAACCAAAGTCCTACTCGCAGGAATCACAACCCAATTCATAGGGATCAAGACTTTGCTCGAAGAAATGGTACCCGAAAGAAGTTAAAGTCCTATCAAGAGCAATAAAAGCCTTGATAGAAGAAGAACCACAAATCCACGCGGAGAGAGTCTGCATCAAAGAAACTTGGATAGAGAATAATCTCTGAGAGGTGAAATTAGCACCATAGTTGGAGGATACACTAGAGGGGGGACAACCTCCTTGGCACGGAAGGCCTATGCAAGGAAGGCTAGATATGAAGATGTATTCTCCACATACAAACCATCCCTTAACAACAGGGACCAGACCAGGGAATATCTTATAACTTTCAGTGAAAAAGATGGAGAAGGATTGTCACGCCCCCATGATGACGCTCTGGTAGTAACGGCACAAATTGTTAACTATCAGACCAGAAGAGTATTGATTGACAACGGCAGTTCTGCTGACATCTTCTTATGGGAAGCATTCACTAAAATGAGGATCGCTTCTGATCAATTGCAACCTGCACCTACGCCCCTTAAAGGCTTCACAGGGGATACAATCCAGCCGATTGGAGCAATCACTTTATCCGTATTAGCTGGAACTGCCCCCAAAATGACGTCTCTTATGATAGATTTCCTCGTGGTGAAAGCCTCATCCTCATATAATGCAATTCTTGGACGTCCATCCTTAAATCAGATGAAGTCTATAACCTCCACGTATCATCTAAAGGTAAAATTCTCGACTGCATCGGGAGTAGGTGAAATACGTGGCTTACAACGGACTGGAAGAGATTGTTATATCCGAGAAATGAAGTCTAAAATGACAGTTGTACAAGCTCTTGAGGAAGACCATGAGAGAACGGTCTTACCCCCACCTCCAGCACTGACAACACTAGATAGAGAAGTGAGAGACGAAGAGGCATTGAGGCAAGCAGAGCCCAACGAGCCATTAGTTTTGATACCAGTGGATCCCGAGAAACCAGAATGAACTGTGCGAATGGGATCTAAGATGCCTATCAAACTGTGCCAGTCCATGAGGCAACTACTCATTGAACATCGAGATGTGTTCACTTTGAGTCATGAAGAAATGCTTGGCATCGACGCATCAGTAATTAAGCACCGTCTTAGTGTAAATCTTGAGGCAAAAAAGATCAAGCAAAAGAGTCGCAGCTTCAGTATAGAGAAGTATGCAACCATCGCCGAGGAAGTAGATCACCTTTTGGCTACGGGGTTCATTCGAGAAGTTCATTATTCCGAATGGCTTTCCAACGTCGTATTGGTAAAAAATGCAAGTGGAAAAGTGGAGAATGTGAGTAAATTTCACCGATCTGAACAAAGCCTATCCTAAAACAGCTTCCCCCTCCCAAGGATAGACTTAATAGTGGACTCAACGGATGGTCACACCCTACTTAGTTTTATGGATGCATACTCTAGTTACAATCAAATCAGGATAAGCTCCAATGATTAGAAAAAAATTGCATTTATCACATATCGAGGCCTCTACTGCTATAGAGTAATGTCATTTGGTCTAAAAAATGCAGGAGCAATGTACCAACAATTGGTCAACCGAATGTTCAAAAATCAAATTAGGTGAAACATGGAAGTCTATGTATATGACCTTTTGGTTAAAAGTAAGAAATTGGAACAGCATCTTGATGATCTCCAAGAAGCTTTTGTGGCATTTAGAAAATATAAAATGAAGCTCAACCCACGTAAATGTGTTTTCGGAGTTGAGTCAGGGAAATTCTTAGGATTCATGGTCTTTGAGCGTGGAATCGAGGCTAATCCCGAAAAAGTCAAGGCAATTGTGGTTATGCCGCCCCCTCAAACAATTAATGAGATTCAAAGACTCGCGGGAAGAATAGCTGCCTTGAGTCGATTCATTGCAAAATCAATCGACCAGTGCCTTCCTTTCTTCAAAGTCTTGCAAAAGGCGCAAGAGTGGGATGAACAGTGCAGAAAGGCCTTCGGCGAGTTAAAAGAATACTTGGCTCATCCACTTTTGTTCAGTCAAACCACACCAGGGGAAGATTTGACTACCTACCTGGCAGTATCACTCAATGCAGTGTCCGCCGTATTGACTCGAAAAAAAAGAAGGAATTCAACGGCCCGTTTATTATGTAAGCAGAGCCTTTAGAGGTGCAGAGATCAGATATCCCCGAATGAAAATGCTAGCATTCGTATTAGTAATCATCGTCAGACGATTAAGGCCTTATTTTCAAGCTCACCCAATAAAAGTGCAAATTGTTGTCCCACTGAGAAAAATATTATAAAAACCTGATACATCTGGTCTATTGACTAACTGGGCTGTCAAATTAAGCGAGTTTAAGATTGAGTACCTTCCAAGTACCGCAATTAAGGGCCAGGTACTGACGGATTTTATAGTTTAATTCTCAAACTTTTCAAAGGAGATAGTCATTATGCCCTAGGGCAAGCGTTGGCAGATTTACGTCGATGGCTCATCCTGCCGGACCAGAGAAGGAGTGGGGGTGCATATAATAACTGACTCAGGAGAAAAGCTTGACTACACACTCAAGCTTGGGTTCAAGGTCACCAATAATCGAAATACAAGTCAGTCCCTAGATTGGACTTGTTGATCTTCAAGGGGTACAAGCCCGGTCCCTAGATCGGCCACGAAGTATTAGCATAGGATCAGAGCCATGAGCTCTACCCTGATAACAGTTTTTCAGAATGCAAGTCCCGATGACTTGTCGAGCTTCGTGCGAGGTTGCTGTCTGCGATACATTGGCTATGGAGCAAGGCCATTGGGCTCTGCCTACCTACAAGAGCCAGTCAGAATACAAGCCAGTCCCTAGATTGGACTTGCCGGCCTTCACAGGGTACAAACCAGTCCTTTGGCTGGCCGCAAAGGAAGCATAAGAAAGGATAGCAAAAATGGAATGCAGCAAGGAGAATGCATAAATCCTATAAAGAGTTTAAATCGAACAAGTCTGGTCCCTAGATCGGCCACAAAGTATTAGCACAGGACCAAAGTCATGAGCTCTGCCCTGATAACAGATATTCAGAATGCAAGTCCCAATGAATTGTCAAGTTTCATGCAAAATTGTTGTCTGTGATACATTGGCGAGGGAACAATGTCATATGCAAGAAAAGTGCAGCTCGGTAAAGCACCATGTGCATGGACTCTTCATAGCTCGGACTCAAGAGCCAGTCGAAATATAAGCCAGTCCCTAGATTGAACTTGCCAGCCTTCGGGGGGTACGATTCCGGTCCCTAGATCGGCTGCGAAAGAAGCAAGAGGGAAGATGGAAAAAAGTGAATACAACACGGAATCTTACAAACATGTATATAAAAGTGTAATAAAGTCATTTTATTGTCTGAACATGATTTCAAAGAACCAAAGAACAACACAGAATCTTACAAACAAGATTACAAGAGGAATATTACATCATCAAAGATTACAAGGAACATAAAGAAAAGTCTCGTCCAGACGAAAGTAGAATGATCAAGCGGTGCAGTATCAAGGGATGCCTAGTGGAGCCCATTTTGTCCAGGCAGAAACAAGAGGATCGATAGTATGGTTTCTCCCTTAAGAAGGTGGGCGCCTAGTAGATCCGGGTTCGTTTGAGCAAAAATAGAGCATTGAGCAGTGCAGTACCATCCCCACGCAGCACCGAGCAGGACGCTCAACATTGTTGTATCTTCCTCCTCAGGAAGAGGGGATTTCAGTGGAACCCCACCCAAATTCAAAGGAGGGCAAACTGGGTTTGGGGTCAATTGAGGTGCACGACGTGGAGAATAGATAGATGTTGAAATGACAAATGAAATCAACTCCAAAGATTTGATTTCCACCTTGAATTGTCTGCTTCTGCCCTCCTCAGTCTCCACCATCATGCCACTGCCATGTTCTTGGTCTGCCTAGAACTCACACACAGTGAGTTCAATAGCTTCTGGAGTCGACCCCCTTAAGCAAAGGGGCAAGAACAAGCGAGGCACTATAAGCAAAAGGGCAAGAACAAGAAGTATGGGCGATTTATTTCCTTTTTGATATTCAAACCGCCATAACCAATGACAGCCTGAGCACCATAAAAGAAGTTGTCGCCCTTTATGATGTAAAGTATAAGAGAATAAAGGCACGAGAATTGGGAAGTCACCAAACCCAGAAATAATGGATAAAGGGTAGAATATGATGAATTCCTCAAAAAAGAAAAGCCCTCTTTTATAGGCAAGAATGGCGTTTGGCATCCCAGGGCACCATAACTCTTGAGATCTCCCTGAGGGGCCACGTGTCTCCAAGACCTCCCCGATTATCCACGTGTCACTCATGGGAAATCGTAGTCCCTTAAGATTCAAAAAACGTAGAAATGGCAACCGACGTGCTACACTAAGTTCGTGGATAAGTTAATGACAGAGTTAAATGCATGACTAATAGGGAATTAATAGCCGGAATAGTTGCACTGACGAAATTAAGTAGCATTCAAAACAAACAGGGATTGAAAGGACGTCAATAAAGAAAGCCTCAGGACCAACGTGGAATCAGTAGAAGATCAAAACACTCACGTGCATAAAAAGTACATGAATGATCAGCATACATTCAAACAAATATGAGATTTGACAAGAATCTTGCTCGGCATCCATCATTCTAAAAGAGTCTTACACAATGAACATCCTTCTAAAAGAGTCTTGCTTGGCATCCATCAATCTAAAAGATTCTAACTCGGTAAAGGGGTGCCGCTTGGTAAATATTCAGTAAAATGGTGCCACTCGGTAAACTCTCAGTAAAAGGGTGCCACTCGGTAAACCCTCAGTAAAGGGGTGTCTCTCGGTAACTCAGTAAACTCTCAGTAAATGTGTGCCACTTGGTAAACACTCAATGAAAGGTGCCACTCGATAAACACTTAGTAAAGGGGTGACAGTCAGTAAACTTCTAGCAAAGGAACTCAGTTCAGATTTTGGTTTCTGCCCATAACAAATCAAAACGCACAGGTTCAACAATGGAAAACCAACGAATGTAACAGGTAGAAAAAGCATAAAAGAATAAAGAATAAAAGGTTTCAATCAGCCAAGTTCGAACAAACCAAAGTACATTCATTTGTATAAAAATTATCAAAATTACATCAAAGACCGTTGCAGGTCTGGAAATAAAAAATAAATGGGGGACAACTAAAGGCTAAGGAAGAGCATCGCGGAAGGCTAGAGGCATGTCATCTACACCCCATGTCAACATTTCGCCATAAGCAAACTTATTCGAAGAGATTTCTCGAAGATTTAGAGTATGAAGATTGATCTTGGAATTCTCAATTAGCACCTCCCGGAGACGTTCGAGACCTTCCCTATACCTATAAATTCAGGCTTTATCGCGCAGGGCGGGAGCTTTTTTGAGTTGGGATTCAATAAGGTCCTCGCGGAGACAAGCTGCATTTAGAGAAGACTCTAGATTCGAAACCTTGAGTTGGAGTCGCCAAGCAGAAGCCCTTATCTTATCTCCTTAATTGGCGATCCCCATTACTTGTGGAACATTCGGCAGTGAACTTCAATAGCGCGCCTTTTTTCATTCACCAATGTCTTGATGGCTTCTTTACATTGCTTCAACACTTCCTGGAGGGGCTCTAACTCACACTCAAGCCTCTGCACTTCGACTTGGGCACTTTCCCTTTCAATAAAAAGAAGCTCAGAGTGGACTTGGAGATCCTCAATCTCTTTCTGGGTAGATTCCAACTCTTGGACCTTAGAAGCAATCTCCGTATTGCTTTCCTCAATCTCCAGGTCCTTCAACCAAATCTCCTTATCTTTAAGCTCGATTTCCAGAGCCATTATTTCAACCTTATGCTCCATTGACTTCATCTTCCGCTCCATCACCTCAATCTCATTCCGTTGAGCACGAGTTTTTTGATGACGGGTCTCGTTGTCGTCCCTTAAAGAATTATTCTCCATGGTTAAATCGTGGAGGTCATTGCTCATTTTCATCCCTTGCAGGTGCATAAGATTGTTTAACGCCTTCTGAGCTCTAAACTCCTCTTCAAGAGCCTCATGCTCTTTGGAAACCATCTCAGCGAGTTGGTCTGCGACCTGAAAGAACATGAAAAGATAAACTTTATAGGCAAAAAGCAAAAAGTGAAAGTCAATTTTCAAAGAGGAAACTATTATATTAGCAAACAGGGGCCTGAACTTTCGGGCCTGCGCTTCAAAAGATTCCGTCCATGCCTTCTTAAAACAGGCTCGAGCACCTATGAATTTCCTTTCCTAGAAGAGAAAGAAGGCTCTACGCGTACCAACTGGGGGTGTAAATTTAAACCAGGAAACCGAAAAATCGGTAGAATTACGCAAACTGGTTGGAATCGGTCCAGTTCCGGTTCTAGGATTTCTGAGACCGGACTGAACCGAACTAGACCGGTTGGGGAAAAAATAAAAATTAATATTTTATATATACGTTTTATACAAAATTAATATTATACAAAATATTTTATATATATAAGTTTTATATATAATATATATAATTATATATCATATATAAATTATTTCATAGTATAATTTATAAAATAAAAGTTTAATCTTAAAGATGAAAATTTAATTGATCTTATGCTTTAAACATAAAATATATAGACTAAATTATATTATATATAGTCTAATACATTATATAACTATACTAATATATAAGTTTATAACTAATACTAATATATAACTATACTAATAGTATAATATTAATACTATTATATAGTCTAATATATTATATAGCTATATTAATATATAAGTTTATAACTAATACTAATAGTATAATATACAATGTAGTTATACTTATACTAATATATAACTAATACTAATTACTATAACTAAATCACTATATTCTATTAAATATATTACAGATTTTGTAATAGGAACAAAATTTTAGAACAGATTTTTTGAAGCAGTTTTTTTTTTATTAATAGATTTTTATTTTTTAATGACAAACTTACATTTTAAAAAACTTAAAAATCGGACCAGACCGGAAATCGGTAAAACCGGAGATACCGGTTTATGAGGATAACCGGTGCGTAATCGGTTTTTCGGTCCTAAATTTTTTCCAAAACCGGACCGGACCGGTTACACCGATAATACCAACAACATAATAGCTTTAGCAGGCATGGGAGGCAGACTAGATTCCTCCTCGCGTTGAAGGGAACTTCAACTTGGGGAGCCTGAGGGAAGACAGATGGAGAGCTTGGTCATTCCTCTACCTGAGCCGAACTCTCGCCCTAAGTAGCCCCAAAACGGGGAGGACCGTTTCCAGATAAAAGGGAAGTGGATGGAGAACTGTCCTCCACCAGAGTAACGTCTTCATGAACCAGAGGAGTAGTCTCGGCTTAAGGGATTATGTCTGGAGTCGATTCCGACATTGATGAGGAGACCGAAACATCAGAAGGAGTTGGTTCCATAACTTCCTTGTAATATGGTTCTGCAATCTCTAGAGGAGTTGGCTCCTTGTCTCCAATAAGTGTAACCTCCATAGCCATTCCCAAGGGCGAAGTTGGAGGTGTAATGAAAATTGTCGAGATGGGGACCGTAGGAAAAATGGGGGAGTTAGAATTGAGAGCTCCGAAGGCGAAATAGGGGAGTTAGTTAAGCACTTGCCGAATGAAGCTTCAACCTCGACAAGTCTTTCCTCAAAAGGAGTTGGCGACTTGCGTTGTGAAACCCCCTCTGACTAAGAACCTCCTCAAATGAAGGGAAAGCTCCCGTCGCTGGAACAGAATCTCGAGATGCTGGGCAATCAAATGCCGAGGAAAAGATAAAGGCAATGGCAATGTTAGCCTCATCTCCCTTAGCGTGGCCTTAAAAAGAAGGCAAAATTTTATTATCTTTTGTTTAATGAATGCAGCAAAAAGGAGGAGAGGTCTTAGAAATCTCAAGAAATTACCTCTTAGTGGGTTATTTGCTGGGACTCGATGAGAACTGCTCTCAGGAGCGGCTTTGTGAGAACTGGTCTTTGGAGCCGTTTGGTGGGAACTCCACTTCTCTTTACAAGGAACTCTTAGTGGAGGGGAACGTGAAGGTTTCGTAGGGCACCCTGGGTAGACGCAGATTGAACAGGCACATAAACACCTTCTTCTATGTGAAGCCTCTTTTCGTGATTACCTTTAGGCGGAGAAGCCACGTAGCGCTTCTCCCTTGGAGGAGAGGGGGGAACCATTAAGAACTCCTGACCTATCACATGCGAGCGATTGGGAAGTACAATGTAACGGTAAATGTTTTCATCGCTTAGCAACGAATCAGACTGAACAAGGGTTGGATAAGCTTCTGCCCAGGACATTACAAAAGCAATCATGAATTCTTCTCTCTCCGATAACTTGATGGAGAGGGATTTGGAAGTTGAAACCTTACCCCAGACAGATCGGACAGGAAACTCCTTATAACGCTCTTCTTCCGGAAACTCCCAATCCAGGCCTCTTATAAAAAAGAATCGTCGGTGCCAATATTTTATTGAAGAATAACGCCTCTCTAGAGTAGTGAACCATTTCTCAGAGGATTGGGACTGGAAACTACAAATGTTCCCAGTAAGCTGGTTGATGCGGTACACCGACAGAAACTCCCGAGCGGTTAGATCTGGTAATCTTCTGAACCACCCAGAACGATTCGAAAGGCAACACAACTAGCCATTATGAAACACCAAACATTGGGGTTAAGTTGCACCGGGGCTAGTTGTAGGAAATCTAAGATATCACACACCGGATAGTAGAACGTCAAGCATAGTCCATTGGCAAACATATAGGGATAGAGAGTCACCTTTGTCGCTAGGCCATCCGCATCCACCATCGGAATACGAGAATTAGGGATTTCAAGAATGGTCTCAGGAGGGATAGGGTACTATCTGTAAAATGTACGAAAGTCATTGCCAGTCATGACCGACGTCCACCGCTTCCCAACAAAATAGCTGAAGTGGGGATCGTTCTCACCTCGTTTGGTCATGGTGAAAGTAGGCGGAAAGTTTAGAATATTTTTTGAATTTCAGGGAAACGAAGAATGAGGGCGAGACGAAAATGGCAAAGAGGAAAGAAAGGAAGAAATGAGGGGGAAGAAATGAATAAAAACAGAACGATGGAACGGCTAGGGGTATGAAACGGTGGCACGAAGCACGAAGGGATACATTCGCCATAGAAAAATAGAATGACATTTACGTGCCACACGTGTGCGTGAAACGAACCAATCCCGAGCAACGTTGAAGTTCACACCAAGGAGCAACTTCAATTAATGAAGACAGAGTTAATGATTATTCATTAATGACAGAGATCGGTTCGCATCCCATTAGATATGGGAAGAAAGAACGGATAAGTACACACAAACTCGTTCACCTTCCATGCTCTCGCCCAGGTTAGAAATCTTCATAGGGACTCGCCCACCAAAAAATACTTCTTATAATTTCTAGCCTACAATGTGCTAAAAATTCGCAGAGTACTATGAAGGGAGAAAATCCCTTGGATGGGCTAAAGGCAAGGCCCAGGTTAGAACCCAGATACAAGGTCTAGGCTAGGAGCTGGAGGCAAGGCCCGTATTAGAGCCCAGGTACAAAATATGGATTGGATCAAACAGTAGCGTCTGGGTCAAAACTTGGGTATAAGACCCGGGTCGGGTCATGCTTACATTAGGAAATAAGACAATAAATGCAGGAGAGGCTTACGAAGGAAGGAATATAGCATTCAATGCCAGACGAGAAAACATGCGGCGGATCACACCCAATATTAATGAGATGGAAAGGGCTCAAGACAGAAAATATGTTGCATTCAATGCAGCCCAAAGCTCGAACACCACTCAGTAACACTAAGCACTTCATAACTCAGCGAACTCATAGCACAAGATAGCTCAGCGAATAGACAGTGTGAATATATGATCTCCTACTATGCAACACTCCACTACTGTGGAAACTAGGTCGGCAAGTATAAATAAACACTACATGCAGCACGCAGGGAAGTAAACTAACACTCTCATCTTCAATATAACTCATCTTCATCCTCAACACCATACTGACTTAAGCATCGGAGAATCAACCAACCCCGAGATCCACCTTGTTACTGTGCAGGTAATCGCACGAGCTCTGTCCGAGCAGAATTGCCCGGGTTTGCTAAACATGACATCAACATAGCCATTTCTCTTTTGACGGCTTCACTCATAGGTCGCTCCTTCATCGACTTGAACTCTTGACGTGGTCTTTGTTTTGATACCAATTATTAATGACCCAACCATTGATCCAAAAATCCTAAGATTATTTGATACTAATTTTGTTAAGTCTTTAACCCTCGGGAGTATACCACCTCTGTATAAAAATTTCTCATTTTGAGATTAAAAAAAAATCTCCTATTAAAGATCTCCATGTTGTTATGGAAACTGTACATTTTTTAGATTTACGTGCTTCTTCATCTTCAACGCCCATCATACTCTCTCTCTCTCTCTCTCTGCGTGTTGCAAGGTTTGAAAAATCGAAATTCAGTAATAACCAATTCAATGAATCAGGCGATTCACGACAATTTTGAATAAGTTATTTCGATGTTAATAAAAAGTATTTAAAATAATATATAATGCAATTCAATTGTTTTATATCATGTACAAAAAAGTATATTATATATATTCATTGACTAGTTTTAATAAACATATGATATGAATCTAAATAGTGTTGATAAATATGTAATTTATGTATGTAAACTCAATTGTCCACATTTGTTTTGCCTTGTATACAAAGAAGATAAAGATCATTAAGTTATAAAATACATAACAAATATAGTATTTTATATACAATCACAAATTTAATGTAAAATACTCATTTATCTCATAATTGTTTTGTTCAAATAAAGAAAATAAAGAACTACATGTTTATCTTTAAATTATTTTGTGATTCTTACTGAATAGAACGATGAAAAAATTTATATATTTTTAGTTCTATCATATTTTTGTACAATAAATTAAAAAAAAAACTCAGTTGTTAGAAAATATAAAAATAAATACAGTTTTAAATCGGTTAGAATCAGTTTAAATCAGTATAAAATCTGCTAGAATTGGCCTGAATCGATCGATTAAAGTGATTCGATGAACAATTAAAAAACTAACTAAAATTAATTCGATTTCTTACTAATTCAATTCAATCGGTTCAATTTTGATTGAATTGAATCATTTTTTCGAACCTCAATGTGTTGTGTTGTTTAGAAAAGAGAAAAAAAAAACACAAGATCTTTTGATAGATTTGATGTTACGTTGTTTTAATGTGATTTTATAACAGGTTAGTTCTACTAAGATAAATCTGCTCTAAAAAACCGGCTAAAGAGAAGCTCCGCACATATTGTTGCTCATTTTTATGAAATTAGTCAGCGCATACACACGACAGATCTCAAGCTAACTGCACTCATTGTTGCTCACAATCTCTTCTACAACACTTCAGTCATCAACCATCGAAGCAACATCTTCAATCATAGATTGGTATAGTTTTTGCATCAAACTATCATCGATGGACATGGACTCTCTTATCAGAGCTAAATATAATAGTAGCCAAGGAAACACTCAAGCATTTCAACAAACAGACAGTGGGCAATGTGAAGAAATAGAGCTAATGAAAAATTTCAATCCAACGACAGTGTCTTACAACAAATTCAACAAAGGGAAACAAGCAAGTTTTGCGAGTAAACAAAATGAAATCAATGAAATCACACTGAGAGGCCAGCAAAATCTTTCAAGTGGTCATTTCAAGACTATCTCTGCCACTAAACCAGAATTGCTGTATTTCTTTCGTCTCCATCAAATTCCCAGAAGCTAGGCTAAAACTCCATTTGAATAGCTCCTACAAGCTCCCAAACACTGTTCAGCTATAATGACCCAAGCTCATTTAATTTTCCACCAAGAAGAGTAAATATATTCATTGTTGAGCCAACAACTGAATCTAGCAACCTTACCTCATTCTGCAACTAGATCTAAATTCTTTCTTCTAGTCCAGATGCACAAGTAGTAAAAGGAATAAAGTCATCGATGTAGAGCTCTCAAGATATCACATCACTGATCGAGGCAGCTAGAAAACACACTCCATGGAAGTCTCAATGGAGACAGATTTATTTGGCAATGCAAGGTTATAAGACAACATAAAAAATACAGAACTGGACTCCATCAGGCCTATCAAGGTGAGCCCATTATTAATTCTTTATCCCCAATTGAGACAAAGCCTCTGTTTATGGACCCTCAGGATTTTCATACTAATAGGCCCATTATCACATGTCCAACCCTATCTCATCTGTACCCATCTAGAAAAAGGGCTAAAATCATCCACAAGCCCATACAAACCTTAGCTGGCCCAAAGCAACATGCAACATAATTCTTAGTTGAGTGTAGCCCTTTACTGGTCCAGGATAGCAATTCATCTGAGTCACTTACTCTAGGAAGTTCATCTGTATTGCTTGCTCCAAGCCCACCACCTTTTAACATCACAAAATGGACTCAACCTCAGTTGACCATCCAACTGCTCAAAGAATCAAGTCCTCGGCGTGAGATCAGTCCTATGCAAGTAGAGCAAACAAAAGCACCAACTGAACCCATAAAAGCATCACAAAGCACTTCAAGTGAAATCAACTCTAGTTTGATTCCAACGACACATATTACACAAATGCATCAACCGCCTCAAGAAATTCTTCCTTCTAAGAGGTAAAAGGATGTAAAGCTTCTTGAAGCTCCAGAAAGGAAATCCCAACGTCTTATAAAAAGTGGAGTAAAAAGAGTACAATGAATGTACAACTAAAGAGCCACAATCAGAGGAATCATCACTGGCTCTTACTCTCTTGAAAATGCATTCAAACACAATGAGCAAGGAAAAGAAATCAAAAGGGAAAGCAAAATTAAATCCCTATAGTAGGCCACCTTTATACTCCCAATGCAAGTCCAAATCAGCTAGTGAAACAAGTTTTAGAATGCCTTCATCAGCCAAATGAAGACACTATCATAGAATTGTAGGGGTCTAGCCCAACCCAAAGCAATTAGAAACTTAAGGGCTAATATTAGGAAGTATAAACCGAATGTAGTCTTTTTGTCAGAAACCTTGGTGACAGATGATCACACCATATCTATTGTAAATAGCATATGTTTCTACTATTTTGTTAATTATCTAGCTGTTTGTAAAAAAAGGAGCCTGTTACTTTTATGGCGACCGGGTGTAAAAATAGAACCTGCTCATATAAATATTAATGCTATCTCAGTTTTAGTCTATTATGATCATTTACACCAATCATAGTTAATTACTTATGTTTATGCATAGGCTTAATGGAATAACAAAGCTAACTTTTGGATTCACTTGGACTCGTTATATCAAGCTTTCTCGAGGTCCTGTGTATGTATGGGAGATTTCAACGACCTCATTTATTAGTCTGAAAAATTTGGAGGACGACCTATCTTTTATAACCTGAATAAGGGTCTCAAGGCCCTTATGGATATGAATGACCTAATCGACATTGGTTACATGGGTCCAAAATTCACATGGAATAATAACAAACATGGGAAATTGCTCATAAGAGAAACATTAGACCGAGTCATAGCAAAGAAGAAGAATGGAACCCTCCACCCTTAAACTATTAAAGCTTCTCTTTTAATGTAGCAGGGCGTGATCAATTCTCAATAGCATCAACGATATGAACGAACCACAGGGGAGACATACTAGCAATAAAAACAAAAAAGCTACAAACCGCAATGCCTTTAGTTGTAGAAGCTAAAGTAGCGCTGTTAGCTTCCAATATGACCAATTCTCAAAATCTAGCGATAATAGAAAGGGATGCCCAATTGGTTTTACAGCCATTGAGAGCCAAGACTCCATTCCTTTCTGGACCGTTTCTGCTATCATTGAGAACATTTAACGTATCTTTTATCATCAACAAGGATGAAAATTTGCTAAAATCCATCGATCTCAAAATCGATGTGCGCACTTAGTTGCGGAATGGACAACTACCAATCAAGTTCTTGGAAGCTTACCTTTAGATAAAATCTCTAGTTGCTTCTTGTATATTGATAGTGAAAATGATCCACCTTAAACTCTTACATTTTCTTTATTTTTATGTAAAAATGCTTGATTAGAAAATAAATAAATAAATAAAAAAAATAGTTCTACACATATAAATGAGCAAAGGGGAGATGAATATACCGAACTTAAAGGCCCAACGATGACCAAAAAAAAAAATCTTGAAATTTGACATATCACGTCACCACTCCCTCTTATAAAATTAAATTAAATTAAAAAAATATCTAATCTATAAATAAATTATAAAATGCTGCTATATAAGTTGACTTGATTTAATGACAAATCATACAAAAAGTCACGATGATTCTTTACTTTATTTTTTTTATATAATTTTATTATAGATTTAGCATTTTAAAAAAAAAACGCGGATTATTTAAATTTCAACCATTTGTCTTCATTGATTAACTTTAGGTTATTTTTCTATACAAGCAATACAACAAATAAAAAAGCTAAGATGATGCCTTCAATATTGATAAAAACATCACAATAGCTATTATTATTAGACGGTGTCACTATTGTCTTCCTTCGAACTTAAATAAATCACATTGGATGCCAATCCAATGATCACTTCCCGAAGTCCATGGAATCCATATTATGCCTCCAATTTAATATGGATTGCATGCTTTGATGACCTTAATGGTACTGTTTAGATTCATTCAAGTATGCTTACATTCATTCAAATTAGAAAAAAAAACTACATTAAACAGATAATTCATTAAAAGATAAATAATATTTGTAGTTTTAAGATGTACAAATCTCGCGCACTCGTTTTGAAAAAAAGGACAAATTTGAGATCTATATGAAAATATTATTTTTTAATAGTAGATGCTAATTTTTTCAAATTAGGGAGTGCATAGAATTTACATACCTTAAAATTGCGTTTAACATTACTTTCATTAACAGCACGTTGGCTCATTTCCTTCTCAATTCTATTTTTACTATTAGAATCTTCAAATATTTATTCTGAACTTTAAAATTTTGAGAAAAAATAGATATGAGGTGAGTTTTATAGTATTTATTATTGGGCAGATTTGGGGCTTAGATAAGACACAAAATTCTTATCTGATCTCATCTCATCTCATCCCATTTTATTCCTAAATATAAAAATTTTCAAACCAATTATTACAATTTTTTCAAACTAATAATTATAACTTTTTCAAATTTTCAAGTAAAAAATAAAAAACAATTCTAACTTTTTCAAATCTCCAAACAAAAATAATATTATAAAACTATATTATTACAATATTTAATTTTATAATATTTTTTATTCAACTTTTTATCTCTCATTTTCTAAAACCCAAAAAATATTCAACTCAAACTATATCACTACTATTCACAAAATTCTCATCCTATTTCACTTTCTAAACAAGCCCTTAGTCATGAGAGTTTTTCGTATAAATGTTGTAATACGTAGGTCTATCCTTATCTTATTGATCCTTTTTAATCTAATCCAAACCATTTTTTGAGCATAAATACAAAAAAATTATATAAACTGCCAAAAGGATTAAATAATGACAATTGGATATATGATCGTGTGGCTATAAGACTATAGGTTTGAATTCCAAAATTTCAAGAGAGATTTGGTGGTTTCATCGATTTGGGTTAAATGATGACCACAGTTACATAAATAAAGAAAAATGATATTTACAGTTTTAGAATGAACAACTCTCACATATTCTTTTTTTAAAAAAATGAGTAAATTTGCAACTCAAACTTTTATCAAATGGAGAATGCAGGAAGTGCATACTACAAGACTACACATAATAACATTATACATAAATAAATATCCATTACCCATAATAAGCCTCTCAAATTTCCAAGTGTTGGTAACCTCAATCAGAAAGTGTGCATGTGTATATAAAAACCCCATTAAATGAAAAGCAGTACGCTTTAGCCCTTCACTGACGCCTTGCATTGCTCTTTCTATATCTGTTTCACTTGGCAAGATCTAATGCAACTTTCCTAAAAAGCATACAGATGTACGTATTTAGTCATTTTTAGTCAGTCCTGCATTCCTCATACTCAGTAACAGTGTCTCTAATCATGCATGTTAATCTATTTCCAGCTTTTATTGAAGAATAGAAAAAAGAAGGGCCTCAACGCTAACTATGGCCACAATGCAGAGTCGCCCAGCTGGGATTTTTTTGTCAGCAGTGACTGTGAATGGGTAAGCCATCGAAATGGAAATTAAACAATGTCTGATAAATGAAAGAAAAGGGGAGAGAGAGAGAGCTAAAGAAGGCTGCAGATGAAAAAGTTTAATAGAAAATAAAATGCAGCACTCCCAGCAAATATGATGGCGGCTATTATGAGAAAAGAAAGAAAGAAGGAAAGCGAGAGCGGAGGATACTCTCTCTCTTTCCCTCTGTGGTAGTATAAGGAGACATGGGGAAGAGAGAAAAGCAGACAAAAGAGAGAATGAGGAAAAGGAAAAGGAAAACGGGGATGATGGGGCTAGGCAGCAAGAAGAGAGAGAGAGAAGGGGGGAGCAAGAGAGAGTCTCCGTTGTGCCACGTGGCGAGGTATGAGTGGTTGAGTGCTTTGGGCTTCAACAACATACAGCAACGCCATCAACATCAACAACACCAACACACAGACTCTATCTCTCTCTCTCTCTCTCTCTCCCCCTCTGCTGCCATGTCAGAGCGTAACCCCGTCCTACGACCCGGCGATTCCGTATTTGTATGCTTCTCTCCCTCAAATAAAACTCTCTCTCTCTCTCTCTATTCGTTTATCTTCTGTTCACTCTCTTTCTTTCTTTCTCGTATTTCTCATCTATCTCCGAGTATCTATACCCTAACCTATTTCCTTCTCCTTCTCGCGCTGTCTCTCAACCTGAGACTGTCTTCTCTATATCATTCTTTGATCCATTCATTTGATAGGTAAGCTTCTGAATTCATATGGGTACTTTGATTTTATGTATTATTTGTTCATTTCTTGGTCGGACCTATTGTGGCTATATGTTTGTTTTGTGCAATTTCAGTTGACCCATGTCTGCATTCATGCTCATTTTGGTGTGAATTTTGATTGATTTTTGAGATATTGGGTTTATGGGTTGTGATTTTTGGTGCAAAAGTTGGTGTCTTGGGACTGGTAAATTGGGTTTTGTCATAGGTTGTGTAATTAGTGGTTACTCAAATGGGCTTCTGGGTTTAATATGAGTTGAATGTGTGTGCATGCTAAAGTTGATGTGATTGGATTGTTTAATTTCAGCATTATCATTTCTTTTGGTGTGTATGTAGGCATTTGACGAAGTATGTTTTGAACTAAATGGTTAACTTGATTCAACAATTGGATTTGTTGTACCTTTTGCTTTTTTTTTTGTTTTTTTTTTTTAGGGGGGGGGGGGGGGGGTTTAACTCTGATCCTCTTGTTTAGTTATTGTGCATTTTCTTTTCTGTGTTTCCATGTTTGTTACTTGTTTATCTTGATCTTTCTGCCTTTTGCTTCTAAATCTGCATAATTAAATACAGGAACATAACATCTTGGTCTTGCAGCAGAATGCTGTCCAGAAGCTTTGACCTTTCAACCATATAAGCAACTAAAAATGTACTTCTGTAACATTTGACCGCCATGTACAATCTGGGTTGAGAGATGAAGGAAAACGGTTCATCGAATAGTAAAATGATCAACAGAAACTGGGTCTTGAAGCGCAAACGGAGAAAACTCCCTTGTGGTCCAGTTATATCCAATGGTAAAGAAGTTAGTTCTGTGGCATCAGAAACTCCAAAGAATACTTCTTCGGCCAAACGCAGGCTGAAGAGTGAAACTAAATCTGAGCGTTTTTCTTCCAAGAAGAAAGGGAATGATGGGGTGAGCTTTTGCGCTTTTTGCATTTCCTCTCTTGTTTATTTCTGGTCACTGTCATCAAATTTTTATTTGTGGCAGCAGCTTATTAATCTAGCTATGAAAAAGCTGGGTGATTGATTGCTTTTGTCAATCATTCTTGTGAATATTTTCAAGATTTTACTCCTTTTTCTCCGTTGATCATGTATTGAAAAGCTTTTCTCTTACAAACATTTGAGTTCAATTGCTGGAAGTCCTACACTAAATCACTTGTAATGAATTTTAACATGACAGCGTGTACCCCTTTCTCCTGAATCGAAGCACTTGGTAAGAACCGCTGTTCTTGGAGTTACTTGATCATTGTGTGATGACATCTTTCTTAGGTGGATTGTTGTATAGTTCCAGTGTACTGGAACACCCTTTTTCATCTTAATAAGATTTTTATCTCACTTATCAAAACAAATTTAAGTGATGGCTTTAATATTTTTATGTGGAGTCCTTTCTTTGTTTATTACTCCTTTGAAAGTCTTAAATTCGTCTCTCCTGATAAAATTTATGTTTAATTTTTACTGTGAATTAAAACTATTCAGCTTGTTTCCTCTAATTGAAAACAAGGTTCCATGCTGTTAAGATTTTGATTTGATTCCAAGGTTTGTATTTGTATATGTTAAGTTTTTTGGGGGAAGGGGTGATCGACTGAAAGAAGAGAAATCAACACGTCACAATTCTAATGTTTTTGATAACAGAGATGGAGGCAAACGTGTTAACCTCACCTTGAAAAAAAAATTTAGTTTAGTTCACTACTATTCACTCTCTTTAGTCATTCTTTTATGTAATTTGAGCAAGTTTTATTATTATTGTAACCAGATGAGACAATTCAATACCATCTGAGATAATATCCTTTTTAATGGTAACTTCTTTTGCTTTCTTGTTCCCGTGAAATATTGGCAGTTTTTAAGCATTCACTAACTAGTTCCTGCTTTTTCTATACTTAATTTATTTGTCTTCCAGTATTACTTTGAATGCGTGATCTGTGATCTTGGCGGTAACTTGTTATGTTGTGATAGTTGTCCCCGGACCTATCATCTCGAGTGCCTTAATCCTCCTCTGAAGGTATATTTCATCAGCTTTGAGCTAGACTTGTGTGCTATCCAATTTATTAATATTTTATTTTTAGTCAGAGATGCCAAAACTCAGTAATTGTCTTTCACTAGTTTGTTTACATAATTATTTTTTTGTATGAAGCGCATACCAATGGGGAAGTGGCAATGCCCTAACTGCTGTCAGAAAGGTGATCCGTTAAAACCAATGAGCCAACTTGATACCATTTCAAAACGGGCAAGAACAAAGATAGTCACTGGAAAATCAAAAATTGGAATTCAGTCATCTGACATGGACAAAGTATCACGGATTTTTGGAAGCTCTATTATTGCAAAGAAAAGGTCCTCCAGCAAAGGAAAATCTGTCAAATTCCTTGAACAGAAACCCGTCCCTTCCCAAATAGATGTATCCTGTAGCACCAAGCCTAGTCATCAATCCCTTGCACTGCTTGAAGATAATTCATTCTGTGTGAGTGTTGATGATGAGAAGAAATCTAATATATCTCCCGCAGACTCTCCTGCAGACAGGAAATCAAACTCTCCTGCTGAGGAAATTTCATCCCATTCTGAAGTTAAAAATTCAGAGACAGCTAATGAAGCTCCTGAGGGGAAGCCTGCTTCACTTAGAAACAATGTATCTACTGGGAAAACACTTGTTCTTGCAATCAGTGCTGCCACCATGGAACATAGAAAAAGGAAACAGAAAGTCAATGATGATAACAGCCAAAAGAAGCATAGGACCAATGAAGGAAAGTTTAGAGTTAGTACTTCTAAGAAACGTGGATCCAAAGCAAATAGTAAGTCACATAAGAAGCGCAAGTCTATTCACCGTGGGGTTTCCACCGCTTTGTCAAAGGAGGATATAGGAATGACAATTTTAGATGTGCAGAGAAAAGATGAGGTATCATTATTTTATCTGCCTGTGTATGTTCTTTGTTTATCTATGCCTTTTCATCATATGCGTGTATAAATCACCTCAAAACTTGAAAGCATGGAGAATAAAAATGGTAGTCACTGAATGCTATATTAACATGCCAAATATGATATGCTGCAGAACCTTAGCATCATGTTGCACTTCTTACCCCCCATCAATCTAATCTCTGATATCTGAGATTCTCTTGGTGGTTATCATACAAATATGAACCATTTGTTTGTTTTGCTTTGTTTCTTTACCTACTTACCTGATGTTTATTACTTATAAGTGCATCAAGTAAAAAATACTTATGATTAATCCTGATTCCTCTGTCTCTAAAGGCGGTTTGTGTGTGAACGGGCACTCAACAAGTACTGCTTAGTAATAAATTATGGCACAATAGCTTAAGATTTTGTTGACAGAATTGATCATTTCTTGATTCACTATGTTGGACCTTTTTAGTAATTTTTGTAATTTCTATTAAATAGATTCTCATATTCTGCTTAACAATAAGAATGTACCATAAAACTGTCATTTTTTTGCACTTCGATTACCATTTACTTGTTTCCTGTGTATCCAATATTTTATATCAATGTGATACTGTTTAACTTTTGCCATATACACACATTACATTTTCTTGCTGTGTTCGCCGAAACTCACCCGTTTCGACAATTTGTAATTTGTGATAGAGGTCATTATCACTTTTACTAGTGTTTTTATTATCATCATTGTTGTTTTTGTTTTGAGTGTGATAGTAAATAAATTCGATTTGATGCAGAAACTTCTGCAGGAAGCAACAAGCCTGTCACATGAGTTGAATAAAGCAGATAACATGGATGAAGCAGTAATCTGTGGAGAAGGCATCCCTGTTGAACCTCTGCAGGTAAATGAATCCTTCAGCACACAATTTGTTATATTGCTTGTTTTAATGTCTTAAATATGGACTTCATGCTGTGTGCAGTTTAAATGTGAACTTCATGATGTATTTTTGAATTTCATATACATCTATGTGCAGGTTGATCGGATTCTTGGGTGTCGAATTCAAGGTGATTACGTGGCCTCTTCACGCCACTTACCTGTGTCTGTTACTGTTGACCTACGTTCTGATGACTTACTAATTTCAGAAAATCAAAACATACTATCAGAAGAAAACTCAGCTTGTGATACTGATATAGATGTTGTGGCTGGTGAAAATCTTAATGAGGGTTGTCAGAATATTGTTAAGACTTGTGATAGGGAAGAAAGCATGGTGAATGAAATGAAAGTCGATAAAATGCATGTATACAGAAGATCTGCATCCAGAGAATGCAAAAGAGGAAACACCATGGTTTGTTTACATGAAGAAATCAAGGAGTCAGATTCGAGTACCGTAAATGGCAAAGATCAAGATGAATCTGCTACAATTACAGAAGATTTGGAAAAAACAAATGAAAAGTTGGTTACAGAGAAGAATACTAATGTTAGTTTGAGAGATCATGGTAACAATGAAGTTCCAAAAATATGGGAAACACATGTCTCTAATGGAACCAAAGATGACAAAGAATCAGATTTAGGAATGGAAATGAGAACCTCTGCAGACAAGAAAAATCACAAGGCCACCCCGGCTGAATCTGCTTGTGTTGACAGAGAGACAGTGTTGTATGAGTTTTTAATTAAGTGGGTAGGTAAGTCTCATATTCATAATAGCTGGATTTCTGAATCTCAGCTAAAAGTTCTGGCAAAGAGAAAGCTAGAAAATTACAAGGCAAAATATGGGACAGCTGTAATAAACATCTGTGAAGAGCAGTGGAAGCAGCCCCAGCGGGTGATTGCTCGCCGTAATCTCAAAGATAGGAGAGCTGAAGCTTTTGTAAAATGGACAGGTCTCCCTTATGATGAATGCACTTGGGAAAAATTAGATGAATCTGTTCTTCAAAATTCTTTGCACCTGATTGATCTTTTTAATCAATTTGAATGCCAAACATTGGAGAAAGACTCTTCCAAGGATGCCTTAACAAGGAAGGGTGACTGTCAGCAAAATGAGATAGTAACTCTCACAGAGCAACCTAAGGAACTAAAAGGAGGTTCATTATTTCCCCATCAGCTTGAAGCTCTTAATTGGTTGCGTAAATGCTGGCATAAATCCAAGAATGTGATACTTGCTGATGAAATGGGTCTTGGAAAAACAGTTTCTGCATGTGCTTTTCTCTCATCTCTGTATTTTGAGTTTAAAGCTACTCTGCCCTGTCTAGTGTTGGTTCCACTTTCCACAATGCCTAACTGGCTGGCTGAGTTTTCATTATGGGCTCCGAACTTGAATGTTGTGGAGTATCATGGTTGTGCAAAAGCAAGATCCATGATTCGCCAATATGAGTGGCATGCCAGTGATCCAAGTGACTTGAATAAGAAAACAGCGGCCTATAAATTTAATGTTCTTTTAACTACATATGAAATGGTACTTGCTGATTCCTCTCATTTGCGTGGAGTTCCTTGGGAAGTTCTTGTGGTTGATGAAGGTCACCGCCTGAAAAATTCTGGAAGTAAGCTTTTTAGCTTGCTCAATTCGTTCTCCTTTCAACATCGTGTACTGTTGACTGGTACACCTCTTCAAAACAATATCGGTGAGATGTATAACTTGCTTAACTTCTTGCAGCCAGCTTCATTTCCTTCACTCTCTTCATTTGAAGAGAAGTTTAATGATCTTACAACTGCTGAAAAAGTGGAAGAATTGAAGAAACTTGTTGCTCCGCATATGCTTCGAAGACTTAAAAAGGATGCAATGCAAAATATTCCCCCTAAGACTGAAAGAATGGTTCCTGTAGAGTTGTCATCCATCCAAGCAGAATACTATCGTGCAATGCTAACAAAGAACTATCAAATATTGCGGAATATTGGGAAGGGGGTTGTCCAGCAATCAATGCTAAATATTGTGATGCAGTTAAGAAAAGTTTGCAATCACCCATATCTCATACCTGGTACTGAACCTGATTCTGGATCGGTAGAATTCCTTCATGAAATGCGGATAAAAGCCTCCGCCAAGTTGACTTTGTTGCATTCTATGCTTAAGATTCTATACAAGGAAGGTCATAGAATCCTTATTTTCTCACAGATGACCAAGCTTCTTGATATCCTTGAAGATTATATGAATATAGAATTTGGGCCTAAAACATATGAGAGAGTGGATGGCTCTGTCTCAGTGGCTGATCGACAAACAGCAATTGCACGCTTTAACCAAGACAAAAGTCGCTTTGTCTTCTTGTTATCAACACGGTCTTGTGGTCTTGGGATCAATTTGGCAACTGCTGACACTGTCATTATATATGATTCTGATTTCAATCCGCATGCTGATATCCAAGCTATGAATCGTGCACATCGAATTGGACAGTCAAATAGACTTTTGGTATATCGACTTGTAGTTCGTGCTAGTGTTGAAGAGCGGATCTTGCAGCTTGCAAAGAAGAAACTGATGCTTGATCAGCTTTTTGTGAATAAGTCTGGATCACAGCAAGAAGTGGAAGATATTTTGAAATGGGGAACAGAAGAACTTTTTAACGATTCTCCTAGTACAAATTTGAAAGATACAGGTGAATGTAGTATTAACAAAGACGAGGCAGTAGTGGATACAGACAATAAGCATAGGAAGAGAGCTGGTAGTCTAGGGGATGTGTACCAGGACAAATGTACAGATAGCAGCAGCAGGATCATGTGGGATGAAAATGCTATTTTGAAACTGCTTGACCGTTCAAATCTTCAGTCTGGATCAAGTGATAATGCTGAAGGGGATTTGGAAAGTGATGTGCTTGGCTCAGTGAAGGTAAACATTTAATCTTTCTTTTCTTTTTTTGTTTTTTGTTTTATTCTTTTTCGGGGGTGGGGGGTGGAGAGGTAAACAGTTAAATCTCACATCCGGAAAATTGCTACCTTTTTTTGTAATGTTGAAAGCAAAAGTCTTTCAACAGCTTTCAAAAAAAGCTTTTGTCACTAATTAAAAAAAATGTTGAAAGCTTCTGTCAGTTGTGTTTCATTGAGACAAAAACTATATGAATTTTGTGGTGTAATGCATTTATTTTCTGAAAGACATTGTGGAGATATATTTGCATTGCCCACACACTACCCCCCCCCCCCCCCCCCCCCCCCCCCCCCGCGCGGGGAACTGCCCACTGATGGGACTCGTTTTGCTTTCTTAGAATGCTGCTTCTCCTAAGTGTAGGGACATTTATTTAAATTCTTTTCATTGTAGTTGTTTATGCTTTGCGATTGCTTGGAGATTAACATTCTTTTTTTTCCTTTATATTTTTTAATTTTTAGAGGAAGTTGTTTCTATGTGCATATTGACAAGCAATGTGCTGAATTTGATATCCTTCTTACTGTTAATTATAATCTTAACATGTAAGAGAAGTGATGAATATGTGGAGCATTTATTACTTCATTGAGGTGGCTAGGGCTAGGGACGAAGCTATAAATCTAAAATTTAGGGGGGGGGGGGGGGAAGGCACATGTAAAAATTTGTATAAAAAATATGACATAACTCCATATATATAATTAAAAAAATACATGTTGTCTAAAGTACAAGTTTGAATGCTTAAAAAAAGTAAAATATAATCAGTTATGCTTGGGGGTGAATTCAGTCCAGTCCGGTCGGTCCATAGGGGTTTTTTGGGAACGGACCCATTAGGTCCAGGATTTTCCCACCTTGGACCGGACCGGTCCCTTTCGGTCCGGCCTAGTACCAAATGGGCCAATCTTAATATCCTGTGCTTCTCGGCCCAATAGTGAAAATTCTAGTTAGTTTTCGGCCCACTAACATTATATCCAATTTTAAGCCAAAAAATACCAAAAAAGAACTTGAAAGGAAAATAAAAATAATCATAAAAGGAAAATTGTCTATATAAATAAATTTGAATAAAAGGTTTTACTAAAAAAAAAATAAAAAATTGTCTATATCCATCCAAACAACTTATACAAGGTTATCAATCATAGTAATAAAATTTAAAAAAAGAATAAATCTTCTCATCAACCACTGTGCCAAACCTCACACCTTACACCCTACAGGTGAACTAGGTTCACTAACAAGTGAACCGGTTCTACCCTAAACGGCCCTAACTCCCCCCATCTCAGTCCCATGACCTTTCTTCTGTAGTTCCCCCTCCCTTCACCCAAAATCTTCATGCCCCCTCAATCCTGCGACGGTGTGAGTCCAGACCGTGGTAATGATCCCGGGATGGTGTTGTGAAGTCGAGAAAACATGGTGAATAAGAGAAACAGAGAAATGACGAAAGGAAGAGGACGGATCTCGGCGTGGGTTTACCGGAATGGCGGAAGGTGGCTGATCGGTGTTCTCTGTGACTGTCCAAGCACTTTCCTATGGCGATTGATGGTGGGTGGTGTCAGTTTTTCATTTCTTCTGCTTCTGAAATCAATGCCGCTGTTGCTGCATAGTGGTGGTGTGAATGGGAGAAACTAAGAGGTGTTTCACGGTGCTATTGAGGTGATTCCCTATGGTGGTGCACGATGGAGGAGGGCTAAGACCGGTGCAAGAAAACTTACTCTGTTTTGACTTCCTAAAATAGAGGCTCTCGGGTTGCACGTGGCGACAGTGCAATGGTTTTGGCAATGGCTCTGTCTCTCTCTCTCTGTCTCTGTCTCTGTCTCTCTCTCTCTCTCTCTGTGTCGGCCCTTTTCCTCAGCAGCCCCAGATGGTGGGGTGAGATTGACGGAGGGGAGAACGCAGGGGAGGGGCAAAAATTTCAAATGCAAAATGTGAGAGGCAAACACGTGTTTTGAAGAGCAAGACATGTTAGAAAGTGTGCGGTGTGCTATGAACAGTAGGCAGATGTATAGCAAATCTCTTAAAAAAATAGAGATAAAGAAATTTAAAAAAATCCCTAATCAGTAATCATCCAAATTTCAAACTACGAATAAAAAAAGAAAAAATAAATAAAGGCACCTAGCTATAAGTTATAACACAAACTCCAAGTCTCCAACTCCAAATCCACAACTCCAACTCCAAGAGTCCAAATAAAAGAAAAAAAATAGTAAAAAAACCCAAAAAAGTAAAGTAAATGATACAAAATTATTACAATTTACAATCCATGCATCTAGCCTTCTAGCCATAACCCACCTACTAATAAAGTGATATAACAAATTATAAATGACTGAGTTACAAGTGATTTTGAACCAACAGGGGGCATGGAACACAGCATGATCTCCTCCCCATTTCTCCTCGAATAGGTTAGACCATAGATAATAGATTTTTGTCCACAGCTAGGACCTTCCACTTCTGACAAACTTTACAAGAGCAAATTCCCACGTTCAATAATTCAAGCTGTGAATCAATAAGAAAAAGAAAAAGGCAGCAAACAAGGGGGAAACCTTTAACATCTTAACATTTTTCAGATAAGGAATACATACCAGATGGAAAAGTTGGTGGAAATGAAACTTAAATCATGCTTCCAACAAATGTGGAATATCGACAGTTAATTTGAAGTGCCAACAAAAATAGATCATCATTAATGAAAAATAAAAAGATATAAGCAGAGAAAAATAACACTGAAAAATAAGAGCAATAGCTGTCCAGCAAAAATTATAACAAAATTACAAAACAAATCAATGAGACCAATGCATAAATATGGGATTCAGAGAAAATCTTACAAATTCAATAATGATTGAATAATGATATTCACACAAATAGAATTCCCCAATGAGAAAAAGTTAAAAAGTCCCTAGAAAATCAATAGAATAATTTTATTTCACAGGACATCCAAACGTCCAAAGAATTGCCTACATATTATGAATTTACGACAATAAAAGTGATCTAGACAACAAGTTGAACCAGTCTTGTCTTATATACCACTGCTGATACAAAGAAAATAAAGACAAAATAAGGTATTTGTATTTGGGTTACACGCTATTGTAAAATCGACATAACCTAAGAATATAAAACTCACAAAAGAAAACCTTACAAACCATCAAAGACATAAGAATCTGAAGAATCAACTGTACCTTAGGGGAAGGGGATGGAGACTCGGAGAGGGCCGGGCAGGGGCTGTGACGGAGGGGCTGGAGACTCGGAGAGGGGATGCGACGAATTGGCTGGAGAGGGGAGGGGATGCGAGTTTGCGGCGGAGGGGCTGCTAGGGTTTTCGTGAGAAGAGAAGAGAAAGTCTGAAAGTGAGAAGTGAAAATGGGAATCGAGATTCGGGCGCGGGGGGCGGGGGGGGGGGGGGGTTGAAAAGGCACCGTTTGGATTGAAAATAATCCTAAACGGCACCGTTTCAAGTTTTCAACTTTCAACAGATGGGTTATAACTTATTTTAAACGGCACCGATTCTTGAGTGAGTAAGAGGCACTCTTGTGCTTCTTTTATCTTTTTGGCACATAAATTAATAAAAAAATTATTTAAATTAGTAAAATTAAAATTAAGAAAACTATTTAATGTGGATTATTTAATTAACTTATTAAAAAAATAATTAATTATAATTATATTTATGATGTTAATTGCTAATTTGTTACTAACTTAGAGTATGTCAATATATTATGATAATTGTCAATATATTAAACTTTTTTGTTTTTACATTTTGTATATGATTAATAAATAATTGTCATTGACCATAGGTATTTTACATTTTATATTTAGTTGCAACTTATGTAGTTTACAAAAAATTTAGGAACTTTAATTAGATCATAGATGTAGATTTTTTTTTTTTTTGATAAGTAGATCATAGATGTAGATGTTAGTAATTAGTTAATGGTGAATTGGTGGTAGGTTAGTTAATTGCTATTCATATCATACATTAGTTAATTACATTAATATTTGTAATTGCTTTATACTCACTTGCAAGTTGCAACTTAGGAATTTTACAAAAAATTTTATATTGTAAATAGTGATAGGTTAGATGAAAATTACATAATTAATTATACAATTATTATATAAATAATATATAAAAAATATATTTAATATTTACCTATAAAAAAATATAAAATATATTTAATATATTTATTTTCCTATTCGGTCGGTTCGGTCCGGTCTCGGGGTGGGGTTTTCCCCACCCCGAGACCGGACCGAAAACCAAAATTTCTATATTCCATGGATTGAGACCTATCTATCTTAGTCTCGGTCCGATCGGTTTTTCTGGTCCAGACCGACCACCTTACAGCCCTGGTTAGGCTAATTGGACTCGTCGCTCTTTCATTAAATAAAATTAATCAATTATGGCATCCATGCTAAATCTTTCAGCAACCTCTTTCTCAATATAGACTACCAAATAATCTCTAAGAAAGTCATCCTCTATTTTGTTTCGAAGCTTTGTTTTAACGATGTTCATAGCCAAAAAAGCCCGCTCAGTAGTTGCCGTTGAAACTGGAAGTGTCAAGACAAGTTGAATCAATCTATCAACCAGATAATAATCCCTGGCCTTTTGAGTAGTATTCAATACCTGACATAAATTAGAAATTGTGGACAAGTCTTGTAGATCTGGATGATAAGGCACATCATGCTTGTAATGTTGCACAATGTGATTTGCTTTATCGAATTTGGGGCAAGGCAACTGACAATCAAATTTGAGGGGGCCAACTTTTATCGAGTTTTTAACTTACCTAATAATCCCATAATTTGTTTTTCGAAATTTTTGGGGGGCGGCCCCCGGCCCCCTCCTACATTCGTGCTTGCTAGGCTAGGGCAATATGGGATGATATATTCAGGCAGGATTGGACTTGCATGAGTAATGCTTGGGACAATGGATCTCCTTGCCAGCTGGAGAGGTCTTCAGGGTAATCCCCGAGTCGCAACAGTTTGGAAGATGGTTCCATCTAATGTGATGGATTTGGATGGAGCGAAATGACCAGAGTTTTGAAGATAGGGAATACTCTTTAGAAGAACTCAGAAGATTTCTTTACGATACTTTATTCTTATGGGTTGTATACTTCCTATGTACACGGGCTATGCCTATTCATTCATATCAATAATATTTATCTCTTACTTGTAAAAAAATAAAATAAAATAAAATAAAAAAACTTTATTCTTATGGGCATCTTTTATTGATTTCAATGGAGCTAGTTTTTATGATTTTCTTATTTCCATTTCTAGCACCTAATGCTTAATTGGGTGTTTTCTCTTTTATGCTTTCTGTGTACTTGGGCTATGTCTATTAATCAGATTCAATAACATTTTATTTGCCTATAAAAAAATTGTAATGTTACTTGTTTCAATAAAATTTTATTTTACTTATAAAAAAATTGTAATGTTTCTGATTGTTCTTTTAATCAGGCACTTGAATGGAATGATGAACCTACAGAAGAACAAGGGGGAGCTGAATCTCCTCCCATTCTTACTGATGATATCTGTGCTCAAAATCCTGAAAGGAAAGAGGATAATGCGGTGATTGGTACGGAAGAAAATGAATGGGATAGACTTTTACGTGTGAGGTAAGGAGTTTCTTCTTGTCACCAGTTAGTTCCAGAGTTTGCATCACTAAATAACTGCTAATATTTGAAACAAGTGTCGACATGAAGAATAGCATGCCTATGGAGCTAGATTTTTAACTTGATAAATTCTAGAGAGTGAGAGAGAGAATGATTTAAACACAGTACAAGAGGGAAATTTAAAAAAAATGTAATGGCAGTTCCTTTTCATAACTTGCTCTGACAATTCTTTTTCTCTTTCAATGAAAATGTTCTAAGACAAAGAGAGATCTATGGCAGAATTAAAAACGTTATTTTTTAGGACTCTTTGTACTTGGGCCATTGCTGTGGACTTTAATGGCATGGATTTTCATGATTTCTTAGTTTCTAATGCCCCTTCATAAATAGGGCATTTTTGACTTTGTAATTGACAGTTGATTGGATGAATAAATACTTATTTTACTTATAAAAAAAAAAAAGTTCTAATACCACTCCATATACCCACTAAGGGTATGTAGGACCTACTCCGGCCAAATCCATCTCACTCCTATATAAGAATGGAGCCCAGATCCATACCACTCCTATACACTAATTATGATAGCATTGGCAGATCCAATTATGACTTTATAGTCATGCTTTAATAAATATATATCTACAAAAGGGCAGCAGGTTAGGTTTTGGGCATATCAATTTATAGCTACAATGGGCAATTGATTGTGTTTGGGATAGTCCAAAATTGCCTCGAACTTGTCACCTGTTTAAATGTTCAAGCTTTTTAAAACCCTCTTGAACATTATTAATATCAAGAGTCAATTAAAATTCATAATATTTGACCTATCTGGAAAATATTTTTTTTGGTTGTGTATCTAGAAAATTAAAAACAAGAAACATCTGAAGTTTATCATATGACATTTGATATGCCTGGGGTTGGGGGTAAGATGAGAAAGAAAGTAAGAAAGTAAGAAAATGCTGGGTAAAGGTTATTGAAGACCTAGGATCTTCTTAATTTTCATCCTAGAAATATGTTAGTTATTGAACTATGTAATTGGATTGGGTTCCAAGTCTAAATGCCTAAAACCTAAACATGTCAAAATTGTATCAATTTTAAAATTTAAGCCCAAACTTGTGTCAAACACATGTAAACTTTCCCAAACACATCTTATTAGAGTTCAGTCAGGTCTTGAAACCTGCTAAACCCATCCCACTGCCATCCTTATATATATAAACATACAAATAAACGTCTTGATCAATTTGGGAGCTTTGGATGCGCTGCTGCTAACAAACCGAGCCAAACTGAGTAGAATGTTTAGGCTTGGCTAGTGCAATTCGGCCAGTGTTCAAGCTCTTGACTTTTCTTTCAAGCGTGGCCGAGACCGTAAATGAGCCAGCTTCATTTTGGTTTTGCTGACCCTAGTTAGGTGATATTGTGCTGAAAGCATTAGACAAGTCCATTCCACACATGTATATGGGCTGAATTTGACAAATCTGTGACTCAAGTTTATTAGCAGTTGTCTTCTTTTGCATTCTAGCGTGGATATTTCGAATTGATATAAATATCATTACTCATTTCACATCCAGCATATGCACATGTTATTACTTGCATTAACCAAGCAAGCATGAACTGAATTAACTTAGTTGAGCCCGAGTTATGTATTGATTTGTGTGCAGCCAGCATATGAGGTCCTACAATTGTAATTGACTTTAATTGATGAGAGCTAGACCACATTTGATCTCGGATCTGAACAAAACAAATGAACATGCCCACTTGTAAGAAGAAAATGAAAAGCTGATCATCTGAAACTAAATTTTGTTTATAAGTAATCAGAAACTTTTTTGTAGAAGATTTACCTTTTTGTAAAAAAACGTAAAAAGAAAAAGTAATAGTAGAAAGAAATCAAAGCAGAGGATGTTTCATAGCTGGTTACTCTATGAACTGGAAAAGTTTCTCAACGTGAAGAGTGCACCATTGATTTCTAATTCATCTACTACTCGGCTTCTATTCTTGGAGAGCGTTGATATTTGCAAATAGGGACTAAAAGTTTTGGAACTGTTATATAGAATCTCCTTATATGTTTTTATGTACTTTGTAGATGGGAGAAGTATCAAGTGGAGGAGGAAGCAGCTCTTGGTCGAGGGAAGCGCCTGCGGAAAGCTGTTTCTTATAGGGAAGCATATACTCCACACCCAAGTGGAACAATGAGTGAGGTATTTTGATGTGCTGTCTGCTTCTAAGCATGAAAGTTTCCCAATTCTCCTAAATATTTCAAATTGTCGGTGATATTCTTAATGAAGATGTGACTAGAATTAGAAAGGTTGTTTTCGGTATTGATACATGCGAACTCCTTGCGATAAGTTGTTCTTACCTTATTATTGGAAGAGACTATCTAGTCTATAGACAAAGATATTCCAACAGTTGCTCAATCTTTATCTACGATAATCCCATTTAACAAGTTGGAATCTATAATCCCATTTCTTCTTCCTAGATATGTGTTACATCTTGTGTACTTGGGCTATGCCTATTCCTATTAATACAATCGTTTACTTATAAATATATATATATATATATCCTAGCATCTTTATGAGCAATTGTGCTTTTCACACTATTGCCTATTCCTTAAAAGAACTAAAACCTAGGATTGAGGATACCTGTCAAATCTACAAAAGAAGGAATAGTCTGTCAAGAGCAGGAGAGCAGGCTAGCACATGCGTAATGTCGAGCTTGATTAACCCATATATCTGAATCACATCGCTCACATGTACAGCAGCAAAAGAAGTAACTTATTTGCATATAACTCTTTTTAAAGCCATTTCCAATGATGAATCTGTGGGAGTCATATCTTTCCTCCAGACCTCCACTTGCTTTGTTTTGGTTGGCCTCCCATTTGAATTGGATCATCTTTTCTGTAGTTTTTCATTCCGAATCAGGCCATCTGAAGAATGGTGCAGAGTAATTTCTGTCTCAGATTAAAACATCTGAACCATCCGGGTGCTAATTGTGTGTTTTCTCATTGATTTTATGAGAACTAAAAATATCCCCATTCTTGCACCAGCAGCAAAGTTGCTTCTCTTTCTTGCTTATGTACAGTGCTATTATTGTATGTTTGTTAAAGCAGAGTGGTGGTGAAGAGGAACGAGAGCCAGAACCAGAACCCGAGCGGGAATATACGCCAGCAGGACGTGCTCTAAAAGCAAAGTTGTATGTTCAAATTCTTTTCTACTGTGATTTGATTTTTGTTAAGAAGCCCAAAAGTGAGAGTTTTGATTTGAATAAAAATGGCTAAATGATTTACTTCAAGCAGTTTATTACATGATATTTTCAAAAGGGAATAAAATCTCAATCAATTTGATAGGCAAAAGTGGAGAATGGCAGGCGGGAAAGAAGCTTATTCTTTTCTCATTATGAAATTGTTAGAACAACTTGGCAATGAGTATATTAAAAATGGTTTTTTATATTTGTGGTGTGGATTGCATTTTTTTCTTTGCCCTTAGCTAGATCAGTCAAGTGTATTTATGGAATTTTAATATTTTGCCATCATGGATTATGCAATTTACTATCTATTTTTCATTGAGACAGTGCTAAACTCCGTGCCAGACAAAAGGAACGGCTTGCTCAGAGGAATGCATTTCAGGAGTCTTGTCCTGGTGAGGGAATGCCTGGACCTAATTCGGTCCCTCAATGCCCTTCCACTGATCCCAAAGAAGGGGAGGAGACCAAATTACATCAAACTATCAGAGAGAATATTTCAGTAATTGACTTAGAGGATGACAAATTAGTTCAGCCAGTAGTTAGTCCAAAGAATAAGGCTGACTCGCCTTTAAGGCTGGGCAGAATATCAAAGTACAAAATGAGTAGTCATCTGGATTTTCCTGTTAATCCACTTGGTCACCCATCTCCTGACATTTTCCTTCCAAGTCATCATCTTCAAAGCACGAACTACACAAGCTCAGTGCTAACCAGTAACTTGTTACCAGTTCTTGGACTTTGTGCTCCCCATACTAATCAGGCAGAGTTGTTGTATCAGAGCTTGTCAAGATCAAATGGCAGACAAAGTAAGCTGGGAACTGGACCGGAGTTTCCATTCAGTCTAGCTCCTTGCTCCAGGACTTCAATTGAGACAGATGTAAAAAATCAGGACTCTACCTTAGACAAAGCAGAGAAACCAGATGCATCTGCAGAAGGCTTGCAACAGCGTTTTAAAACCAGCATCCTGGATAACTGTCCCTTATATTTTCCAGTACTCTCTCTCTCTCTCTCCCTCTCTATATATATATATATATATGTATGTATATACCCTGTTCAGGGTTTGTGAACACTGTCTAGTAATTCACATTATATTTGCATGTTAACCGCCATGCCTTCTCTTTGCAGTGTCCTCCAGCTGTCCAAGGAAAAGCTTCTGAACGTTTAGAAAGTTCTGGTCCTACTTTCTCTAATTTTCAAGAAAAGATGGCATTGCCGAGCTTGCCATTTAATGAAAAAATGCGGTCTAGATTCCCACTTTCAGCAAAGACCATGCCGAGTCCACATCTTGACTACTTACCTAGCTTATCATTAGGTAACAGACCTGAAGCTGTTAATGGCTTTATGCAGGACCTCCCAACAATACCATTGCTGCCCAACTTAAAATTGCCGGCACAGGATGCAGTGAGATATCATCAGCAGGAGGAGGCACCGCCCAAATTGGATCTGGGAAAGAGGCCAACCACATTTTCCTCGTTTCCTGAAAACCATAGGAAGGTGCTTGAAAGCATAATGATGAGGACAGGGTCGGGATCAAGCAACATTTTTGGAAAGAAATCAAAAATAGAAAGCTGGTCTGAAGATGAACTCGATTTTTTGTGGATTGGTGTTCGTAGACATGGGCGGAGAAATTGGGAGTCTGTGCTTAGAGACCCCAGGTTAAAATTTTCCAGGTATAAAACGTCAGAAGATTTGTCAGCAAGGTGGGAGGAGGAACAACTCAAGCTCTTCGATGGGTCAACTTTTTCAGTGCCAACATCAACCAAACCAACAAAGTCTACCAAATCCTCAATGTTTCCTGGCATCTCTGATGGAATGATGGCTCGGGCCTTGCAAGGTAGTAGACTTGCTACACCCCCTAAGTTTCAGACCCATCTGACAGACATGAAATTGGGTTTTGGTGATCTTGCATCCAGTGTGCCACATCTTGAAACATCTGATCGATTTGGTTTGCAAAATGACCAATTTGTACCTATACCAACTTGGAATCTTGACAAGCATTGGATAAACCTTCCTGGGGAGTCTTCTTCTGGACCTTTTGAACGGTCAGGAACTTCTTCTTTAAATGTACCCATTGACAAGCCGTTTCTGCTCAATTCATATGGAGCCAGTTGTCTGGGTTCTTTAGGCTTGAATTCCTCGAGCAGCCTTGATGTTCAGAGAAAAGATGAAGAACGGTGTCCCGATAAGTATGGGAAGTTGCCTAGTCTCTTAGATAAATCGCTAAATGTTTTGCATGATTCCCATCACAATTTAGGAGGTGGCGAATCTGTTGATACAGTATTGCTGCCTGATCCCAGTAAAAGGCTGAATGTTTCACATTTGAAGGGCGAAGAAGCAGCTGGAAGTAGTTCTTCAAAGGACAAGCTACCCCATTGGCTGCGAGAAGCTGTGAGTGTACCTGCAAAACCTCCAGATCCCGACCTGCCCCCCACTGTATCAGCAATTGCACATTCCGTTCGATTGCTATACGGAGAAGAGAAGCCAGCCATCCCCCCATTTGTGATTCCGGGTCCACCTCCTTCCATACCAAAGGATCCAAGGTGGAGTCTAAAGAAGAAAAGGAAATGGAGGTCACATTTGTTTAGGCGGGTCCCACCAGACATTGCTGGAAGGAGTCAGGATTTCCAAAGAAACCTTCATGATGAAAATGCTGCTTCAAGCTTAATTCAATTGGCTCCACCGTTTTCACTACATCCACAATCTACCATGGGAACTGCAGGGTTTCCACAGATCGAATCAGATCTGAACTTGCCTGCTCTCAATTTAAACATGATGAACCCATCATCCTCTTCCACACATTTACACCAACGGAGGAGAAAAGACATGGGATTGTCCCCGTCTCCTGAAGTGCTTCAGCTGGTAGCATCATGCGTTGCTCCGGGCCCACATTTGTCATCTGCTTCTGGCATGACAAGCTCAAGCTTCGTTGAAAGCAAGCTTGAAGTGTCAAAATCTGTTGACCTAGTTGGATTCCCGGACCCAAAACATGCATTTTCAAAAAAGAAGGCTGAGCAGAGCGTACCTTTTAACGTATGGGGCTCAACTCCAGGGGATAAAGTAGACCATACCGAAAGTGGAGATTCTAGCAAAACTCAATCAGACCCCCCTGGGACCGAACAGCCTGATGTCAAGGATGTATCATCTGAGGGCACTGTCTCAGATCATCCTGTGAGTGACCACGAATCATAGAGCTATAATATGAGACTGAAAAACTGAACATAGCTGTTCTTTCATGCTGCCGAAGTTTCAGGCTCTTCAGCGATGTGCTCAAATTTTTGTAGGCATGATGAAATGAGTGATGAACTATCAAATATAGGTTCATTAGGAATTCTAATGTAAATGTTTATGTAAGAAGAAAATGAAATATAGTGCTGCTTGATTGGTATTGCTTAATCCATTGCCTTGGTCCAATCCACGAGCCATCTTTTGTCCTTGTAATGTCTGACCATTATCTGCTTTAGGATTGTCGGATCCTCGTTTAAACAGAGCTGGTGCCACCGAGCCGGACCTAGAAAAATTCCTTTCGATCGGTTGTAAAACAAGATATTGAAATGCGTACTCCGGGTGCTGAATACGGCTGCAGTAAAGCGCAAACAAGTTCTGGGTCCCTGAAAAGCAAATTTCTTCGATGGTTGGCAGAGAAAAAATTGTCAAATAGAAACGTTATCTATCTTTTGTGAGCAATTTTTTTTGTTAGTCCTGTGCATGGTACGGGATTCCGTTAGTACCGCTAATTTGTCTAGGGACAAAAGACATCAACAATTATTTTTCTCTTTGTTGTCTCTCTTGTTACAATTTGTAATCCCTTGAATACAGGAAATTCTTGTAAAATTTTACCAAGAGAAATTCTATTTGCAGTTCCTACTTGGGGACTGTATGTGTAGACCTTTTATTAAATGAGAAAAAACATCATTTTAGGAGGGATATTTTTGTAATTTTAAAGATAAAATTGTCTAAGCTTACATTGCAGTTCTTAAATGGAGACTGTATTTAACATTGCTCTTTTAAATTCTACCCTCTTTCATGATAAATAAAAGGTGAGCCTAATCGTTCTCATTAACCCATTATTTAAAAACAACACACAAATAACTGAGGTGGCGGTAGGCTTTATGGGGTGGGTTAGTGATCTTCGCTCTAGCAATCATTCATCCTTGTATAGGGGTTTGGGAGTGAGGAGATCAAGAAATGATGAAACAAAGAAGTTTTAAAAGGAATAGAGAATGTATAGCGTGTATTCGATAAAATGCCTCAAAAACAGCACAAGCTTTCATTTCCATTTTTCTGTATTTGTACTCCACTCTGCAAAACCTTTTCTCAACATATTTATACAAACTTTAGAAAGAGAAAACAAATCACAATACTTTGATCACACGGTTCACATCATCCATTTGGTTATGCAAGAATATTCTAGAGCTAGGACAGATGTAATGTTATGATTTGTGTTTGCAGGACTCTTTTCTAGAAGCTTCAAATCTTGGTATCTCCTCTAGTTGTTGCACCATCTTCTGTGAGCTTACATTACAGTTCTCAAATGGAGACTGTACGTAACATTGCTCTTTTAAATCCTACCCTCTCTTTCATGATAAATAAAAGGTGAGGCCTAATCCTTCTCATTAACCCATTATTTAAAAACAACACACAAATAACTGAGGTGGCGGTAGGCTTTATGGGGTGGGTTAGTGATCTTCGCTTTAGCAATCATTCATCCTTGTATAGGGGTTTGGGAGTGAGGAGATCAAGAAATGATGAAACAAAGAAGTTTTAAAAGGAATAGAGAATGTACAGCGTGTATTCGATAAAATGCCTTAAAAACAGCACAAGCTTTCATTTCCATTTTTCTGTATTTGTACTCCACTCTGCAAAACCTTTTCTCAACATATTTATACAAACTTTAGAAAGAGAAAACAAATCACAATACTTTGATCACACGGTTCACATCATCCATTTGGTTATGCAAGAATATTCTAGAGCTAGGACAGATGTAATGCTATGATTTGTGTTTGCATGACTCTTTTCTAGAAGCTTCAAATTTTGGTATCTCTTATAGTTGTTGCACCATCTTCTGTGAGCATTCTTTTGGCATAACTTCTACTTGAGGAATGGCTGCCTTAATAGCCCCCATGAGTCAAGCGGCACCGAAAAGATGGTGAGGCTTGATCGAAGTAAATTAAAGCAAGCAGTAGAGAGAGGCTTTGTAAATATGTCAGCGAGTTGATCTTTGCTTAACACAAATGAAACTCTAAGAGCTTTTGCAGCCACATGATCTCGCACAAAATGATAGTTAAGTTCAACATGTTTGGTACGAGAATGTAAAATAGGGTTTACAGATAAGTAAGTTGCAGTAAAATTATCACACCAAAGTGTAGGTGGATCAAGCAAAAAAATACCAAGTTCACCAAGTAATGATTGTAACCAAAGTAATTCACATGTGGTGTTAGCAACTGCCTTGTACTCAACTTTAGTGGAAGATCTAGCAATCGTGGGTTGCTTCTTAGACCCTCAAGAGACAAGATGTGATCCAAAATAAACACAGAATCCGCCAGTGGATTTGCGATCATCAGTGCAACCAGCCCAGTCAACATCAAAGAAGACAGACAGAGAGAAAGAAGAAGAAATAGAAAAATGAAGATCAAAGTGCGAAATGAGCTGCAAGTACCATAGAATACGCTTAACAGCTTGCCAATGAGGAATTCGAGGACAATGCATAATTGACAATCTTTATTGACAACAAAGGATATGTCTGGTCGTGTAAAATCAAGATATTGCAAACTCCCGACAATGCTATGGTAAAGTTGAGGATCCTCAAACGAGGAACCATCCAAAGCAGTGAGCTTGGCAGATGATGACATGAGAGTGGAAACTAACTTAGAGTTATGCATGTTAGTGCGTTTAAGTAAATCATATATGTATTTAGACTGAGACATGAACAAACCATGAGAGTTTCTATGAATTTCAATCCCTAAAAAGTAGTGTAACGAGCCTAAATCCTTAACTAGAAATGAAACACGAAGAGCAGCAAGAAAATCATATATAAATGAAGGACTAGAACTGGTAACTATAATGTCGTATACATAGATCAAAATATTGATAGAATCAGTGGATTTACAAAAAATAAACAGAGATGAATCAGACTTAGAAGCATGAAAACCAAGGGACAAAAGTTTATTGCTTAATTTAGAGAACCAAGCTCGAGGGGCTTGTTTAAGGCCATAGATCAATTTACGCAACTTACAGACATGTGTAGGGTAATCGGGATTTGCAAACCCTGGTGGCTGATGCATGTAGACATCCTCCTCCAAGTCATCGTGTAGGAAAGTATTCTGAACGTCCAACTGATGTAGCGGCCAACCAGAGGAGACAACAATGGAAAGAAGGAGTCGAATTTTAACAAGTTTAACAATGAGGCCATAGGTTTTAGTGAAATCAACTCCAGCTTGCTGATGAAACCCTTTGGCGACAAGGTGGGCCTTGTGACGCTCAAGGGAACCATCAACACACCGCTTGGTCTAGAGGACCCACTTGGACTTGAGAATGTTAAGTTTAGAGGAGTATGGAATCAAATCCCAGATCTAGTTATGGAGAAGGTCTTTGAATTCGAAAGCCGTGGCAGCTCTCCATTTGAGATATTTGGAAGCCTTAGTGAAAGAAATGGATTCTTTTGGTATGGAGGATGAAATTGAAGTAGTACAATGGAGAGATGGTTTTGGTGGTGGCCAAGGGACAGTTCCATCAGAGCGGAAAAGAAGACGATGGATATTGTGTTTGAAACATGTAACCATAGGATGGATGGGAGGTTGTTGAGGTTGTAGAGAGGAGATGGATGAAAGGGTGGGTTGCGGCGCAAGAGGGTTATCGTGTGAGGAAGATGATCTAGCAAAAGAGGTTATTTGAGTTGGGTTGGGTGAGGAATGTTGCTGTAGTTGGGCCGAATTTGTGGATGCGTGAGATAAAGTGGGTTGGAGTGCGGAGAGAAGCCCAGGAGAAGAATTTGCGGGAGTAGGGTCCAGACGAAAGATGGAGGTGGGATTTAAGGGAGAGTTAGAGTGCGGAAGTAAGGGAAAAGGCCCATGGGCTTGTGGTTTTAAAGGAGCCGGGTTAGTGGATTGAGAGGATAAGACTATAGAGAATGGGAAAACAGTTTCTTGAAATTGTACATCATGTGAGACACAAGTCCATTCCATAGGAAGATGAAGACAAAGGTACCCGTTATGATTTGGGCTATAGCCCATGAAGACACATGGTTTAGGCTGAAAATCCAACTTGTGACGATTGAATGGTCGCAAATTGGGCCAACATTGGCATCTAAAGGTATGAAGAAATTTGTAATCTGGAGGATGAAGAAAAAATGTTTGAAAATGGGACTTGTGATTAAGAACTGGTGTAGGCATTCAGTTTTAAGAAAGACGGAAGTCAAAAAGGCCTCGGCCCAATATTTTTGTGGGACAAAAGCATGGGCTAAGAGAGAAAGCCCCGTCTCCATAATATGTAGATGTCGTCGTTCAATGGTGTCATTTTGGGCATGTGAGTAAGGACATGTCACACGGTGATTAATACCAATGGATTGAAAAATTTTATAGAGTGGTCGAAATTCCCTACCCCAGTCGGTTTGAACCGAAGCAACATTGAAAGAGAAAAAATTATGAACAAATTTTAGAAATGCATAATAGAAACATCTGATTTGGATTGAAGGGGAAACAACCAAATATACTTAGAAAAATCATCAACTATAGATAAGTAAAAACGACAATCATTGAAGGAAAGCACAGGCGCCGGTCCCTAAACATCAAGAAATAAAAGATTAAAAAGCTTGCTTGACTGAGATGAAGAAAAGGGATGAGGTAGAGAGTGGGACTTTGCTTGAGGACATGTAGAGCAAGGAGAAATGTAGCCACTGTTTGTTACAGGAAGCTGAAATTTATTGATTGTAAAGGTAGTGGTGCGAGTATTTGGATGACCAAGGCAGAAGTGCCAAATTTGTATGGATGTATGTTCATTGATCAAAGCTTGAGGTGAAGACCTAGAAACCACAGGAGTCGGCACAACTGAAACATCAGTTGACAATTCATAAAACTCATTCCTAATGTTGCCCCGAATAAGAGTTGCCCGAGTGTGCAAATCCTTCACAAAGAAAAAATTGGAGTGAAATTCAAAGAAAACGAAATTATCAATACATAACTGACTGACAGAAAGTAAATTGCGAGTAATGGAAGGAACATGAAGGAGTTTATGAAGAACAGATTTGCTAGGGGGAGAGTGCAATTGTGCAGATCCAATGTTTTGTATAGGGAGAGTTGATCTATCTCCAATACTAACTTGGTCGGATCCCTGATAAGAAGCATAATCCAAATTAAAATTTACAAAATTAGTGATGAAATAGTTTGTTGTATCTGTGTCCGGGAACCAAGCAATGAAATTAGAACCAATGGATGGCACATGTGTGTATTGAGTCGCGAGAGAAAGAGGTGTTGGGGCTTGATAAGCCTGATTAAATCTATGATAGCAAGCATAGCAAGCTATGGTCGTGTGACCAGGTTTTTGACAAACCTGGCACACTAGTCGACTAGCTAGCTGATTGGAAAATTAAAGGAGCCTCCTCTGCTAGCTCCACGACCTCGTCTGCCACGATAGAAAGTGTCCTTGCCTCTGCCCGAAGGAGGACTTGGAATGGCTTGCCGAGTAGTAGTATGTGCTGCAAGTTGGCTACCTAAAAGAAGAGTGTTAGTTTAATGTGCAAGTCTAGACTCATGATTTAGGAGATAACTAAACAATTGTGGTGTTGAAAGAGAGTTGGGCCGAGTGGTTATAGAAGTGACTAGGGATTCATAGTCATTGCCAAGGCCATCAAGTAAGTAAATGATGAATTCAGAGGATGAAAGGGGTTGGCCAACAACTCCAAGAGTCGCAACGAGGGAGGTGGCTTTATGGAAATATTCGGTGATTGAGTCAGACCCATTCTTCAAGGTAGCTAATTGGAATTGTGTTTGCATGATATGGGTAGAGCTTTGAGTGGAAAATAGACTTTGTAGGGTGGCCCAAACCTCATGAGAGGTGGAGCAATTCAGAACCTTAGCAAGGACAGTATTGGAGAGGGAGGCATTTATAGCTTAGATAAAAAGCTTATCTTGCAGGACCCAGTGAGTGTAATCGGGATTCGGTGGGAGGAGGCATTTTAATAGAGCCATCGACAAAGCCAAACAACCAGTGACCTTTAAGAAATGGTACGATCTGTGTTTTCCTCAAGAGGTAATTGTCAATTGTGAGTTTAATAGTGATGAAATATGTAGAAGAATTGATGATAGTTCGGTTGATGGTGGGTGGGTGAGAAGAAGTGGAAATTTCTGAAGATTTTGGGTTGGCCATAGTATTTTGTGGTGAGGAAGATGGATGTTAGTCTTGTAGTAGCTCTGGTACCATGATGAAACAAAGGAGTTTTAAAAGGAATAGAGAATGCACACCGGGGTATTTAATAAAATACCTCAAAACAGCACAAGCTTTCATTTCTATTTTTCTGTATTTGTACTCCACTCTGCACAACATTTTCTCAACATATTTATACAGACTTTAGAAAGAGAAAAAAAATCACAATACTTTAATCACACGGTTCACATCATCCATTCAGTTATGCAAGAATATTCTAGAGCTAGGACAAATGTAATGCTATGATTTGTGCTTGCAAGATTATTTTCTAGAAGTTTCAAATTCTGGTATCTCCTCTGATTGTTGCATATCTTCTGTGAGCATTCTTTTGGCGTAACTTCTACTTGAGGAATGGTTGCCTTAATAAGAAGAAGCTGGCAATTACAGGTCTTCTTTCGTGGGTGGGCTATTCTGGCGATGCTATCTTTGTATGTAACATGTTGGTATCAAGCTATGTAAGGGTGGTTTTCACATTGGGATGGGTGTGTGTGCATGTTGTAAAGCTCTTCCAATCTATTTAATTCGTTAGATTTTAAAATATTGGGCAAACATAAATCTAACGAATTAAATAGATTGGAAGAGTCTTATGTATATAGTCTTACTATAGAAAAAGCTGGCATACTCTATGATTTAAATCTATATAGTCTTATCATTTTCTAATATTAAATATGTGAGTATATGAATTTTTTAAATAATATTAACTAAATGTCACTTTTTATGAATCCTAATCCAAAATTGATCATCTATTGTGTTATAAATTTCTTGCTCATTACTATTATCATGGTATTGTTAGCTGTAAAAAGTTACACATCTATCCCAATGGGTCAACGCCCAAACGCAACAAATGGGAAATTCAGTTCCACATATTTCTCGGGATTTGAAATATCGATTGTTTAAATTTTATTTTTTAATATCTATCCCGTACAATTAATATTTGAAATTATTTTTCCTTTTTATTTTTTTTCAGAAGAAAAGCTGTCTCACTGCAAAAATATTTGCCTGTCACGATATTTACGGAATTTGTCTACCATAATAAATAAATATATATATATATATATCTACGATTCTACAGTACTTTCCAATAATTTTCTTGGGGATGGTCTCTCCCGCTTGTACTTGCACATGGCTGATGGCTGTCAACTTTCCAAACATCTCTCTCTCTCCACTTGCAAACATGTCACGAGGAGCAATTGCTGAAAAGCATCTCCCATTCTCTGAGGCCAGCATTTGAACGGGACACATGTATTTGATTCCCCTTTTTAACTCATGATTTCACTAGCTAGCATGCACGAGCTGAAACATGGCGTTCTTACCATTTTTAGAGCCTAGTAGCTTTCACCAGATGGCTATCTTTTTGTTCTGATCCTATTCTGTCCAATTGTATCCATGACCTGAACATTAGTGATCATTGTCGAACATCTGAACTACCCAAAACATGAAAATAAAAAACTCAACCAAAACTACAAGGAAGAAGAAATAGAAAGGCTTCTAAAACGTCATCCTTTATGAATTTATATGTAAATATATATATATTAACCTTTCGAACCAACGAAAAGAAGGAAAAGAAATCCATAAAAAACAACAGAAGAAAAGCATGCAAAACAGGTAACTTTTAATTAATTAATTAGCTGGTACTGGGCAGCACTAGTCTTGGACAAGGGGTACTTGTTCTTGGGTTGACCACAAACCTCGAAGAGAAGGAGCAAAAGCGATGGTAATCTTCATCCAAAAAGCAGCTCCCACTCCCGCTGGTGTCAAAGTTAAGAGAATAGCTCAATGGATCGTACCGGCACTGAAATGAACTCAGACGTCTCGTGGAACGTAGACTTCTGCGCCTATGTCTCCTTAGTTTCCTTACCAGTTTGGTAAGGCAGTAACAATGCGACGGCGGCGAGACATCGCTGCTAGCTTGGCAAGTAGTTGGCACCGCGGCGTTGTTGGTGGAGGCGGTGGCGCAGCCGGTTTCGCTTCCACTTTTTGCGGCGGCATTGCTCTTTGGCCACCAAAGGAGCCACATTATTTGTGTCAGATGTATGCTGGTGTAAGTAATTTCTCAAAAGGAGTGGGACAATTTGCGAGTGTGTTTCGAGTTTCTTTGAGGGTACTTTTATAGGAAAGGAGAAGTACTCTTATTTAAACACTTTTTCATTAACTAGATTTTTAATTCAAATGAAGTAGTCTTATGGATTAAAAGATGTATACAAAAAATATATAATATATGAGAAGTGCTATGATCATAAAGAGATATCACAAAAATAAACTCACAAACTGACATGATTTTATATGATACGTTAGATTTAATTTACAATAAAAGTAGTTTTACAATCTAACGTATCAGATTAAACCACGTCAATTTGTGAATTTACTTTTATGAAATTTCTTTGTGACTAAAACATGTTGCACTACATCTCAAGCCTATTGAGATCCTTTTAAAATGAGTAATGATATTTACAATCTTAAAGTGTGCAAGTGTTAGGCAATCACTTTGAAAAATAATGGGATCTACGATTAAAAAAATAATTTTTTTCATATGGATTCTATTTTTGTTTACTTTTTTAAAGAGATTACGCGGCACTTACGCACTTCACGATTGAAAATACATTTCTTTATAATGTACCCTGCTTTCATTATTTTTGTACTAATACTCTAGCATATTTCCCTAATAGAATGCTTGCTTAGAAAAACAAACGAACAACAAATTAAAGATTTAATGGGTAAAAAAGTTACATGCAAATAATGCCCTCTGCATGTGGATAGATAGCCGGGGGTATAACATTCTAAGTGGAATATTGTTTGGATTTTAACCTTTGACATGTTTATTTGCGTAAGGATTAAATTTTGAGAATATGAGATTTATCATATGCTCAATCTCCAATACGTGAAATTACCATTTATTTTAAAAATTTAAACTGATGAAAAGATGTAGATTTAATCATTTATATATGTCTTAACATTGATTCCTTCATGTCTGGGCCCGATTCTACCTCAATGAGTGAGCCTAACGCGTGAAATATTTAATTAAATGTGATAAAATGAGAGTTAGGCCGATTCAAATTCAAGATATCTATTCTGGTACATGTATTTCACATGATATTCTAAGTTAATGCACGGCTCCCAAATTGAAACCAAGCGTCGACCCCCTTGACCTTGGATAAGGTGCATTGCATGGACTTAGTTGTAATAAGATGCAAAGATCTCCCTCCTTTGAAAAAACAGAAAGAAAATTCATCAAGCGCAAGTGCATAAAATGTTTGGTTGATTTTTTTTATATATAATTTAAAAAAAATTAAATAATTAATTCAAATATTAGTTTATAATCAATCTTTTATTAACTATTACATATAGCCTATAGTATAGACACCGGAATAAACAGTACTGAAATCTCAGAGTTATAGATTTCGGGCCATGACTTGGATGCCCAATAAGTATAGGCCTAGGATTAGGGTTGTAATCGAGCTGAGCCGAGCCATTCTTTGGCTTTGCTAAGCTCGGCTCGACTCAAAATATTCGAGCTCAATTGTTTATTTTTTAAATAAAATTTAATAATTAATAAATTGATAAAGAATATTAAATTTAATATTAAATTTGTACAAGTAACAAGTAGAACCTCTATTGAATTATAAGATTTTAAAAATTCATATATAATTAATATCTAACTAGTTGATATTAATTTATCTATAATAACAATATATTATATGCCACAAAAATTATTAATATATACACATAATATGATAACATATATCTATTTCATATATGGTTCCCACATACTAGTATATGAAATTATTAAATCTTATCGACTAATTATTGTACAAATTATAAAATATAACTATGAAGTATATTCAATATATAGATATAAGTAATTAGGTTACATATTATATATTTAATTACAAAAGTGTTATGCTTATATTATTAGCTAATACATATATATATATATATACATAAGTGTATGTATATATTTATCAATATATGAATGAGTTTTAATTGAGTCGAGTTTTATCGGGTATGTGTCATTTACTAATTGAGCGGGTATCTCCTTTCGCGAATGAGTTTTTTTTCACGAGTCAAGTTCGATTCAAGTTTAACCGGGCCAGTATCGAGCTGGCTATCGAACAAACTAGTTCATTTACAGTCCTACTTGGATGAAAACGATGAAAGCCGGTGGACTTATCCCAGGCATGGGAAGAAAATATTGATATTATTCTATTTTTTATGAGAAATTATAGTTGCAGTCGTGAGTGTACAAGCGCCGCACAATCAGTTTGAAAAAAAATGAATGAATACGGGATCCACATGAAAAAAAAAATTAATTTTTTAATAGTGGACTTCACTCTTCTTCAAAGCGACTGCACGATGCTTGTACACTTCACGATTGTATGTAGCATTGTTCATCTTTTATATATATAGATTTTCTGCATTGAAAACCGTAACAAAAAAATATTAAATGATTTTTTTAAAAAAAATTAATGGAATGCATGAAACTTTAAAAATATTATCCCTTAATATTACATGAACATACAAAAATAATTGTTAGACATGAATGAAAATATGTTGATAATTCAAGATTCACTGAGGGGAAATTTTATATATTAATCTATCTAAGATAAATAATATTTAAAGTTCTAAGATGTGAAAGTCTCACATACTTCATTTGAAGATGATGGATAAATATGAGACACCACATGAAATGGTGGACCCACTTTTTTCAAGGGAGTAAGCAAAACTTGCTAATCCAAAAACTGAATCTAGCATTATTCTTTTATCTCAACTAATCTATGGAATTATAATTAAGTTATGAGAACATATCTAAATAGTCTATTAAATGGTATAGTTAGTTTGTTTTATATATTGGATGGATGCATATTAATTATATGATTCCAATCATTGACTATTATTTTCAATATATAGTACATGATCAGATCAACTAAGCAATATATATATATATATATATATATATATAAACTTCAGAGAATCTCGTTATTCTTTATTTATAAAAATAATAATTAATACACAATTAATTTCCAAAGAGTTTATATCGTTGATTTCTGATTTATTTTATATATAGTTTCTCTTTCTTCTTGACAGAAAGAAAATGAAAAAACAAAACGCATATACTTCAATTTTTAGAACGTGAGTACTCGTGATGAGGATTAATCATGCAGATATATATATATATAATCTTTATTTTTATTTTTCTGGAGGTGGTGCTGAGGATATGATCCATACATATCGAGGAAACAAAAAAGTTGCAGGCCAGGATTGAAGGAGACAGAAATGGCATGCAGGTCAATCCTGTGTGGGAGACAATTAAAGATACGTTTACTGAGCTATCACGTGGTGGCCAGAGCTATCTATGTTCTGCAGAAGAAAAAAGAGAAACTGTTGCAAGGTCGTATAGCACATGCAATGCATGGTTGAAGGGGAGCTAGCTACCTCTGTGATCTGCATGCATGTATCAGTGATTCAGAGAAGACCTCTGGGGTGTGTGTGTGGGTGTGTGTAAATGCAAGCCTGCAAGCAAGGTACATTCACTTGCAGACATGAAATCAGTCGTTTACTTTTATTCCTTTTTCAGATCATGTCGTATTGCTATATTTTTAGGTCATTAGTCTCGACTCTTCACCCATATATTTTTGTGTCAAACTGTAACCATGATATAGATCTACTTTACAATAACATTTACCGAAGAATCCTCACTGAACAAGTAAATGTTTTTTTTCAAACATTTTTTAAAAAAAAAAATTCATATCGGTGAAAATTTTCAATGAATTCTCAGTGGCTTAAGCATTATTTTAAAAATAATTTTACAAACTAACGTATTACATCAAGTCATATCATTTTGTAAATTTTTCTTTTTTATATAATCATTTTGTGGCAAATATTTCTCCACTTGTGATCGTTAATGCATGGAATACATGAGGGTTCTGAAAAATGCACACTGGAGCGTCCTATCCATACCCATAGTTTTAGCACTTTTTTAACCTTTGTCGGAATTTTTTTTTTTGGGTCAGGTCAATTTGATATTGGGGACTTGATGTTGGCATACTGTTATTTTTGTTGTCGGTTTACTGGTTTGACTGTTCAGCATCAGTACACCCTCTGATTAATCAAGACAAGATTTTAATTGATAAGGTAGGACATACGTACTATAAGGTAGGACGTATGTAGTTACCTTAGGAATTCAATTGTCTAAGTATATTGGTCGTAGCAATCATATCATCATCATTTTTCTTTCTGTACTCAATATGAAATAATACAATTTCTACGGCTTAAAATTTTAGAAAAATTTTAATGCCTTCTCTAGACTATTTCCGAAAGAAAATGTTCTCGTTATAAACAGATTTCATAGAAGTAAATTTATAAATTTATGCAACTTCATATAATAATATTTTTATAAAATCACGTCAATTTATAAATTTATTTTTATAAATTTTCTTTGTAATCTCCACACTTCTCTATTTCAATTACGACTCTTTAAAATCATTATAAAGATTCAACGAACAATTCTATATGTTACAACTTTTATGAATTCTATTAAAAACACTGTAACCATCGTTATCTCAACCTATATGTAAATAAATAAAAACCATTGAATTCTTTTTTAAATTGGAAAAAAAACAATTTCCAGTAACATTAATTCTAGAGAAGAAATATCAATCCACAATTTCCATTAGGGGTGAAAATCGATGGGATCGGCATGGTTTCGGTGCCAAACTGACGCCGCACTGAAGTCATTGAGTGATACTCAAAACCGGTCGATTAGGGGAGAGAAAATCGATAATGTCGGTCTCGACGTGCATCGGTTCGATTCTTCAGTCTGTCATTGGCGTCTTTGTGACGGAGGAGGGAAGTCGCGTTGTCGTCTGCCATGAGTCTAGGAAGAAGAGTTGCAGAGGAGAAAACAGAGGAGTGAGGAAGAAGAAGATGGGAAAGAAGAAGAAATGGGGGGTGTTTATTAATCCCATTTTGAAACGGCGCCGTTCTATTTTTTTTTTTCTTCCAAACCCTAAAATGAGGTCGTTTTTGGTATAAAAAAATTTTAAAAAAAATTAAAAAAAAAACCGATGTTGGCCGATTCAGTAGTTTATCCCTGGTTCAAAAAGGCGTTGAATCAGTCGACGTTAGTTTTGATAAAATACTATCGCCCGCCGATCAGTTTCCTGCCGGTTTCCATCCTTTCCTTGATTCAGCGGCCAGTCTGAGTCGAGCCGGCCTGTTTCGGCAATTTTTGTACAACCCTAATTTCCATTATATGAATGTATCCCAAATTACCACTCTATTATGGTATGGTATATGGGTGATAATATATAATACGATTCGAAAATTTAACACGAACATTATACGAAATTAGCGGGTTTGAATTTGATATTAATGGATTCGGGTCAAAATCGGTTAACCCGTTAAGACACGATTTATAAACGATCAACCTGTTTTGATCCGTTTAAATTTTATTTCAAAATCATAATTTTATTATTGTTAAATTGTAATATTGGTATTTCTCAGTATATTTATGTTTTTATTGTTGGGATTGTAAATATGGACTTATAATCATATTTTTTATTGTAAGATTTGTAATATTGGTTTTATTATATATTAAAATTTGAAAAATATTAATATTTTTTGTTATTAGGTAGTCTTATTTTTTTGAAGATATCGTGGCTACTAACAAATATATGTTTTAATTTTTATATGAAATTATGCTAATCAGGTTAAATGATTTATGCATGTTAATTCAACTCATTTACATGAAATGCGTTTAAATGAGTAGTATTGTGTTGTTTTATTTCTAATTAATTATTAAACGAGTTAAAACAGGTGACATGACACGACCTGTTAAATAAAATGAGTTGGATTATAATTTGAAAGTTTGACACAATTAACTTATAAATCATGTAATTGAATGTTAATGATTTACAACACAGTCCGAAAACACAAATGACTGCCCATAATCTGATATTTTTCCGACCCCGAGATAAACTGGGCTCGATCTTCGGGCTATGGTTCGGGTTTCAAGTTTTCAACAAAAGAAGGAGCCACGTGGAGACCGGGGGGCGAGTATAGGCGAGTAAGGTAGATGCAGAATGCGAGTACGTGTATGGTTTCCGAAGCCCTAAGATTGAAATCGAAGAACAAAAACTTGGTTACTCGCCATCTCCCAAAACTTCCAGCTCTCCCTCCCAATCAGTACGATCAGATGATTCAGATTGCTCGCTGAAAATTCCTCTTTTATCCTCCTAATACACCCGTAATTCTCTCATTCCCTCTCTTAACTCTTCTCAAATTTTTTAGTTCTAATTATAGAGATATTTTTTTGCAAGAAAACAAAATTTCATGCACACTTTTCTCTTCTGTTGTTACTTGTTAGCTCTGCCTCTATTCTGAAGTGACTGTAATTTTTGTTATAGATACCGTTCTGAGTCTTTCTTTTCTTATATGTTTTTGGTTAATTAGTTCTGAGAAGGGGGGATTTTTCCTTTTCTGGGCATTCCTCTTCAATTGTCATCTTCTTTTGGCAATTACATGTTGCTTTGTGTGTTCTTATTTGAGGAAGTTATCATTTCTCGATTATTGTCTGAGAAGTGGGTATTTGGCATTTTAATTATCTGGATATTCTTAGTTGTCTGCTAATTTTCACTAGTAGTCTTGGTATTGAACTTTATGGAAGTAAATGGAATCTCCATTGTTGTGTTTACTGCCAAAGTTACTTGTTTTACATGGTGTTAGAAATTTATATACAATATGGTATTCTTTTTTGACGAGGGCTATTGGGTATTCATTCTTTCCTTCTTGGAGTGCAGATTTTTTTAGTTTAAATTATATCATTTTCCTTACTGTTTTATATCTTCTCCCTGTAATATCCTTACCGTTGAGGATTCTCCTCTCTTTGTCGGAGTTCTTTGATTTTTGTAACTTAAGGCCCCGTTTGGATTGAGAAGTGATCTTAATTCATCCCATCTCATCATTACAACTTTTCCAAATTTCTACATAAAATATAATAAACAATTCAAATTTTTTCAAATTTCAAAACAATAATAATATTAAAAAATAATATTCTAACAATATTTTATTCAATTCATCTAAAACCATCTCATATCATCTCATCTCTCAATCCAAAGGGGGCCTAAATTATAGCATTTTCTTTACCTCCCCCTCCCCCCCTCTCTCTGTAGTATCCTTAACGTGTACTAGGGCTTACATCCTTTCTGATATTATAATACAATGTTTTACTTAATTATTTATAAAAGTAGTTTCCTTTTTGGTTTATTCTTTTAGGCAATAAATATCTTTGATTTTCAGATATATTCAGATTTTTGGTGGATCTTTTTGGTGCAGTGACCTCATTGTAGTGCTGTGATGCATATTTAGATGTCGTTGTTTGTGATAAAATTTGATACTTCGAAGTTCAAGTATTTTTATCAGGTTAGCACATCTGGTGCTGATTCTCTCCCTCTCTGGCTGGCTCTTTATATTTCCTAATTGATTGTGAAAAAATTATTTTTCATTCTTTACCCATATTTAGTTAATATTTTAATGGTGCTAGAAAAAAGAGATTCCTACTTTATATGATAGTTCTCATATTTGATTGTTTACATGTAAATTGTATTTACCTATAAAAAAAAAACATGTAAATTGTATTTGGGATTTTTAGGTCCCTTTGGTTTGCTCTCTAATGTACTTCTAACAGGTACACAGTTTCTTCTCTGCTTCTCAGGCACATATTTGAATGGTTGATTTCCAAAAGAAACTAGGAATAAACATTTCTCAATGGGGATAGATCTTGAGCAGCCTTCGGGAGAATTACACAAGGAAGACAATAGGCCTAACGTGAATGTTAGTATGGTAGATGGTAGAAATGAAGGCTATGACAGAGATTGTTCAATCACTCCTAATGTTGCTGGAAATGATAAGGAAAATACAGGACCAAATGTAAATGGAAGAATATCAGATAGTAGAAAGAAGGGGCATGCTGGAGAGGGAATAAACTCGGATTCTTTCAAAATTTTAGAGCCTCATGATGCAATGGAATTTGAATCAAAGGAGGAAGCTTTTTCATTCTATAAAGACTATGCGAAGTCTGTGGGATTTGCTGCTATAATAAAGGCCAGCCGTCGATCCAGGATATCTGGAAAATTTATTGATGCAAAGTTTGCATGTACTAGATATGGAAGCAAGCGAGAACGTAAAACAGACGAAAGTGTGGAACCTGTTTTAAATGTGGACAGCACAATAAGCGTTCCTGGGAAAAGAAGACGAGGTAGGATTAATCTATCTTGGACAAAAACAGATTGCAAGGCCTGCATGCATGTTAAGAGAAGGCAAGATGGTAGATGGATTATATGCAGTATCATAAAGGAGCATAACCATGAAATTTTCCCAGACCAAGCCTATTACTTTCGGGGTCATAGGAATTTAGATCTAGATTGTGGTAATGTTGATGCATTGCATGCTATCCGGGCGAGAACAAAAAAGATGTATGTTACAAAGTCGAGAGAATCTGGTGGCTATAAGAAAATTGACAAGCAGAAAGGTGGCGTCACCAAGCAATTAGATAGCGGAAAGCATTTGGCTTTAGAAGAAGGAGATGCCAAACTTATGCTCGACCATTTCATGAATATGCAAGATGAGAATCCTAACTTTTTTTATGCAATAGATCTAAATGAAGAGCAGCGTCTAAGAAATGTTTTTTGGGTTGATGCCAAAAGCAGGCTTGATTATGGCAGTTTTGGTGATGTAGTCTTTTTTGACACCACACATATTAAGAATGAGAATAAATTGCCGCTGGCTCCCTTTATTGGTGTGAATCATCATTTTCAGTTTCTATTGCTTGGATCTGCATTATTGTCTGAAGAAACTAAATCAACATATGTTTGGTTAATGCATGTTTGGCTTAGATCAATGGGTGGACATGCTCCTAGAGTGATACTGACTGACCAAGACAAAGCTCTGAAAGAAGCTATTGCAGAGGTCTTTCCTGATACTCGTCATTGTTATTGTTTATGGCACATACTTAACAAAATTCATGAGAAGCTCAGTTATGTAATTAGGCAACATGAGAATTTTATGTCTAAATTTAACAAATGCATTTTTAAGTCCTGGACTAACGAACAGTTTGAAAGGAGATGGGAAAAAATGGTTGAGAGATTCAATTTAAGAAATGACATATGGTTCCGGCAACTGTATGAAGATCGTCAACAGTGGGTACCTACATATATGAAGGACGTTTTTTTGGCTGGGATGTCTACAGCCCAACGTTTGGAAAGTATAAACTTTTTCTTTGACAAATACATGCCAAGGAAAACTACATTGAAGGAGTTCTTAGAACAGTATAAAGCAATTCTAAGAGAGAAGTGTGAAGAGGAAGCAAAAGCAGATTTTGAAACTTGGCATAAACAGCCAGGGTTGAAATCTCCATCGCCTTTTGGAAAACAGTTGGCAACTTTGTACACACATGCGATATTTAAGAAGTTCCAAAATGAGGTTTTGGGAGTAGTTGCTTGTCATCCAAGAAAAGAAAGTGAAGATGGAGCAACCAAAACTTTTAGGGTTCAAGATTTTGAAGAGAATCAAGATTTTATTGTGGTGTGGAATGAAATAACTTCAGATGTTTCTTGTTTATGCCACTTGTTTGAATTCAACGGTTTCCTTTGTAGGCATATAATGATTGTTCTGCAAATGTCTGGTGTACACAGAATTCCATCTCAGTATATATTGAAACGCTGGACAAAGGATGCGAAGAATAGAGAAACAACGGGAGAAGGTTCAGCTATTGTTGAGTCTAGAGTTCAACGCTACAATGACCTATGTCGACGGGCCTTTAAGTTGGGTGATGAAGGGTCTTTATCTCAAGAGAGTTACAATATTGCATTGAATGCACTAGAAGAAGCTTTGAGAAAGTGTGAGTGTGTAAATAACTCAATTCAGAGTGAAACAGTACCAAGCCCACAATCAACCCAAGGTCCTCAATGCCTTGGAGAGGTGAACCGAGGTAACATGACTAGCAAGACAAATAAAAAAAATAGTGCATCTAAAAAACGACAGGTTAGTTATACTTTTGATAGTTATCATGCTAACATTGCAACCTTATTCTGAAATTTGGTCAAATGGTTATTTTTGTTTGAGTAGAAAGTTTCTGTAATTTCAGGAACATTCAGAGCCACAGGTCATATCAATTGGGGCCCATGACAGCTGGCAACAAATGGTTAGTAACGCTGTCTATAAAGAAATGTAGATTCTGCTATAATATTCCAGAAGAACATCTTGATGTGGGTTCCATACTTGTTGTAGGGACACTCAAATATACAAGCACCAGCCCTTGATTGTTCTTATGAATCACAAGAGAGCATGCAAGGGATGGTATGGTGTGGTTTAATAGCTAGGCATTATGCATGGAGTAGGAATATGTTGTTTTTCAAGGCTTATACTTCTCATTTGAATGTGACTTATCATATGGAGTTTTTTTTCCTATATATTTATTGTAGGAACAATTCACCTCAAGGGCTGCAGCACTTGAGGGCTATTTTGGTACTCAGCAAATCATGCAAGGAATGGTAATATTTCCTCTTCTTCTTTATTTTTGTTTATTTTTTTGTATTTACCTTATTATAACCATTGAAATATGGAGTTCCAATCATGGAACCATTAGAAGTATTACCAACAATATAACTTATATGCTTGTGAATAACTTGTTTTTACCTATCTTTCCTTTTGGTAGGGACAATTAAACCCTGTAGGCCCAAGCCGTGATGACTATTATAGCAATCAACATAACATGCAAGGGCTGGTAAACAATATTTTGACTAATCAATTTGTTGGATATTGTTTTTTCTGTCGGTAGATAAAATATCTAAATCGGGATCTTATTTATTTATTTATTTAGGGACAACTGAACTCAATTGCACCTATCCATGATGCCCATTACCTAACACAACACAGGTTGCAAGGGATGGTATGCCATTTGATGATGCTTTGCTAAGAGTTGTAGTTTTGGAGGGTGATGTATAGGTCAAGGAAGTTACATCGAATATGAAAGAGACAGAATATACCCTGAGAAGTTGGGGATCCTTGGATTAGTAGTATTGTTTGATTATTAAAACCTTGCAACTTATTAAAAAGGAGATTTCTACAGTATGGTCAAGTAATGATACTCTTTGCATGCTGGTAGGGGCAGTTGCATTTCAGACCACCGACTACTACAACTTGTTTTGACGTGCAGGATGGTTTGCAAGATATGGTACTTACACAATCACTATCAGTTCGGATTTCAAGCCTTTTGGTTTGCATGGATTACTCACGATGCAGTTTTTTTTCCAGGACCAGTCGAATGTGGGACCCACACAACTGCATGGCATGGCACCAAAACACGTTTATCCAAAACACTTCTCTCAATAGTTGCTTGATCATTGGCTTTCTGGCAAAGGTGGGTTGCATATTACTTGTTAAATGTCTTCTCTGCTGAAATCATATCCATACCTAAATAATCTCATCTTGGCTTTCAATCGGGAAAACAACCTCACGTCCATATTTTTTGCGTTGTGTGTGGATAACCAATACCATGCACCTGCTATCACTGAATGTTGTTAATCCCAAAGTTGTATATTTTGCTGTGGCAATAGTTTTTCCTAATACAAACAGATTTTTTCATAGATTTATTCTATAATATAGTTTTATGTCTTGTAGTCTTAAAATTTGTCAAACTTTTAATGATATCTCACAGGTGGAGACGAATTATCTCTTTGTAGAGTATCGATCAACTTGGTGGAACAAACTTTTTTCTTTTTGGCTGGCATTTGACTTGGGTAGTTATAATTCCAGGTCTCTTTTGTAATTAGAGATGGACGGTTGTTAACTATTTCTCTGCATCAATACAATATAAAGCCTGAGAAATTCTGATATCTGGATCTTCCTTCTGCAGCAGGAGCTATTTTGTTTTGAGAAATGATATTTACGGTCTTAAGAGTATGCAAGTCCCGTTCACTTCTTTTGAAAAAATTAATTTTTTAATGGTGGGCTCCACTCTTTTTTAAAAGGAGTACGCGGGGCTTGCACACACCCTAAGATCGTATATAGCTAGCATTACTCGTTTTGTTTTTCCCACCATTTACCCCATCCTTTTGTATCATGTCCTTGCTTTATTTTCTTACCTTATAGTGCTTTCATTTTTCTCATATTCACTGCATAGACTCTAATCATTGTTTGTTTGTAACTAATCAATGAAAGTTTTTGCAATGCCAGCAATATTCAATGTTTATTAATGAATATTGGATTCTGCTAAGTTGGGTAGCTTCCAAACTATAAATTATTCTGGTTTTAAAAAGTTGAACTAGAGCTAGAAATACCTTAAAATCTTAATAAATTCATAGTGGACACGGAGTCTGGTGTGTCTGAGATGATGATCGAAGGACAAGAGGATAATATAACTCATTTCCCTCTTTTCTTTTCTTTTTCACCTGTTCAGACGCGAAAACGTGACCAAATGAGGCACCAAATGAATTGGGTCACAGTGTCAGCAAATTACTCTTGCATTAAACCTACTTTTTCAACAGTTTCCGATGGATGGTTACATACTTTAATACGTATTTTCGTTAAAATTGATGGTAATTTTTTCACGAGTAGGTAAGTGGCACGTGTATTTCACCATTAGATTGGATACTCCAAAAAAGAGAGTCGCCGAGGGTGTATTACACCCGACATATTCTCCCGAGAAGGCTAAATGACTACTCTTCTTCTTTTTCACACATTTTTTTATACACTATAACATTTTTTTAAAAAAAAAATTACAACATTATTAAAAACACTTCTTTAATTATTAAGTAAAAATAAATAAATTAAAAATTAAAAAATAAGTCGGGACCCACTGTCGGGAGAATTTATCAGGGCTTATAGCATTTTGGAAAAAAAAAAAAAAAAAAACATATCTTCTACATATAAGTAAGAATATACATTTTTTATATATCAACACTATAGCATGTAAAAGTAAACGAAGACTTGCATTTTATCCCTTAAATCATCATTTTTTTTTTTTTTTTTGCAATAGAATTATTAAACTTTGTAAAGTTTAGTAACTAAATTTGCATAAAAGGATCATTTTTATTTTTATATTAAATGGATAAATTACAAGTTGTGTTTTTTTATAAGAGAAATGAGAATATGAAAACTTAGGACATACTTGATAAGTGGAAATTCTTTTGTAATTTAAGAATTATTGAAATTTTTTGTTATGTGTATTCTATATTGAGTCTTGTGAAAATAGGTTCACAGAATGCCTCATTTCTTAGGATAAAAAAAAAATCTTGAAGTATGTTTTGTATTAAGGTTCATGAAAAGTTGTTTAATAAATTTTTATGAGAGCTTTTTGTTTGGGTTTTTATGAAAGTTTTGGTTTTTGTGAATTTCTTTTCACAAAAATCTAAATAAATGATCGTATGGTTTTTTAATTAATAATTTCTTTTGTGTTTAAAATATGTTTGACTGAATTGACTATTCTTTTTTTAAAAAGAAAATATTTGAAATCTTCAAAAACTAAATATACCCTTAATTTTTGACAATGTTCGAAAAAATATTCGACTCACTCACCTCAAATTGAATTGGTTAGAAACCAAACTGATTTTAGTGAGTTTCTTGAATCTTTCATTAAATCGTTTCAATGGATTGATTCTAGTCGATTTCAAATTGATTTGAAACTATATTTATTTTTATATTTTCTAACAACTAAATTTTTTTAAAAAAATTTATTATAAAAAAATATGATAGAACTAAATATATATTAATTTTTTCATCATTCTATTCAATAAGAATTGGAGAATAAATGAAAGATAAACATGTATACGAAGCAAAAAAATGTGAACAATTGAGTTTACATATATAAATTATATATTAATCGACACTATTTAGATTCATATCAAATTTCATTGAAATTAATCAATAAATTTATATTTTATATTTTTTTTTGTACTTGAAATAAAACGGTTCAATTGCATTATAGGTTTTTTTTTTTTTTTTTTTAAGCGAATTGCATTATAGTTAATTGTTAATACTTTTTATTAACATTAAAAAAACTGTATCAATTTGTCATAAATCGTTCTATTCGAGTGATTGATTGATTGATTTTTCGAGTTATCTCGTGAAAAAAAATTATAAATGTCATGGAAATAATAAAAGGGTTGACTCAGAAGGAGAAGTTGACAGTAAAGTGGTAACCTTGAAGCGAATAATATATATATGTAGCCGTCTTCGCATGAGCAGGGAACAACCTAGGTAGAAGACACATTTACAGACGACAGTCGGTGTTCAAGATATGTTTGGGCTTGCAGTTTCACCTCCAACTTCCACTTCCACCCCCACCTCAGCCGACACCGCTCTCGCTCGCGTACCGTGCGCCGCTCTTCTGAGAACTAAAGCCGCCTTTTCTTGCTCTTTATCGGTAACTTCTTGTCACTCCCTGAAGCGCTCCTAAATTGCTTTCCATATCTATTCGAACGATGTTTGGTCAATTGGTTTCTCTCTCTCTGTTTTTTTTAATGCCTTGAAATTTCACTGTCTTTTTGTCCTCTCAGTCGTCCTTCGGGTGCGTTCGCCTTCACTCCTGCCCGCTGAGTCTGAGCTGTGGTCCAATCAGAGCCATGTCTGAGATTGATACTCTCTCGGTGCCAAACAGTGCTTCTCAGTCCTCTGTTTCTGGTATTCTTTCAAGGCTCTCTTTGATTTTTTTTTTCCGTTACTTTTTTCGGGTAGCATCAAAAAATTATATTTTTTCCGTAAAATAGAGAGCTTTTTGCAGTATACTTTTCATTTCACCAATGTGAACATTGTTGTAAAAATGGAATTCATCATCTGGGGATTTTGAGTTTATTTTCGATACGTTGGGACGAAAGATTGTTGGGTGGGTGATGTTCTAACCGTTAAACTTGTGATGTTGGGTGGATGAGTTTTGGTTTTTCTTCAACTTTCATTTTCTTTTGCACACTGGCGGATGAATATCTATTAAAAATATTTTTTTGATACGTAAAATAAAATTTTATTAGAATAAGTAATTAAGCATAGCCAAGTACACAGGAAACACGAGATAACACCTATTTACAAGCTATCACCTCTATAAAAATAAACATAACTGTTTTTTTCTTTGGATAATTGAATAATGTTATTTTGGTTTGCGTTATCGTTTTTGGCTTGATACAGTTAACAAGCAAGCACTAATATCATTGTCAGACAAGAAGGATCTTACTTTTCTTGGATCTGGGCTTCAAAAACTGGGGTAAATTTCTCAGACCTATTATCTCTCTGTCCTGTTCTGAGGCTCTTGTACTTGTACTTTCTTGGAATCAGTGGGTGCCGTCTAGTCTATTAACTCAGTTGTTAAAGACTGATTTTTGAAAGCCCTTGTTATGATAAGTCTTCGTTTTTGGTTTATAGTCTTCGAATTGAACCTAGCATTTTCAATATTCAAATGGCCATTTCCCTGTTTGGTGTTTTTGATATGATACTGCACTCATTTTACATTGATCTCTTCAAATTATCTGTCCTCTAAGTTTAAGTTTGAGGACAGATAATATCCGCACAATATCCGCGTTGAAGAATTTTTTTCTCTACACTCTATTGTGTTGGTTTTCCACTATTATATTACATGGGGATAATGTTCAGGATTTCTTGTCTTTAATATACTGCTCTTAGAATGTATTTAGGAGCTCTTATGTATACTTCCTGTGTACAAGGGCTATGCTTATTTCATTCATATATATAATTTCTATCTTTTACTGATCAAAAAAAAAAAAAAAGATTTGAATTCTAGAAGCCCTTGTTATGATTTTTCATTCATCTTTATATATAAGCCAGTCAGTTTCATGAAACCTCATTTGATTGAATTTTCAAACTGGTTGGTCACTCTCGTGATTGCCTCTCTTGTGAACCATAGTTACACAATTGTTTCAACTGGGGGAACAGCATCAGCTTTGGAAAGTTCTGGCCTATCTGTTACTAAAGTGGAACAGCTTACCTGTTTTCCGGAAATGGTGAGTATCCGGAGTAGCTTAAGTTGCTTTTCAATTGTCTAATTAGCCTTTGTACTGGTGTCACTCATAATTTGTTGTTTAGAATATGATTATTAACTCAGGAAAAAGCTTTGTATACTGTATGGTATGAAGCTTTTGAACTCTCTTTTGGACCTAACCCAGGAATTTCACTGTTTTTCTGAAACACCCCATTCATGTCAGGGTCCTAGGGATAGGATGCTATATATTGTTCATACCCTAAAGAACTTGCCAATGGTGATCTAGAGTTGATATTCTAGCATTTTTCCTCATTTTTCTTAGAGGCTCATGCATTCAGATTCTCTACATGAGTTTAATGTTATTTTTATTACCTATCAAAAAAATCATACTGTAAAGAACAAATAATTATGTGAATATTTTAACAGCTTCCAACTCTTCTAGGAAAAAGTTGGCAGCATGTTGTAAGAAAAAGGTGCCCTAAATGTTTGGGTTTATCTCTGAAAATAGGGTGTCAGATCTGATTGGTCAAGAGAAATCCTTAACAAGATCATTAGTTTTTCTTGGATTTCTTTGACTATTCCTATTAGAACATTGATTGAGCCTTGTTAAATTCTACGCCTTCAACTGCTTTTCTAACACCTTTTAAAGCCCATAAAATAGACCTACGGAAACAATAAAAAAAGCACAGTTAAGAAAATTCCCATTTTTAATCGGCTGCACGAGGTGCTTCCTTTTACAACTACAGGTTGAGGCTGAATTAATTTTCGTATGCTTGGTAATGTAGCCTCTGGTTTGATTTATAAGCATGCCTCTAATTTTGATAGTTGGTGCAAGTTTGCCAGTGTTGGTTGGTCTCCTGCGGTTGGTTGTTGTCTTGCCATTGCTCCACCATTGATTTTAAAGTTGATTCTTCAGAATTTCTTTTACAGCTTGATGGCCGTGTAAAAACTCTGCACCCTAACATACATGGGGGTATTCTTGCTAGAAGAGATCAAAAGCATCATATGGAAGCTCTCAATAAACATGGAATTGGTTAGTTTAGATGTGAAATCCTTCACATCACCTTCACCTCTCTCTCTCTCTCTCTCTCTCTCTCTCTCTCTCTGTGCCTAATCTTGTTTTGTATGAATTTGCTAGATAGTTGCTTGACTAAGATAGTTCTTCTACAGGTATGTTTGATGTTGTAGTAGTGAATCTGTATCCCTTCTATGATAAAGTAACTTCAACTGGAGGAATTGAGTTTGATGACGGAATTGAGAATATTGATATTGGTGGTCCTGCAATGATCAGAGCTGCTGCAAAGGTTGATTGACTATGTTATTGGCAAAATAATTTTGTGGATTATATATGGTTTCTCTGTGGACTTGGCTACGCTCTGGTTTTTTGCGTACTCCGTGACACAAACCTAATACTTTTACACACTTCTTAACTATGTAACTAGTGGCCCTTTTATCTCCCAAAGGGATAAGTTAACAAAGTTAAGGCTATTCAATGGGCTAAATTTGAAGCTGGAATATTGGCTGTGGAAAAGTTCATACAGGTTTTAAATTCATGAGCAGCACCAAGTGTGACTTTGCAAACCTAGCTTCTTTTAGATGCTGCATTTGCTTAGCTTCTAAAACATCAAAATTGCACGTGCAATGCAGCTAACTGTTCACGAATCAATTAGGCAGTAGTGTCATTCAACACGTAATTAGAATAGGGAGATTTGACCGGGTAAATAATCTTAAAGAATTGGTCAGAAATATATATGTTTAAGTTCCCTAAACTTTTCCTTTTGGCCATGTTGCATATGCTTTTTTCTTTTCTCTTTGTTTTGTGTGTGTGTGTGGGGGGGGGGGGGGGGGGGGGGGGGGGGGGGGGTGGCTAACTGCTTTCAGCCAAAGGCCCATTGCTGCTTTTGAATCATAATGTCAAATGCAACATAAATGTGATTGTTTAGTACACATCATCCTTTTAACTTATCTGCCCAAATTCTAATATAGTTATTTGTTATCCATGTACTGTTGTTAAACAGAATCATAAGGATGTCTTGGTGGTTGTAGATCCACAAGATTATCCTCAGCTCCTAGAATTTCTAGGAGGAGATGGGAATGATCAACACTTCCGTAGACAGCTTGCTTGGAAGGCATTTCAACATGTTGCTTCTTATGATTCTGCAGTTTCTGAGTGGCTTTGGAAGCAAACTGCAGGAGGTTCTTCAGGTATGTAAACCTTTTTTTTATTGGTAAATAAATTTTTATTGATCATAAGAATAGGCAAAAGCCCAGGTATATGGGACATATACAAGAGTGTCGCCTTAGCATGCTAGTTCAGCGATACAAGAAATTCATGGAAACTCATTCCATTGAAATCAATTACAACCGACCAATGAAGAAAAAGTATTGAAAAACAATTTCCTAAGCTCTTCCATTGATAGTGATCTTCGAAGCTTCTATCATTCCTTTCCCTCCAAATGCACGACCATAAGCATATTGAGACTATCTTCCATATTGCTGCAATATGAGAGCTACCCAGAAGGCCTCTCCAAGAAGCTAAGAGATCGATCACCCTTCTCGGCACCACCCAACTTAGTCCCACCCAACTGAAGTAGTTGTTCCATAATGTCGTGGCAATCTCACGATGAAGTAATAATTGATCAACTAACTCCCCACTCTTTTTGAACATACAACACCACTCCATGACAATGAATCAACATTTCCTTAAGCTGTCGAGTGTGAGTATCTTCCCCAATGAAGTTGTCCATACAAAGGAGGGTGCCTTTGAGGGTGCCCTTGTCTTCCAAATACTCTTCCATAGGAATGGGTTGGTTGTATGTGTGTGCATGGCTTGATAGGAGCGGATGGTCAACTTCCCTTTCATAGAGTGACGCCAGAAAATCTTTTCATCAACTTCCCTCATGTGAGTAAAATATATGAGATCATAAACTTCGATATTGTGTCGACTTCCCAATCATGTGCATTTATTTAAAAAGCAACATTCCATTGAAAAGTACCATTTGATGTAACCAGCAGGTCCGCAATCGAGGCTTCTTTCATTCTAGTATGCAAACCTTATTACTCAAACTACCAAAAGTTGGCATTTTGCACTCTACCTTATCAAGTATGATGACATCCACATTGGCTATAGCATGTGGCTGTTGACCACAAGGTCGGAGGTTCGAGCCTCCTAGCGGGATCTGTTTTCGATTAAGAAAAAGTATGATGACATCCACAACATCATTTTCGCAAATATTTGCTACCTGGTTCTTAACAAGGAAGTGTCAGTGAATAGTAATAGCACTCGTTACCTGTGGAAACTGTCAGTCATAGCATTTTCCCAATGCCCATAACCCTTTGAAGAAATTTCCTACTGCATATTGTAGATGCCATCCCTCATTTCCAAGACATCGTGTTTTTTAAGCCTAGTAATATGATTTTGGTTTACCTGTTTTGGTTCATGAACCAGAAGTTCCACTTGTCCCTCTTGGGCTGTCACTCTATCTTGGACAGCATCTGTTCTGTTGACATTTGTTGGTTGGAACTAAAGAATCCTTTGTCACCAATATTTTGGGCCTCACATCCAAAGGGCAAAGTGATGACTTTGCATGTGTAAGATAAGACTAATTTATTCCTCACATGGTTTTGACTTGTCTAGTTGGTGACGATATGTGTATACTAGCCACATGGTTCAAAGAAGTGTGCCACCTACCCAAAATTCAAGCCCAAGTGAGTAATAAAGTTGAATCTAACCTTTCTGATGTGGACAAGGTGAAGAGGAGGAAGGGGAAGCACCAAGCCATGGGCCCCTTTCAAAAATCTGGAAGTGCTCTAAATTACAGTTGACTTTTGTCATTTTCTAGTGGCGGTCCCCAAGCTTGTGCTAATTATTATAGAAGACACCACCATATGATAGAAGATCACTTCTTTTTAATCCATCATAATGAAGCTAAAAGCAAACTAAGACTAATGAAAGTTGTATACACTCCATAGCTTTGTTTTACTATTGCTGTTGCTGTTGTTGTTTATGTTGTATTATGTTCAGTCTTTGACTTAAATATTCTCCTGAGTCACAATTTGACATAGCAAAGGTAGAAAGGGGTTATTCCGAAATTATCTGACTGTTTATATAACAGTATCATTTAAAACAAACAAGTATCAGTATTTTTTAAAAATAATTTCGAAGAATGAAGATTCACAAATGCAGAATGTAGAAATTATTGTATTGCGTTTACAAAGGGCCTCCCACTTGGGTGCATAGACTGATGGGTTCTTATTTGTTTTCAAGATAAATTTCCTCCCAGCTTAACAGTGCCTCTTGAGCGCAAAAGTATTCTTCGTTATGGTGAAAATCCTCATCAACATGCTGCGTTTTATGTGGACAAGAGACTTGCAGAGGTTAATACTGGTGGCATTGCAACTGCTATTCAACACCATGGGAAGGTGAGAAGTACAAGTTACTATGCACATCTAGTGATTATAAACAAATATTATATGATATAATAAATATGCAACTGCTTTCTGATTTTCATTTGTTGGGCAGTCGATGTCATACAATAACTACCTAGACGCTGATGCAGCTTGGAATTGCGTGTCAGAGTTTAGAAACCCTACCTGTGTAATTGTAAAGCATACAAATCCATGTGGAGTAGCTTCACGTGATAATATACTTGAAGCATACAGGCTTGCTGTTAAAGCAGATCCAGTGAGTGCTTTCGGTGGCATTGTAGCCTTCAATGTAGAAGTAGATGAGGTAAGCTGCTTTTTTGTAAGTTTTTGTCTAGCATAGAAACTTGTACGAGTTGAGCCTCATTTCGTTATGCACTTCTTGGGAGCTTCCATTTACATTGAAGTTCATTGAGGCATGGAGTATCGATGATGATATGTAACCACAAAGCAAGCCGTAACATTATATCATTTTTCTTCTCATATAATAACTTCAAAGCCTCATTATTACTAGCTTTGTTGGCTTAGCATGTGCTTTCATCACGTGACTCAAAACCTGGAACTAAGTCATATTTTCTTCACTAAAATGATTGAATCACTGATCCATACATTAAGATTTGACTTTTAGATTTCTGATGCAACTATGGAAGGGGAATCAAATAGATGTTCAATTCCTTTCTCCATTTCTTTTTCTGCCTGTAGGCTCTTGCTAAGGAAATCCGGGAGTTTAGGAGCCCCACAGATGGTGAGACTCGGATGTTTTACGAGATTGTAGTTGCGCCCAAGTATTCAGAAAAGGGGCTTGAGATTCTTCGTGGAAAGTCTAAGACCCTAAGGATCCTGGAAGCAAGTAAAAATGAGAAAGGAAAGTTTTCACTCAGACAAGTTGGTGGTGGATGGTTAGCCCAGGATTCTGATGACTTGACCCCGCAGGATATCCAATTTAAAGTGGTTTCTGAGAAGGCTCCGCAAGAAAGCGAACTTCGGGATGCAGAGTTTGCATGGTTATGTGTCAAGCATGTCAAAAGTAATGCCATTGTAATAGCAAAGGTTGGTAATTTTCTGACTACTTAGATCATGCATGAATGTATCTAACCGATACTTTCTTCTGATCCTTGTTATTGTTTGGGCAGAATAATTGCATGTTGGGCATGGGAAGTGGCCAGCCAAACCGTCTAGAGAGTTTGAGGATAGCATTGAAGAAAGCCGGAGATGAGGTCAAAGGGGCAGCTTTGGCTAGTGATGCCTTCTTTCCATTTGGTATTTACCACCTTAGGCAGTAACTGCTCTTGAAAGTTATTGACAATAGTGCATATGTGAAAAGAGTTTTGAGATAATGTCCAGGGCGAATGAATATTAGGATGGGGAATATTAATGATGAACTCATATTTCTGCAGTAGTGAAATCATCGGGGCTTTTTTCTTCTATATAACTGGGGTTAGGGAAACTTGACCCCAAGATGTCCCACACTGTCTCGTACACGGGACGGGTGGTGGTGCCCCTAGGTCAAAGGGCTTTTGGCCTGCGAAATAATTCCTTGCTAGTAATTGTTTAGTGATTGTTAGGTATTTATATCCTTTTTTTTTTTAATGTGGATTCTGCTTGTTCTGTAAACAGCCTGGAAAGATGCGGTGGAAGAAGCATGTGAGAGTGGGGTCAGTGTTATTGCAGAGCCTGGTGGGAGCATCAGAGATGGGGATGCAATAGACTGCTGTAAAAAGTATGGTGTTTCACTTCTCTTCACCAATGTGAGGCACTTCAGGCATTGATGATTGCCAGCATCTCTCTCTTGCCTTTTTCAGCTCCCTATTTGTTTCCATCATGATTGAAAGTTCTTGTTACCCTAAACCATGAGTAGGTGCTCTGTTCTGGGGAAGGCCCTGGAGTCGCATTAGATTAATGGAAGCCAATTGTTATGAAATCTATAGCAGCGTATTTCATCGCATCAGTTTTGAGATTGGACAGTCTGCATATTCCAGTGTTTTTTGGTTAAATCTGCATCATGACTTTCTCTCTCTCTCTCTCACACACACACAGACGCAAGATATTGGTGACTACAGTAATATGACGTGGTCGTCTAGTGAACTGTTTGCCATGGCAGCCACCAAATCAAGCCCATCACAAATATATATGTATGTGTAGACTTTCAAGAAGGGTTTTGGATCTCAAAGAAATGACCTCGAATAGGGCCGATAATTGTAAAATCAATGGACATAACACCTAGAGGAAAAAAACGCAATATATTGATAAGACTGAATATATCCTGACATACAAAAGATTTCCAAATCCTTTCATCCATACGCCAGGATTTCAAACACTTTTCTACCTCAGAATTTGCATGGCAAAAGTATATCTTTAGTGCCAACAAAAAGGACGTGGCTTGGAAAGCAGGGAGTCACGAATTTTGTATCAGTTTCTTTTCATTCCATGATAACCTTGGCCCCAAGAGCTTGCATCTTCTCAATTATTTGCTCACCTTCTTCTTTCGATACTCCCTTTTAAAAACTGATGGGGTCTTCTCTACCAAGTCTTTTGCTTCCTTGAGACCCAAATCAGTAAAACTCCTAACCTCCTTGATTATCTTGATCTTTGAAGCTGCTTCATAGGACTCAAGTTTTAATTCAAAAACAGTCTTTTCTGGTTTCTTCTCCTCCTTGGCTGCTGTAGGTGCCTTTGCTGCAAATCCAGCCAATCCCGCAGCTCCTGGTTTCATGACCCCAACTGTTGGTGGGTCCTTCATTCCCATTTTTTTCATCATAATGGCTCCCAGCTGGCAAGCTTCAGCCAATGTGAGTCCTGAGACTTCATCTACAAGCCTAAATACACGCTCAGTTGGAGGACTACGATGCTCTGTGGGATCAAAAGTAGCTGGATCATAATCAGTTGGGAGCCTTTTCTGATCAATCTCCACTTCTTCCCCCTCTTCCTCCTCCCTTGCAGCTTGACTAAATCTTTGAATGAACGTATTGATGTTAATAGGATTTAGTGCCACCACAGCTTTTCTGGATAATCCCATTGGTAAATTATGCCTTCTTAAAATGAAGCTCATTTTCACGTTTCTATTCTATTAATGGAAAATCAACCTTTAAGCTTTGAGCTTTCACTGGACGACTGACGACAGTATGGCCTGAAATCCACCAAACAAACAAACAAATAAAGGGATTGTTAAATCATATACATTTGCTTCAATCATGTTTTATATAACAAAAAAATAAGATGTTTTACGAATATAAATAATATATTTATAAAGATAAAATAGATACAAAAATAAGCTTAAAATAATAACAAGAAGAATACATTATAGCTCTAAACCTTCTGAACAGGAGCTTCGAGAGGGGGGAAAAGAGATGGAATAAGTGTGCCCTATGTTAGAATCCTTGAAATTTTGGAATTACAATCTCGACTCATACAAAGAAACATGATAATATGGGATTGCATGAAGCATATCATTTCATCTAAAACTCAACAGCAATAGTTTCAACGCCTTTTCCAACGAAAAGCGATCGCCCAAACAAACAAACAAATAAAGGGATTGTTAAATCATATACATTTGCTTCAATCATGTTTTATATAACAAAAAAATACGATGTTTTACGAATATAAATAATATATTTATAAAGATAAAATAGATACAAAAATAAGCTTAAAATAATAACAAGAAGAATACATTATAGCTCTAAACCTTCTGAACAGGAGCTTCGAGAGGGGGGAAAAGAGATGGAATAAGTGTGCCCTATGTTAGAATCCTTGAAATTTTGGAATTACAATCTTGACTCATACAAAGAAACATGATAATATGGGATTGCATGAAGCATATCATTTCATCTAAAACTCAACAGCAATAGTTTCAACGCCTTTTCCAACGAAAAGCAATCAGCAATCTTGAAGAAACTGAAATTCACTTTTCTGTAATATTTCTTTAGGAGGAATACATTAAGCCTACAAAGGAGCGAATGGCCGTATTCACAAAAGCACAAAACCACGCATACAAAAGAATGCAAGAGATAAGATTTTAGCTTCAGAGAAGACAGCTCTAATCCAATAAAAGTATGATTATTTCTCCCGCTCCAAATTAACCATAGGGCCCTGCTACATCCACCGAGAAACCCCACCGAAGGTTTCTACCGACAGTGCAAATTTTTTATTTTTTTGCCAAACATTTTTCAATCCCCCTTAAACATTTTTTTAAAAAAAATCACAAACTCATTAAAAAGCCCTTCCTTGACCATTAAGTTTGAAAAAAAAAAAAAAAACAACAATCAGTACAAATCCTCGATGGGATTTGTAGGTGGGAATATCATTTCCCTTAACCATATAAAGCAAAGAGGGAATACATTCCAGGAGGGACTATTCCTATCTTGCGAACTAACCTTTCCAACGAAAGAACCTCATCAACCATCTTTAGTGGTGTATTTTCTCCCAAAACACTATAATTCAAAATAAAAGCGCTCAAAAAAGGACCATCTGGTACTTAGAGCAAAGCACACTCTTTTCTATTGATTCATCTACCCACTGCACCATCAACATTCCTCAAGGAAGTTCTTCCGGGATGCATGTATGGTTATGTTCTTTCTACCACTCAATGGCTAAAATTTGAAGATGGGAGGTGATGTGCCTTTCACCTAAAGCGAATGCTCTCTTCCACTGCACGTGTGTATAAGTTTGCAATGAAAAGAAAGGCAGGTATAAATTTCAGCAATCTAAAAATTACCAAACTACAGCGACGAGTCTATGCAAATTTGCCCAGCAGATTCAAGTTCCCACAACAAGAAGTTAGCTAGTACATTTTAGCTGCTCAGGAAAGAAAAAGACTAACTTAAAAACTAAGTGTCAAAAGAATTCCCATGACCTTGCTTACTAAAGAAAAAAAAAGGAAAATGAAGGACATGAGATTACAGACTGAAAAAACCTCAAACCGAGTGTTCCATCATATGTAACCTGAAAGACTCAAACTACTTCTTGAGGCTCTTTTCATTGCTTTATCACATTTTCTCGGTAGCCAAACAAACAAAGCATTGAGGAAATCAATAAAGAAGATAGCTTTCCCAGTTCCCGATACAGATGCATTACAGTAGAAGTGAACTAAATCACAAGCAAATCAACAATTAAAAAACTGAAAAAATAACACGGGTGTCACATTTATAGCTGCGAGGAAATGATAGAAAAGGGGTAAAAAAAAACAACGAGGAGATGAAGCCAAGCTCTAAAACCCAACACTGATAAAAAGAACAAAGTTGTAAAATACAAAGTGCACGCAAACATCCCAAATATTTTGGTCCAAGATCTCTTCCAACCACAAAGAAAGCACAAATCAAGCAAAAGATAATAAATACCCGAAGGGCAGCTTCGTACCTAATCCCCGACCCTAAATTGAGGGTGAAGACGACAAAAATGGCGCCGTCGAGGATGGACGGTCGGACGGCTGTTGTGTGTTCAGTTTTGAGGGCTCGATTCTGTGTATCCCTTAAAACGACGACGCCTATCGAGGATATTTCTACTCATGTTTGCGCCACATCGGTCGCTTGAACGACAGTGCCTTTTAACTATGGAACGGAAATGATTGAGAATAATAGGAAATGCCGCTAAATAAAAGAAATAAAACTTTTAAATTTTTAATGGCAACTATTTTAATTTAGAAAGAAAAATTAGTCTTAAAATTTGAATCAAATCTTATTATTTAAATGATATAAATTTATATATTGACTTAAAAATAAAATAATTCATTTAAAAAATTATATACACAACATTTTTCACAATTTATTACGCAATTATATTTTAAAATGTGAGACATTTTTATAAAATAACATTAATTTATAATTTATAAAAATGCGTTAATGTATTTGTATCATTTAAAAACATGATTGTTAAAAGAGTTGTATTTATATTATTACTCTTTTAATTACCATCGTTTCACTATCTTCTCGTATGACATTTAATGAATGATAAATAATTTTTTAATAATTTAATGTCCAATTAGAAGATGATGGAAAACAAATTAATGAATATATCTTATAATAAAAGTTCATAATTGATATAGCTAGACGTTATATGACAACAAATAGAGTTTTTTAATTGAGTAATTCTATGTATCAATCATTATTAATTTTTACACCATACACTTATATTTTTTTTTTTCATAAGGTGTGAAAGTTTTTTTCATAGAGTGTGAGGTGTGGGATAGTGGCTGATGAGAATAATTTTTCTTTTTAATTTGACATACTACAAGAAATTATTTCAATTTATAAATTTTATTTTTGTAAGATCTTTTTATAATAGATATTTCTTTAATATTTATAATAAAGATGAATTTTTATTATATGTTGGATGAGATCACATAGCTATCAAATTTTAAAATAAAAATAAATTTTTTATACTAATTAATGTACAGATTTTCGCATCAAGTATGAATTTAATCTGTTCATAAATAAACTCTCAAATAGAACTATTATTTCTCAATACAAGTAGATAAGTATTTATGAAACTATTTGGAAAACCTCTTGTGTGTTTTCCTCTATTGGAATATAGTTCTGCAAAAGCTTTGATTTTGAGAATTAGGTCATCTCAAAAACCTTCATCGTTGTAAGTGAGGATAAACCAATTACTTATTGGAAAAATAATAATAATAATAATCAGAATCACCTGGAGGCTATGTCATTGATAGGCCAAGATGGGCTACCTTAGCTCAAGTCCATATCAGGCCGAAATATTTGGGCTGTGGGTTGAACTGGCAGAAGCCCATATAATTACTTAGACCATGCAATGAATTAGCACTCGCGCTAGCAAAATAGAAAAATGATATTTATAATTTTAAAGTGTGTAAAATTTACGCACTCTCAATTGGTAAACATGAGCCCTACATAAAAATATTATTTTTTTAATGATGATGTGGATCATAAGTTTATCAACTTTTTTCAAAAGAAGTTCCAAGACTATATATAGCATTACTCAAATAAACAAAGATCATCCGTAAGCTTACTATTTTTACTTTTCCTCCATTCTCATAAACCCTTGCTTTATATTTCCAATTACTAATAATCTAAAATATCATTTCTTGCATTCTAATCTTATACTCTTGTATTTGATGACGTGTTTTGCACATCTGGGCCTAGTTCCAACAATCCAGATTAGGATTGAGATCCTACTACATGCGACACAAATACAAAGGCAAGCTCGGGGGTGGTCCGAGGGGCCTCTGATGCCAAAGTCAGTTTTCTTCATTCTTGGTGAATTTTTTTGAATTAGAGTGAAGAGAGATTATTAGTACATGGGCTCATGCTTTTATACGAGGTATTAGAGAACATTTTGTATCATGTGTAAATAGTAAGCATCATGCCCATAGTTTTAAAGCCACGGTATTTAATGCAATATAGTTTTTGAGGTAGCGTCATTAATGCGGCGTGACTCCTCGGGTGGCGATTGTAGGTTGTCGGCACGGTCATTTCTCGTTCCTTTTGTCAGGGAATGGAAGGTTGTTTGTGATTCCCGCTCACGTGCCGGTGTAGATCTTTAAATACTAAGTGTTGAAAGGTCCCATTTGTCCCCTTCGATCTGTTTCCTGAGCGAGGATACCCCAACTTTTCTCATACTACTCCTGGACTAAATTCTCTTGGGGGATCTTGGACCTGCACATGGGACTGAGATTAGCCTCAACATCTCGGTCGAGCCCGGTCTAGAGGGGAGCGAAAATATTCCCTCCAACCCCCATTATAAATAATGAGATCTATTGCATATAAACGTTTTGGGTGAGGTTACTTTTCCTTTTTCTTTTTTTACACATATTAATGGATATTCATATTATCCATGAAATAAAAAAGTATTTATTTATAGGTCTTTAATCTTTTATCTTGATCGAGACCAAGTGTAAAAGAAGTCAATATGGATCGAGGGTCTAGACACGATGCGAAGACAATGTGAAAGAAAATTAGAGATCTTAGATATTCAGGCCTAAACAAAAATATCGTATGTACGTATAGCTTGAGAAAGAGTCTAATGTTTCGTTTGGTTATTGAATTCAACTGAGTTCTGCTGAGTTCAATCTAATTTTAAATTGAATCTAATATTCAAATACCAAACTCTCAAATTATGAAACTCATCACAACTCATAATCTTCTTACACATGGGACTCACAATCTTTTTTAACTTAAAATATCTTTATACATGGAATCCACAACTTTTTTCAATTTCTCATAAAAAGTACTAAACTCATCTTAATATCTAAACGCACTTTAAACTCAGTTTAGATAGGTCCCACATAATTCTCTTTACTACTCAACTCACTACTATTTATAAAGAATTCAACTCAACTGAGCTCAGTTCAATATCTAAACGGAGCTTATTAGGGTTTGTATTGTTCTTTCTATAGTTAAGTTTTGCATATAACTTTTGTTTCGAGACTGCATGATGTTGTTACTGAACATGAGATATAATTAATGCATCGTTAATTTAATAAACATTAGTTAGACATTAAAACAGTCTAGCTTAATTGGGTCAATTTAATAAACAAACCGAGCTCATAAATTCTCTATTCTGTCACGATCGTATAGTACTACTGAAGGGACGTTATATATTAAGCATGAATTAGTTTTAAAATCGTCTGAAAATCTTTAAAATGAATGTTTTAAAAAATCTTTTTATTCTATTAACTTATATATATAATTTCTTTACTTCAAAATTATTTAAAAACTTTTCTTAGAGAATATTTTGGAAAGCTAATTCACGTGGAACTCCCTCTAATCGTACGTGCATGAGTACAAATATAAATATATATTTTTATATAATCATATTCCATTTGTTGCATTGTTTGATGATCTTGTAATTGGCAATAAAACAAATCAATTAGACATGCTAGCAGCTACCGTACGTTATATCTGAAAAACATTTGAATAATACTCTCTCTTATGCGCTCGGAAACCAACATCATCAACAAATAAACAACGTCCAAACATATGAAAAATGGATAATGATATTCATACAAATTGTTTTTTTTTTATATGTTATTTTATAAAATGTCATTCATTTAAAATAAAATTATAAAAATAATTATACGTGTATTTGTTTTTTAAGATAATATAAATTGCGTTGCCGAGTTCAAGAGATCATCATATCGTAATCATAAAGGGTGAAATGTGTTGTTGGGTGTTACAAAATAACAAAGGTTGAATGGTAGACAACAATGTTGTCCCATATAAAAACTAAAGCTTAAGACCTCGCACCTCCCAAAATTGGTAGACAACACATGACGACTACAATTAGATATTTTGATTCATCCAATACATATATACAATATATTTATTTATTTTAGTAATTCGATGGATTCAAAACATTAAAAAAGATAGACCATATATATATAATATATATATATATAGAGTAATATTATACACCACACTCTCATTCTATTTTGATCATACTAATTAAGTAGTATATGGCACATTAATCACCATTAAATGATAAAGAAACATTCAATAAATGATTATTTAATGGTGATAAATGTGACACATCATACTTAGTGGGATGGTAGTATGGTGTATAAAATTTTTCATATATATTTACTCTATTATAATAAGTGGTTATCTAACTGTAAATAATAACTTTTGTTATTTTTCTGTTAATTTTTCTTTTTTTCTATTAAGTCTTGTTTTATCAAAAGACTTTTAAAATTCTTGATCATATGATGTGTAGCTCCCTTGTAGAATTTAATGAAAGATTCTGTTTTACCAAAATGTCATTAGGATACTTGACCATTTGACGTATAGTTCTCTTGTAGAATTTAATGAAGGATAATGTTTTATCAAAAGACCCTCAATTGCCCTACGGTGTACATGAATTGACGTATCTTTTTCATATCCTTTTTGTTATGAAAATGTACTCATTTTCTTTTCTTTTTTGTTTCAATTCTTTTTAAATAAGAAATTAATAATATTTTATTATTATATTAGATTTTTTTTTAATCTTATTTTTTACCTTTCTTTAACCTTGTATTTTATTTTTTCAGACAAATAAACTATTGACTTTTTTATTTTTTTTATTTAAATCATTATGTCAGGTGCACTCTGGTATTAACTCACCCGAGATTGTTCCCTAATATATCATATATATATATATATATATATATATATATATATATATATATATATATATATATATATATACACACTTAGCCTGAAATAATCTAAAAAACAAAAACTAAAAAACAGGACAGAGGAGTATGCATACCAACCAATTACAATGTTGTCTAAACGAGGTAGTGCTGCTTTAAAAATTGTCTAGCTGTTTTTCTTGAGAATAATTAATATAAAAAATTGTAATATTTTTATATTTTTCTTTATAAATATAATAAGTCACACACTTGAAACTTGTAATAAAATAACTCTTTTATCCGCATAATTTATAAACGACGTATTAATTGTGCTAATGACATGAGACATATTGAGATTATTTGCTTTGCATAAGAGGAAATATCGAACAAGCAAATGATCAACGCCATCAAGACAAATGATTCACATTTTCACTCCGGATCTCCATAATTTATTTGATTTAAAATGTGTAATTATTTGACCGAAATTATAAGAAAAATATTCTTATTTATCTTAATTTATATTTTCAATAAAATGGATGGTGTGTTTTTAATTAATTAAATTTTTATATAATTAGTAAAATAAAACTTATTTAGAATATATCCCATCAATAAACATAATTGATCAAGATAGATAATAAATTAAAGATGAAAGGCAATGTCATTGAAATTGGACTGATTATGGTGCGTTTGGGTAGTAAGGTACTCTCAGATATTCTGTAAATAGTAGTGAAAATGTAATGAAAAAATAATAATAAAATATTAAATAGTAATAAAAAGTAGATAAAAAGTAATAATAAATAATAATAAAGTATTATGAGAATACCTGAAAAAACTAATTTATAATATTTCTCATGATTATACATTAAATCAACAAATTTGATCAATAAATAAATTATACAACCATCTTCTAATCAACAAAAATATGTTATGGGATTGAAGAAGTTGACACCCTCACCGAGTTTATCACTTGTTAATTCATAATTTGTAAACTAAACGATAAATTTTTCTCATCAGTTACTATTCACCACTCCACACTTATACCTTATGAAAAATATTCTCACATCATATGAAAAAATCATATGTGTGGGATATAAGAATAAATAGTGGCTGATGCATAATAAATCTCAAACTAAATATCACCACTAATAAAAATTAGTTTTATAAACTAGTTTAGGCATTAGACTTTGTTAAGCTAAATAGTAAATCCACGGGAGGCTAAAATATATATTTTTAGGTTATTTAACTATTAAAAAATAACACATGTAATTAATAAAAAAAAGTTTGTAGAAACTCATATTTCTAAATAAAGATATAGATTCAAAACTTATTTCTCTAATGAATTAAATCGGAGATTTTAGTCTCCCACGACAACGCTATAAATAATAAATGGGTGGATGTACTCAAATTTCAATTAAGGAGTCAAGGACACGAAAATAGATAGGCACTAGCTTGCTATTGATATATTTTCGAATTTTTTGATTAAATTAAAAGGTCAAATTCTCATTTCGTTATTTCTTTAAATAATATAATTAGGAGGTAATGTTAAAGAATAATGTTCATTTTGGTACCGAGGAAATGATGAATACTAATTGTTAAGAAAAATATTTTAGTAAAAAACATATCATAAAAGTAAATTTATAAATTAACGTAATATAATATGTTAAATTATAAAATTATTTTTATTATAAAAGAAATTTAATATAAATTATCTCAATTTATAAATAATAAAATAATATTTACAGTTATAGAGTGCCTAAGGCTGCATTTGAATGTTGAACTGAGTTGAGTTGAATTGAATTGAGATGATAAAATATTATTAGAATATTATTTTTTAATATTATTATTATTTTGAAATTTAAAAAAGTTGAATTGTTTATTATATTTTATATTAAAATTTGATAAAATTGTAATGATGAGTTAAGAAAGCAAACCAAGCCTAAGTATTATATATTTTTTTGAAAAAAAAAATAAATATAAAGTCGCATGAAAAATTTTATTTTTAATAATAAACTTTACATTTAAAAAAAAATTGTACAACGCTTAAATAACTCGCTATTATATTTAACATTAATCACTATAAATTTATTTGAATGAAATTATGATAAATAATAACTTTCTCAATTGCCAATCCAACTGAATTACATATCACCACTTTGATTGGATTGGAATATGGAGGACAGAAGTACTGAAATACAGAGTGAGGGCTATATTGGTCAAAAGGAATAGATAAGGTTGGATACTCAAGGCAGTAAAAAAAAAAAACAAAATTGAAAACGGAGAGAGAGAGAGAGAGAGAATCATTAAGCAGAAAAGTGAAATGGTAGTACGCAGAGAAAAGTACAGATTGGTGGGCTGTCTTCCCGCCATTAACACCATTCCCCATTCTCCACCACACCTCACCACCCACTCTCTCTCTCTCTCGCTCTCTCTAGACGTTGTGTCTGTAAACGACAGGAAATCTGGAACCTCCTCGGCTATAAAAATAGGAGTAATAGAGAACTTTTTCGAGTGTTGCAAGGTTTCTACAAAAGCGCTCGAGAGAGAGAGAGAGAGAAAAAAAAAGAAGTCTAAAAAATATTACAGCCGGAGGCCTGGTCCTTCCACTGGGCTTTTACACGCTCGTTGAATCCTTGCAGACACCGAGAGAGATGGTGAGAGAGAGATGGTAAGAGAGCCATACTCTTCAGATATGGAAGTTGGGATGAACATGATGAACAACGACATGAATATGAAGCCTGCATGGCTTGAGGGTTTGATGGCTGAAACATTCTTCGGCGCCTGTGGGGCCCACGATAATCTCAGGAAGAACGAGAAGAACGTCTTTTGCTTGCACTGTTGCCTTAGTATTTGCCCCCACTGCTTCCCTTCTCACCGCTCCCACCCTCTCCTACAGGTACATCATGTACAGTACCCGTGATTTAGTACTCCACCTAGTTATGTGCGCGATCTTCGATTTCCTTTGCAAAAATCATTTAATTTTCACCCATGCGATTGTGTTCAGGTCTTTTGGAACCATGCTTGTTCTATTTTTTTTTTTTTTCTGCAGCTTCAAATGTTTTCTCGGTTCCGTCTGTCTCAATTCTTTGGTGGGTACTTGGGAAATCTCACGAGTTTTTGTTTTTATTTTTTGCTTCAGTTCTATTGTTCTTGAATTCTTTTCAAATGTAATTCAAGTGCAATTTTCTACTGGGTATCCAAAATCTTTGTGGTTTTCTTACCTCAACTTTTGTTCTTGGTATGTGGTAATTTTATTAGCGAATTTGCAGAATTTTCCTATGATATCTCATTTTTCAAGAACTTTCCCCATGTTTTAGTATTTATTTCACATAATACTCCAAGAATTCTCTTCTCGTTATGGTTCTCCATGCGAAGATTTCAAAATCCTTATCCTAAAATCTTGCAAAACGTTTCAGTTCTGAATAGAGAACAAAAGAGAAAAAAACTCACTCTTTCGGCATTTCAATTCATTTGAATTTTAGCAGTTTTCCAAATTTTCTGAACTTCTACTGCCCAATAATCTTTCTTTAAGGAACGTCCCAAAAGTCTTCCGGAATTTGACCAAATTTCCGTTCTTTTGTTCACATACCAAATTGGATTCTATCGACATACTGTTTGAGAGCCCCTAAAATTAATTATTGAATGTTTTTTTTATTTTAGTTTAATATAACTTGTTCTTATCATATTTTTGAATCCATCCAAACCAAGATCGTCTTACTTATGTGGTCAGGTCTTGCTTAATTTATTGCATTTTCCATGTAGAAGGTTCTTTATAAATGGTTCACAATGTCTTCCCTGATCCCACTTTTTGGATTTGGTTTCTTTCCCATTTATGGAAGATTTCTTATTTGTTCATTATTTCCCTGCAAAGGTCGCTCATGAGCTGTTGCTTTCATCGAAAGCGAAAGTTTGACCCAATTTTTCACATTTCCTGTTCATGTTTGTCATTTTCCTGAAGAAATCCCTTCCATAACTAATTCTCAACTCGATCGATCGGTTCATTCATTTTTCCTTGCTAGCCCAACCTTTTCACCTAAAGTTCAAATTACCCACAGAATGCTGTAGTTCTTCTTCTATTTAATAAATGTCTATCTATTTATATTCATATAAACAAATAAGTTTTTTGGTGCTTTTTTGCCTAAGATAATTTCGTATTTAATACAGGAAAAATCATTGATCTTTTATAGGTGTCATATATTTACATCACAATAATGGTGACTAAATTAGCTGCTGTAATTAAGATGGTCCTCTATTGTGGTTATATTATTATCCCCGTGACAGGTGAGACGATATGTTTACCACGATGTCGTTCGATTGGGTGATCTGGAAAAGCTCATTGACTGCTCATATATTCAGGTTTTTAGTATAATATTTCATAAGAAAAGTTACTGTAATAAAAATGTCAGAATTTAGTATACATACATCCAACAACGAAATCCTATTAGCTTTACTTGTTCTGTGCATTACAATTAAGTGATGATGTGATTCCCTCGTTTGGCAGCCCTACACTATAAACAGTGCCAAAGTGATATTCTTGAATCAGAGGCCACAGTCTAGGTCTTTCAAGGGCTCTGCCAACATATGCTGGACTTGTGACAGGATTCTCCAAGAGCCATTCCACTTCTGTTCACTCTCATGCAAGGTCCATTTCGGTTCCCCCCCCCCCCCTCACTTACCTGTTTGCCCATTTGAAGTACTGCTTTAATATTCTGATTGATGATCAAGCTTTCAAGAAGACGTAGTCAAGGATATTTGCAACTTGAGCAAATTAAACAACTTTGTTTTGCCCAACTTGCTAAATTTGCAAAATCATGGAAGAATGGCATTTGGGGTTTGTAAGAAAAGTTCTCATATGACCGGTTTGTTTTTGTTAAAAATGTATATTCTCTTCTCACTTTGGAAGTGCACATGAAATGATAGCTTTCGATCGTTAGCTTATATATAGTCCATAAACCTAAAAATGAAAAAAAAAAAAAATGCAGGTTGATAACATGGTGTGCCAAGGAGAAGATCTATCCAGCATTCTGTACAGGTTTGATGAATCCGATTTTGCAATTTCCCAGTTCGAGGGATTACAGATGGATGGCTCGGAGATGATAATTGATGACGATGATGGCCAAATTACCACAAGCTCCATCCTAGAGGATCCAGAACTACAATACAGAGGTTCATCATGCTCCAATGAGGCCACTAGCAATTCCTTAATTTCAAGCGAACCCGAGCTGGTGAAGAAGAAGAATAAAGGACGGGGCTTGCTCCCCGGGATTGTTCTCTCTCTCAGCAGCAGGAGAAAGGGAGCTCCTCAGAGGGCTCCTCTTTCTTAAGATTTGAAAACTCAAGAAATAGAGATCTGAATTTTATTATTACATATAATTTATATGTTATTAGGTAACATTAAGGCTGGTCATGCTTAATCTGTCTTCTGAAGCAAGTACTCGTCTGTAATTGAGTGCTATTTTTGCATTTTTCTTCTTTTTAACTGGAAGGTGCGTATATATGACATGACCTCTGGTGGGTGAAGATTTTCTGCATTTCAAGGCTGGCTATCCTCTCAACTCCACCAATTTTGTATCGATCATGTAATGGAACTTGCTGGTATAATATATATGCACGTTATCTTGCATAAAAACCTTTTCATGCTGTGTCGGGTCCTGTCCTTTTCTTAATTAGTAGTCATTCTTCCTTGTTAGAACACTAATAGAATACAATGGCTATCATGTTTTATGACTTTGTGGTGATCATAGTTTGCATATCAATATATAGGTCCTAATTATTTCCAAGTTAATGAAAAGTATATATATAGTTGTATGGACTTTGTAAACTTTTTTTTTTAATTTTTTAATGGGAAATAGATTTCATTCATTCATGATAGTGAAGTTACAGTTGTGACTTATACATACAGAAAAAAATCTAGATTACAAATCAACTCACGGTTGGGGCTTCACCAATATACAAATTCCTTTGTTATTAGTATGGTCTTAATTTCTATAACTCTCTACAAACAAACCGTCTGAGAGACCACACTCTGCCTAAAGTAGAGATTTCAAATCCCACCTTCTATTGGAGGATATGACGTTCACTCTATTGACAAAATATCCAAAAGACTATTTCCTTTTTATTATCAACCTAAAACAAAGGGATTATGGTGGTGTGTGAGGGACATGTGCCACCCTGGAAGTACAGTCGATAGTCGAGTCTGAAGAAACCAATGGTCTTGGTCCCAGAATTTCGGCGCGTAGCGATGGTAGAGCTTCCCTTGCGGTTGCGCGTGGATGTCATGTACTCACTTTAGATCGTGAATGTGGCTCATACGCCGCTCATTTCGACGAGATTCTTCTCCCGTAAATAGGATCAGCGCTTAGAAATCTTGCGGTGAAGTGCGTGATGGTCACCAGGCTCCAGAAAATAATAGATCGGCAATTCGCCCTACTTTAAAAGAAAAACACACAAAAATAACAAAAAAATATAAAAGAAAAAACTAGAGACCAAGAGGGAGGAGTGAGGAGGGGGGTTGGGGTTGGTCTAGGTTTTCTAGGGGAGTTGAGAAAAGGGAGAGAGCAAGAGGTGCGCTCAGTTGGAGTAAAAACCTACCTATAGCTTGGACTTGTAACTATTGAACCATATTGATCATCCTTTATGTTTTTCTCTATACTACATATTTATTTATTTTTTTTTTCATATAAGTTTTTTGAATATAAATCACGGTCAATGGTGTCCATGTACGTACTCTCATAGCATTATAGTACTTGTGTTTGAAGATCCAATAGTTTTGATCCTATATATCATTTGCAAGATAAATGAACTAGAATGTTAATAACGTACCTAATTAACATGGTTATGCTCTTGTGGAAAAATATATAAAACTAGTCATATTCTCAAAAGAAAAATTAATTTCTCAAAATCTTCAGTTCCCAAGTAGGGGTGATGAATGTAGCACATTGATCTTATGGGCTATGATATTTTTTAAAGAGAAGTGATAAATTTTATAATAAGTAATTTTATAATTTAATATAATAAATCAAATTACGTTAATTTATAAATTTATTTTGATGTAATTTATTTGTAAAATGGGATTATGTTTGGTTTGAGAGAAAATATTTGTAGTCATTGGGAGGGGTGAGAGTTTACTGGAAAGCTAAGTTAAGGTTCTATTTGAATACAGAAACATTCTTAATCTATCTTATTTTATTATTATAATTTTTTTAAATTTTTATATAAAATATAATAAATAATTTAACTTTTTTAAATATTAAAAATAATATTTTATTCACCTTATCTAAAATTAACTTATGTTATCCCATCCCATCCCCTAAGAAATTAGCTAATTCGGGCAAAAAACAGTTTCATTTTCTGTTTGCCATACTTAGAAATTGCTTCAACTTTAACCCATATAATCAAAAATGTCTTGGCATATATGCACAGCCATGCACGCACACCTTTTACACTACAAGAAGAAGTTAATAATATTTATTAATATATATATATATATTGGAAGCGTGCTGCACTGTACATACGTACGTGCAGACCGGTCATGGCGCCGATGCGAGAGATGCGTACATAGGATAACCCCAACACGCTGCAGTACTAGCTGGCCGTAATCCTGCGGCAGGACAAACGCCAAAATGACTTCCAGACAAAGAAGTGTCAGCTCGCCCACTGATACATATCACGGTATCACCCGGTCTCTACACATCAGCTTAATTGCTCATCCGTACTGCTCTTCGGCAGACCAGTTTTTGTTTTTCCTTTTGGTTGGCTCGCTTTGTTTTTGAGACTTTCCATGCTTCGTCACTGCTTTAACGACTCATTTAACGTCGGCCATATATATGGAAGAAAATTACCAGGCCTGTATATATATGGCTGCTGCATGCTGTAGTACTGCAGGCAGGAGATCATCATCTTCATCATGGTGGCTGAACGAACTAGGGCTTAAATATGCCGACCAAAAGAAGATTCCTTCATTTCTGAATAATTTATTTTTAAATATTCGCAATTGTTACATATATTCCAAAACCAAGAGCAAACAGCGCTACCAAACATACAGTCTGGTTGGATTTTGACTAGTGCATGCATGAACCAAGTTTTGATAAGATTCCACTCATGACAGATGGTTGTCCAGTAAACCTCTAATATTTGGCAGAAAGTTGGCATCTATTTGATTTATACGGGTTGTTTGGAAAAATATTTATTTTATCTCATTTTTAAATATTATTTAAATATAAATATTTTTTTTAATTTTAAATATTTAATTTTTTTATCTAATCATTACTTAATCATTATAATTTTTTTAAATAATTGAACAAACATTTAACTTTTTAAATAATAGAACAAATATTATATTAAAAAATTATATTATAATAATATTTTAATTTTATAATATTTCTATTCAATTTTTTTTCTTTCCTTTTCCAAAACTCAATAAAATATTAGAACTCAAATTATTTTACTACAATTTACAAATTATCTCATTACAGATTTTTTATCTCATCTCATTTTTCAAACATTCCGGATTTCTCTTTTTTTTTTTTTTTTTTTTATTTGTTTTCTAGAATGATGCATAGTATGGAAAAAAAATAGATGTATGAAGTGGACTGAATAATATTTATAGACACCAAAGTGAATTATTCAGAAAATATTAAATGCTCAATAAATAACATGATAGATTTACGAATTAAGTATATCCATACGTACTTTGGTGATTTTTTCATTATATATAGAGTCTTATTTCAATTGCATCTTATTATTTTCATTTATTTTAATTAACAATTAAAACTAACTGGAAGTGAATATAAATGTCAAAAAGTTATAAGTTGTAGTGCGCGCAAATTGACAATTGGGTAATTGAGATGCAATTTAAAAAAGGGTTGATATATATATATATATATATATATATATAGTTGGAGGATGTAAAAAATATATTTACTATCTTTATTGTCAAAAAATTACTTATTTGTGATCAATTATTTTTAGCGAAAATGATTATTTCTTACCAAAATGAGTATATTTTTGTCGTAAATAGTTACTATCGTTACAAATAATCAGTCACAAATGGGATTGATTGCGTTTTTCTATAAAACCAAAAAAATGGGACCAAAATTGAAAAAATCGGAAATTTCGATTTTCATGGTGAATTAGTTTGATATTAGTTCTTAAACTTCTAAAATCGATATATACCGATTAAGTTCTAAAACATGTCTAAAATCACACCGAACAAGACCGAGACATCCTTATAAAAATCCGTTTAGAATCCAAATCCAATAGCAAATTGTGGTGATCAATTACTGACCAAGACTACTGTTAGGAAACTTTCCCAAAACTATAATGGCCATTTCATGGTATGATTAATTTGCTGCTGGCTGTTGCCCCGGATCCTCCATTCCTAACTATTTCATGGATGCCATTGATTTTTACAAATGTCACAAATTAAATTCAATAACTCAGCAATCTTATATGGGGTAATAAAGTAATGAATAATATTGAGATCACTGCAAGTGCAAGATTATATAAGGTTGCCATCAAATGTTCCAGTTGGGTATCTAGATTTCGTTGCTTCTCATTCATTATTTATTTTTTTGATAATCTCATTCATTCTTGCATACATGAAGATTGAAACAAGGCAGTAAATTAGGTGAAAGCCAGTGTCTTTTCATCATTAACTATGCCAAGGAAAAACAACATGCAGAGATCGAGAGCCACTTGCATGCATGTCAATATACATGCATACATTTATATATATATATATATATTGATGTATGGAGTCAAGTGGTTCACATGTTCCTGTCACATTCTATTCTGCTTCCATGGATGCAGGTACAAGAGTCTGCCAACCTTGGATTGCTCGGGGAAGTTACACGTGTCTAAACGCCATGCAGGGCATAGTTGGTTTTCTACTTTTGTTATATAACAACCAATATATATAATCTATTGTTTGTTTCATAAATAACCTAAAATGCCATCGTATTGACTGAGGTGTTTTTATTTTTATTTTTTTGGGGTTTGAAAAAAGTGGTTTTTCTTCTTTGTTTTCGAGCTTTCCAATCAACTCGATGAAAGGGTTCGATGCTTAAAATCAAGCATGACTACTAAAAGGGTAGTGCTACCATACTAAAATTAAGTATGATTACTCAAGTAGTTCATTTGGCGTGTTTCTTAATCTAAATTGTAATTAATTTTTTTTTAAAAATATTTGTTAAGCATCTTTAAATATTTTTAACAAATAAAAAATATCAATATACTAATAATTATTATTTTTTAATTATTAAGTAAATTTTTTGTTTTAAAATAAATAAAATATATGAACGGTTAAATTAAAGAGAAAAATTAAAGCAACATGGTTTAACGTTGAGTTGTCAATATATAGTCGTTATAAATATATATATATATAATCTATTTATAAAATTTATTTTTACCAATTCAGCACATTGTTGATAAGTAAATTTTTCACATCAATTATAATAAAAAAATTAGTTTTTTAATCTTTTTAAAATTATAATAGATTCTAATATAAATAATATAGTAACACACCAATTTAATTTAAACGTAGCAAAGCTCATATACAAGAAATACTCTATAATTTAAGGTAGTATATCCTATCACATCAATTTAGAAATTTAATATTTTTCTAAGGTCTCGTTTATTTTAATATATAAGATTAGATAAGATGAAATTAGTTAAGATAAAAGTTAAAAATTAAAAAAAATATTGTTAATATATATTTTTAATATTATTTTTATTTTAAAAATTTAAAATTGAAGTTATTTATTATATTTTATATAAAAAATTTTAAAAAATTATAATAATTAAATAAAATGAAATGTTTGATAAAAATTGAAATGAAAATTTAATAAACAAAGAAGCAAGGAAACACACCCATGGGCTTATGTCATGGGCACCCATGAAGCACTTTACAGATGGGACTTTAATAGTAATAAATAAATAAATAAATTTAGATAAAAACAAAACAAAGTTGTTGTCTAGTCAACTTTCAGAAAGAAGAGAGAGAGAGTACTGTGTGTTTCGAGTTTCAAGGTCGAACAAGTTCGAGGAATCTCGAAACAGAGGCTCCTATAATGACATAGTGCTCTGTGATTGATGTGATTAGGATCGTTGTTTGGTCATGTATGACCTTATGATGTTGTCACTTGAAAAATAAAAATAAAAATTAAAAGGCCAATCAGCCATGAGACTCGTGAGTGTCTTTGGAATTTGAAAATAATAAATATGAACATGCATACCAAATTTACTACTACGTTGCATAATGTAACTTAGCTAGTCAAAGGAACAGTTACTTCCCTGCAACATGATTGAGTTTGGACCGAATGAAGTAGTAATATTAATTCAGATTAAGGTACCGAGATCGATGTATGCAAACTGACTCGAAAAATGATTTATTTATTATGAGAATGGTTTTTATTTTAAGCAATCAAATATATGATTCAAATAATCATTTAGATAAAGAAAATCGAGATACATGAAAATGGAGTGAAATTTCTTAACAAACATCTAATTACAAAAAACACAACGCAAAAAAAAAAAAAAAAAAAAAAAAAAAAAAAAAAAATTTAGGAGTAAATATTTCATCCCCACCCATATTCTGCAAATAGGGTACTGTCTTAAATGATGACACTGTTAAAGGTGGTGAAAACTGAAGGTCATTGTGATTTGTTGTCTTGGGATGTTTTCTGAATCGAAAACATAGTAGAAAAATCAGTATCAGATGGACTAAACTGTGATAGGCCAAGTTTCTTTATGCAAACCTATAATGGTGCGTGGAGACTAAGCGCAGGTGATTGTGAGATAGAATGAGGCAAATATGGAAGATTTTGAGATAGAGAATTTACTGGTGCAACGCGTATAGCCAACAAACGCATTATGGCACGACAGTGTATGACGGTCATGCGTAGAACAAGCCTTGCGTGAGTGTCATGCACAACATTTTTTGCCACGGATGGAGAGTTGTGTGGTGTGACACATGTTGATAGTTGGTCGTTGGAGTACGGTAAATCTGATTAAAATCGAACCGATGAAAATGAGAGATAAAAATTACAAGCATAAAAGCATATACACATATCGGATTTTGAAAAAGTAAAGAAAAGTGTGTGAAAATATTAAAAAATGATGAGTAACTTTTCTAAAGAAAATGCGGAGTATCTCTTCCTAGAAACAAAGCCACGGAACTATTATTATGAGAATGGTCTTATTTTATTAAAAAAAAAAATATCGTTTTTAAGATAATGCTGAAAAATGGCCTTTATTTTTAGCTCATTTTCCAGTTTCAGATAATGCTGAAAAAAAAAAAAAAAACTGGATAAGGTTATAATTATACATCTGAAGGCACAAGGAAATTCGAACCCGCGGAGACTTGAACGATCAAACGTCCAGTAACATTTTCTTACCAGCTGGAACTTTGCTAGAAAAGAGACCTATAATCGACCTTGGACATGGCCTAAAAATTGTACCCAGGTCCAGAAACGACCTGCTGTCGGGAAATAATTCCTTCGGTGGCCCTCAAGTGATGCCACTTCCCCATGTCCTGGCAGCTTTTACAATGGTCTGGTCTATATGGATCTGCAATACTAGTCTATATATATATATATATATATATGAATGTTTCCTCTAGCAGTTTCAAAGCATAGGTAATTTATAAGTAATTTAAAGGCAAAATCTTCAGATGATTCTGTGGATGTGGTTGATTTTCTTTGAAAAACTATGCTTATATATATATATGTATCAGTAGTACTGTATGCTTCAGACCAAATAAATAAAGAGTTGTAAAAAATGGCTGGATGTAAGAATTGATTAACCCTAATCCTCGCATGAATCTGTCACTTTCGGATTCATGACAGAAGAAAGATGTTGGCACGAGACAATTGATTAGGTAGCATGTCATGTAATTGGAGTTTAGAAACCCAGCCAAAACAGGGATTGATGAGCGTTTAAGGTAGATTCTGTTCAGCAAATTAACAGGGAAAAGACAAGAAAGAGGAAAGCTTATTCAATCACGTAATGATTGAAATATATGTTGTGTGCAAAAGCAATAACAAAAAGCAGTAATCCCACTCCCTGCAATTTGAGATGGGAGTTGGAACTTGGGAGACATGCATGCATCATGCATCTAAGAAATCGAGAGAGAGAGAGAGAGAGTGTGAGAGAGACAGAGAGGCTTTTGTCTATTCGCCTTGGACATCAGACATGATCCCTATCACACATGCAGCCAGGCTTTTCCTCCAACTTGGAGCAGCTGGATTGGCCCTAGCTACCACCTCTCTCTCTCGGCGGCTTACTGTACCACCTCTTCCTGACCTTTCTTTCTCTTTGTCACCATCATAATTTCTCTTTTTGCATGTTTAGTCACTCTCTCGGTTTGGTCCTCATTTTAACACAAGAATAAAATTACTTTATCTCTTCACTTTTTACTGTTTTATTTGACCGTTTTTCAAAATTTTTTTTATTTAATAATTAAAGAAGTGATTTTAAATATATTAATATTTTTTTTTATTTTTTAAAAATATTTAAAAATTTAAAAAAAAAAAAACCACTGAACGATAGTAGCCCCACTCTTACCACAATGTTCTTTGCACAAAAGATGGGTGCTCATCTAAATTCAAATTCTGTCCCACTTCCTCTCTGTCCCAAAAAAAGGGCTTCCCCCAGCTCCATTGCATTATCTAAAGATGAAAAATTCTTTCATTTACTACTCATAACTCACACTTTATAAAAAATACTTTAACATTCTGTAAAATAAAAAGTTATAGATATAATATGTGAAAGTAAATAGTAACTGATGCATAGAATTTCTTTTTGAAGATACCACCAATTAAAAAAAAAAAGTATAATCTATTCGGAATCATTGATAATTTATACCAAAAACTATTACAATTGTAATTTTGCATTCAAATTATTACCTCCATTTAGTTTATTTTATATTAACAATATAATTGATAATGAAACGACTTAAGATTTTACTGTATTGCCTTCTGCGCTTACTAAAAAAATACTGCCCTCCAACCTGTAGCTGAAAATTTGAGCCTTTGGCTCTGATTATCAAAAGAATTAGCCGAAAGTTACTTGAGGAAACAAGTTCAAAGAGCAATCACACAAGCTTTGAATTAGCAGGAATATGCACAGTACAGTTTCCGGCCTGTTTTCTTAGGATTACTGGTTTATCGATCTTTCTTGCGCTAGTCATACTGTATATACTTACGGTCTTACCTCCACATGACCAACATCGAAATGATGCTACAGAAAAAGTAATAGTATGAGTAAGGCTGCATTTATACGTTGAGATTAGTTGAATTGAATTCTTTATAAATAATAATAAGTTAAGTAATAAAAAGAGTTATATGAGATCTATCTAAACTGAGTTTAAAATATAATTATATGTTAAACTAAATTTAATACTTTTATGAAAAATTAAAAAATATTGTGAATCTCACGTATAAAGATGTTTTAAATTAAAAAAATTATGGATCTCACGTGTAAGAAAGGTTTGAGTTGGAATGAGTTTAGTAATTTAAAATTACGTTTGGATGTTGAACTAAGTTGAGTTGAGATGATAAAATATTGTTAGAATATTATTTATTATTATTATTATTATTTTAAAATTTGAAAAAGTTGAATTATTTATTATATTTTGTGTTAAAATTTAAAAAAATTATAATGATAGATTGAAATGAATTGAGAGAAATTTAAATTTTAAAAATTGAATATTTAGATATTAGATTTGATTTAAAATTATTCTAAAGTTGAATTTGAAAATCAAACTCACTCTAACTGATTCTGACAAAGATAAAATGATGAATAGAAAGAAAGAAATAAAGAAATGAAAGAAAAGATCAGAGAGGAAATGATTGTTCTGAGGGAGCTAGAGATCAAGATCAGAGAAACCATTTTGTTCAAATATTCCTGAGTGAGTAATGGAAGACAATCAGACATGGGTGGCCATTTGTCACACTTTCTTTTTTCCTCCAACAGGCTGACGAAGGATCAGGAGGTGGAAAATGGACCCTATTTCAGATTATCCAGACCTTTATCATTGTCCTAATCCTTTGACCCAACTGTCTTTAGCTTCTGTGCTTCTATCCTGATTCCTGCTCCTTTGACCCTATACACTGCTGCTGCTCCTAGCAGGCTACATAGCCCTGTTGGCATCTTTTAACTTTCACACTCTGGTTGGAGTAATGATAGCAACAATGATATTGGGGGGATTTGCAGTAATGACCTTATGTTTTCGCACAATACTATTTGTTTCCAACTTTCATTCTGTTTTTTTAAATTATAACCAAATCTATATTTATATTATTTAGTACTTTTCTTATAAAAATATAAAATATATACACATACATGCACACGTATAACGGTATAAGCACACCCCCGTAAAGTTTTATTTATCCTTTGGTAAAAATTTGAAAGCCAAAAAGTAATGCAGCGTTGTTTGAATATTGAGATGATCTCATCTCATCGTACCTCATTTTAACATTTAAATATATTACTAATTTTTCAAATATTTTTAAATTTTAAATTTTTACTAGTTTTTCATTTAATCATTAACTAATCATTATAACTTTTTAAAACTTTTAAATAAAACACTAAAAACAATTCAATTTTTTTTAATATAAAAAAAAATTATATTAAAAAAATTTATATTCTAACAATATTTTTAACTTCTTAATATTTATATTTTTTTCTTTCTCATTTTTCAAAATCCTATAAAATATCTTAACTTAAATAATTTCACTATTATTCATAATTTTTTCATCTTATCTCATCATCCCAACTATTCTTTATGGATTATACTTGCTGAAAAACAGGTGGCTATCCCTTACCACGTCAATTAATTTTAAGATTCTTCTTACACTTCACTGTATCCTAAGCATTTACCAAGCACGACTTATCAACTTCAAGCATAAGGTCACAAGGATTCAAAGTAAATACTTTTCCAGTCCCAATTAGAACCTACTCTATATGTAATTTTATTTTTCTAAATTATAAAAAAGATCAGACATTTCTTCGTTATCTTCATGAATTTCCAATTGGGTTTTTAATTTTTATATTAGGGACATGAGTTCTAAATTCTCAAGGGGTTTCCACTTCTGAAGAAAAGCAAGAGTGTTGCAAAAGAAAACCAACACCACATTTTGGTAACCACCAGTGTTAGTGTTGGGATTAACTGGCTAACGGTAGTTAATTTGAAATATAATAGCAAAAACAAACAAAAGAAAATTTGACAATCACACAAAGAACATCAAGATTTACGTGATTTGACTTAGAACAAGCCTATGTCCATTAGCGGAGCCGGTTTCAAGGAATTCACAATCACAAAATGGAGTATAAGAGAGGTATCATGAATCACTTTTCAATCTCAAAAGTCCTAATACATTCAATGAGCTATCAAAATCTCACGAAAAGAGTTCTCTCTCTTTTCTCTTTGTTCTAACCGCTCAAAGTCACAATACAATGAAAAAATAACATGTATTTATATTGTACGGCGTGAAAAACCCTAATTACGAATATTCACTCGAGCGGTGTCTCGAGCGAAAAACCTGCCTGGCTTTCACTTGAACAGAGTAAGTGTCGAGCGAACAATTTGCCTGAAGTTAGCTCGAGTGGACAATCGAGCGAACAATCTGTTTTGGGTTCGCTTGAGCAGACTATCGAGCCAAAGTTTGTTCGAGCCAAGGTCGAGCCAAAATCGAGCCAAAATTTGTTCAAGCCAAGATCGAGCTAGGATCGAGCCAAAGTTTGTTCCAGAAAAAGTCGAGCTAGGATCGAGCCACAATTGAGCCAAGTCTTCGAAATGACTTTTTCAATAGGAATCAAGCCACACTTAGCAGTTAGGATTTGGACAAGTGTGCGCTTTTGAATTGGAAAAGCCTGAAAGGTGGATTAATGCTATCAAACTCGAGATTGAGAATGCATGGTTCTTGGCAGATCATTAAAGTTTGCTAAAACACACAAATTTGATCACCTAATTAATGTTATGGGATTTCAAGTCTACAGAAGAAAAAGTAGTAGAAACTCATGTCGTGTGAAGAAATTTACAGGACATAAGTTGCAATATGCACCAGCATGAGGAACCCTCATCTTAGAACAACGTTCACCTTGCTCTGCACCAGCACGGCTGCATGCTCTCTTACATCAATCCACTTTCCACCATTAAAGAAAAGATTTTTGAGGTTATTAGTCATCTTCACCAGAAACATATATAAATACGTACGATCAAAAGGAAATATGTGCAAACTCCTACCATATGAAATACCTGCAAGTACTCGTTAATTTACTTATCTGTGAGTGATCGTTCCATGGACTGATAGGCAGTCCTAATCCTATAGCAATTGGGCCCAAGAATATTTTGGACTTCACATTGCCCCACGTTTGTGGTGGAAATATTGCTAAGCCCAACTCAAATGGGCAAGCTCGCGCACATCACCACTTAAAAACCAATGTCCAAGTACATAAAGATCAGGGAGATAGCGAAGGAGAATGCAATGAGATGCTCTCCAACCACTAGATATCTCTAGCGCACATCACCCCTTATATTTATCTAAAATATTTTTTTAGTTTGTCTATATACTTTCTTGATTTTATTGAACTTGTGTAAACCACATCAGGGAGAGAGAATGAGAATGCAAGTCAACAGGTGTTTTATATTTCGAATATCACAATATCAAAATTGATATATTGCATTTATTTTTATCTTCGAATATTAAATAAAAATTTATTTGTAAGGTTTGATTGTCAATATTGAGCAATATCACCTACTTTTCACTATCTTAATTGTCACACTTAAAATGAATCCAATTTTTAATAATTTTACTGTGCTATATATCAATGTTGGCAAATTAGAATACAAGATATAAAGCACCTTATAATCTAAAGACAAAAAGTGCATTTAACCATATCAAAACTCCTTTAGGGTTTTCAGACTGAAACCCTAACAAAAATTAGGGGTTCAGATTGAACCCCTAAATAAATTCGTTGAACTTGCTTATATGATGGGTTTCTATCCCTAATTTATTTTATAAGAAACCTTAAATTAGGGGCTCATGATGAAACCCCTAACCTAATTTTATTTGGATTTCAAAATTAAAGCCCCAAAATTACTTGGAGTTTCAATTTTGAAACCACAGTGTGACCAACCTATTTTGGAGTTTCAAAAATGAAACTCCAAGTAATTTTGGGGTTTCAATTCAAAACTAAAACCACAATCGATTTTGATTTATATGATTTTAATTGTTACATGATTTTTGCATCATTCAGGCATTTGTGAGTTTGTGATTCCATGGATAGTGGGAAGTTTGAATACTAGAACTAGTGTTAGCTCCCTTACTCCTACTCCTACAACAACTCTAATCCTACACCCATGGGCTCACCAAAGAAAAAACATGTTTCCATTGTATGGTAACATTTCACCAAGTTAGAGGATGGTGACTCCAATGACCCACAAGCCAAGTGTAACCATTGTGGTAAGGTATATGGATGTCACTACAACAATATGGTACATCCCAATTTAAAGTGTGTTTAGAAGAACAATGCAAGAAATGTCCAATAAGATATTTTTTAGTTGAAAATAGTCGATCTAGATTGAAGATTGGACTTAAAAAGATGGTAGATAGGAGTAGTGATGGAACGTTGAAAGGGTTTACCAAGTAGAGAAATGTTACACAACATCTGCACACCACATACCAACATCTGATTTTTCATTTTTGTTATTCTATATAAACATACATATTTATACATCAATATGCGTGTGTTTAAATAGAAGGAAAAATGCCAAATCACATATTGGAATATTGTGTGAAGATAATGTGTAGAATTTTTCTTACCGAATATGATTCGGAGGGTTTTAGGAGTCATTTAGCTCGTATGGTTGTAACAGAGGAGCTATCATTTTGGTTTGTAGAGGGTGAAGGGTTCCAAGCATATTCTAACTTCTTGGTATTTAGGTACATTCATTCTCGCCACACAATAATGAATAATATTATTAAATTATATGGTGTACATAAAACTTTATTGAGAAACCAATTGAAGGGACAAATAATTTGTCTCACCACTGATATATGAACATCGGTCTAAAACTTAAATTGTCTTCGATTGCCCATTTTATAGATTGTGATTGGCAATTAAACAAAAAGATTCTTAAATTTTGTTTAATTGATTATCACAAAGGCATTGGAAGCCGCAATAAAGGAGTGAGATTTGGAGTCGGCTGTGACAATAACGGTTGACAATATCTCATCTAACAATACCGCACTTGAATATATTAAGAATAAGGTTAGAGAGGACAACAAGTCAATATTGAATTGTGAGAATTTACATGTTCGATGTGCTGCATATATACCTAATGTTATTGTGACCAACAATTTAAAAGATGCTCAAGAGTCAGTTGCAAGAATTAGAAGTGCGGTGAGGTTTGTGAAATCTTTAATGGCTAGGTTTAAGAAATTCAAGGCGTTTGTTTGTGCTGTCGGTATTGAATGTAAAAAGATGTTGTGTATTGATGTTCCTACAATATGGAACTCAACATTCTTAATGTTAGAGACAATTCAACAGTATAGAAACGCCCTTGACCTCATGGGTGACAAGGACATACAATATGTTTACCACTTTGAGGATGATGGGAGTTCGGGGCGGCCCACCGATTATGATTGAGATAATGTGCAAGTTTTTGGAGATTTTTTTTTGCTTTTCTATGAGGTGACATGTATCACTTTTTTTTGTCTTTGTACGTTACTCCAATGAATACCGTTACCAAGTTTGTCAGGTAAAGAATAATTAATTGAAATGTGTGACAATGCTGATCCTACTTTGTGGATTATGGCTATGAGCATGAAGCGTAAGTATGGGAAGTATTGAGGAGATTTGAACAGGTTCAACATTTTCTTATATGTGCCTATGGATTTTGACCCGCGGTACAAAATTGATGCCATGGCATTTGGCTTGGAAAGCGCTAACAGGAAGGCATGGGTGGATCAAATTGTGGCAAGAGTTAAGGACACACTCAGTAGATTGTATGATGAGTTTGCCGCATTCAAGAGTGTTAATATTCCATTACCTACACCTACCACATCACCTTCTCCCGAAGTCAAGATGCCAAAAAAACATAGGTGGGGTGAGAGGTATGGCAAGAACCTTGAGCTTTGGAAGACTTAAGATGGCCAATTGGATGTGGATAGATACTTGTTAGCAGAGATACACCCATATGTGACACAATTTGATATCTTAGCTTGGTGGAAGGTCAATGGCATCAAATATCCCATCCATGGAGAGATAGCCCATAGTATTTTGATCATCTCTATTTCTATTGTAGCCACAGAGTATGCCTTTAGCATCGGGGGTGCATATTGGTGAATAGCCTAGAAGCGATAATCACTTTTAATTGATTATTTTGTTTTTTGCTTATAATTGATCTTGTTTTATTTATTTGAAAAATTTAATTTCAAATTGAATTGTTGTAGGGACAACTTCGGGAAAGGAGGCTATATCTCAGTCTACATCGGCCGTAAGTTGACTTTGTTCCACCATTGCCATTGATTTGTTAATATTGTCTCTTAATTATTTGTAATTTTTTATATATGTATATAATGTCAATAATTCATAATTTCATATTCTCATTTTTTTTTCCAGATTTTATGCCATGTCACATGCCACTTACTTGGAGTAACCATCTCATCTTGCTACAAGCCTTGAAGCCTATGTTCATGTTGTTACTTTCGTTTTACTTTTTTTTTTTAAAGATGTGTTTCGATTCTTGAAACATTGTTATTCATATTCTCATTTTTTTCCTTTTTCTGGTTTTGTAATCTCACTTGCCACTTGGAGTAACCATCTCAATAATCTCATCTTGCTCCAACGAGTCAACTACATGCTTATGTTTATAATATGTTCATGTTGTTACAACTTTTGTATCTTTGTTTGCTTTTTTAAAGATGTATTTCATTCAAATTTGTAATATTTTTATATTAATTTGTAATTTTTTTAGATTAATATGTAATATTCTATAGTACTTGTAATAACTAAGAATTATTAGTTACAACGTGAAGTACTTGGAACTTAGTTAGTTTATTAGATATCATTTAATTTTATGTTATTTTATGTTTTATGTATTTAGTTGTTTTCTAAATTATTTTTGTTTAAATTAGGCAAAGAAAAAATGTATTATGGGATCAAAACGGCCCATAAATAGGTTCTAGGCCCTTTTTGGCCCAGGATCAAGTTCTGACCCATTGAGCCCTGATGAAGGGCTAGATGGACAAGGGGACAAATCTGCCCCTAGCAGTTAGATGAGAGGCCCTGCCCATTGGGACTAGCTTGGGGGCCAAAACCTTTACATCCTCGTCCAAGGGGTGCAGAGGCGGGATAGGGGGACGCCTTACCCGAGTGGTGCGGGCAGAACCCCTACCTCCACCTAGCTATGAGCATCCTCCTCAGAAAGTATGTCACCTTCGTCTTGCTCCTTATGCTCTCAAGTAAGCTCCTTATGCGTGGTTTGCCAAATTCAGTTCTGCGAACTACTGATGCGGGTATTATTATCATCCTTCTATATGTTGACAACATGATTATCAGTAGGAATGATATTTCTAGGATACAAAATCTTCAAATCTTTCTGTGTCAGAATTTCGAGATGAAGGACTTTGGCGGATTCAACTATTTTCTTGGACTTAATGTTACTTCTAGCACATATGGTTATTACCTCTGAATCTAAATATGCTTCTGATTAGCTTTCTTGAGATGGTTTGACCTCTTAAGACCAATGTCAAGCTTTTTGCCATTGATGGTGAGACTTTTTCTCTGATGCTACTCTCTATAGACAGATGGTCAGTAGTCTTATTTATCTTACCGACACACAATAAGATATTTATTATACTGTACCTTTGGTTAGCCAGTGTATGAGTGTTTCTTGATCTACCTACTATGTGACTGTTCTTTTTATCTTGCATTACATCAAGGGAACTATAATACCCAAGCCCATTAAACCCAAATCCTAGCCCAGGCCTAGGCCCGTTGACATTTTTTTTTCTTCCCTCTTGTCTTTCCCCCAACCCTGATGACTCCATTCCCTTGTTTCATGTAGCCTTAACTTAGCGCCACTCTCCTCCACGACACCACCCTCTGCACGTCCTCCTTCTCTTTGTAACCAATAACCCCAACTCCCTCCTTATCTCATCTTGCCCAACTCTTTCTCAAATACAGTCTTGCAATTCACTTCCTCTCCATGCGATTTTATGATGTGTTGTAAGCCTCCATGTCTGATTTCTAGAGCTTGGGCATCGACGAGTTCCATTGCCTGAGCAACACTGATCGTCCCTTCCTCGCAGACTTTCTCTTGTAGTCCTCTATTTCAGATCGGAGCCCTCACCAATTTCTTGCTGAGCCTATCACCATTGCTGCCCAAGACCTAGGGCTGAAAACTGAACCGCAGGTTCGGTTTTGGTTCAAAACTGAGACTGACTGACCGGTTAGTTTTATACCTAAAAACTGGCCGAAACCAACTGGTGTAAAGGGGGAGAAACTGGCCGGACCGATTCCGACCCGTTACCGGTCAATTTGGTAGGTTTGACTAGTTTGGGTCATTTTTCTTGTACCCTTTTTTGGGCCTTTGTTCTTGCCCAATTCAGCTTTTTTTGGGCTTTTTGTTTTTCTCAATTCATTATCTAAGATCTTTTTAAGCTTCTTTTGAGTTTATTTCAAATTCAAATTTGCTGAATTTTTAAAACCCATTTTAAATAGTCAATTTCATTTTAATTTTAATGTCATTTTGTAATTTTCTACTATTACTAACTATATTAGTTACTACTTTTTACATAATTAAAAAAAAAATAACTTCACTAGATGTTTATTACATAATACAAGTTACAAAAAAAAGACAAAATGTCTTAAGTATAGCAAAATACAACTAAAAAACATAACATAAATAAATCAAAACAAATTGTCTTAAACATAGCAACATTGCCAAAAAAAAAAAAAAAAAAGATAATTTACAACAAATTGAGAGTGATCTTCATATTTTCTGCTTCAACCTTCAATCTTCAATAGTTTTCACGTTTGATTGTGCGCCCAACTCTATATATAAATATTAACAATAAGAATAAAACATCAAATGTTAGTGAATTTGAATTATAAAAAATACTAAAATCAAATTACAATGAAAATAAAGAAAACATTACTCGATTCTACTATGAAGCTCTCTACATTATCCATAACCTCTCGGATATCAATGGTTATTGACGGATGCCTTAACTAATTTTGAATAGAAATAAGTACCCCAATGGTTATTGGAGCCAACGAACTCCGAAAAGGATCAAGCAAACGACCTCCCGTACTAAATGCTAACTCGGACGCAACTGTGGAAACATGCATGACCAATAAGTCTCGTGCAATCTTCACGAGTATAAGATAGATAGGCTCATTAATTTTCCACCAAGTTAACAAGTCAAACGATGAGCTGAGTGCCTCACAACCATCTGATAAATATTGATCCACTTCTGTTTTAGCAGTTGTAGATCCCATGGCAGAAGATGCTTTATACCACTCGTAGAACCATTTGGTCTCATGTTTGCCATCACCATCATTCATGGTTCTAGATGTCGAAGGGGGTTCATGTTCTTGGGTACTTGTAGTGGAACCGAATGTAGCATTATACTCCGCATACAAATATGCTAATACATGTCTCACACTGGACACCAACTCCTTAGCACGAAACTCATCATGAACTTTTTTCAGGTGGAAAGTAAGAAGCCTAACTTTCTTCGTGGATCAAGCATAAGTGCAATTAACATGAACAAGTTCATCATGTCTAATGACCCCCAATACTTATCATATTTTGTTCTTATATTTATGATCATATTCCTCAAACAACTATTAGTATTCTCGCTCAACATAATCAACTTATTTTGGAAATCACAAATCCCTAGAAACTAGTGTTGGCTGTCACATATAAAGACACAGAAAATCTATTAGTGACATCATAAAACATTTCCAAAAACTTAACAAACACCAGCACTGTCTCCCACTGCCTAGCTTTAGGAGGCCCCACGTGCTTTGGCCTAGAGCCATCATCAAAGTAAGAGAGGAAATTATAATCCCCACTCTCCATTAACCTGAAAACCTTCTCAAACTTCTTAGCTGCCTCTAACATCATATAGGTTGAGTTCCACCATGTCCGTATATCAAGGCACATCATTTTCTTACAATCAATTTTTTCTTTTTCTGCATGTCTCTTAAACTTGTCTAATCTTACGGAGAATGAATGCACATATCTAACTGCATTTCTAACTATTGTGATGGTGTCATTGTACTCGTTTAAACCCTTATTTACAATAAGATTCAATATATGAGCACAAAATCTCATGTGCATATACTTACCCCAACAGATTTCCATCCAAAAACTGTTTCAAGTTCTGTACCGATGTCCATGTATTGGTCATCAACGAAATCTTCATGCCACCATCTCAAAACACTTTTTTAAGTTTCCCATTTTCTAATTTACACAATTTCATACAATCTTTTGCAACTGTGACATGACATGACACTTTTAACCGATGTTCAAGAGACCAACACACTTTTCTAAATCCCTATCCTTCAACAACTCTAAATGGCATCTCATCGATAATTATCATCTTTATAATCACCAACCTTACATCATCTTCACTATATTTGTGGATTACAAGACTTCTTAATATACTGCATAAATGTTGCCTAATGAGACAACCCCCTTATCAGGTGTTGCCTCACCTGTTAATGTTTCCTGATACCTATCCAAAGGCACACATTTATGAGGATTTTTAGGACATGAAAATAAATTGTTTTGTATTGTTGAAGTTTCGTTCCTCTTTGAGTGACAAGCGTACGTCTTATCACAATAATTACATTTTGCCTTCGAATCATCTACAGAACAACTTTCCACCTTCGTAAAATGGTCTCATACAATCGATGGATCATTCCCTTTCCGTTTCTTAGGTAATGGACAAGTACTACTAGTAGGAGCACTAGAGAGTTTTGATATTTGAGACTCTCTCAAATAATCTCTCAAGTTAATGGTTGGTTCATTTGAATTAACATCAATAATCTCCCAAGTTAATGGTTGGTTCATTTGAGTCAACATCAATCTGAGTCGATAAAGAATCTATCTAATTTATAAAATAAAACATAAATGTTACAAACTTACATGTGTGTTATAGTTATACATAGTGTATACACCGTATAACACAAATTATAATTACACAGCAGCTAGTTTGTAACGTGGCAAATATCACAAGTCTAACACTCTAATCTAGGTTTTAGTTCACTCATATTTCCTCAATTTATATCAAACTATTTTTACAACACAATTAGAATATCGTAAATTAACAATAATAATTTTTTTCATGCAAAATAAGTAATCATACACAAGATAACAAGAATATCATAAACAACAATAATAATATTTGCTCCTGCCTCCAATAATTAGTCATACACAAATAATTCACACTTCCCATATTTTTTATAAATCTCGAACAGAGAGAGAGAGAGAGGACAACAATTTGATAAATTTGATCAAATCCACCAACAATCACAAGTTCGCAAGGATCGGAAAAGCAACAAAGATATCTAGAATTTAAATGATAAAATTATGAATCAACCTTGCAAAAAAAAAAAAAAAAAGGTCACCTGCCACCAGACGCTGACGGAGAGATAGAGGAGAGGGGAAGAGATGAAAGTGCTTGCAGTCGCCGCTCGGTCACAAGATGCCGGATGGACTAGGGAGGAACTACGAGTCTGAGAGAGGATAGAGGCATTGGTCCTGATACGGCAGCTGTGGGGCGTGGGGTTTTGTCGGCGACTGACATTGAATGGGAGGCTGAGAGAGTCTGAGAATAAGAAGGCACTATGGAGACTTGTTCAGCAGAAGAAGAAGAAGGGGCAATAATCCGATTTTTAACCCTAGCCTAGAAACGACGCCGTTTCGTTAGACCAAACGACATCATTTCTTCTATTTTTTTTTCATATGGTTTAAAATAAAAAAAAAATGCCAAACAATATATATAATATTATATTGGTCAGTTCGGCTGTTTGAACCAAGATCAAACTGGGACCGAATCGACTGACGTCGTTTTTGCTTATTTTCTCCTACCGGCTGACCGGTTCTTCACCAGTTTCGGCTAGTTCCTGAATCTGGTGGCCAGTCTCCATCTGCGACGGTTGGTCCGACTATTTCCTGTACACCCCTACCAAGACGTCGTCGGTGTCAGCGTCGTAGCAGGTCCCTTCTCCACACCACTTTTAGAGATTTGCGATGACGGTAAGTTCATCTTCTCATCTCTCTCTCTGTCTTTGTCTTTGTTACTCTCTCTAAATTTCATAGATCTCTCACTGCCATAATGCCATCTCTAACCCTCGGATCCTCACTCACGCAGACATAAATTTTTTTTGTGTTCTTTTTTGTTTGTTGATTTGAATATGACCAATTACCTATTGAGTAAACTTGGTTCTAACAACATTGCCATGTGCCACAGGGAATTGAAACTAATTTTAGTTAGCATCCTCTGGCCAATTACTTTGCCAAATCAATTGCACGAAATTTTGTAAGATAATTTGATCATTAGTATTATAATTGTACTGTTAATTGCGAGATTCATATATCGATATTGATTGGAAGGTTACACGGTCTCTATTGGTGTGTCAGAAGTTGTAGTGTGGATAGTGTGTGGGTTGATAGTGTGCTTGTGTGAGATGATGCATGTGGATTGGTTGCTATAGATGTGATTGAACTTACAATTCTTGGGGTCCAAGTTATTTGAATGTGTGGTTGTTTGGGGTTGAGTGATGGATGTTTTGGATGGTGTGATTTGATTGATAAGTTGGTTTGCGAGTCTTTGGTCATGGGACATGTCAAGATTAAGCTGGTTGGCTTAAAAGAGTAGTTGTTTCACTTGATGTGGGTGGGATGATTAGTGGAGTAAATTGGTGGAGGTTGAACTTAATATTACTGTAGTAAGCATGGGATAAAAGGTTATGCATATATGAGAAAAACGAACTAATTTTCAGGAGGTACTGAAATTCTTTGTATGTTGGTATTAAATTATGTTTGCTAAATCAATAGTTTGGGTTATGAATTTTAGTTAGTAAGGTTAGTCTTGTATTTGTTTGGTGTTAGTTGATAAAGTTAGTTTTATGTTGTTTGGTTAATAACACTTTAGTGAATAATTTTTTGGTTAGATTGTGGTATTACTAGAACTCGAGTTCAAGACTTAGATAACTCTCTGCAAGAATCAGGTAAGCAGAATTCTTATACTAGATTTTGAATAAAATAAAATAAATTGAGGTTGATTTTGGAAAATGTGCATGTATTGTCATGAAAAGAAATTTGAAACAACTTCAGTTATTTGTTCTGTTACTCATGAAATCTGTATAAAAGAGAAAAATATTTCTTGTCATGACTATTGTAGACATGAGCAAAATTTTGACATTTTATTTCTGAACTGTGCAAAAAGACCGAATATAAAATCTGAAAATTTATGCATCTTATGTGAAGATGTCCTGAATCTATTTTGATTATGTGAAGATGCTCTGAATTTGTTTTGATTAAGTGATGATGATATGAATATGTTCAGTATTCTATTTTGATATGATATGGAATCTAAAAAACCTTTGATATGACATTCTGATTTTATTTATGGTTATGATCCGATGATTCTGATTATGTTTATGCTCTACTCTGACCTTACCACGGGTGAACTATGGTTTTTGTTATGGTGTGGTACCAACATTTCTGTTCATCTCTGAATATGGCCTTACCACAGGATATAATAGTGGCCTTTGGCCCTGTCACGAGACATAATAATGACTTATGACCCTATCATAGGACATAATAGTGACATTGGCTCTGTCACAAGATATAATAGTGACCTCTCTGCCTTGACACGAGATATAATAGTAACCTCTGGCCCTGTCACTTGACATAATGACCTCTAGCCCTATCGCAGGATACAATAGTGGCCTCTAGCCTCGCCACGGGATATAATAATGGTTTTTGTTTTGAGTACATCATTTGGGTGATGAATTGTGATATGGTTTACTTGGTTAATCACAGACATGCATAACCCTGCCACGGGGGTTGAATATGTTCTGCTTGGGTGATGCTCTGATATGATATGATATGATAAGATGATGATATTCAATTATGCCATGCTAAAGGATTGTAGAATGTGAACTTTTTAAACCGTTGCTCTGATATTCTGATAATATGTTTTGGATCTGCATTTTGAAACAAAATGTTTTGTTATGCATTCTAAAGTCTGTGAAAATGCTCATGTTTAGATATTAGTATATATTCTCAACTTACTGAATTGTTGATAACTCACTCATTATCTTCATAATATTTGATGGTTCAACTGAGGAATAGGAATAGTGATTGTGAGCAAGACTAGTCGAGGAAAGGAAGTTGAGTACCTAAGGGTACTATTGATGAATATAAGAGTTTATCTGGTAGATTGGTTTTCAATTTATTATGGATTATTGAGATTTATGTAATTAATAGTTCAAATTTGTCGGGGTTACTAGAGATTGTGGAAATGTAGATTTACGTTTATTGGATTTATCGCATTAATGACTTTGTAGAGGAATTTATGCATTAAGTTGAAACATATGAATTTATACTTTCGTGTTTTGGAGCTTTTGGAAATGATGTTTGTATTTGAGAGGCATGATTTTTGGTGACAGGTAGTAACCCTTCGACCCACCCAGGTATGGGGCATTACAGGAACTGTGTTTCATGGGCTCTTCATTTTCCCTCACACTCATCTCTTGAGCTTCGAGCTTATGATGATGTTGATTGGGATGGAGATCTACAACCAGTTATTACTTTTTACTAGAGGCTTGCTTCTCTGATTTCTTGTCATAGTAAGAAATAGTCTATTGTTACTCGCTCTAATACAGAATCTGAGTATCGTGCTCTTGCTGACACTACATCAGATCTTTTAGGGTTATGTTGGCTTTTGATAGATATGAGTACTCCTCAAATGACTTGTTCTCCCATTTATTGTGACGATAGAAGAGTCATAGAGATTGCTTATAATGATGTTTCCATAAGCATATCAAACATATCAAGATTGATTGTTACTTCATTAGGGATCATCTTCACCAAGGCACCTTACTTCTTTGCTCAATCTCCTTTGAAGACCAACTTGTTAACATTTTCACGAAATCTCATCCACCCAGTTGAATTCTTGATCTTGTTTCCAAACTAAAGTTGGTTCTATCATCTAGAGCTTAAGGGGGATGTTGATGTATACTAATTTGATTATAATACTACATTGATTAGGAGATCTTGTATTTATTTACTTCCTTATGTCACTTGGACCTTGCCATCTTATTGTACATAACACTAATTAATTTAATCATAGAAGCTTGTTTCAAATTCTATTTCACTTATTCTCTTCAGTTATGTTAGGCAGTTTAACAACTATTATATTATTCTATTGTTGTGTGTGGATGATATGCTTATTACAAGGCCTAGTATCGAGGAGATAATAAATCTGAAGAAATAGTTGTCAAGATAGTTTGCAATTAAGGATTTGGAAGCTGCAGAGCAAATCCTTGGCACGAGAATTATCAAAGATTGAGACAAAGGCACTAAGACTTTCACAAGCGAAGTATGTTAAAAGAGTGCTTAAGCGGTTCAATATGAATAAAGGCAAATCAGTGGACACACCTTTGGGAAGTCATTCCTAACTTTGCATGGATCAGTCACCAAAATCAAAGAAGCATGATTATATGAGTAAGTTACCCTATGCCTCAACTCTTGGTTTTCTAATGTATGTTATGGTCTGTATGAGACCAGACATTATCTATGCAGTGGGAGTTGTGAGTAGGTATATGAGTAATCCAAGAAAGCAACATTGGGAGGCAGTAAAATGGATTCTGAGTTACTTGAGGGGTGCTTGATATACGTGTCTTTGCTTTACTGGATCTGGTTTGAACTTCAGGATTATGTTGACGTTGATTTAGTCAGTGATATTGATAGCCAGAAGAGTACTACAAAGTTTTGTATACACTTTGGATTGTACTGTTGTGTGAAGCCAAGTATGTTGCTATATCTAAAACCTCAAAGGAGATGATTTGGTTACAAAGTTTTTTGGAAGAATTGGATAAGAAGAACAGGAAAGGCACTCTTTATAGTAATAGTTAGAGTGTCATACTCTTTGCCAAGAACCCAATATCTCATTTTAGTACCAAACATATTCAGATTACATATCATTTTATTCAATCTCATCTTGATGATGACCAGTTGATATTTTCGAAGACTTGTGGGAGCAATAACCCTGTAGATACATTGACTAAGGGTGTTACAATTGAGAAACTGAAGTTATGCGCAACCTCAGTTGGCCTTCTAGCCAGAGGACAGGAGCAATGAATGGCAATGATGGAGATTTTAGTTTTTCAGCCAGGTGGTTGATACTTGTAGTTGTACCAGTCTCCAAGTGAGATAATTGTTGAGCTTGTTTGTGTGGTGCCTTTTCTCTTTGTGTGCAGTCTGATGTGATGACTTATCCCGACAAGAATTCGTTGCAGTTTTTTGGTCAATTTTCAATGAATCTTGGGCCATGGAATACATGTTTGGTTCGACCATACCCATTAATTAGGGCTTGCCATAAATTGTATTAAACCCTTGTACGAACACACAAAATATTTGATCAAAATAAAATTATCTATAGTTTCATGGACGTGTAGGCACGTTGCCAAATCAGGTAAATGTTGTGTTTGTGTATGATTGATTTTATTTTTTGTTTTACTTTTTCTCTTATTGTTCCTAACAGAAGAAGAGGAAGAGGAGGAAGAAGAAGACGAAGATGAAGACGAAGAGGGAATAGAAATAGAAATAGAAAGAAGAGGAAGAGAAAGAAGAAGATGAATATGAGAAGAGGAAAAGAGAAGAAGAAGAAAACAAGGAAGAAGAGGAATAGAGTGAAAAGGGCGAAGAGAATAAGGAATAGGTAAAGGAGTGAGTTGTGGATAGAATAAGAGAAAAAGAAAATGAAAAAAAGATTAACAATAAATATGTTGTATAAAAAAATGGGGGAAAATGGATATATGAATCAAAAGTATTAAATGCTCTAACCAGTTACCTTTAAAAGCAATGTGCAATTGCCAGTCCTTACGGGTCAATAAAAGGCTATAGTAGTTTTGACCTCCTAAGCCATGGCCATGTCTATTTAAAAATATGTACAATATTTCTATAAAAATTTGTAGATAAAATATCTTAATCATAGTATTATATTCTACATGAGCGATAATACAATAAATACATAGGCACTAGTGAGAGGAATAATTCTACTTACCATCACACACACCACACATATTTAATTTATTTTTTATTTTTCCCTTAGCAAGTATGTAGTTATTGATTAGTTTAGCATAAAGAAATTAAAAAAATCAAAACATGTGTGGTGTGTGTTCTGGCAATCTCCACTCGAAGTATTCTTTCTTGACGTTGGAGACAACCCATCCATTGGTATTACATCACAACCTCCAACGCATTGTACACTCATATGTATGAGAACTAAAAACTAGACCATGATAATTCTTAGTTGTATCATCTAAGATGAGTCAACATTATGTGAATTCGATATGTTGGGCAAGTGGTGTTAAATTCATTATACTACAGTAGTAGATTTTTAAGTAAATTCATAGTTTTAAATATTATTAATGGTGGTGTCGTTGATTTTGAAACTATGTATGTTATTTATTATGGTGGTGGAATTTATTTTTATATTGAGTATTATTTGTGTGAATTCGATATGCTGTGGAAGTGGTGTTGGATTCATTACACTTCAATAGTAGATTTTTAAGTAAATTCTTAATTTTAAATATTATTAGTAGTGGTGGCATTTATTTTGAAACTATGTATATTATTTATTGCGGTGGTGGAGTTTTATTTTTATATTAAGTATTATTTGTGGTGTGGTGATCCATGGATCCATGGTGGTTAATTTTGTTGTTTTGAATATTGTTCATGGTTGTGTATTTTTTGTGGATTTGTCAATTTTTTTCTATTTTTGTATCATGTTTTGACTGGTATACATTGTTAATTTGAGTAATGAGAAGATTTGACTAAAAAACTTGAGTAGGTTTGATCCCATGATTAGAATATTATTAAAACATAATATAAATAAATCTTTACTTCTATTGCACTAAAAGAAGATCTTAAAAGTGGTTGTTCCATGCTTTCAGCAAAGATAGGCTTTTATGGATGAGTAATGTGCAATAATTACCTATTTACCAGTGAGAGCCATTATAAGAGTTGGTGAGAAAACGTAAATAATATGAAAAACAACTAGTTTGATCTATAAAAAACAATCAAAGAATATTAATAAAATATAGCGTAATAAAGAATTATATCACCGAAAGATATTCAATGAGACAATTTTAGACTTTTGACAATCTCTACTCCAAGTATTCTTTTTACGACAGTGAAGAAGCCACAAAAAAAGTAGCATAGTCTGTATGACATAAATATATAAAGAATATACTAAAGCATAGCGTAATAAAGAATCTCATACCTTGATTGCACCGAAAGATCTTCAACAAATTTGGCAATCTTCAGTCTAAGTATTCTTTCTCGATGTTAGAGAAACAACTAAATTAATTGCCCGCCCCAGAAGTATTTTACATCCCAACCTCTAATTCATTGTACACTCATATTGTATAGGGACTAAAAACTGGATCATGCTAATTCTTAGTTGTATCATCCAAGATAAGTCATCATTATTTAAATTCGAAATGCTGGACATGTGGTGTTGGATTCGTTGTACTTCAATAATAGAGTTTTAAGTAAATTCATAGCTTTAGATATTATTAGAGGTGGTCACGTTGATTTTGAAACTATGAATATTATTTGTTATGGCGGTGGAGTTGTATTTTGATATTGAGTATTATTTGTTGTGTGGTGATGTCATGGATCCATGATGGTGTTATTTTGAATATTGTTCATGGTTGTGGATTTTAGGTGTTAGTTTTGTCTATTTTTTTTTATCATTTGTATCATGTTCTGATTGGTGTACATTGTTAATTTGGGCAATGAGAAAATTTGACTAGAGAAGTGGAACATATTTGATCCCAAGATTAGAATATTATTAATGTATAATTGAATAAATAAATAGATACCTCTATTGCACCAAAAGAAGATATTAAAAGCGGATGTTCCACCCTTACAGCAAAGATAGGCTTTCTACATGAGTGATAATGCAATAATTACTTGGGTAACAGGGAGAGTCATCATATGAGCTGAGTGAGAAAGGAAACATTTTGAAAACAACTAGCATGATATATATGGTACCAATATATATTATTAAAATATAGCATAATTAAGAATCATTGCACCGAAAGATCTTCAACGAGACAGTTTTAGACCTTTGACAATCTCCACTCTAAGTATTACTTTTCGACGATGAAGAAGCTATTAAAAAAACTAGCATAGTCTATATGACATTAACATAACTTGATTGCACTGAAAGATCTTCAATGAGAATTTCACACTTTTGGCAATCTCCACTCTAAGTATTCTTCTCTAATACAAACGTTGCAGAACCCACCAAATCCATAGCCCGCACCATAAGTATTACATCACAACCTCTAATTCATAGTACACTCATATTGAGTCACCTCTAATTCTTAGTGGTATCATCCAAGATGAGTGAACTCTATGTGAATTTGATATGCTGGGCATGTGGTGTTAAGGTTCGTTATACTTCAGCAGTGGAGGTTTGATTAAATTCGTATAAATATTATTTGTGGGGGTGCATTGATTTTAAAACTACGAATAATTTATTGTTGTGGTGGGGGAGTAGTGTATTTTGATATTGAGTATTATTTGTGGCGTGGTGATCCCATGGATCCTGGTGGTTCACTTGGTTATTTTGGATATTGTTCATGGTTACAAATTTTTAGTGTTAGTCTTGTCTTCTCCTTTTTTTAAAAAAAAAAAAAAAAAAAATCTTTTGTATCATGTTTTGACTGGTGTACATTGTTAATTTGAGAAATAAGAAGCTTTGACTAAAAAAGTGAAACATGTTTGATCCCAAAATTAGAATATTATTAAAGCATAATGAAATAAAAAAAAATCTATATACCTCTGTTGCACCAAAAGAAGATCTTAAAAGTGGTTATTCGATCCTTCAACAAAGATAGACTTTCTACAAGAGCGATAATGCAATAATTACCTATAGATCACAAAGAGCCATCATAAGAGCTAAGTGAGAAAGTAAATTATAAGAAAAAAACTAAAATAGTTTATATGACACCAATATAAGAATATAAAATAAATACTAATAGAATATTATTAAAATATAGCATAATAAAGAATCACATGCCTTAATTATACTGAAAGATCTTCAATGAGACAATTTTAGACTTTTGGCAATCTCCACTCCAAGGATTCTTTTCCCACAGTGAATAAGCCACTAAAAAAACTTGCATAGTTTATATATGATATTAATATAACAATATTATTAAAACATAGCGTAATAAAGAATTTTATACCTTGATTGCATTGAAAGATTTTCAACGAAAGAGTTTTATACATTTGGCAATCTCTAATATATATGAGGCATCATCCAAGATGAGTCAACACAATGTGAATTCGATATGCTGAGCATGTGGTGTTAGGTTCGTTATATTTCAGTAGTAGATGTTTAAGTAAATTCGTATAAATATAAATAGTGGTAGTGGCGTTGATTTTGAAACTACGAATAATTTGTTCTTGTGGTAGGGGAGTATTGTATTTCGATATTGAGTATTATTTGTTGTATGGTGATCCCATGGATCCATGTTGGTTCACTTGGTTATTTTTAATATTGTTCATGGTTGCGGATCTTTTGTGTTAGTTTTGTCTCTTTTTTTTTTTTTTTAATATTTCGTATCATGTTTTGACTTGTGTACATTGTTAATTTGAGGAATGAGAAGATTTGACTAAAAAAGTAAAACACATTTGATCCCAAGATTAAAATATTATTAAAGCATAATGAAATAAAAAAATCTATAAACCTCTATTGCAGCAAAAGAAGATCTTAAAAGTGATTGTTCCATTATTTCAACAAAGACAGACTTTTCACAAGAGCAATAATGTAATAATTACCTAAGTAGCACTGGGAGCCATCATAAGAGCTAAGTGAAAAAGTAAATTATGTGAAAACAACTAAAATGATTTATATGACACCGATATAAGAATATAAAAAAAATATCAATAGAATATTATTAAAATATAGCGTAATGAAGAATCACATACCTTAATTACATTGAAAGTTCTTCAATGAGACAGTTTTAGACTTTTGGCAATCTCCACTCCTAGGATTCTTTTCCAATGGTGAATAAGCCACTAAAAAAACTTGCATAGTCTATATATGACATTAATATAACAATAATATTAAAACGTAGCGTAATAAAGAATTTCAGACCTTGATTGTACTAAAAAATATTCAACGAGAGTGTGACAATCTGCACTCTAATTATTCTTTCTCGACGTTGGAGAATCCACTAAATCGATAGCCCTCCCCATAAGTATTCCATCACAACATCTAATTCATTCTACACTTATATTGTAGGAGATAAAACTAGATTATGCTAATTCTTAGTTGTATAATCCAAGATGAGTCAACACTATGAGAACTTGATATGCTGGGCATGTGTTGTTAAGTTCATTATACTTTAGCAGTATAGATTTAAGTAAATTTGTATAAATATTATTAGTGGAGGTGGCGTTGATTTTGAAACTACGAATAATTTATTATTGTGGTGTGGGAGTAGTGTATTTTGATATTCAGTATTATTTGTTGTGTGGTGATCCATGTGGTGGTTCACTTGTTTATTTTGAATATTGTTCATGGTTACGGATTTTTGGTGTTAGTTTTGTCTATTTTTTTTAATCTTTTGCATAATGTTTTGACTGGTGTACATTTTTAATTTTAGGAATGAGAAGATTTGACTAAAAAAGTGAAACGTTTGATCCCAAGACTAAAATATTATTATTAAAGCATAATGAAATAAAAAAATCTATATACCTCTATTGCACCAAAAGAAGATCTTAAAAGTGGTTGTTCTATCTTTTCAATAAAGATAGACTTTCTACAAGGGCGATAATGCAATAATTACCTATGTTCCACTAAGAGCCATCATAAGAGCTAAGTGAGAAAGTAAATAAGAAAACAACGAAAATAGTTTATATGACACCAATATAAAAAAAAAAATACCAATAGAATATTATTAAAATATAACGTAATAAAGAATCACATACCTTAATTACACTGAAAGATCTTCAATGAGATAGTTTCACACATTTGGCAATCTTCAAGGTTTCTTTTACGACGGTGAGTAAGCAACTTAAAAAACTTGCATAGTTTATATATGACATTAATATAACAATATTATTAAAACATAGTGTAATAAAGAATTTCATACTTTGATTGTACTGGAAGATCTTCAACGCGAGAGTTTCACATATTTGGCAATCTCCACTCTAAGTATTCTTTCTCAACGTTGGAGAACCCATTAAATGCATAGCCCTCCCCATAAATATTACATCACTACCTCTAATTCATTCTATACTCATATTGTATGAGCTAAAACTAGACTATGCTAGTTCTTAGTGGCATCATCCAAGATGAGTGAGTCAACACTATGTGTATTCGATATGTTGTACATGTGGTGTTAGGTTCTTTATACTTCAGTAGTAAAGGTTTAAGTAAATTCCTATAAATATTATTAGTGGTGTTAGCGTTAATTTTGAAACTACGAATAATTTGTTGTTGTGGTGGGGGAGTTGTGTATTTTGATATTGAGTATTATTTGTGGTGATCCTATGGATCCATGGTGGTTCACTTGGTTATTTTGAATATTGTTCATGGTTGTGAATTTTTGTTGTTAGTTTGGTCTTTTTTATTTATTTTTTCATGTTTGAATCATGTTTTGACTGTTGTACATTGTTAATTTGAGGAATGAGAAGATTTGACTAAAAAATTACAACACGTTTGATCCAGATATTAGAATATTTATTAAAGCATAATGAAATAAAAAAAAAATCTATATACCTTTATTGTACCAAAATAAGATCTTAAAAGTTGTTGCTCCATCCTTAACAAATATAGACTTTCTACAAGAGTAATAATGCAATAATTACCTATGTACCACTGAGAGACATCATAAGAGCTAAGTGAGAAAGTAAACTATAAGAAAACAACTAAAACGGTTTATATGACACCAATAAAAGAATATAAAAAAAACCAATAGAATATTATTAAAATGTAGAATAGTAAAGAATCACATGCCTTAATTACACTAAAAAATCTTCAATGAGACAGTTTTAGACTTTTGGCAATCTTCACTCCATTTTTTCAAAGTGAATAAGCCACTAAAAAGACTTGCATAGTCTATATATGAAATTAATATAACAATATTATTAAAACATAGCGTAATAAAGAATTTCCTATCTTGATTGTACTGAAAGATCTTCAATGAGAGAGTTTCACACATTTGACAATCTCCACTCTAAGTATTCTTTCCCAACGTTGGAGAACCCAATAAATCCATAGCCCTTCCCATAACTATTACATCACAACCTCTAATTCATTTTACACTCATATTGTATGAGATAAAACAAGAATGTGCTATTTCTTAGTGGTATCATCCAAGATTTTTCAACACTATGTGAATTCGATATGCTAGGCATGTGGCGTTAGGTTCGTTATACTTCAATAGTAGAGGGTTAAGTAAATTCGTATAAATATTATTAGTAGTGGTGGCATTGATTTTGAAATTACGAACAATTTGTTGTGGTGGGGGAGTAGTGTATTTTGATATTGAATATTATTTGTGGTATGGTGATCCCATGGATCAATAGTGGTTCACTTGGTTAATTTGAATATTATTCATGGTTGAGGATTTTTGGTGTTAAGTTTTGTCAATTTTTTTTTAATCTTTTGTATCATGTTTTGATTGATGTACATTGTTAATTTGAGCAATAAGAAGATTTGACTAAAAAAGTGAAGCACGTTTGGTACCAATATTAGACTATTATTAACGCACAATGAAATAAAAAAATATATATACCTCTATTGTACCAAAAATAGATCTTAAAAGTTGTTGCTCCATCCTTTCAACAAATATAGACTTTCTACAAGAGCGATAATGCAATAATTACCTATGTACCACTGAGAGCTATCATAAGAGCTAAGTGAGAAAGTAAACTATAAGAAAACAACTAAAATGGTTTATATGACACCAATAGAAGAGTATAAAAAAAATACCAATAGAATATTATTAAAATATAGCGTAACAAAGAATCACATACCTTAATTACACTGATCTTCAATGAGACAATTTTAGACTTTTGGCAATCTCCACTCCAAAGATTCTTTTCCAACGATGAATAAGGCACTAAAAAAACTTACATAGTCTATATATGAAATTGATATAACAATATTATTAAAACATAGCGTAATAAAAAATTTCCTATCTCGATTGTACTGAAGATCTTCAATGAGAGAGTTTTACACATTTGGCAATCTTCACTCTAGGTATTCTTTCCCAACATTGGAGAACCTACTAAATCCATAGCCCTCCCCATAACTATTACATCACAACCTCTAATTCATTCTACACTCATATTGTTTGAGGTAAAACTAGACTATACGAATTCTTAGTAGTATCATCCAAAATGAATCAACACTACGTGAATTCGATATGCTGGGCATGTGGCGTTAGGTTCGTTATACTTCAATGGTAGAGGTTTAAGTAAATTCGTATAAATATTATTAGTGGTGGTGACATTGATTTTGAAACTACGAACAATTTGTTGTGGTGCGGGGGAGTAGTGTATTTTGATATTGAGTATTATTTGTGGTGTGGTGATCCAATGGATCCATGGTGGTTTTGGATTTTTTTTTTAATATTTTGTACCATGTTTTGATTGGTGTACATTATTAATTTGAGCAATGAGAAGATTTGACTAAAAAGGTGAAGCACGTTTGGTGCCAAGATTAGAATATTATTAACGCATAATGAAATAAAAAAATCTATATAACTCTATTGTACCAAAAGAAGATCTTAAAAGTTGTTGCTCCATCCTTTCAACAAATATAGATTTTCTACAAGAGCGATAATGCAATAATTATCTATGTACTACTAAGAGCCATCATAAGAGCTAAGTGAGAAAGCAAACTATAAAAAAACAACTAAACTGGTTTATATGACACCAATAGAAGAATATAAAAAAAAACCAATAGAATATTATTAAAATATAGCATAACAAAGTATCACATACCTTAATTATACTGAAGGATATTCAATGAGACAATTTTAGACTTTTAGCAATCTCCACTGCAAGGATTCTTTTCCGACAGTGTGAATAAGCCACTAAAAGAACTTGTATAGTCTATATATGACATTAATATAACAATATTATTAAAATATAGAGTAATAAAGAATTTCATACCTTGATTGCACTGAAAGATCTTCACGAGAGTTTCACACATTTGGCAAACTCCACTTTTAAGTATTCTTTCTCGACGTTGGAGAACCCATTAAATCCACAGCCCTCCCAATAAGTATTACATCACAACTTCTAATTCATTGTACACTCATATTGTATGTGGTAAAAACTAGACTATGCTAATTATTTGTTGTGTCATCCAAGAGGAGTCAATGTTATGTGAATTGGATATGTTGGGCATGTGATGTTGGATTTATTATACTTCAGTAGTAGGTTTAAGTAAATTTGTGATTACAAGTTTTATTAGTGGTGGTGGCATTGGTTTTGAAACTATGAATATTTTGTTGTTGTGATGGGGGAGTTGTGTATTTTATTATTTAGTATTATTTGTGGTGTGGTGATGCCACAGATCCATGGTGGTTCACTTTGTTGTTTTGAATATTATTTGTGAATGTGGACTTTTGATGTTGATTTTGTACTTTTTTTATTATCATTGTATCACTTTTTGATGGTTGTATATTGCTAATTTGAGCAACGTGAAGATTTGACTAAAAAAGTGGAACACGTTTGATCTCAAGATTAGAATATTATTAAAGCATAATGAAATAAATAAATCTATACCTATTTTGCACGAAAAGAAGATCTTAGAAGTGGTTGTTCCGCCCTTTTCAACAATGATAAACTTTTTTACATGAATGATAATGCAATAACTACATATGTACTACTGAGAGCTATCATAAGAGCTGAATGAGAAAGTAAATTATAAGAAAACAACTAGCATGGTTTATATGACATTAATATAAGAGTATAAACAAACGAGCAATATATCATTAAAATATAGCGTAATAAAATCACATACCTTGATTACACCGAAATATCTTCAATGAGATAGTTTTAGAATTTTGACAATCTCCACTTCAAGGATCATTTTCCAACTGTGAAGAAGCCATTAAAAAACCTAGCATAGTCTATATGACATCAATATAAGAATATTATTAAAACATAGTGTAATAAAGAATCTCATACTTGATTGCACTAAAAGATTTTCAACGAGAGAGTTTCACACATTCACAACCTCTAATTCATTGTACACTCATATTGTATGAGGTAAAAAACTAGACCATACTAATCCTTAGTTGTATCATCCAATATGAGTCAACATTATGTGAGTTCGATATGTTGGGCATGTAGTGTTGGATTCATTATACTTCAATAGTAGAGTTTTAAGTAAATTCATAGCTTTAAATATTATTAGTGGGGTTGGCGTTGATCTTGAAACTATGAATATTTTGTTCTTGTGGTGGTGCAATGGTGTATTTTGATATTTAGTATTATTTGTGGTGTGGTGATCCCATGGATCCATGGTGGTGGACTTTATTGTTTTGAATATTATTCATCGTTATAGATTTTTAGTGTTGGTTTTGTCTATTCTTTCTATAATTTTGTATCATATTTTGACTGGTATACATTATTAATTTGATCTATGGGAAGATTTGATTAAAAAAAGGGAACACGTTTGATACCAAGATTAGAATATTATAAAGCATAATAGAATAAATAAATCTATATACCTCTATTGCACCAAAAGAAGATCTTAAAAGTGGTTGTTCCACCCTTTTAGCAATTAAAGGCTATCACCAAAAAAAAAAAGGAGAAATAGAAGAAAAAGGAGAGGAAGAGAAAGATTATGAAGGTGAAGACAAAGAGGGTGAGGAAGAAGATGAAAATGAATAAGTGGAAGACAAAGACGAAGGAGAAGAAGAAGAGAAAGAGGAGAGAAGTGGAAGGAGAACAAGAAAATGATGAAGAGGAGGAATAAAGAGAAGAATGAGGAGGTGAGGAATCGAGCCCTAGGGATATGTTCTATAAAAAAATGGAGGGTGGGGTCATATTTATCAAAAGTATTAAATGTTTCAAGTTGTAACTTTTAAAAGCAATGTGAAATTCTCAATCATTGCGGGTCAATAAAAGCCTATAACAATTTTGACCTCCCAAGTCTATTTAAAAATATATACCATATTTATATAAAAGTTATTCTACATGAGCGATAATGTAATAAATACCTAAATACCACTGAAAGCTATCATAAGAGCTGAGTAAGAATATAAAGAATATGAATACAACTAACATAGTCTATATGACACAAATATAAGAATATAGAAAAAAAGATCTATCAATATAAGATATTATTAAAACATAGCGTAATAAAGAATTTCATACCTTAATAGCACCAATCTTAACCGAGACAGTTTTAGACTTTTGGCAATCCCTACTCCAAATATTCTTTTCCGACGATAAAGAACCCGCTAAAACAACTAGCATATTCTATATGATATTAGCATAAGAATATTATTAAACATAACATAATAAAGAATATTATACATTGATTGCACTAAAAGGATCTTTAACGAGAGAATTTCACACTTTTGACCCATAAGGATTACATTACAACATCCAATTAATTGTACGCTCAAATTTTGTGAGGATTAAAAAACTAACCCTACTATACCATGCACTTAGTTGCATGATCCAAGTGGAGTCAACATTATATGAATTCGATATAATAGACAGGTGGGGTTGAAAGTCACCTTAAATTCATATGGAGAGAATAAAGCTTTAGTAAATTTGTATTTGATGCTGGTCAAGTGGTGCTGGATTCACTATACTTAAGTAGTAGAGTTCTGAGTAGATTTGTGTGTTTAAATATTATTTGTGATGTTGGTGTTGATTTTGAAGGTATGAATGTTTAATTGTTGTGGTGGTGGGGTTGCCACAGTATTATACTTTGATTGGCTTTGAGTATTGTTTGTGGTAGTCATACCATGGATCCATGGTGGTGGTCTTTATTGTTTTGAATATTGTTTATGGTTGTAGGTTTGTGGTGTTTGTTTTATCTATGCTTTATATCATATTTCAATTGATGTACATTGCTAATTTGAGTGACCATAAGATTTGACTAAAAAAATAACACGATTGTTAAATACCAATATTAGGATATTATTAAAGTATAATAGAATAAATAAATTCATACCTCTATTGCACCAACATAAAATCCTCGGTTGGAGCATCCTTTTTGCAAAGAAAGTCGCTAACCAACCATTTTCTACAAGAATAAAGTAAAAAAAAAAAAAAAAAAACTTCATTTTTCAAAAATAGCAAAGGAAATGAAGAAACTATAACATATATAATACGACCGCAAAGCATAGCACGCCCTATGTTGCTCCAAACTCTTCATTCTTGGTTGGAATGAGCATCTAGTAAATTCCACTAAATGGAGTTCCATCCTAAGTAATGCTTTCACAGACAAAAAGTACTTGTATACGATATTTGTTTTTTTACTGAATAGTCATATACAATATTTATTATACAAGAAAGGGTTTCTAGCATAATTTCAAAATAGAGATGAATTTCAACAAGTTTATAAGGATTTATCCCATCTTAACGTTAATGTCTGCTGGCTGCGTAAACTACTCTTAATTCGAACATCTGGCCTCGTCGATGTTATGTTGAATACTTGGAAATTATTTTTGCACCAACAAGCAGCATGAGTTTAATTTACACCAAACAAAGAAAATGAATAACATCAAAAATATCAAGCAGAAAGGTTACTAGAAAACAAAATGAACGGCGTATATACCCTCCTCTTCTTCATCATATATAGTTAATCTCCTTACCTCCATGGGGTTGGGTCTCTTCAATACACTCTTTGGAGGTACCACCAATGTCCTTGCAGCACAACCTTTTTCTTTGCACAACCCTTAAAACGGCTACGATGTCTATGCTTTTTTTCTACATTTTCTGCAAATTGAAAGAAAAAAAACCCAATATACAGAATCAGTGAGACTGCAACTCAAGACTTAAGTGAAATCAAAATCGTTCATAGAGATTAGTATATACGGTTTTGAGATACTACCCTCTTGTATCTTGCTTCTTGCACGAACCTTCCCTTCAAGAATTGAAAATCCCAAGTTGGTTCCCAAAGAAGACGCAATTTTTTATTCGATCAGATATTTTCGGTAACACCTCAATCATAACTCATGTTTTCTACCTCACGCCTGATGGAGTCAAAGAGTGGGGAAGATAGATAGTGCTCTCCGCAGGAAAAACCACCTGCATCGCAAACAAAATGGACTCACATCAATATATGCAGACAGGAAAAGTTCTAAGCCATCTAAGCACACTCAAAAATCTATGTCTAGGCATAGCAACAGCAAAGCATAAATGACCCGAATGCGAAAAATGGATTAGTTTTAGTCCTGACAAACAGAAAACATATAGCCCTTTTCCCCATTTATAGTTCTTTCTTGTAACTAGGTGTTCTCATTGTATAACTTCTATGTACCTGTGTTATGCCTTTTTCCTATAAAAAAAAAAAAAAACATATAGCCTTCTCCTAGGGTCCAAACTGAGGTAAAGTGACCTAAACACCATGTACACACTCAACCATAGACATGAATTAAGTACGATCCATGTTGGCTAAACAAGTCTCAGATATTGATCCTCCTTGGAATGACATTGAAGTAATAGGACAAGCAGTTACCAAATTGTTGTGAATTCTTTTTTTAATTCCTTTTTAAAAGATTATGTTATTACTTCAAATTGGACTGGAGTCATTTGAAAGCCTCATTTGAAAGTCCCCTTCAAGCACTAAATCAATATAGGCACACTATCATAATACGGAGAACGAAGAACAGAAGGGGTTGTAATTGTATAGTAATTTGAAGAAGGAAATTAGACCTACAACAATGAGCTTTCCAGCATTTTCGGGCCTCTTTGCCAAATTTATTGCAGCAGCTGCCACCGCACCAGACGAAATCCCCACCTGCCAAAAAACAATTGCCCCATGTTCAGCACAGAAGTGGATGCTCATCAGATAACTGCAACAAAAGGACTCACAATAGTACTCGTTAACAAAATTGGACTGTAATAAATTCTTAGAGAACCATTAAATCTTATCATTATTAATTACCATACCAACAAGCCTTTTTTCAACGCAAGCTGCTTAGCAGTTTCAATAGCTTCCTCACTTGATATACCTGAAAAGTCACCCAAATATCAGGAGTCAGATAGGAGATTCACATCTGCATTTGTAGCTGACAAGAACTTGCAATGTTTCGCTTTTGAATCTTCTAAAACTGTCATAATGCAGGTGTCTGCTATTTTGTTTGGATGGCAATATCAGTTATCTAATATATCCTGTCCAAGTCTTGTTTAACAGAGACACTTAATAAAAAGAAAAAAAAAAGGTATTGTTTAATACAGACAGAATAACAAATATAAACAAGGTCTTCCAGATGTTTTTCTATTTTTGATAATTTCAAGATTGGCAGATAAACATTTTTTGGACCTGAACAAAATACAAATCTCGATTTGCACTTTCATGGAATAGACTTCAGAAAGCAGCCAAAAAGAATCAAGTGTGTACCTTACATTAAACCATTTAATATTATAAAGAAATTGGAGATGCAAGGCAAGCTTCATAGAGCTGATTCACACCCAAATGATATGCCTCTTCAAAAGCACTAGTTAAATGATCTTTTTAATGCATGGGATTAAAATGAAATAAACTTGGAAACAGGCAATCCTCTTAAGACTGGGAAATACTAAAAAACACTCTTAGATTAACTCCTCATCATCCTTTTTATGTAGTCTGGTCCTCTTGCCTTTCATATCAAAATCCACTCACCCGTAATGATTACATTATTTATTGACAGTAACCGTAAGGAGATGAATGGATTAGACCATTGTACTTACATTTCCTACAACTGATAGGTTCTGACTGTGCTGGTATTTTACTATTTTCCATGAAAAATATAACATAATCATGAAACTTAGCACCAAGAACATCATATTACACGCCAAATCAAATTGGATGCTAATAAAATGGTTTCCAGACTCACTTGAATAACTCCATCAAGCACATTGACATCCAGAACAGTAGGGATAATACCAGCACCGATTCCTTGGATCAAATGCATGCCTTTAACATGAACATGTATGCAGAGCATAGACTATAGTTAGAGAACTGTCATTTGAGAATAAATCCAAACCAAATAAGTTATATAGCATTACTAAATTCCAGATATGAAGCTGCAACTAATGAAGAAATTAATGGCAGCCAAGTTCTACAAGAGATTTGACTACTCATAAATGCACAACTTCTATCCCAATAAAAGAAATCTCAAAACAAAAACTGATATTAATTTAACTATAAATGGAAAATCTTCATTCTGGTTTTAAAAATTGGATAAATTTTGAGTTTACGAGAATTTGTGATTGAAGTGCTCTCTGAAAGCATGACTTAATAGTCTTATCCGTGATTGAGCTTAGTGGTGCTGGCTCTCAGAAAAACAGGTACACTTGTTAAATTCCCAAAATCACACTATTCTGAACTGATTTCTGCAATATGTGCTACCGACACCCTGATCCTTAGTCATCCAAAAATACATATAATTTAGGTTTAACTTTTAAAAATACTTTTGACCACACTCTCTCCTGTTATATTAATAAGAAGTGGAATTTGTACCAGTGAATCTCAAAGGAAATCAAAACGCATATGCTACAAATAAATATGGGTTTAAAACTCAAAAGGGAGTCAGGAACAGCTCTAGAATATTGCAAAGGAACAAGAAAGCCCAAAACACAAACATCAGAAAGAAAAATAAAAAGAAAAATAAAAAGAAAACCCAACCTGTGAAACGGATTTGCCGTGGGAATAAGGGAGGAGACCTGGGGAGTGAGTCTTCTCGTAATGGAACTTGTACTGCCCCTATGGGTTCTTGAAGTACGTCTTCAACCCCTAAGCTTGCTCATTTTTCATGGATGAAGACAACGTCATGGTCGTGGACGTCGTCGCCGCCGATGCCGATGTCAACACCTCGTTTTCGTAGCCGTTGTTCCCTTTATGCATCATCATCTCGATTCTTTCCGTCTCTCCGCTTATCTCTCCTAGTCTAAAATCTTTCACGCTCTGACATTTTCGTAGCACTCTCTCTCTCTCTCTCTCTCTGATTCTATTAATTCTTATCTTACGAGTCGGTGTATTTCTTTCTCCCTACAGAGACGAGATTTTAAATTTTGGAGTTTATTTATAAGAGTATACTGATGCAACGGCTGAATAGATATGAAATGAGAAATCCAATCGCTGTTCTCTATTGCTCTATAGTTAACTTTTAAATTTTATAGCCGTTAGCTTTCAGCAATATTGGTAAAATAGGGAGAGAAATGCGAACGGTATTCGTTTAAGTTTATAATTTTCTTGCCGTTAATATGCTGGGATTAAGCATCTGAGTGTGTGGCAAAAATTGCGAACTTGGAAAGAAAAACAGTTATCCCAATGAGTTAAAAGGAGATTCTACTCAAAGCTGTTGTTTTGTTTATCCCTACTAATGCTATGAGCTTTTGTAAGTTATCTGTTTGTTTATGTAAGGAGCTAGAGGGATGATGGCACAATTTTGGTAGGGTAGAAAAGAAAATGAAAGGAAAATCCATTGGTCGGTTGGATGAAGATGTGTGATTCTAAGTTCAATGGTGAGTTGGGATTCAAGGATTTAAAGATGTTTAATATGACCCTATTAGCAAAACAAGGATGGAGAATCTTACAAGAAGAGGAAACATTGTTACACAGATTGTATAGTCCAAATACTTTCCAAACTCAGATTTTTTTTTTTTATTCAAAACTGGAGTACAATCCTTCTTATGCTTGGAGGGAATATGGGAAGCTAAACACTACCTACACAAAGGATGTCAATGGCGAGTTGGAAATGACAAGTAGATTAATATATGGAAATATTATTAAATCTCAGGCCAAATCTTGACAGCATGACTTAACTTAGTAGAAGAGGAGGTGAGGCATGATACTGTTGACTCTCTCATAGATAACAGCACAAAGTGGTGGAATGTAAAAAAGATTAGAGCTCTACTTAATCCAAATATAGCTTTTGATATTCTAAAGATCATAATCTGCCATGATGGTAGTGAAGATTGAAGGATATGGGGTCAGGAGAAAGATGGGAGGTTTTGTGTGAAGAGTGCTTTTAAATTGCTTACAAAGAAAGTAGAAGAGATTGCAGTGGAGAGTTCTTTTCATAATCAACAGATCTCTTTGTGGAAAGTTTTTGTGCAAGTTGAAAGTTCCCCCCGAGGTGAAGATTTTTGCATTGAGTGCCTGTAAAAACTGTCTACCTACTCAATCAAACTTGTTAAAGAAACATGTTGATGTTGATCTTACATGTTGTTTTTGTAAAGAGGAGCAGGATGATCTATCACATGCTCTTGTGTAACTGTTAAAGACATCTAGAAGAAATATTTGCCAAAATTGCAGGAAAATGAAGAACAACTTCTGTTCTTAGATCTAATGTTGATGCTAAAAGAGACGGGGACAATAGAAGATTTAGCTTTGTTCTTTTTTATTGCTTGGGGTTTTTGGTTTAGGAGAAATAAGATGGTCTATGAGAAAATTCATGTTGATCCTAAACAGATAATAGCTCATGCACTATCTTTGGAGAAATATCACAAGAAGCTTGTGTCAAAGTCAAACCCAGTCCTCAAGACTCAATGTAGTTGGAAACCTCCTCCCTCCTGGTTTCTTTAAATTGAATGTTGATGGAGCCATATTTTTCAATCAACATAAGGTAGGGGTAGGGGTGATCCTAAGAGATGAGGAATGTAAGATTATCTTGGTTGTCAATAAAGTTGAGCAAAAAGTTGCTGAACCAGAAGCAATCGAACTATTAGCCATGTTTAGAGGTCTCCAGTTTTGCATACACAGGGGTATATCTCAAATCATTCTTGATAGTTATTGTTTGGTGATGATTAAGGAGCTCCAAGAAGCGACAGCAGGTTCCTACTCAATTTTGCAAAGATTCCCCAAAGTTGAATCATCTGCTCTTTGCAGATGATAGTTTGTTATTTTGTAGGGTTACTTTGCAAGCTAATCTCAATATCCAACATCTCCTAGAGGTTTATGAACAAGCTTCTGGACAAAAAGTGAACAAAGCAAAAACTGCCATGGTCTTTAGTAAAAATGTGGATCCTGCTCAGCAAACTGAATTATTATCTTTTTGGGGGGTCCAGCAGGTTCAACATTATGAGAAATATCTTGGTTTGCCACCAATGTTTGGGAAGAATAAGAAACAGGCTTTTGCTGATATTAAATCTAAAGTTTGGCAGAAACTCAAAGGTTGGAAAGAGAAGCTTCTGTCTCAAGGGGCCAAGGAAATTCTTATAAAAGTTGTTGCCCTAGCTATTTCCTCTTTCTCTATGAGTTGTTTTAAGTTGCCTGCTAGTTTGTGCAGTGAACTCGAGAATATGATGGCCAAATTCTGGTGGGGTAAAAAAAAGGAAGAAAATAAAATAAGGTGGGTGAGTTGGAAAAAAATGAGTGCTGCTAAAATACAAGGAGGGCTTGGTTTTAAATATTTATAAACTTTTAATCTTGCCTTACTTGCTAAGCAAGGGTGGCATATTATGAATGGAGCAGGTTCCCTGTTGCACTAGATGTACAAGTCTAAATACTTTCCTTCATGTGATTTCAAGGATGCCAACCTTGTTCCTAACCCTTCCTTTGCTTGGAGAGGTATTTGGGAAGCAAGAGCCTATCTGATGAGAGGCTGCAAGTGGAGAGTAGGGGATGGTAAGTCCATTAATATCTGGTCTGATTCATGGTTGCCCAATCAGGACTCGATTCCTAGGTCTTTATTTTCTTTGAGTAGTGAGGAAGTTGAAACTGTGGACTCTCTTATTGATGATTCTACTCATTGGTGGAAGATGGATTTTGTTAGATGGTTGCTGCCTCCAAAAGAAGCTTTTGAGGTTTTACAGATTAAGTTGGGGCCTTATCCTCCAGAGGATAAACTAATTTGGAATTATGAGCAAAATGGACTGTTTTCAGTGAAAAGTGCTTATAAGTTCTTTTATTCGTTGAAATTTAGTAGTAATGAAGGAGAAAGTTCCAATGCTCAATCTTATAAGTCCCTATGGAAGAAACTATGGAAATTACAGATTCCAAACAAAGTGAAAGTGTTTGCTTGGAGGGCTCTCAAAGATGGGCTACCCACATTACATAATCTGAAAAAAGGAAGGTGGTATCAGAAGATGTATGCAAGTTCTGTCAGATCAGTTTTGAGGATACAAGTCATGCACTTGTTTTCTGCCCCCAGTTGAAGAATTATTGGAAGCAACAGTTCAATTTTCTAGATCTTGATGGAGATCAAAAGGATGTTTTTCTGGTCTCTCAGATGATTTTACAGTCTGGTATCTCTAGCAGGTTAGAAAAATTTTTCCTTATGGCTTGGGCCTTTTGGCATAGAAGGAACATGCTTTTATACGAAGGAGTAGTTCAAAGTCCTACTATCTCTATGGAACATGCTTTACTTCTCTATAGAGAACATGATGAATCCCATAATTCCTCTGCTCAGGCACTGGATATGATTTATAAGTGGTACCCTCCTTTAGCTGCAGTTTTAAAACTAAACACTGATGGGGCTGTTTTTGCAGACTTAGCTTCTTCAGGTATCGGGGTGATTTTAAGGGATTACCAAGGAAAAGTACTACTGTCAGCAAGTGGTAGAGAGAATTTTGTGCAGGACCTTATTGAAATCGAGTTACTTGCCATTTTGAGGGGTTTGCAGCTATGTATTCCAATGGGTATACTAGAGTTAATTGTGGAATCTGATTCTCTACTAAGTGTTCAAGCAATACAAAGTATGAAGGATCCTATGTCAATGCAGGGCAATCTGATTTATGCTATTAAGGATCTAATGAAATCCCTTCCTAAGGTCTCAGTGCAACATGCTAACCGATTATCAAGCTGCTGATGGCTTGGCCAAGTATGCACGGTTCCAAGATTCTTTAGCAGTTTGGGGGGAACAAATACCCGATCCTATTGCTCTAATTGTTGAGGCTGAAATGATGTAGTTGTGTTATGCTTTCTGTTACATAGTCAATGAACGTTTTAGCTATGTAATTTGCTTTCCAGTTAAGCTGATGAATACAGTTATGATTTCCATAAATAAATAAATAAAAGAGTAAAGTCTTAAGTTAGTAAGTAGTAACTATCAACATCATAAATATAATTATAGTAAACTATTTTTTTAATGAGTTAGTTACATTATCCACATTAATAATTCACTTAATTTTAATTTAGTAATTTAAATATTTTTTTATTAATTTATATATAGTTAATGAATATCAAATAATTTCATTGTGTACATAGATTATTCATACTTGCTTGCAACTTAGGCATCAGATAATTTTATATATGGTTATTTATGTATGATTTATTATTAATTGATAACATATATTATTTTATATTTTATATAATCAATGATAATATATTATTCATACTTGCTTCCAGTGAATGTTATGCACGTGGAGGCACTTTCTGTTACATTTGAGATTATAGGTAGACAGAAGGGGGGATTGGTAAGTTTTGAAAGTAAGTGGATCCACTTTGATGCAATTATTAGTTTCGGGGGCAAATTATGAATTGAGTAAAAATTCAAGGGGACAAAGTGTAATTAACCCAAAATGTTCACTGGCAAAGGTTGTCAATTAATTTTAGCCCATTTTGTGACTCAAGGAATCAGATAGAAAGTTTACTCGATAGTTGTGTTATAACGCCCGATCTTGAAGGTCTAGAGAGTTAACTCTTGTCAACTGATAATCACTTCAACAGTGCTAATATACTTTCCAAATCCAAATATATACTTCCAAAAGCTCCAAATCAAACATAACTACCTCTAATTTAATTAACCACACATATTCATATATCATATCCTTAATACAATAAACCAGATAAAATAGATCAACTGCCCCTCATATCTCAACTAAAAACAAATGAAATGAAATAGAGTTTACATAAGTCTCCATAAACCATCTAGACATATTGAAGTCCATCTACTAAATAAATAAATTACCCAACCGCAATAGTATCCTGAGATACTCAACTACTATCCTCTGCTAATCTTGTCCACGCACTTTATTACTGATCATTAGCTAAACTATCAAAGTCATCTGAAATATTGTGAAGATAAATGGGTGAATTATCAACAACTCAGTAAGCAGAGAACATATACTAGTATGTAAACATAAGTATTTACAAAATTCAAAATGTAAAACAAAACATTTACTGTCAGAAGACAAAATCAACATATGTTACAAAATATCAGAACGAATCTTTTAGGAAACATTCTTATTCCAAAAAAAGAATCATTTGGCATATCAAAATCTAAAACATCATCTTTATATTATATTAGAGTATTACATTGGGACATGTACCATATTTAACCTCTATCGTAGAGTTATAAACCATCATTATACCCGTAGCAGGGTCGTATACCATATTTAAACTCCATGGTAGGGTTATAAACCATCATTATACCCGTGGCGGGGCCGTATGTCACTATTATATCTGTGGTGGGACCGTATACTACTATTATACTCATGGCAGGACCGTATACCACTATTATACCCGTGGCAGAGCCGTATACTATTTTTAATATCTGTGGTAGGATTATAAACCACCATTATATCCGTGGTGGGGTTGTATACCACTATTATACTCGTGGCAGGATCTTAACGGAAATGGAACAGAAACAACATCGGAATCAGATTATAATCAGATACAGAATCAGAAAATTTATGCCAAGGTTTTTAGATGACGCATTTTATCAGAACAAAATATTGAATAGCTTTCGATCATTTCACATATTCAAAATAACAGAATCAAAGCATTTTCCTTTAATCAAAACATACTTTTTAGATTTTATATTCGCTCTTTTTGTAAAATTTAGAAACAGAATGTAACAAAATAAGCTCATGTCTACATCAGTCATAACAGAAAATATTTAATTCTCATACAGATTTCATGCGTATGCAGAATACATATCTGAAGTTGTTTTCAGGTTTCTTTTCAAAACAAACATGCATATTTTCAAACTCAACTTTCTGTTATTTTCTTTTATACAAAGTTTAGTATAAAAACTCCACTTGCCTGCACTTTTTATCTTCTCTGAAGTTTTTCACAACAGTGCCGAACGAAATCAATCGTCGTCACCTATAAGATAGACATATAACTTACTTAAATCTCTAATTAAACACGCGTTTTGGTATTTAAACCTAAAATACTAATAACCTATTTTTATTAAAAAAAAATCTAAAATTCTCATAATTCTAAAATATCATCACTTCACAATTTCATTGATATCCACTAAATATTCACTTAACCTAATTCCAACTCAATCAAATGTCTATTTAAAAATCAAACCCAAATCCACACAACATACTATTGGTGTTTTGTAACAATTACAAACCGACTCAATATCTGACCAAAATCCACCTGAAACAATTAAAACAATCTGTCATGACTTCCAACAAAAGGGCAAAGATGTAATTAACAAAAAAAAACTTAGGATCTTTCTTTAGGAGCTATACACTTGATACCGAGGGCATTTAGGCAATTATGTAATATAAGTGTAGAACCCAATGACTAAAACTTGGAGAAAATAAACTTCAGATCAGGAACTACATCTGGTGAAGGAGGGATCGTGCGAGATACTCACCGAGAGAGCAGCTATGAAGTGGCAACGAGGTGGCTGCGGCTGCGGCAGTGCACTGTGGAAGTGAGAGAGAAAGTGATGAGAGAGAGAGAGAGAGATTGTGGTAGTTATAGACTGGGGTGGAAGCTTGTCCTCCGAAGGTGGAGGTTTGTCCTCCGGTGTCTTCTGTTGGCAATGGCGTCGTGGCCTCAATAGTGCTTAAACAGTTGTGGTGGTTCAGATGGCCGTTCGGAATGGCTGTGGATGGCTTTGGGATGCTTTGTTTTTGTGTGGTGAAACAAAGGAGGAGTGTTGGGGGGTACAGGTCGTGAGTGGAGGCTTGCGGGTTGGTGTTGGGCGGTGCTTGGGTGGCATGGGTCTAAGGTGGTGTAAGGTAGAGGCAGCGGTGCAATTGGGCCTGAGTTTGGGCGTGGGCGACGGCTGAACAGAGGGATTCAAGTGGTTTTTCGACATGCTTGGCTCTCGGTGATGGTGGTTTGCGGGTTTGGTTGTTTCCATGGCGAAAAAGAGGGCTACGGTTGCAACCTGGACATGGGCTGAGCAGGTGTTGCGGCATGGTCTTCATGAAGTTGGGGAGCAATCGTGGCTGTATTGGACAAGGGAGCATGCAACATTGAGTTGGTTGTGTGTGGAGGCATGGGAATGAGACTTGCCGACAGAGGTGGTGGTGCGTGCAGTGTAATAGGGTCTAGAGGAAGAAGATGAAAGCTTGCCGTGTGATTCTGTGGTTGGGAGGAAGGGAAAGTGTGCATGAACGTGTATAAATATGGTGCTGCAGTGAACCCTAGTGGGAGGATAACATGCATGGTGTGGAGACACGCCTAGATTCCGGACTTGGTTCATGGGCTTGGGTTTTGGGTTGCTTTAGAAATATTTGGGCTCACGTTTTGGGCGGTGTAAAGACTTAATAAATGGGTTGGGCAAATTAGTGTAATCCAAATAATCTCTGTGTTAACCGTATTTTCATGAGTTGAGTATTAACCAACACTAATTGGCCTTGACTCACTTCTAAAAAATCCACTTGTCCCATGAATTTCTCGGGTCAATTCTCACTTGGTCCATTAAAAGATTTTAACCTAATTTTTAAACTCAATAAAATCCATATTCTGCCAAAATAAACTTTGGGCTTGTAACCTACTCTAAAATTAATCATTAAAACTTAAATGGGCTTTTCATACATATTAACCCAAAAGAAAAATTTTATAGCATTCATGCTTGGCTTGGGCTTGGTGCTGGGTCTAGGTGTTACACGTGCAACATGTTACTCAAGTGAAGCTTAAGTAGAGAGTTTTCGCTCGACATGTCGCTTGAGCGAACGTCAGACATAAAGTTTGTTCGAATGAATAATGCGATAATTGAAAATTTATGGCTTCCGTTGTGTAACATTTATATATATATTTGTTATGAACAGTATGACTGATTTTGAGTATTGTAATTTTGCCCCACAATGTACTTTGACATTCCTCAAGAGAATAAAATTCTATGTACCTCCATAGACGTATGCAAATAGCCGAACCAAGTAAAACTTTTGTGCAATGTAGAATTGATTTCTTGTTTTAATTTGTTTTTCTGTCATCGTTTTTCACAAGAACTACTTACAGCTATTCATGACATTGATATTCATTTTGGATTTTGGGAGAACCGTATAACGTTGCTTTAATGGAGCCTTAATTTTCATGGCTAGGATATTTTTAGAATAAGGAAGAGAAACAGATTGAAAAGAACCCCAAGATTGAACATAGCATAAGAAGAAATTTACTTTTTTATTATTTAACCATCATATCAATAAGATATATAAAAGAATTATGTCCTCAAGTAAGAGATAAATAGATCCATAAAGTGAATTCTACATAATTTATTTATCAATCTGAAATATTTATATGAGCAATAATAAATATTGTAAGTCCACTTTATGTATTTATTTCTCTTCTGCTTAAAGATATATTTTTCCTATTTGACCCAAAATTGTATTATCACACTCAATAAGACATGCAAGATTATTAGAATCAAGGTATAATTAGGCTTCATGATGATGGTATATTTCTGCGTGCATGTGCAGTCTTGTTCATGGAGTTGACCTGAAGGTGGCAGAAACCATATGGAGTTCCATCCTAAGCAATGCTTTCACAGACAAAAAGTACTTGTATACGATATTTGTCTTTTTACTGAATAGTTATATACAATATTTATTATACAAGAAAGGGTTTCTAGCATAATTTCAAAATAAAGATGAACTTCAACAAGTTTATAAGGATTTATCCCATCTTAACGTTAATGTCTGTTGACTGCATAAACTACTCTTAATTCGAACGTCAGGCCTTGTCGATGTTATGTTGAATACTTGGGAATTATTTTTGCACCAACAAGCAGCATGAGTTTAATTTACACCAAACAAAGAAAATGAATAATATCGAAAATCATCAAGCAGAAGGGTTACTAGAAAACAAAATGAACGCTTAGATACCCTCCTCTTCTTCATCACATATAGTTAATCACCTTACCTCCATGGGGTTGGGTCTCTTCAATACACTCTTTGGAGGTACCACCAATGTCCTTGCAGCACAACCTTTTTCTTCGCACAACCCTTAAAACGGCTACGATGTCTACGCTTTTTTTTGTACATTTTCTGCAAATTGAAAGAAAAAAACCCAATATACAAAATCAGTGAGACTGCAACTCAAGAATTAAGTGAAATCAAAATCGTTCAAAGAGATTAGTATATGCAGTTTTGAGATACTACCCTCTTTTATCTTGCTTCAAGAATCGGAAATCCCAACTTGTTTTCCAAAGAAGACGCAATTTTTTATTCGATCAGATATTTTCTATAACACCTCAGTCATAACTCATGTTTTCTACCTCACGCCTGATGGAGTCAAAGAATGGGGAAGACAGATAACGCTCTCCGCAGCTAGGAAAAACCACCTGCATCACAAACAAAATGGACTCAGATCAGTATATGCAGACAGGAAAAGTTCTAAGCCATCTAAGCACACCCAAAAATCTCATTCTAGGCATAGCAACAACAAAGCATAAATGACCCGAATGCGAAAGATGGATCAGTTTTAGTCCTGACAAACAGAAAACATATAGCCCTTTTCCCCATTTATAGTTCTTTCTTGTAACTAGGTGTTCTCATTGTATAACTTCTGTGTACCTGGGTTTATGCCTTTTTGCAATAAAAAAAACATATAGCCTTTTCCTAGGGTCCAAACTGAGGTAAAGTGACCCGAACACCATGCACATACTCAACCATAGACATGAATTAAGTACGATCCAGGTTGGCTAAACAAGTCTCAGATATTGATCCTCCTTGGAATGACATTGAAGTAATAGGACAATGCAGTTACCAAATGTTGTGAATTCTTTTTTTAATTCCTTTTTTAAAAGATTATGTTATTACTTCAAATTGGACCGGAGTCATTTGAAAGTACACCCACTTCAAGCACTAAATCAATATAGGCACACTATCATAATATGGAGAACGAAGAACAGAAGGGGTTGTAATTGTATAGCAATTTGAAGCAGGAAATTAGACCTACAACAATGAGCTTTCCAGCATTTTCTGGCCTCTTTGCCAACTTTATTGCAGCAGCAGCTACCGTTGCACCAGATGAAATCCCCACCAGCTGAAAAACAATTCCCCCACGTTCAGCACAGAAGTGGATGCTCATAAGATAACTGCAACAAAAGGACTCACAATAGTACTCCTTAACAAAATTGGACTGTAATAAATTCTTAGAGAACCATTAAAGCTGATCATTATTAATTACCATACCAACAAGCCTTCTTTCAACGCAAGCTGCTTAGCAGTTTCAATAGCTTTCTCACTGGATATACCTGAAAAGTCACCCAAATATTAGGAGTCAGATGGAGATTCACATCTGCATTTGTAGCTGACAAGAACTTGCAATGTTTCGCTTTTGAATCTCCTAAAACTGTAATAATGCAGGTGTCTGCTATTTTGTTTGGATGGCAATATCTGATATATATCCCGTCCAATTCTTGTTTAACAGAGAAACTTAATAAAAAGAAAAAAAAAGGTATTGTTTAATAGAGACAGAATAACAAATATAAACAAGGTCTTCCAGATGTTTTTCTATTTTCGATAATTTCAAGATTGGCAGATAAACATTTTTTGGACCTGAACAAAATACAAATCTCGATTTGCTCTTTCGAGGAATAGACTTCAGAAAGCAACCAAAAAGAATCAAGTGTGTACCTTACATTAAACCGCTTAGTATTATAAAGAAATTGGAGACGCAAGGCAAGCTTCATAGAGCTGATTCACACCCAAATGATATGCCTCTTCAAAAGCACTAGTTAAATGATCTTTTTAATGCATGGGATTAAAATGATATAAACTTGGAAACAGGCAATCTTCTTAAGACTGGGAAATACCAAAAAACACTCTTAGATTAACTCCTCATCATCCTTTTTATGTAGTCTGGTCCTCTTGCCTTTCATATCAAAATCCACTCACCCATAATGATTACATTATTTATTGATAATAATCGTAAGGAGATGAATGGATTAGACCATTGTACTTGCATTTCCTACAAATGATAGGTTCTGACTGTGCTGGTATTTTACTATTTTCCATGAAAAATATAACACAATCATGAAAATTAGCACCAAGAACATCATATTACACGCCAAATCAAATTGGATGCTAATAAAATGGTTTCCAGACTCACTTGAATAACTTCATCAAGCACATTGACATCTAGAACAATAGGGATAATACCAGCACCGATTCCTTGGATCAAATGCATGCCTTTAACATGAACATGTATGCAGAGCATAGACTATAGTTAGAGAACTGTCATTTGAGAATAAATCCAAACCAAATAAGTTATATAGCATTACTAAATTCCAGATATGAAGCTGAAACTAATGAACAAATTAATGGCAGCCAAGTTCTACTAGAGATTTGACCACTCATAAATGCACAACTTTTATCCCAATAAAAGAAATCTCAAAACAAAAACTGATATTAATTTAACTATAAATGGAAAATCTTCATTCTGGTTTTAAAAATTGGATAAATTTTGAGTTTACGAGAATTTGTGATTGAAGTGCTCTCTGAAAGCATGACTTAATAGTCTTATCCGTGATTGAGCTTAGTGGTGCTAGCTCTCAGAAAAACAGGTACTCTTGTTAAATTCCCAAAATCACACTATTCTGATCTGATTTCTGCAATATGTGCTACTGACACCCTGATCCTCAGTCATCCAAAAATACATATAATTTAGGTTTAACTTTTAAAAATACTTTTGACCACACTCTCTCCTGTTATATTAATAATAAGTGGAATTTGTAACAGTGAATCTCAAAGGAAATCAAAACGCATATGCTACAAATAGATATGGGTTTAAAACTCAAAAGGGAGTCAGGAACAGCTCTAGACTATTGCAAAGGAACAAGAAAGCCCAAAACAACAAACATCAAAAAGAAAAATAAAAATAAAACTCAACCTCTGAAACGGATTTGCCATGGGAATAAGGGAGGAGACTTGGGGAGTGAGTCTTCTCGTAATGGAACTTGTACCGCCCCTATGGGTTCTTGAAGTACGTCTTCAACCCCTGAGCTTGCTCATTTTTCATGGATGAAGACAACGTCATGGTCGTGGACGTCGTCGCCGCCGATGCAGATGTCAACACTTCGTTTTCGTAACCGTTGTTCCCGTTATGCATCATCATCTCGATTCTTTTCGTCTCACCGCTCATCTCTCCTAGTCTAAAACTTTCACGCTCTGACATTTTCATAGCTCTCTCTATCTCTCTCTCTCTCTCTGATTCTATTAATTCTTATCTTCCGAGTCGGAGTATTTCTTTCTCCCTACAGAGACGAGATTTTAAATTTTGGAGTATATTTATAAGAGTATATTGATACAACGGCTGAATAGACATGAAATGAGAAATCCAATAGCTGTCCCCTATAGCTCTATAGTTAAATTTTAAATTTTATAGCCGTTAGCTTTCGGCAATATTGGTAAAATAGGGAGTGAAATGCGAACGGTATTCATTTTAAGTTTATAATTTTCTTGCCGTTAATATTCTGGGATTAAGTATATGAGTGTGGCAAAAATTGCAAACTTGGAAAGAAAAACAGTTATCCCAAAGAGTTAAAGAAGATTCTATTCAAAGCTGTTGTTTTGTCTATCCCTATTAATGCCATGAGCTGTTTTAAGTTCTATTGTTTATGTAAGGAGTTGAGGGGATGATTGCACAATTTTGGTGGGGTAAAAAAGAAAATGAAAGTAAAATTTAATGTGTCAGTTGGAGGAAGATGTGTGATTCTAAGTTCTATGGTGGGTTGGGATTCAAGGATTTAAAGATGTTTAATATGGCCCTATTGGCAAAACAAATTAGATGAAGAATTTTACAAGGGGAGGATACACTGTTACACAGGTTGTATAAGTCCAAATACTTTTCAAACTCAATTTTTTTTTTTTTTTTTACTCAAAACTGGGATCCAATCATTCTTATGCTTGGAGGGGAATATGAGAAGCTAAACACTACCTACACAAAAGTGTCAATGGCAAGTTGGAAATGACAAGTAGATTAATATATGGAAAGATTATTGGATCTCAGGTCATAAATCTTGACAACAAGTATTCAACTTAGTAGAAGAGGAGGTGAGGCATGTAAATGTTGACTCTCTCATAATAACACAAAGTGGTGGAATGTACAAAAGATCATAGCTCTATTCAATCCAAATATAGCTTCTGCTATTCTAAAAATCATAATCTACCTTGATGGTAGTGAAGATCGAAGGAAATGGGGTCAGGAGAAAGTTGGGAGGTTTAGTGTGAAGAGTGCTTATAAATTGCTTACAAAGAAAGTAGAAGAGAGTGTAGTGGAGAGTTAACAGATTTCTCTATGGAAAGTTTTGTAGAAGTTGAAAGTTCCCCACAAGGATGGTTTTATTTAGCAACAAGGGTGGTTTTATTTACTTGTTAGCTCCAACTCCTGAATTGTGCACTCTAGTTCGAAGTCATAGGACTCAGATTCTCTATATTCTTGATATTAGCCTTGTCATTATGTACTTGGAAATAGTTCCTGGTTGTTTGATTCTAGAATCTGGGACTGGAAGTGGATCTTTAACTACATCACTTGCAAAGGCCATTGCTCCTACAGGGCATGTCTACACATTTGATTTTCATGAATAAAGGGCTGACTCAGTCAGGTATAATAAATGAATATTGTGACTTGATTCTCACTAATTGGTTCGTAATGGTGATTATTTTTATCAGTTTTTTAACCTATTGATTGTTACATGAGATTTGTGTTTGTTTCTCTCAAAAGTGTTGGTGAGGGTCAATTAGAATGATTTAATAGGAAGAAATTATTTTTATAAGGAATCAAATGAGATAACTTTTCCGTTAGTTTTTATCAATGAGAATGATAATTTGGAGAAAATAGATATCATTTCTCTAAATACTATTATTTTCTACTTGTCAAAAAAAAAACAATGTTCTTTTCTATTTATCAGAGAAAAAAATATTATTAAGTTATTTATTTTCTCTACTATGCCTTAAATTATTAAGTGAAATCAATAATTTTTATAAAATATATATTATTTTTTACAAATAATCATTTCATAAAATTAGTCAAACGTGCTTTGCACGTTACTTTTACCTAGTATGTATATATATATGGGTGCGGGTACTATGCCACCCCAACTTGACCGTTGGGCTTACCGCCCAACGTAAAAATAAAAAATAAAAATAAAATAAAAATAAAAAATCACATCTTTTTAATACATTTAAATATTTCAAAAAAATAAAAAAAAATATACTAATACACTTAAAAGCACTTTCTTAATCACTAAGTAAAAAAAAAAAAGAAAAAAAAAATTTTTGACTACCACTAACACTGAAAAGAGGTGAGAAGCCATCACTAATTGAACTCCATAGAGTCCATACCCACTGCCCAGCATTAACTATATATGAAGTGTGAACCAAACCGTTATCAATTAATTGTGAGAACAGTGTTAAAAATGTTCCCCGGCAAAGGTTGTCAATTAATTTTGACCCATTTTGTGACTCGGGGTAGATAGAAAGTTTACTCGATATTCGTGCAACATGTTACTCGAGTGAAGCTTAAGTAGAGAGTTCTTACTCGACTTGTCGTTTGAGCGAACGTCAGACATAAAGTTTGTTCGAACGAATAATGCAATAATTGAAAATTTACGGCTTCCATTGTGTAACATTTATATATATATTTGTTATGAACAGTATGATTGATTTCGAGTATTGTAATTTTGCCCCACAATGTACTTTGACATTCCTCAAGAGAATAAAATTCTATGTACCTCCATATACGTATGCAAATAGCCGAACTAATTAAAACTTTTGTGCAATGTAGAATTGATTTCTTGTTTTAATTTGTTTTTCTGTCATCGTTTTTCACAAGAACTACTTACAGCTATTCATGACATTGATATTCATTTTGGATTTTGGGAGAACCCTATAACGTTGCTTTAATGGAGCCTTAATTTTCATGGCTAGGATATTTTTAGAATAAGGAAGAGAAACAGATTGAAAAGAACCCCAAGATTGAACATAGCATAAGAAGAAATTTACTTTTTTTATTATTTAACCATCATATCAATAAGATATATAAAAGAATTATGTCCTCAAGTAAGAGATAAATAGATCCATAAAGTGAATTCTACATAATTTATTTATCAATCTGAAATATTTATATGAGCAATAATAAATATTGTAAGTCCACTTTATGTATTTATTTCTCTCATGCTTAAAGATATATTTTTCCTATTTGACCCAAAATTGTATTATCACACTCAATAAGACATGCAAGATTATTAGAATCAAGGTATAATTAGGCTTCATGATGATGGTATATTTCTGCGTGCATGTGCAGTCTTGTTCATGGAGTTGACCTGAAGGTGGCAGAAACCATATGGGCTTGGGGTTTGCCAAGAGACAAGAAGCATGTGCCCCCAGCCAGATGGTACAGAGGCCGAACGATGATGACTGGTGAGTCCATATATATTCGCAATATGCCGGATGCTTGAATAACGCACGCTAGCTATAGCTAAATTGAATATTGGCTTCATGCACGGCATGGGGGACCCGACCCCGCCCTTTGCTCGCTCGCGCGCAATTGTATGGCTGTTCCTAATTCAGGCATTGGTCATGCGGTTAGTTTTGTAGGAGACAAAGCCCCCAATGCTTAGGGTACGAGTCAAGAAATATACACTTGGAAAAATGATTTGTGAAGTTTTAGGGCGTCCAACTTCCGTGCAGTCCTTTTGATAAAAGTGGATCTCAGCATAAAAAAATTATAAAAGAATTTATTTTTGTTCATTATTTTTTAAAATGACTTCACGAAACTTATATAATACGTTTTAAACTTATATCTAACATTACTCATACCCTTATGTTTGACAGATGGATGGCTTTAGCTAGCCATGAACCGCCCAACCTACAATAAATGCAACCTAGCTTGAGAATGAGTTTAGGGCACATTCACATCTCTCTTTTTCTTTTTCTTTTTTTCTTGTTTTGTCTTTGGAAAATGTTTTATCTCCCGCTGGGGTTTAGTAGTGTATTTTTATGTGTTTTTTTAAGTTTTTTTTATATAAATTTTTTTAATAATTTTAAATATTTTAAAAAAAATAAAAAATATCATAATATTATTAAAAAATATTTTCTTAATCATGAAATAAAATAAAAAAATATTTTTATGATTTTTTATTTTACTTCGTGATTAAGAAAGTATTTTTTAATGATTTTTTTTTACTTTCTGATTAACAAAGTATATTTTTAATGATATTCTAAATTTATTTTATTTTTTTTAAATATTAAAAAATCTATATAAAAAATAACTTAAAAAAAAACAAATGTAAAACAATTCTACACTCCCAGCGGGAGCTCCCAGCGAGAAGCCCTAGTGGGAGCTGTAGCATTATCCTTTATCTTTTGTGATACCCCATATGATATGAATAAGGATATGTGGTATATGTGATCTCATATTATTTGGGAATGAGAAGTTCTTACTCTTTATAAGGTTTCAATAGAACTCCAATTGTATCATTGATTAGTCCTTTTGGAGTATACGTCATTTGGTTTGAGCCTTCCATTGAGGTGTTACAAATAGTATCAGAGTCTATCCCAACCAGAAATGTGAGACTTGAGCCATGCCACCTACGACGTATTGGCCTGACAAGGATTTCGGGAATTTAAGGGGGGTAGATTGTGATACCACATATGATAAGGATCGATAAGGATAAGTAGTGTATGAGATCTCATATTGTTTGGGAATGAGAAGTTCTTGCTTTTTATAAGGTTCCAATTGTATCATTGACTAGTCCTTTTGGAGTATAGAGCATGTGGTTTGGGCCTTGCGTTACAAATGGTATCAGAACCTATCTCAACCAGAAATGTGGGATTTGAGCCATGCCACCTACGACAGATTGGCCCGACGAGGACATCGGAAATTTAAGGGGGATAGATTGTGATACTCCATATGATAAAGATAAGAATAGGTGGTATATGAGATCTCACATTATTTGGGAATGAGAAGTTCTTGCTCTTTATAAGGTTCCAATGAGGCTCCAATTATATCATTGACTAGTCCTTTTAGAGTATAAGTTATGTAGTTTGGGTCTTCCATTAGGTCGTTACATATTTGGTTGAGAAGATCTAGAGCAGCCTATATAGAGTTTCCCATGCATTTTTGTTTCACACAAGTAAAAGAATTAAGAGAATTGGACTTACATAGAAGTTTCATGGTCCTTTCCTATTGTATAAACAACTATAACTTGTACTACGAAAAAGCATATTATATATGATGGATTAATTATTCTAATACATGATTTAATCATGCTGCACTTTCTAGCATGCTCAAATGATGTTTTCATGTCTTATCGATAATAACTTTGTTTTCAACTTAAAAGTTCCATACCTTACCTACGTATATAAATGATGGCACTAATTAACTTGGTGAAAATAAGTAAAGATAAAATTTAGAAGAGATTTCTATAATTTCCGAATGAATGTTATGTGAGTAAGATGGTCTATTTATAGTGAAAGAGACCAAGTAAAATAAATAAGTAAATAAATACAAAATCTCCCAATCAAGCTAATATTTCAATAAAAGTAATATACATGCACATCATCATATCCAATGCAATCTTATTTTGGAGTTCAAAAGGGCGTGATCAAAATGTCATCTTCGCCCCTCCTCCATGCAATCATCTTCAATTTAATCTAACTAATTGACAACACTTTGATTTCTCATTGAGAGAATTAAAGATCGAATCTCTCATTTTCATGTATAAAAAAAATTCATATTTGCAACTAACTAACTCTATATATATATATATATATATATATATATATATATATATATATATATAAAGAAAGAGTGCAAACCTGGCTTTCTTTCACCAGCCATAATTTTGCGAGTTGATTCTTCCAGGTGAACTTGACCTTTAATATAATATACCTAAATTAATATATTTAATACTAGCTAGTCGATCGTATATTAATAACATTTTTATTTTTATTTTATTTTTTGTCGAAGGTTACCACGTTAATTAATTATACAGTATTATTTTGAGAAAATATTAAATTCGTTGCCAAGAAAAACAAAATTGAAAAATAAATCTTCACGTACCACGCTCTTTTGTTCACGTCAAAAAAGCGGGTAATCATCCTTTATATCATCATGCGAGGAGAAAGCATGAACGACGACTTACGGGTGATTTGATAGACAATCCTCAATATGAGAAGTGTTATAATAGCAGAGATATTATATAAAATTATTTATAATTTAAGATTTGACGTGATTTTATATAATTTGTTAAATTTATTTTATAATAAAAATAATTTATTTTTCTCTAAATATTTTGGAGACGGTGATATTCTCACGAGATTCTTACACAAAATTAAAGGCAACACTGGGCCAGATTTTCTGCACCGTTCATGTGCGCGCGCGCACACATAAATATGCGCAGAAAGCCCCCACCAATGAGTTTGTGCCGATGACTAGAGCTTGCAGATTGGTAAATTATAAGGGACAGTCATTTGGATTAGTGGCCTGACCACAGACCACTATCAATCCTCATTGAAAGTAGCATATGCTGTATGCACCATCCAAAGCAAACAAACAAACGAAAAAGATGAATCGTTTATGTGCCTGACATAATTACAATCCCACAGACCACAAAAAAAATGACATGGGTTTGAGTTGAGTGATTCATCATGTGATGGCAGATCAAGAAAAACAAAAACCCACAAAAGTTCATTTAGGTCTAGTTTAAATTCAGATATAAGTTGAAATGATTTGTAAATAATGAAATAAAATATTATTAGAATATTATTTTATTTTAATTTTTTTTTGTTTTGAATTATTTTGTTAGAATATTATTTTTTTAATATTATATTATTTTAAAATTTAAAAAAATTAAATTATTTATTATATTTTATATAAAAATTTAAAAAAATTATAATGATAAGAGTTGATGTGAGTTTTCGATCCCAACCAATAATTAATTAGGTAAATAATTAGGTCATAACTGATTGTGGCAATTGACAATGCACCAACTACTGGTCCTATAGATCCTCACCTGCCCATGTCCACTCACCAAGCAATTCTTTTCAATCACCCATGATATGGACATTTGGTAAATGTCCATGTCAATTCCTTTTTTTTTTTTTTTTTTTTAAATGGGGCCGGGTTGTTTTGATGGATTTAGTAGATAGGTAGAAGCAACCCCCTGCCCTCTCCCCTTGCAATATTTATACGACTGCCTAATAATTCCATTGCTCCAATTTACCGTATCACCCATGATCTGCATCACTTTTGTTTTACGCAATCTTAATTGTATAGTACAGCCTGATAGTAAGTTGTAAGTACATTTCTTGAGTTAGTCAAATATTTATAAGATCCAGATCTTATTTTGTTATATTTTGTTTATTTATATGTATTTGGGTTGAGAGGTACCTATGTCAATGAAGTTACATATGTCACCACAAAAAAATTAAGCATTTGAGAGAGATTATTTGTAACAAAAATGGTTAATACGATGAAAATAGACTCATTTTAACAGGATATAATCATTTTCGTAAGAAATAACTGATCACAAATAAGTAATTTTTTTATAGTATATCGTTGTCCAATCTTTGGGGCATGTGGTTTCTACCTTTAGTTTTATTATGCTATTATTATTATTATGTTGGAATAGTTGTTACTCGATAGAGTTACGCTACATACTATTACATCCACATTCTATTTTTATTATGCTGTGCTGATGAAGTAACATTATATATCAATCATTAAATTAGTATTTTTTTAAGATAAGAAATTTAATGAAAAATAAATAATGTCACGTTACCACATTGAAATATTAGTCAAATTGGGACGAACATAGCATATAACATTTTTTTACATGATAAATGCTAATGTGATCTATAGATCTTATCGTAGTGATAGAGAGTCTAACCATACCATGATTTAAATAAAAGAAGACGAAATTAGATGTAGCAATGAATACAAATTTGGCTGTGACATGCACCTATACACACACACACTTTACCTTTGTTACAAGATTATAATGGATAACAAGGATGGTGATATTAAGGTCTCATTTGGATGTTGAGTTGAATTGAGATGAATTAAATTTTTTTATAAATAGTAGTGAGTTAAGATGATAGAGTGAATTTTGTGAGGTCCACCTAAGATGAGTTTAGATGTGTTTAGATATTAAGATAAATTTAAATGTATTTATGAGAAGTTGAAAAATATTGTGAGTTTCGATATAAAGAGATGTTGAATTGAAAAAAAATTATAAATCTCACGTGTAAAGAAGTTTTGAGTTAAGAAAAATTTAGTGATTTGAGAGTTGAATGTTTAGATGTTAGACTTAGTTTAAAATTAAATTGAACTGAACTGATTTCAATTCAGCTCAAGTTCCAGACCAAGCCTTATCTTCTACCATACATGGTTGGTGGAACTATGATTTTCTTTCTAATTTGCCTGGTAAGTGGGGAATATGTCACCTTTCCAAATTCCAACTGATTTTCAAGCTTTGCTTTATTCACACCTTTTTTTTTAAATCTTTTTTCTAAGTATAAATTGGTAATCCACTGCGCAACGGCAATATTTAAATAGTAAAGAAAAGTAATAAATGGCAAGTATTTCACAAATTCACAACAAAATATTTTTTTCGCAATTTCATAAAGAGAAATAATAGATAATATCATAATCATAATTATATGATACAACTAATTCATAATTTCATAATTATATATATATATATATATATATATATATATTTTGAATCCAAACACTCATGAAACGTTAAAATAAAAGTCAAAGTTTTTTTTTGTTAAAAAAATTAATATTTTCTTAAATAATTTTGTAAAATCTGTGTAATAGTTAGATGTTTATCATTTTTGAATAGTAAAACCATAGCAACATAGCTAGGGACGTGCTCTCGAGTCCCACGTGTGCTAGACAATTATCTGTCTAGAGGCGGTTTCAAGAAGATAATTGTACAATAGTATTGTTATTGGGTTATTTGAAACTAACTGCTAAGATGACATTTGATTTATTTAAAAATAAATAAATAAAAGATATATTCAAACTGAAAGGGCATCTAAAAATATATAATAATAAAAAAATTTGAAACCTTAATCTCTCTCAACCATTTTTATGTATGTGTTTTTTATTTATTTAATACACCACATGAGCTATCAAGTAAAAAAAAAAAAAAAAAAATCACCCTAACATTAAATTTCAAATAGCTAAATAGCATTATAGGAATTTTAAACCCTAGAAACACAATTCGAGATTTTATTAATCCATATTTTCCTGGTACTTGTGGACTTTAATGAAACTATTGTTTATGTTTTAAGAAATATTCCTCCTATAATAATAAAAAAAAATTATATAAAACATTTATAAATTGATAGGGTAAAATTACATCGATTTATAAATTTATTTTTATAATTTTATTAGTATAAATCTGTTTTTATAACTTTATTACACTTTCCTATTAGGGCTACAGTGCCTTCTTTCAAATAATATATAATGAGTTGAAATGAAATAAGTTAAGACGAAAATTTAAAGTTAAATAAAATATTATTAGAATATTATTTTAATATTTGAAAAAGGTAAATTATTTCTTATATTTTATATGAAAATTTTAAAAAAATTATAATAATGACATGTGAGAAGATAAAACAATTTCTGTACCCAAACGGGACCTAAATGTTTCATCTTATCTTATCTTATGATTATAATTTTTTTAAATTTTTATATAAAATATAATAAATAATTCAACTCTTTTAAATTTTAAATTATAATAATATTAAAAAATAATATTTTTTTATTTTTTATTTTTTTATTTAAAACTACCTAATCTCGTGATCTTATTATTCAAACAAACTTATTGCGTTCAAACGGCCTAAAATGAGAAAAACGAAAGAAAAAAAACTGAAGAAGAAGAAAAAGTTCGGTGGAGTCGGTGAAAAAGGGCGAGGCCGTGGTGGCCACCTGGTCAGCCGTGAAGAAACGACCCACTGTCCGTTGTACGTTGTACGTATTAATGACATGCTAACAAGTTTCGTGATTCCCGAAATACCCTCTTACACCCACTTTCCTTCTTTATTTATCACGTTTTTTTTTTTAAAAACAATTGTTGATAGAAACACGTTATTATTATTATTATTATTATTATTATTATTATAACAGTCAATTAGTTTCATCCTTCATCATGTGCTGGCTTTTTGCAGAATTTTCTTGTGCTCGCTTCCTCCAAGAAAGGATGCCAATATATATATATATATATATATATATATATAAAGAGAAATAAAAGCGTGGGGTTCACGTGACTGCATGAAGATACCAAACAAACTGGAAAGTAATGCAATTTGATGCATTTGTTTTTGGATATTAGTAATATTACATAAATAAAGGTAAAAAAATGGATGGTTCACGCATAAACAAGGGATAATAGAATAGAATAGAATAGAAGAGACAATAGTGATGTAGAGAGCTTATTCATATATATCCACCTATTGAAACCATCATTTATCGTTGAAAAATGAATCAAAATTTGCCTGTAAGAGTTGTAGGAAGGGTGGCACATGGGAGGCAATATGTGTCTGTGTCTCCTACTCATGGCCCTTTTGTGCTAATTCACATGGACAAAAAAAAAAAAAAAAAAAAAAAAAATGCAATCATTGGAGTGAGTGACGGGTAGAACAATTGACGAGTTGGTGCATTCTAGGCTCAGTTTGAATTCAGAAATGAGATGATATGAATTGAAATAAATTGTGATTAATAATAATAAAATTTGTGAGTTAAAATTTGTGAATAATAATGAATAGTAGTGCAACTCATCTCCCCAATTCAAACCGGCTCTAAAGAGAAGTGCTATAACTATAAGTAAATTCCACATAATTAAATGTATAAATTGACATAACTTTACTTGATACCAAACAAAAAAAATGCATCTATATTTATAATTTTACGCACATAATCATATCTGCTAACATGTCCGTTATTAAAATAGTAAAAATTTTAAAATTTGAAATTTGAAATTTGAATTAAAAAAATTGATAAAATAGAGTAGATATTAAATGCGTATAATATTATGTATAAAATTATCCTACATTCAGCACTGCTCAAACAAAATTAATAACATCAAAGGAAAACAAAATATCATATTTAAAGGGAAACGGATGAGATTAGAAAAAATTTATACAACCTCTGCACATCACACCTTTTTTAATTTTCATTATTTTTTTTCTTTGATCAAATATTTAATATATGAATAATAAATAGACGAATTGCATTAGTTTAAAAAGAATAAATTCAAAAAAAATTAAATGATTTTAAATTTTAAAAAAATGTAGTGTGTGGAGGTTGAAAAAGTTGTATAGCATTCCTCATAAGATTATTTCATGATGTGAGATTTGATGAAATGGGGTTTTCCCTTAAGGACAAATGAGACAAATTTATGAGTGGTTTGGATTCAGAGATAAGTGAAAATAGGTTGAGATAATTTGTGAATAGTAGAATAAAAGTTGAATTATTTATTATATTTTGTGTGAGAATTTGAAAAAATTGTTTTGAAATTTGAAAAAGTTAAATTATTTATTATATTTTGTGTGAGAATTTAAAAAAGTTATTTTAAAATTTGAAAAAGTTAAATTATTTATTATATTTTGTGTGGTAATTTGAAAAAGTTATAAAATGATGATATAAGATTAGATGAATTGAGTTGAATTGAGATAAATTAAAGTAAATTTTAAATACAAACGAGTCCGCTACGTTGATATAGTTGCATTTGTTGCATTTGGTTGTACCCACTTCTAATTCATTGTTGGGTTTCTTTTTCTTTCAATATTTCGAAGGGCCTTGTGGTTTTGTTTTTCGTTGAGGTAGTTGGTTTGGTTGAAATAGAGGTGCACGACTTCCAAAACAAAAATAAAAAGAAAAAACAAATTTAGCGTCATGTAATATAAAAAATAAATACTTTAATTATAAAAAAGTTTTACAAAATTAAATTTATAAATGTATATTATTTGATATAAAATATGATATTATAAAATTATTTTTATAATAAAATAAATCAAATATATTATATAAAATTATATCAATTTATAAATTTATTTATAACAATAATACTTGTTAATAATAAAATACAGTAGACCTCGAAAAGGATATGATAATGTATCGTAAACCATAGATAGTTTTATGTTAATGATAAGTTAACATAAAAATAATTAATTCGGTTTTTATGTTAAGTTGAGTTAATATAAATTAAGTTTTTTATAAATAGTAATGAATTAAAATTTTGAAGTAAGTTCTAAGGATTCACTTAAGACGAGTCTAAATGTATCTGGATGTTAAAATGAGTTTAGATATATTTATAAAAAATTGAAAAAATTGTGAGTTTTACGTGTAAAAAAATGTTGAGTTGAAAAATATTATAAGTCTTATATATAAAAAAATTTTAAATTGAGATGAATTTAATAATTTAAGAGTTAAATATTTAAATATTATACTCAATTTAAAATTAGGCTCAAATGAGTTGAGAACGGGCTCTTAATTTTTCAATCTGTTTATTAATTATTAATTATATTAATAATATAAAAATCTATCATATTAATTATTAAAAAAAATATTTATTTATTATTTTTTTAATAGGCAGACGAAATATTGAAAGATAAGTGACAGATCATTCACGTGTGCAGTACAAAAACCACGACGAAGGATGCCAGCACGCAGATTTCAATCATGCAAGTACAAAAACAACTCACTTGGAAATCCCAAGGTCTATCGGGGTTAAAATAGGAATAGAAAATATCCTCTCACCTGCCCTTCCCTTCCCTCCCTGCCCCCACCACCCTCCTCCACCAGCAACTTTGCTTAAAAAAAAATTGGTGTCTCACACATCTCCCTCCTCGGGAGAAAGTCCTCCTTTCTTGGCTCTTCTCTTTATATCTCTGCTCTGGTTTCCTCTCTGTCTTACTTTGTGTTTACTTTTCTTTTCTGTTTTTTCCCATCTGCTCTCGCTAGTCGGTACCTACAATGGCGTCGAGTCTAAGAGACTTACAGCTCACCCAGGTCGCCGGCGACGGAGGCAGGATCTTCGCCGGTAAAGATTCCGATGAACTCGAGGACGTGAGGCTCCTAGATTCATACGAGGATGACAATAGCTTCAATAGAATTGAGGCTGGAATGAGGAGGGTTCAGGTCGGCGTCTCCGGGATGACTTGCGCTGCTTGCTCGAATTCCGTCGAGGCAGCTTTAAAAAGCGTCAATGGGGTTTTGATGGCCTCCGTTGCCTTGCTTCAGAACAAGGCTGATGTGGTTTTTGATCCCATGTTGGTTAAGGTTAGTCTTTGTTCAGAATTCCCATGTTCGCTTTGAGGTTTAGTTGGAATGTTAGAAGTGCTAAATTGGTAAACTTTGCCAACTTTGACCTTTCTGTGCTGGCTTTGGTGTTTTGGACTATGGTTCAGCGAAAGTGGTTGCTTATTTTTTGAGATTTATGCCGAGTCTTATAAGTTTGTCTTCACTTTTTGTTTCTGGTGAATTGGATCATGGGTTTGTGTTACGTTTGAAACTTTGTGCAGTATGGACTTGTCTTGGGGATTCGAACTCTAGGTTGGTCTAGTAGATAGTTTGTGGAACTTCATCTTCATTTGTGCTTTGTTCATCATCTTGAATCTAGTTTAGTTTGCAGTTTTGGTTGAACTAAGTAACGATGAAATGCTTGATTTTCTTGTGTTTATGGGTCTTAGTACATGTTTTTCGTCATTTATAGGTGGTGTTAATTTAAGATATTCTTGACCTTATAAAAAATTAAAAATAACATTAAGATATTCGTGACTATATGCTGAACGTTATTGGTTAATCTACGGGTTTGAATTGCAGCTTTTGTCATTTTTAGTAGTTATGGACTATAAATATTTATAGGTTTATTTATCGGTGGAATGCTTGGTTCTAAGCCTTACTTCTTTCAAATATTTCTTTTTAGGATGTAGTTACTATAAGTGAGTGGACTTAACCGGGTGTTATTCATTGTGCTTGATCTACTTTAGAATAATGAGAATAATGTGTACATATATATATATATATGTCAGGTCTTCTTCATTACGTTATCAATTTACCTATAAAAAATATATATTTGTAACTTTTAGGGCTCGTTTGGATAGTGAGATGAGATGATTTTAGATGAGTTGAATAAAATATTATTAGAATATTATTTTTTAATATTATTATTGTTTTGATATTTGAAAAAGTTTAATTGTTTATTATATTTTGTGTGAGAATTTGGAAAAGTTGTAATGGTGAGGTGAGATGAGATGATATGATGTGAGATGGTTTCTGTATCCAAACAAGCCCTTTGTGTTTGAGTCTCTCTCTTTCATGGGTTGCTTTTCAATGTACCCCGGGGATGGTGGTTTTTCTTTTGTTGGAATTCAATCATGACTGGCTTTAGGCTAAAGAGACAGAGTAACCAACACCTGCTTTATTGAGTTCTCTACAACTGTTGGTGTTTCATCTTTCTCTATCTCATACATGGGGATTTTCAGTTCATATACGTTTGATTTTTCTCATAGATCTGTGTCTTGCAAGGGCATTTGATATTCATGCTTTGATCAGTTGAAAAGGGACTGAGATATTTGAGACAATTAATAGAAATTGTGGGTTTTTCTTTTATAATACAGCAACTGTGAAAAGCAGAATAGAGGGGTGCAACTCTTGTAAACGGTAAGCATTCAAGAAAAACGGTAAGCATTCAAGAAAAACACCCAAAGAAAACAAGAATATTATATCAAAGGTATTTTTGGGCAATCAACTGCAATTGAGGCAAGCCATGCGCTTGAAACCAAATCAAATTTCAAGAAAAGCAGGGAGTTACAGCGTCTTTCTTGGGCAATCAACTACGACGCTAAGGGTGGTAGCTCAACTAGAGGGAAGTCTAAAGGGAGGGCATTGTGAAGACGGGAATCAAGGGGTTGGGGTTGGGTGTTCAGGTAGAGTTTTAGTTCTAGGGGAAACAAGGGGTTGAGGTCAGGTCTGGTGTATTTTGGGTTGTCTTTCCACGGGCTTTTTGGGTCATTAGGGGCTTTTTGGGTCATTTTGGGCAAGGTGTTTTCTTGTATACATTCAGTGTACTTGGTTTCTCCTTTTGATATATATAATTTTTTACTTATAAAAAAAAAAAGGTATTTTTAAAACTCCACCAGCTGTCTTAACTATAAACAACGCCTAGTGGATAGGTGCCTGCCTCCATGCCTTTTAGCTGCCACTGGATATGACCAAACTTTGTGTGTCCAAACTAGGGAGAGATACTGGACCAGATTGGCCAGAAGGCCGGTGATTTAAAAGGAACCTCTAACCGAGAGGACAGGAATTGATGAAATGTTATGAGTTCTAGATAGCATGAGAAAAATTATAGACCACAAGTGTTAGTTTTAACACTTTTGGTAACTGTTGCTGTCAGTTTCTTTTAGAATTTCTGGGAAACCATTTGAAATTCCTAATCATGTTCCTTTGTCTGACTGCATGTAGGGATACCTTGCAAAGAAGTTTGTATCTGCCTACTTGGTACTGAGAACCTTGGATTTTATATATGCTGAAGCATTTCTTGACTTGTTTTAATTTAGGATGAAGACATCAAGAATGCAATTGAGGATGCAGGCTTTGAGGCAGAGATCCTATCTGAACCCGGCACTTTTGGGACAAAGCCACATGGAACCCTGCTAGGGCAGTTCACAATCGGAGGTATGACTTGTGCAGCATGTGTAAACTCCGTTGAAGGTATTTTAAGAAATCTACATGGTGTTAAAAAGGCAGTAGTTGCCTTGGCCACTTCCTTAGGGGAAGTTGAATATGATCCTACCGTGATTAGTAAGGATGATATTGTCAATGCCATTGAAGATGCTGGTTTTGAAGCTTCACTTGTACAGAGCAGTGAGCAGGACAAAATCATATTGGGGGTTACTGGCATATACAATGAGATGGATGTACAGCTTTTAGAAGGCATTCTTAGCCACTTTAAGGGAGTGAGACAATTTCGTTTTGAAAGAATATCAAAAGAAGTGGAAGTTGTCTTTGATCCTGAAGTTGTCAGTTCTAGATCATTAGTTGATGGGATTGAAGGAGAATCCAATGGGACGCTTAAGTTAAACGTAAAAAGCCCTTATGCAAGAATGACTTCCAAAGATGTTGAAGAAGCCTCAAAAATGTTTCAGCTTTTCACTTCCAGTTTGTTTCTTAGTGTAAGTATTCTCTTTTCTTGTCATGATTCAGGGTATTGAATATCTATTATATATATGTGCATGTGTGTTTTGCTTTCTTTAAGATGTCTGTCTTTCAACTGATATGCACAATATAAGTCCATTTGTGCATGTGTGTGTGTGTGTGTCTATGGTATGTATCTTTTTCCTGATAGTTACAATATAAGTTCAACATAAACTTAGTCATGATGTCTGGAGATGGTTTCACTCGAGTCCATGCCATTTATCGGGCTAAGTTGAGTTGTGCCTTTTTACGTATTGCAATCATATCTCAATTTAAGGTTTCTGATAACATAATGGTATTGTTTTGGAAATCTAAAAGAGATGAGTTGATATGAATGTTTTACTTGAATTGCAATGCATCACACACCCCTGCCTCCACCCTAGGAGTTGGTAGTCATGGAGTGTGAGAAGATGAAAGTATAATTTAATGTAAAATGATACAGACTCATCCTTCGACTGGTTCACAAAATGATTTTGTAGCCCATGTAGACACCGATTTGATAGTAGCAGTTATTCTTATCTTTTAAATTAATCATTCCCTGTGATGCTTTGGCTCCAGATTCCTGTCTTTCTTATAAGGGTAGTTTGTCCTCACATACCACTGGTGTATTCCTTGTTGCTTTGGCGATGTGGACCCTTCCAAATGGGGGATTGGTTGAAGTGGGCATTGGTGAGTCTTGTCCAATTTCTTGTTGGAAAGCGCTTCTACATTGCAGCTGCCAGAGCTCTTCGAAATGGTTCAACTAACATGGATGTTTTGGTTGCATTGGGAACTTCTGCCTCTTACTTCTACTCTGTATATGCTCTTCTATATGGTGCAGTAACTGGATTTTGGTCTCCAACATACTTTGAAACAAGTGCAATGCTGATAACATTTGTATTGTTGGGGAAGTATTTGGAGTGTCTTGCCAAAGGAAAAACGTCAGATGCAATCAAGAAGTTAGTGGAACTTGCACCGGCAACAGCAATGTTGCTTGTCAAAGATAAAGGTTTGTATGCATGTGTTTTCCTTTTGTTTAATTTTTATTTTTATTTTTTTTTAACGAAGGCTATATGTATTTTTGGGACTTCACTCAACGGAATGGTTGAAGTCTCGATGTTTTAGTGAAATTTCCAAATATAAATGTCTTTTATCTTTCTTTTTATTTTTATTTTTTTCCGATTCTTGATTAGGATCCAAAGTTATTCCATTTTTTTTTTTAATAAGTAAAAGGCAGTATACTGTAATGAATGACAAAAGCTGATTCCAAAATTTAATTGAACAATCTCAATAACTAATTGGTTTAATATTTTTGGATTTTAGGTGGGAAGTGTATTGGAGAAAGGGAAATAGATGCTTTGCTCATTCAGCCTGGTGATACGTTAAAAGTTCTTCCTGGTGCAAAGGTTCCTGCCGATGGTGTAGTTGTATGGGGTTCAAGTTATGTTAATGAGAGCATGGTAACTGGTGAATCCATACCTGTTTTAAAGGAAGCCAATTCATTAGTTATTGGAGGCACAATAAATTTACATGGTGCCCTTCACTTACAAGCTACTAAAGTAGGAGGTGATGCAGTTTTAAGCCAGATAATCAGTTTGGTTGAGACAGCCCAGATGTCAAAAGCTCCTATTCAGAAGTTTGCTGATTTTGTAAGTATTCTCAGTATAGTTTGAGTCTAATCTTATCATGCTTTCTATGTTTATGCTATATATAGGTGTTATTTGAATATATTCTTTTCATGCTTTCTTGCTTTGAAATAAAGGAAAGAAATATTGAGTTTCACTGTTGCCTGAGAAGTATAATTTCTATGCTTAACTATCTGTAATTGATTCATTCCATTGTAGCTTGGTAAGTGGCAATGATTGAATAGCTATTTTATGCCTATTGCACTGCCAACCTATCAATTTTTACGTTCACAATATATATTTAAGACTATACTCTTTGTCCATTGTTATAAACTGGAGTTTCAGTTATATATATATTTTCAGAATAAATTACAAAAACCCTCACAAACTATCAATATAGTCTCAAACACACCCAGCACTGACTGATGATGACTCACTTCCCAAATAAAACTTTTTGTCATTTTTCTGTGCAAGCCTTTTACCTGATTGGAACAGCTATCGTGATGCCTTTTCACCTCATCAAAAGTTCATCTCAAATAACTACCTAATTCACACATGATGGATTTATGCTTTTCTTGTTTTAGTTTCAAAATTATAGATTGATCTGATTATATATATGTGTATGTATAGAATGCTTGGAATTAAGTATGAGTCCTATCTTAATTGTCTTTGTTCATGCAGGTAGCGAGCATATTTGTTCCTACAGTTGTTGCCATGGCATTGTTAACATTATTGGGTTGGTAAGTTCACATTTCTTTGGTGATTTTCTTGTATCTTTAGACAGTCATGCATAGGTGTGGTTCTTGTATATGTCCCGTGTACTTGGCTTCGCCTATTTTTAATAAAATTCCTATTTACTGATAAAAAGAAAAGGTTCACATTTCTTTGGGCATACAACCACACACCCGCACATAGTATTTTGATCCATATAGTTTATATGGTTGTGCCTCCTTTTTATTAAAAACGTTCTTCTGTTGATCATCTCTAGGTATATTGCTGGAACTCTTGGAGCCTATCCAGAACGATGGCTTCCAGAAAATGGAAATTACTTTGTATTTGCCCTCATGTTTTCAATATCAGTTGTGGTTATTGCATGCCCATGTGCTCTTGGGTTGGCAACGCCAACTGCTGTCATGGTTGCGACGGGGGTTGGGGCTAATAATGGTGTGCTGATAAAAGGTGGAGATGCTTTGGAAAGGGCTCAAAAGATTAAGTATGTGATTTTTGATAAAACAGGTACCCTAACCCAGGGAAAAGCCACGGTTACGACAGCAAGAGTTTTTGTAGGAATGGATCTTGGAGAATTCCTTCGATTGGTGGCCTCTGCAGAGGTGACTTCTAATCTTCTAAATACGTTTTACATGCTTTACCTCGAAACTAAGACTTTTCTCTTTTGATCTTCCCACTTTTGGTCCGAAGATGGCACCTTAGGAAGGTCCAAGGAGGACATTATAACACCACAACGATATGAAAGCAAATAGTATTGCAACTATATATACCCCTGAGAAACATTGAGCTTTCTTTTCCATTCTGAATCATGTTTTGCCATTGCAGATGAACTGCATAAACGGGCAAGCAGATGCATACATTTTTTTCTCCTAATTACAATGAGTAATTATTTATTTTTTGTTTGTGGGCGGAGAGGGATGAAGAAAGTCATAAAAACATTAAGCAGTACAATTATAACAGAACTAATCTTTATTATTTTATTTATTTTACCCCTGGCTTAGGCTAGCAGTGAGCACCCATTGGCTAAAGCAATAGTGGAATATGCACGTCATTTCCATTTCTTTGACGAGCCTTCTGCTATCAAGGATGCTGAAAACAATTGCGAAGAGTCCATATCTGGATGGCTTTTTGATGTGTCAGAGTTCTATGCTCTGCCAGGAAGAGGTGTCCATTGCTTTATAAATGGGAAATGGGTTGTGGTGAGTTTCTTTACATTGAGATATGCAAGTATCTGTTCCAATTTCAAATATGCTTCATAATTTTGCTTATTGGGGATGAATATCCTTAACAGGTTGGAAACCGGAAGCTAATAACTGAAAGTGGAATGGCTATTCCAAATGATGTGGAAAATTTTGTAGTAGAGCTGGAAGAAAGTGCCAGGACAGGAATACTCGTTGCATATGACAATAGCTTGATTGGTGTTTTAGGAGTTGCAGACCCACTAAAGAGAGAAGCTGCTGTGGTTGTAGAGGGCCTTGGGAAAATGGGCGTCAGGACTGTCATGGTCACAGGGGACAACTGGAGAACAGCTAGGGCGGTTGCTAAAGAGGTCTGTATATAGTTTTTATTTCTTAGTAAATTAATCCACCACCAGTTTTGTGTTTGATAAAACACTTGGTACTTTGAATTATAATATTAAGGCAAGTGTTAACTTACTTTTGTCCCAATGAAGTTCGACTCTAAATAATGTAAATTTTCTCTATATCATATCAGAAATGTTTTCTTGCTAATTTCCATATAAAATCTATGGTTGGGACTTGATATCAAACGGTATAGTTTTAATATCAATCCAATTTCATTGGGTTAGCATGCTCTCTTTTGTGATCCTAAATTTTTGGGATGCAAATTGATATCAAAATGTCAAATATGAAAAAAGAAAAACCATTTATGCTGGGCAGGTTGGCATTCAAGATGTAAGGGCAGAGGTAATGCCGGCAGGAAAAGCTGATGTTGTCCGATCATTTCAAAAAGATGGCAGCATAGTTGCAATGGTGGGTGATGGTATCAATGACTCCCCTGCTCTAGCTGCTGCTGATATTGGTATGGCAATTGGAGCCGGGACAGATATTGCCATAGAAGCTGCTGATTATGTATTGATGAGAAATAACTTGGAAGACGTGATCACAGCCATTGATATATCAAGGAAGACCTTTGCACGAATTAGATTGAATTATATGTTTGCGATGGGCTACAATGTGGTTGCAATCCCTATTGCTGCTGGGGTTTTCTTTCCTTCTTTGGGTATAATGTTACCACCATGGGCGGCCGGTGCATGCATGGCTCTATCATCTGTAAGTGTAGTATGCTCTTCTTTGCTTCTTAGGAGATACAAAAAACCCAGACTTACAACAATACTAGAAATTACAGTAGAGTAGAAAGAGAAAATTGAGAAACTAGGTTCGACTTCGTAAGAAGATATGATGGGTGTGAATCCAGTTTGATGTCCCAATTTTGTATATTTCTGTTTCTTTTACAGTGGGGATGTGCATTTTGCACCCCATTCTCTGTACATGCCACTCCTATAATAATTTCTCAATGCTTCTTTGTTTTTCTTAGTTTCAGTCTTTTGCCTTCGTTATTTTGTTTTATTCAATGAAGAGGGTCATGTTCTCTGTTCGTACTACGTGCCCAAGACGTCTGATAATTGGAGAAAATGTTCAAAAGAAAATGAACTTATGGGAAACAGACATTTAGAGGGAATTCAGGGAAGTACTTTAAAAGAGGAAATTTCTTCATTCTTTGTTAGTTTGGGATAAGCTATTGTATTAGAGGGGTCAACTTTAATGACTTTTATGCTTCTTTTTCTTGTTCTGAGGCTGTAATTAAGTATTTTTTTTTTTCTTGTATACTATCTGTACTTGGATTTTGTTTAATTATAAGGATCAATAAATTTTCTTACTTCTCAAAAAAAAAAAAATCTGCTCAATCCGTCCTGTTGAAAATGCTTCTTGGGGCTTGAAAAAGACTATATTGAATTTTTCTTCCTTAAAAAGACCATATTGAACTTTCTTTAAGCTTGGTTTGGGTTGATAGATGAGTTGAGATGATCTTAACTCGTATGGTAAAGTCATCTTCAATCCAAACAACAATTACTTCTTTTTCGATGTTTTTACATGGGTTCACTAATGACCAAAGGGGTGTTACGCCTTTCACTTTTCAATCTGATTTTGCTTTTGCAGAAGAAAGAGAAAACTAGGGGGGTAAAAAAAAGGGTGAACTGGACTAGACTGGACCGAATTAGTGGATTTGGTCCAGTATCGAGTTTGGTTCGGTTTAGTATTGGTTTTTTTTTTTTTTAAAATTAGTCTGGTTCTGATTTTTCTTTTTCTAAAATTAGATCGGACTGAACTGAACCGGTTCATATATATATATTATAAATTTTTTATATTGTATATAATTATATATAAAATAATTTTGTATTATATGATAAATTACTAATTAATATAATATTAAATTTTAAAATCTTATATCACTATAGTCTATTGTATTAATAATTATACTAACACTATATCACTATATATTATAATATACTATAATATATCACTATATTATATATTATAATATACTACAATATATTATCATTATAGTATTATATACTATAATATACTATTATATATATTATATAATATATAATATAGTATATTAAAATCGAAAAACCAGACTGAACCAAATTGGAACCGGTAAAATTAGAAGTGATGGTTTATAGGGGTAAGCCGTATGGAATCGATTATTGAAAATGCAAAATTGGTACATACCGGTTCGATCTTAAATTTTTTCTAAAATCGAAAATCAGAACGGTTATACCTCTAGAGAAAATCCATCTCCTAATGAAAGAGAAAGGCTCCCTACATGATCACAGTGCCGATCTTGTTAAATAAAAATTTGATTTAAAATTAAATTAAAGTTAAATAAAAATATGAATATTTTTTTATTATCAACTCAAGATTTTATAAAAATCTGATATAAATATTTTGAGTTAATAATATCTTTTTTATTTATAATTTTATGTTAAAAATTTGAGTTAATAATATTTTTTTATATAATTTGGTTTATAAAAATATTGTCACCTTATAATATTATTATGAATTATATTATAAAAAAAATTGGGTATGTCATTTAAAAAATTATTATTACTTATTTATAAATATATTTATAAATAAAACTAAATTATTATAAATGCTATGTAATTATTTGTGAGATCCACATCTATCCCATTTCAAATAACTTAAAACTATCTCATCTTAATTCTAATCTAAACACACAATTTTTAAAAATTATTTCAATTCATTTCAAATCATAAATTTCACTATTATTTACAAATCATAAAATCTTATCTCTTAATCTAAACTAGAACTAAAAGTAATGGATGATTTAAATATGATAAAAATGTCACGTCATATACGGTGGGTTGTGGAATAAGACGTGGGCGTAGTTTAATTGCAGTGAGATTATCATGTGGTATCCAATAACTCAATATATTTTTAGAACGGAAGCCTAATAAGACGAGGTGGTTGTTTGGGAAAAATAAAAGAAAAATCGAAAATATAAGGGTTTATATGTTTATCATTTTTCAATAATATTATGAATATTTGTTGTGTGCGCATTTTTTTTTTTTTTTTAGAGAGAAGCAAAAATTGATGAGTTGTTGTTCTATGGTGACTTTCATGAAGCCCTCTCCAACTTTATGCCATAGGTTTTCCGATATTTTTTTTTCAGCAGTTTTACACTACGTATCTGTTAAATATCAGAATTTTTTTATTTATTTATTTTTTTAATAAGTATGTAGCGTAAGACTGTTGAGTAAAATTTTTCTTCTGCAAAAAGCTGGATGCCTCGTACTGCAAATATTATATACCCTTGGGGTTTGAAATTGGATTTCCAATTTTGCATGTACTTTTAGACAAAAAAAAAAGGGGGGGATGGTTGGTTTGGTTTTCTCGATCAATGATGGTAGGATATGAATTATATGGCAAATGGTCAAATTCAATCCAAGTTCCCCTCTGACTAATCAAAGGAACTTCATTAGTTTTGGAAGAATAGTCAAAACTTCAAAAACAAGGGAAAAAAAAAAATGTGGTTGGTCAAAACTTGGGAAGATTATGTATGTTTTCTTTCTTTATGGGATTGCATACTTTGATGGTCGTTTTCGATTGCATACTTTGACCCAATTATCATCAGCTTCTACCTCTTAGCCATCGCCATAAAATCATTCTTTCACACTGCCACCTCAAAACAGGTATGAGGTTGAGATAATTAAGAAAGGAAATAATAAGAAAAACATATATATATATACACACACATTTTACCCATTAGTTATTAGATATTTTACGCACTCGATCTATGACTCAAAGTTGACAATTAAATTTTAGTTGACAGTCGATGATAGTAATTAGATGATAAAATGCGTTAATTTTATTAGTTTAGAATGTAAAATATAAATTTTAATCTGATTAAAAAGTAATAAAGTCGACACAATTATTGAAATGAAAAGAAAACAGAAAGAAAAAATAATCCTGATTCGTTGAAAAATCGAGAGAATACAGAAGATTTACTTGTCATTTATCTGATGAGAAAAAAAAAAAAAATCACTTGTCGTGATTTTTATTCTAATTTTATTTCTGTTATAGACTTTCTTTTAACCTCAAAATAATTTTTTCATCGTTCAACAAGTTTTTATAAAACTTGTTTTTAATAGATCTCATCATCACTTTCATGAACTCTAGTGTGTATATATATATATATATATATATATATATATATATATATATATATATATAAAATCTTTTCAATCGTATTTTCAAAAAAGTGTCGCCCATTTTAATAGCAAAAAAATACAAATATAAAAAGTTTTCTCAAGAATTAAAACCTTTTCTTATCCAAATACACCATAGGCAATTCCTTTTTTTTCTTTTATAAATAAATTATTTTGTTAATCTTTTGGCATTGATTTTTCAGAAGAATAATATTATATACAGTCGTAGAGTACGCATGAAAAGCTACGCAATTGTTTTGAAAAAGAGTGAGATTCATTATTAAAATATTAGGTTTTTTTTTTTATAAAAATTTTGTATTTACTCATTTTTTTTAAAAAAAATTATGTGACGCTCACACACTGCAATAAATTTCATTTCTCTTTTAAGAGGGAGCAATAAATTTCATGTCTTGAGATCTTTTGGTTTTTCTGAGCAGTTTTGTGGTCTCATTAGCTAGTGTATCACAACCCCTTGGTACTTAGTGGTCATGAATGGTATTCCAAAAGGATTCTTTCAAGGTGGTCGAGGCTTAAGACAAGATGATCCGGTCTCCTCGTATCTTTTTATTTTATTGGAGGAAGTTTTATCTGGAATGCTTAAAAGACAAGTGGAACTGAGCAAGTTTACACCATTTTATCATCCTAGAGGAGCTCCAATTATTTCACATATTCTATATGTAGATGATATAGTGACTTTCATGAATGGCGGAAAGGCATCGCTAAGATATGTTTTGAAGGTGTTGAAGCAATATGAAGAATGGTCGGGTCAAGTAGTTAATAAGAAAAAATCTTCTATTTGTTTTTCTAAGCATATTACCACTTCTCGTTGTCAAATGCTACTTCGGATGACTAGTTTTAGTGAAGGAAGTTTTCATTTTTATTATTTGGGGATTCCCATATTTCTGGAAGGTTACTTTCTATACATTTTGAAGGGTTGCTGAATAAAATGAGAGATCAGTTAGAGGGATGGAAGACCCGTAATTTGTTCAGTGGAGTGCGGCTACTTCTATTAAAACATGTTTTGCAAAGTATTCTTTTACATTGCTTGTCGATCTTGCAAACTCCTAAGGTTGTGCTTGACAAATTGAAGAGATATATGAGTACATTTTTCTTGGTGTATGTGGTGGTAAGCCGAAAAAAAAAATAGAGGGCTTGGGATGATTTATGTAGACCGGTGTTAGAGGGCGGGGTGGGTCTTCGAAAATTACAAGAAATGCAAGCTTCGTTGCACATGAAGTTGACTTGGAATCTTTTCCATGGGAAATCGACTTGGGCTCCGTTTTTTCTTGCTAAATATTTGGGTAATCAACATATTTCTATGGTTGATTCTATGAAGGGATCAAATTTTTGGAAAATGCTTTTGTTTCATCTTCCTTCAGTTGCTCATTTTTCTAAGTGGAAGATGAGGGAAGGAAATGTGTCATTTTGGAAAGATAAATGGCTCACTGGTTGTCCGGTTATTGCTCATCATTCTGTTAGTGAACTGCCAAAGATATTGTTATCGGATTGCAAAACAGAAAATAGATGGAATGTTGAGATATTTGATCGTTTGGTGGGAATTGAAAAAACTGATCAAATTTTGGATGAGTTGGGCAGAGTTAAACCTTGTAAAAATATTCTTATTTGGTTGCCAAATTCTCGAGGGAGTTTCTCAACTCGTAGTGCATGGGAATGTATATGAGTTTGTTCTCCTAAAATTCCTTAGATAAAATTGGTGTGGCACCCATCTTTGTCAGGTAAAATGTCAATTATTATGTGGAAAGTCTGGTATGGTTGTCTTCCAGTTGATGACCGTATAGGGAGAGCTGGTATTTACATGGTATCTAAATGTGATTATTGTATTTCAAGGAGCTATGAGGACCAAAATCATATACTTGCCTTGGAGAATTTTGCTGAACAGGTATGAGGTATTTGTTCAAACCAGTTGGGCACGCCTATACTAGAAGGTCTCACTTGGAAACAAAGGATAGAATCTTGGTACAGGAGAGCCAACAATTCACATAATGACCAGTTGATTGGAATTCTTCCTTCCATTATCACTTGGAGGCTTTGGTGACGTAGATGTAAAGCTAGAATGGAGGGGAGGGGGTTCATGAATCGGTTTAAGCTGTTTGGAACTCAATCAAATACTGGTTAGCTATTGCAGGTAAAAAATTAAAAAAGTCCTCCAGTTTCAGCCGTAGAGATGAAGAGATTTTGAAGGTTTTAAATTTACCATTTAAACATAAAAAGTCTAAGCCTGTTCAGATTGTAAAATGGTCTCCTCCTCCCAAGGATTGAGTTAAACTCAATGTGGATGGAAGGTCCTTAGGGAATCCAGGGCCTTCAGGTGCCGGTAGAGTAATTCGGGATCATTGTGGAAATTTGATTTCTAGTTTCTCTATGTCAACTGGTGTACAGTCTAATAATGTTACAAAATTTATGGCTTTGCTGTAAGGTATCCAAACTGTGCGAATTTTGGATTTGAAAAAGGTGAAAATTGAGATAGACTCTATGTTGGTGATTGATTGGCCAAGGAAGAAGAGATGTAGCCTTTGGTACTTGGAGAATTATTAGGAAGAATTACTTAATTTGATAGATGGTCTCTGCTTACGGGTTCGGCATATTTACAGAGAGTGTAATTCCTTAGCAAATGATTATGCGAGACTCGATGCTTTAGGGGTCTGCAAGGTCTGGCTTCAAAGCTCTGAATTCCCATCAAATCTCAAAGGTCTTTTTCAATTGGATAAAGGGGGATGTTTCTGCATTCGGTCCTAAGGACTATGTATAGTGGTGTCTCTATTTTACTTGGTTTAATTTATGACTATTTCTGTGGGTATTGGTTGGAAGGTTTTTTTTGTTCTTTATTTGTTCACACGGTTTATTCTCAGCCTTGCTGAGGATGAATAATAATAGAATTTTCCATAATAATAAGGAGGGTTTTTTTTTTAAGAAAAAAAAAAGAAAAGAAAAGAAAAGAAAAGAAAAGAAAAGAAAGAAAGGACACGAGAGACGTTTTCAAAGGATTATAACCCAATGATGATACCCACGAATGGAATTAAGGGCCTGGATTTGATATTGGATATCACTTGGATTGGAAGGGTAAATTTAACGACGACGTTTTGGGAGTACAACTTGCTGTAGTCAAAGCCCACATGCAATATACTTTATAAGCTATTATAAATACATTCGTGATATTGATTGAAGGGCCCCGCCTAATTTCTCAACAATAAACCCATGAATTATATCATTGACCGGGCATTACCATTTATATTTTTCTTTTCAATTATTATATTTTCAAGTCGGTTTACGTACAGAACACATTATTTACAATATTTAAATAATAAAATTTGATTTCTAAGACTCGAATCTTAAAATTTATTTTTTAAATTAAATTATATCATATAAATAATTTACTAGATATATTCTATCTACCGGTTTAATAATATAATTTTTCTTTCTTTATTAGAAGCATGTAATTAGTTAAAGACACCTTATAAAAAAAAATTGATATTGCCTAATGTAATATATAGGATCTACTTTACATCAAAAAATGATTTTATAATTTGACGTACTCCATGATCAAACTATATCAGTTTATAAGTTTATTTTTATAAAATGATATTTTTGTAAATCAAATATATACGTCTCATGTAAAGAGCAATCCATCAATATCATTTTATATGCATTTTCATGGGATCTGATTGTAAAGAGTAATACTATATACAGTCGTAAAATACGTAAGGACCGTACAATTGTTTTGAAAAAGAGTCGAGTCTATTATTAAAAAATTAATTTTCTTTTCATGTAAATTCTGTATTTATTTACTTTTTTTAAAATGATTATATGATATTTATATACGACTGTAATTATCATTTCTCGACAACAAATATACGCAGCAGTACTGCAATGGCTCGGGACTTGTGTATTTTTCTTTCGTATGCATTAATGTATGTCAAATCTTTAACCTGATCTTAAGGTTTGAAAACATTAATTAATAATTAAACCATTGTGATCTTTGTGTTCACACGAGATAATTAAGGTTTCGTCCAAAATGGAGATGGTTGCGTTCAATATTATGCAATCTACAGTTAAACCATTTGATCATGGAAGTAGATTAAAAATCTTTTCAAGTTTCTAATCGAATTATAGGATTTAGAAACATAAAATGAATCTCATAACATTTATATATAACTCATATTGTTGGGTATAAATTTATCAAATAGTTAGCATTAAATACTCATGTCTGCTTATAAATAATTTAAGTATTAATTTGGACATTATTTAGAAAACTTCTTAATAAAAGGGTGACATCAATTTGTGAATAGCTAGCTGAAGTCATCTTCTTAATTTTTATTATAATTAGCTTTGAACTGTCGACTTTATTATTCAGGATTATTATTTTTTCTTCGTAGCTGATGATCATCATATATATATATATATATATATATATATATAAATGATAGATCATCAGGGTATTTTTATATTTTTGCTATATTTATCATGATCACTTGCAGTAGCTGCATGCATGTGTTATATATAGCTAAATGCAATATATTCGACCCGAAAAAACTAGAACATATATATATATAAACAAAAAAAAATGACATGATCATAAATCAATATCATTAATGTTGGTCAGGTTTAGCCGATCGAATTGCGGGTAGTACTGTTGGTTTTTAACATTATTATTGCAGGTAATTAATTATGGAAATTTTCTGTAAAATAAGAACAAATTAGATATATAAATATTAGATGATCCGAATGGGATTTGGTGAGAAATGGGGAATGTAGACTTATATTGATTAGTCATATCAGTTGATCAAATCAATTTATGAATTCTTAATATTATAGTTAATAATTAATTCCACCAAATGAGAAATAAGACGTCCCCTGATCAGAGAGTAATGTTTATACGGTGATCATCGTTTTCACGGAGGAATGACTTGTTTAACTCTTCACTCGTTTGTTTTTTAAGATGGGATGAGTTGAGATTAAAGTTAAAAAGTTAAATAAAATATTATTTGAATATATATTTAAATATTATTTTTATTTTAAAATTTAAAAAAATTAAATTGTTTATTTTATTTTATATTAAAAATTAAAAAATTATAATAATTAAGTGTGATGAAATTAGATATTTTTTAAAAACAAACTAAGCCTAGTGCTCGGAAGATCTAACACGTGGTTGACCAAGCTGCGACGTGACATTTTGGCTGGTGTAATTTATAAGAGCGATGCAACTTGACTGGAGGCCGGTCGATCGAGCAAGATAATATTAATATATACAAGAAACTCGACATCGGAACAAAAGATCGATCTAGACTTGGATTGATGCTTGCTTTTTTAGGTCTCGTGTCATTAACTTTTATATTATATGTCAGGTGTGTTTGTTTTTATAATTATTTTTAATTTATCTTATTTTATTATTATAATTTTTTAAATCTTTACATAAAATAAAATAAATAATTTAATTTTTAAAAATTTTAAAATTATTTTTAATTTATCTTATTTTATTATTATAATTTTTTAAATCTTCACATAAAATAAAATAAATATAGAGAACACGTTTGGGCATGGCGGGTGTGAAAGCAGTACACATCAGAGGTAAGGACAAAAGTGTTCCTTTATTAATATGAATATTATTAATTATTATTTATTTAATTATAATTTTTTAATAACCTTTTGACCAAATAAGGGGGCCAAAGACCATCACATGACAAGACTACAAAATAAATATATAAATTATAACTCTGATAGGAATTGATAAGTAAATTCATCTCAACTTATCTTAATTCATCGTTATAATTTTTTTAAATTTTAATATAAATATAATAAATAATTTAACTTTTTTTTAATTTTAAAATAATAATAATAAATAATATTTTAATAATATTTTATCATCTCAACTCAATTCAACTCAACGTTCAAACTTAGAACCTTTGCAGCTTCATTCATTCTCTGCTATAAATGCATGATGATGACCTCGTTGATATTAACACATGTTACTTCCTGGAAGCACACCGCATGCTTTGCCTCCATGTGATATGATCTCTCTCTCTATCCCTCTCAAGGAATGGTCAAAGATCAGTTAGACATGTTTATTTTACTTTGACGAAAAACAGCCACTACTACTGTTATAAGTGGAGTTAGCTGGAAGATCGATCAGAAATAATATGATCGGTACCACCCAAAAAAGCATGGATAACATGACTATCCGGTCTCCAGCTAGTTCTACTGATCAATTGATGCCGTTAATCTATCATCGTGACCATGCCACTGACGGGCAGCCGGCGTCGAAGCTCATGACCGGCGGCACAACTGACACCATTTTCAGCTCAAGCAACAGTACTCCAGTTGTACAACCTTTGAGTACTACTCCAAAGGGTTGTAGTAGTACTGGATCGAAACCAATCCGAAGGAGGTCTAGGGCATCCAAGAGAACACCTACCAAACTGCTCAATGCTAACACAGGTAATTTTCGAGCCCTGGTGCAACATTATACCGGTTGTCCGAGCCCCGCGGCCGCCGGCACCATCTCGTTTGGGAACCGGGAAGGACCGGTACTCAACTTGGACTTTAGAAGAGGTGGATCGTTAGAAGTAGAAAAGCAACGAATTATAAGTTCAGCATTAATGGAACCTTTTGGTAACAGTAATTGTCATTATCTTCAACAATATTCTGATCATTTTCAATCTCAAGGCCAGCATTGTCTAGCAGAGTATAATCAACGCCACCATGCAGATCAACAGCAACAACTGCTACTGCAGGAGCAGCAGCAAAGTATGTATTCATTTAGCAATAATATTTCTGGGGATGTTTTTGTTTCGGCATCCAGCAACGACGTCGTCCCTATACCAAACGTGGAGATTTCTGAGGGGTTTGCAAGATTGGATGACGATAACATTTCTTTTTATCATGAGCTACCTATGAATTCTCTTTCCAGTGGTTTTAAGAATCATGATGGTTTCTTTTAGAAATTAATTAGAGGATAAGATATATCATTAGTATATATATATATATATATATTTTTTTTTTTTTTGTCATCAGAATAATCTTCGATCTTCGATCATTGATCATCGATCATTGATCATCGATCATCGATCAGATGTACGTGCAAATTATTGTTCATCTAGCTTAAGCCCATATATATGGTATGCTATCAAGAAATCTCATGTACTAGATCGATCTCTAGTTACGTGTGTCAAACATATATAGTACGTAGAAGCAGCTAGCTGTTTGGTACTAGCTAGCTGATGTTTTCTTTTCTGTTTCTTTGTTAACGTAATTGTTTTGTTTTTTCTTTTGACGGCGTGAGCACGTACTTCTCTTTTGTTCTCCTCTAGACATCTTGGTTTGTTCCAAGTTACACGCTTTTAGGAAGATCATCTGGGTCGTAGCCGTAGGTCATGATCAACTCAATTACCTAGCTAAATTAATTGTTGGTTGCTCGTTGGAACATTTTTAACTATCCAATCCACACGTACAACAGACACCTCATATATATATATATGCTGTGCACATGATGATATTTCACTTTTGACGTGATCTATAAATAAACTGCTCAGCAAATAAAGCTTCGAACACTTTTCCAAAATTTATAAGGTTCTCATGTGGATCAGCTCATACTAACCCTTCAATTCATAAAAGGGCAACTTGAATTTACATACGAACGACTCCAATGGACTGAAAAATGATCAATATATAAATATATATATCTATATATATTCAATTAAAAAATAAAGATTAACTCAATTAAGTAGATAACTAACTTAATTAATCATGAATCATGATATGCATTTTCCACCCAAATCCCTACCTTCTCATTTGAATATTGATTATTCTTACTTTATTGTTAAATCACATTTTTTTTTAATCAAAACTCAAAGTAATAGGAAGAGGTGGACTAATTATTTAACTAATGCTTATCTGATATTATTTGCTCTTAGGTGTGACTCAAACTTTTCTTTTTTCCTTAACAAATAGAAGAAAATAATAAAATTAAAACCATCATTTTCATATTATGTTAAATTATTAATGATCTCAAACCTCAAACTTATAAAAAGAGAGAGACTTAGGTTAGGTTTGGATTGAGAGTTGAGATGAGATGAAAGTTTAAAATTGAATAAAATATTATTTTTTAATATTAATATTGTTTTAAAATTTGAAAAAGTTGAATTCTATATTTTATTTGTGTGAAAATATTTTAGATGTATGAGATCATGATATGAGATGAATTGAGTTGAAAACCACTCTTAATCCAAACTGAGCCCTTACATTATTAAAAGTTCATGTCAATTGCGCGAGTTAATTAATTTTGAGTTGACATGGAGAACATATATTTTATATTGTTGATATGACATGATTTGGTTTATAAGAAATTTAAATTTATAGAAATGCTAAACCCACTGAAAGTGGGTCTCGAAAGTGTGTCCCGATTAAAAAAATACATGAAAAAAAGAAAAGAAAAATAAAAAAAAGAAATGGACTGTTCGGGACACATATTCGGGACGTTTCTTCGGTGACTGTAGAAGTACTCTTAAATTTAGAATTTTTGTTGTCTATTTTACACATCGATTTATTTATAAATAGAAGTATTTATTAAATTTTTCAAGAGGTTGTTATCTTTCGTGTCTAAATTTGGTGCATCAAGAAAATGCGAGATTGATGAAATCATTCAATTGTTCTCATGAGTTGTGTTTAAACTGTACTGGGATGATGGTAGGAATCGTCAATCTTTTGTTTTTGTTTTTGTTTTTGTTTTTTTAATTTTGTAATTGCAACGAAATTAATAAAAAAAATGTGAGAAAGTAAATCGGAGAAATGACAATGAGAAAACTTCACGTACAAGTGAGAAAGAGTAGTGAACACAAGCAGGTAGAACCACCTTGATTAGAGTTGTTGCTAGTACCATTCCATCTTATTTAATGTCTATCATGTGGATTTCTCAAAACATCTCAAAAAGCATTGATAGGTCTTTCAAAAATTTCTGGTGGGATTTCAAATCAATAAAACTCATAATCTCACACCAAAATCTTGGAAGACTATTTGTCAACCCAAGTCTATGGGAGGTCTGGGCCTTAGATTAACAACCAACTTCATCAAAGCTCTCATTTGCAAGTTAAGCAGGCAAATGATTAATGGTAGCACTTCAAATTAGAAAACTCTTCTTGTGAATAGGTATCTCAAAAACAATTCTTTCCTTGACACCTCCCCAAAAGTGATAGATTCTTGGTTGTGTAAAGGGATTTTAAAACAAATGGATTTTCTTAGGAGAAGTGTTTGTCATCAGATTAATAATAGTACTAACACTAAAGTGTGGACTGACACATGGATCCCCAATCTTAACTACTTCACTCCCACGCCTCAAAATGAGACTATCTTCAAAGATCCAACTCTTAGTCTCTGAACTCACACTAGAGGAACCTAGAAGGTGGAATGAATTGCTTCTTCATACCCTTTTCAATCAAAACACTGTTAATGAGATCATCAAGATCCATTTAGCTCAGTTTGATTTCCACTCTAGGGAGAATAAAATAATCTGGATCAATGACACCTCAGAAAATTTCTCTGTGAAATCTACTCATGCTACCCTAGACATACCCACAGAGATCAATTAGTTGCATATCAATTCAAAAACCTAGAAGAATGTGTGGAAAATTAAGATCCATGATAGACTTAAGATGTTCACCTAGAAAATCTTGAACAATATCCTCCCAACAAGAGCCTTGCTAAAAAAAATCCATTCCCTTAACAAATTATCAATCTTGCTGCCCCATATGTGAATCTGAGGGAGAAACACTTGACCACTTATTTCTGAGTTGCCCCTTTTCTAGAATATTATGGAGACAAGTACCTTGATCTCTTGATATTTCCTTCTTTGCAGGTAGAGGTATTGTTAACTGGATTGATTGCTTCGTTAATTCCCCCCAAAACATTAGTATTCCAAATTTGGATAAACACAGCTTCCAATTGTTTGCCATCATTTCAATGGACAATATCTAGTTTCTTCGAAACAAAGTTGTTCATGAATCCTGTTGTCTTAAAATTGAGACTTTTGTGGCAGGAACCATCAAGAATTTCAAGGATCATTGTAATGCATGGGGCAATAAACATCTTTTTAACCTTGCGTATGAAAAAGCTATACCTGCAGGACATTATTTTTTAACATTTAATGTAGCAGTTTGGGAATCTGGCAGTACTACAGCTATAGTGTGCAAAACACCAGATGATTCGGTGCTTTTTATTAAAACCAGATTTATCAATTTCAAAAATACAACCAAGGAGAAGCAACAGCTCTGTTCATAGGAATTGAAGAAACTAGAGCATCCCAGATAAAGAAATTAGTTATCAGTGGTGATTAAGTTGTTATTAAATTGATTGAAAATCCTGAGAAAGCTACTGATTGGATTATCGAACCTATAGTTGGAGATACAAGCATACTCCTGCGATCTTTTGAGAGTTGGTGTATTAAAAAACTTCATCGAGATCATAATCGATATGTGCATAATATAGCGCAATGGGTGGCTTCAGAATGCCTATTTAGAAGCATACCCATTATTATTCTACCCCTGTCTTTTAGATTTTCATAGTGAAAAAGACCCACCTGTTATATATATGTAACTAAGGTAGCTTTGTCTACCAAGAATTCTTTTTGTTTAGTTTAATACAATATAACTATCTTGCCTTCGAAGAGAAAAAAAAAAAAAAAAAAGGAGAGAGCAGTGAAACGCACCGTTTCCGTGAGTTTAAGGCTACGTTCGAGAGAAGCTCGAGCGCTGAATCCCCTGAAAGATTCAGCTTGTTTCTGCTCAGACACCATGTGGGCGAGTGCGACGACGGTCTCTTTCCCATGGCCATGTTACGCAAACTCCGCACGTCCTACAAGCCGGACTTCTCTAACGAATTTCACTAACCGCAACTCTTTGAAGCTCAGAGCATCTCTTCTTGAATATCCCCTCGCAAGCAGAATCATGGTTAGAAGTAAAGTCATTTCTCTTCCCATTTTCTTTATGAAAATCTGGTTTTTTTTTATCATCTGGGTTATCTTCCCCAACTTAAAGAACTCTCTCTCTCTCTCTCTCTCTAGTTTGAGAAGTTACTATTAATCTAATTACTGTTTCGTTCGATTTCTTAGATTTTTGGTTTTGTAATTTTTATCTCTTTTTGGCTCGTCTTCTGTTAGAAACATAATTGATAAGTTTCCTGGATTTCTATCATTTGGGTTTTGTTCAATCAGTCCTCAAATGCATGAATTCTTGGGTTTTGTTAACGTTTGAGAATTTGTTTTTCTGTTAGTGGCTCTGCTCTTTGAATAAATATTTATGGATAAAGTGGTCGGTTTGGGTAAAAGAGAAGAGAAAAATTAGGGGAGCTAAAAGAGAGACCGATGGGAGCTGCCGGCATGAGATATTGGTCAGAATCATATTCTAGAAAATTCTGAACATCTCTGATCTACTTTTTTTTTTTAAAAATAATAATTTCAGAATAGGGGATCAGAAAGATTTTTTGCTAGAAATGTTACATTAAGAAGTAAAGCATGAATTCCAATTAGATCATAGACTCACTGTCATGGCCTGGATATGGTCGGAAAGAGGACTTTTCATGTTAAAACCAAATCTGTTATAAGGCGTTGACTTGTCATTATGTTAATAAATTTCCTTGGAAGTGCATTTGGAGAGCTAAGATGCCTAGTAAGGTTGCATTTTTCTGCTGGTTGGTGTCCCTTGGAAAGATTTTGACCATGGATGATTTGAGAAAGCGTGGACTAATCGTTGTGGATTGGTGCTTCATGCGTAAGAAAGTTGGTGAATCTATTGATCACTTATTTCTTCATTGCGAGGTGGCTAAGACTTTTTGGGAAGAGATTTTTGGTAGGATGGGTATTGCTTGGGTGCTGCCTAAGCAGGTGGTGGATCTCTTAGTTTGTTTTTTTTTATTGGCATTGGGTGTCCAAGAACAATGTCTTGACTAATCTCGGGGGTGCATAGCAATGTTTTGAATGCCGTACCGGATGCCGTACCGATCAAGGCACTGGAACGAAATATTTTGGTACCGGTACCGTTTCGGGATAGTCGATCTATATTTTTTTTGATAAGTAATCAAAGATATATTAATAAGATAGGGAAAGCCCAAGTACACAAGATGGTATACAAGAGGTAAGACCTATCTAGGGCGAAGTAGGAGAAACTAGAAAGTCATGAAAAGTCAGGCCATTAAAATCTAAAGCAATGGCCCATAGAAATAAAGTACGGAAAAAAAAACATTCTAAGTTCATCTGGAGACCGCTCTTTGTTTTCGAAAGTACGATCGTTACGCTCTTGCCATATACACCGCATAATACAGACTGAGATCATATTCCACACCGCCTTGATTTGTTGAGCTCCTCTCGGAAGTGTCCAGCTGGCCAATAGATCTACCACTGTTGCAGGCATAACTACTGCTAACTTTATCCGGCTAAATACTTCAACCCACAAGGCTCTAGTAGACTCACAGTGTAGCAAAAGGTGATCCACTGTCTCGCCAGCTCTCCAGTCTAGAATGACTAAACGACGCTTCCTCAGATTGTCGGTAGTCAGAATCTTCCCTAACGCTACTGTCCAAGTAAAGAAGATCGCTTTCGGAGGCGCCTTATTTCTCCAGATTCTCCTCCATGGGAACAGGGTGTTGGCAACTTGGGAAAGGGATTTATAAAAGGATCGAACTGAGAAAATGCCCTTGCCCATAGGCTTCCACCACAGCCTATCAACTTGCTGTCCATTCGGCTTCATAGAATAAAGTAAGCTGAAAAAACGCCTCAAAGGAGTCCACTTCCCAGTCTTGCGCCGCTTTACTAAATGTGACGTTCCACTGAACTTGGTCCCTTGTTAGAAGCATAAGGTCCTCTATTGAGGCTTCCTGGTTGCATGCCAATTGAAAAATAGCTGGAAATGTATCCTTTAGGGCCTCATTTCCACACCATATGTCCTTCCAAAACTTAATGCGAGAACCCCTCCCCAACACCAATTTAGAAAGGCTACTAAAATCCCCCCAACCCTTCCTAATGTGTTTCCAAACTCCCACACCTCTAGGCCCGTACACCTCTTCAGTGCACCATCCCCCCCCACATGCTTCCATATTTACAGTCAATCACCAGCTTCCATAAGGCTTCTGTCTCGTTATTATACCTCCATAACCACTTCCCAAGCAGGGCCCGATTGAAAATTCTCAGGTTTTTGATACCCAATCCACCAGACGAGATTGGTGTACACACCTTATCCCAGCTGACCAGGTGAAATTTGAATTCGTCCCCTAGTCCACCCCATAAGAAATCACGGTATAATTTATCAATCTGAGCCCCTACCTTGGCAGGCAACTGAAACAAAGATAGAAAGTATGTAGGTAGGTTAGAAAGGGTACTCTTGATAAGAGTCAAACAGCCACCTTTCGACAAGTACAATCTTTTCTATCCTGCCAATTTCCGTACTATCTTCTCTATGATTGAATCCCATATGGATGAGGCCCTTGCTGCAGCCCCCAACGACAATCCTAGATAGGTAATCGGAAGAGAGGCTACCTTGCACCCACGAATACTAGCTAGCTGCCTAGTATTACTCACGTTCCCCACTGGCACTAACTCTGACTTGTCAAAGTTCACTTTCAAGCCTGTCGCTGCTTCAAAGCATAGTAACAAAGCCTTCAAAGCCGTCAACTGGTTTTGATCCGCTTCACAGAAAAAGAGTGTATCATCTAAAATGTAAATGAGACAAAGTAATAATACCCCTACTGGGATCACCAATCGTAAATCCGGTTACAAACCCGTGCATAACTGCCGCCGATGTCATCCTACTTAAGGCTTCCATAATAATAACAAAGAGAAGTGGGGACAAAGGATCTCCTTGCCTTAGACCTCGAGAGCTACGGAAAAAGCCGATATGACAACCATTAATCAATACTGAGTATCTGGATGTGGATATGCACCAACTAATCCAATTACGCCACCTAGGCCCGAAGCCACACCTCCCCAACAAATACAGGAGGAAGTCCCAATTGACATGGTCATATGCCTTTTCCATATCTAACTTACAAATAATACCTGTGGAGCCAGTCTTTAATCTACTATCCAGACCCTCATTCGCTATAAGGACTGAATCCAAAATTTGCCGCCCCTTAACAAATGCATTTTGTGGATTCGAAATAATCTTGCTCAAAACCGCCCCCAGTCTGTTAGCAAGGACCTTGGATATAATTTTATACACCCCATTCACAAGGCTAATGGGTCGAAAATCTTTTACCTCCACCGCTCCCGTCTTTTTTGGAATCAACGCTATAAAAGTAGCATTAAGGCTTTTCTCAAACTTTCCAACCAAGTATACTTCCTGAAACACATTCATAATGTCCCCTTTCACCACCTCCCAGCAAGATTGGAAGAAACCCATCGAGAAACCATCTGGACCAGGAGCTTTATCTTTGCTCATACGTTTGACTATATCATACACTTCCCTCTCCTCAAAAGGCCTCTCCAACCAAGAGGCTTCCTAAGACGTAATAGTGTCAAAAACAAGACCGTCCAGTTTGGCCTCCATCCCACACGCTTTGTTAACAGTTGATCATAGAAGTCCACCACATGGTCACGAATCGCAGGGGCCTCCTTACATTCCATACCATTAATGTTTAGCATATCAATGGTATTCGTTCTTCTATGAGAGTTAGCAATCGGGATAGTCGATATATGAATAAATTATATATATATAAATATATATAAATTATATTCCAAAATAATAGTCTATATATGAATAAATTATATATAAATACATATATATATAAATTATAAATAGCCTAGTCTAAATTGGGAGTAAAAAAATAAGCTTGTAGTTTGAAAAAATGAAAAAAAATAAAAAAATTGAAGGCCGAAATATCGGTTGGTACAGGCTGAAATTGAAGCTGGTACGACCGGTACCTGCTGATACGGCCGGTATTTGGGCCGGTACGAAACGTATATGGTACCTGTACCGGCCCAGCAGCCGGTACCGAAAATATTAGCCGTACCGGCCGGTACGGTACAAAATTGAAAACAGTGGTGCATAGGCCCTTAGCAAGGAGTTTTCCGCAAGTTCACCTCGGGTAATTCAAAAAGAAAATCCCCCAGTCCGATGGCCTCTAGAGATTGTTTGCACCTAGTGGGATTCAAACCTTGGACATTGGAGGGAGCATACCACAAAGACTAAGGCCTTTATCACTTGAGCCGACCCAAATCTCTTAGCTTGTTGGCAAGGTTTTAAGGGGAATCATCACATTGTTGCTATTTGGAGGATGATCACTTTAAGTTTGATGTGGTGCTTATGGTTGGAAAGAAATGGGCGGTGGTTTGAAGATAGAGAACGTTTGATAGGAAAACTTGGAGAGTTTTTCTTTAGCACTTTGTGTATTTGGGAGAGGGCTCTTGTTTTGAATAGAGACAATCTTCATGATTTGCTCTTAGCCTATTCTAGTTCTTAGCTTGTATTTAGGTGTCTTCTCTTGTATACTTCTTGTGTACTTGGGCTATGCCTATTGACTTGTCAATAAAATTTTGTTATTGCTTATAAATATTGCTTATAAAAAAAAAAAAAAAAAAAAACCAAATCTGTCCCTCTGTATCATTTTAGTTTCAAAATCTAGGGTCTAATGGTGTCCAATCTCAGGAATTCCAATATTTGACATGCATGTGTGTTGGCACACACAATATTTGACCATTTGAATGGATCACAAAAATTCTTGGGGTGCATATGTTCTTGGCAAGGAGTTTTCCGCAAATGCACATTTACTAATTCAAAGGGAAATTCCCTTAGTCCGATGGCTCCTAAGAATTGTTTGCACCCAAATATTTATACCTTAGACCTAGAGGGAGCATACCACCAAGACCAAGGCTCTTACCACTTGAGCCAACCCCTAGGAGTTACCCTGGTAGTTTATAGATCACAAGTTCAAAGATCTAGCTGTCAACCTTGTATTTTGCCTCTTCTGAAAAAAAAAAAAAAAAAAAAAAAAAAAAAAAAAAAAAAAAAAAAAAAAAAAAAAAAAAAAAACCTTGTATTTTGCCTCTCCTCTTGTAACAGCCATCTTCTGATGTAAAACTGAGGTTTGGTACACTAAAAGTTCTTCATTCTTTGAGCTATTATAATGGTTTTGCCGCAATATTTTAGTATGCAGTATATAGTTTAAGTTTAAAAAATTGTTGTAAGTGGGATCCTAGTTAACCAAATGAACACCATTTGAGATAAAAGAGGAAAAAAGATAAAATAAAATAAACCAAATGGATTATGAATAGCAATAGTTTTGTTATACACAAACTCACATAGTCGATTGCATAGAGCTAATTTATTTTGAAAGAGAAAGACATATATTTTTTATTAGGCATGAATATGCTGGTTGCTGTTCAGGGTTTATGCCTATATGGAAGATGATCAAATATCCTCCTAGGCATATTTTTCAACAGGATTCTGAAGGCTTGAGTCAATAAATGGTGGAAAACTGCTAATTAATGATCTCTTTCCTATGTAAGTTTAAGAGAGAGTGATTGAGGAAAGATTACTAGAAAACCAAAGTATTTTTTGCTGAAGTTTTTGATAGACTGGAATTATTATTCAACTTGCTTTTGGTCATATAACATATGTACTAGCATTTTGCATATGTAAAGAGTATTCATCACATATGAATCTCTGTGTGATACCCCATACTGACTGATATGGGATCCCACATTGTTTGAGAGGAAGAAGTTCTTGCTCTTTATAATGATTTCAATGGGGCTCCAATTGTACCATTGACTAGTCCTTTTAGAGCATGGCCTAGATGTGGCTTGGGCCTTTCTTTGGGGCATTACACAAACACACACACACACACACACACTCTCTCTCTCTCTCTCTCTCTCAGGATTTACCAGTTTGCCCTTTTTTACAGCTGGGTTTAAATGCTAGGTTTTGTTTTCTTGTCAAAGGATTTCAGCAATAATTTTCCTTTTTTCTATTACTTCTAAAAAAATCCTTTTCCATTACGTAGGTTGGACAAGTTTGCCTTTTTTTCTTCTTTTTTCTCAGTTTTGTCATGGATTTTTTTTCTTTGTTGTTTCCTGTGAAATTTAAAATCCTTTTGCTCTCCCATTCTTAGTAATTTCAACTCAATTTGGTAAAAATCCATACATTCCATACTCTACGAAGACAAATGAGTGGGACAAGTAAAGAAAAAAAATTGAGGTCTCATATGTTTCTCATTGGTTTTGGGAGAAGTTCTGATTTGCAATAGCAACGAGATCATCGAGCGAGACAACATGATTATAACAACCGCATGATATAGTGAGACAACATGATCATTGCAGCCATGTCATTTAGTGATACACCATGATCATGTTCACATTCATCTGGCTTGCTCATCTTTCCTCTTTAAATAAAAAATTGTAAAGATGTCAATATCTGTCACTTCATGCTCAGTCGCGGCATTGTGCTAAAATTAATTGTACAGTATTAATGGAGATGGACAGGACCAAATAGGCCAAAATCACAACTTTAGGATTGACATGCTCATTGCTCAGTGAACTTTCAGGGACCAAATGGTCAACAAAACTTAAGTTGGAGCGACCAATATATAATTCATCCTTCCTTTGATTACAAAGATGTATACTTTATGTGATATGTGAATTAATCCCTTACGGTGCTTTTACTACTGTTGGAGGTTTTTGTCAGACTCGTCTTGAACCCTTTGTTCGTGTGACTACCTTCTCACATGTTCTAATTGTAATATATTACAATGCAGATTTGCCATATTCAGCGGACGAAAGGAGTTTGCAAAAGGAGTTTTCTAATTTCGGTCAGATAGCTGAAGGTAAATCATCCTAGGAATTCAGTATATAAAATATATCTTTTATATTTTCTGCCCTTATTTGTTCCATTATGATACTGTATTTATCATTTCTACAGTGAAGCTGGTTAAGAATGAAGCCACGAACAGGTCAAAAGGGTATGCATTTATTCAGTATACTTGCCAGGAAGATGCCATGCTAGCCCTAGAAAATATGGATGACAAGGTTCTACTTTGCCTCCTCTTGTTTTCAGGATATATTGATCTCAAACTGATAGACATGAAATGAGACGTGTTCTATCACTCAAGAGACTCATGTTATCTTTTTATCAGAACTTTGATGGCAGGGTCATTTATGTGGAGCTGGCAAAGCCTGTGGGTGGCACCTTTGGACGATCCCCAATAACCTCTGGACCACCAAAGGTGCGGCGGTTGCAGGAACAAAATGAGGTGCCAGATTGCTGGTATTAATCAATTTGCTTTAGAATAAATCAAGGATATAGCGGAGGCGACGAAATAGAATGGACTTGTAGCATTAACACTCTCGAGTAGATTTATCCAATATGATCAAACACTAGGCATATTATAATTTACACCATTAATGGTTTTCATTTCCTTGAATGGCTAAATGTTTTGGGCTATAAATGTCTCAATTCAGGCAACATTCAATTTTATTCTTCAGAAGAAACACTGTCAATCCTTTTGCTTTATATTTGTGTTGAGCTCATTTTGTGCTGAGAATTGCAGCACTTGGAAATTTGCTTATTCTGGGTTATAAATGTTTCAGCACATTGTGTTTTTTCTGTGCTTCAATATGTAGGGCTTTTGATACGGCTTATCCATCCCAGCCACTTGTGTAAATCAAGCAGAAGAGAATAGGTTGGAATATTCAAGAGAATAGGTTGGAATATTCTATCAATCAGCGTTGGATTGTTTTGTTTGCTAATGAGCATGTAGTTGGTCCAAAGTGGTTGATGCACCTTCTAATTTACTTAGAAAAGAAAAAGCAACAAAAAAACAAAGACCTACTTTGCTTTGTCCTGTGTTCTCCATTATCTAATGAATATCTATGGACTATCAAGTGTTGGATTGTCTTTTCCCCCAACTTTGGACTTTTAAATCAGTATTTTTAGTTTTTATAATAGCCAATTATATTTCAAATCTTCCTAAATATATGATTGCTATACTGGTGGTAACGCCAAAATGGCCCTTGTGAATTGAATTCCGAGAACACTTTTAAGGGCATGTTTGGATGGTTAGAATATTTCAAAATTGTGTGAATACTATTGAAATTATGATTTGAGTGGAGCTAGATGTTTTATTGGATTTTGAAAATAGAGAAAGAAAAAACTTTTAGAAACAAAATTACTATAAATTTTAAGAAGTTTAAAAATTATCATATTTGCCAAACATGTTATCTTTTTATATTGGCTTAATTGCGTGGAAGTCTTTCACCTTGTTAATGCGTGATGCGTCGAAAAGCAGGCTTGGAAATAGTTGACATGACAGTTCTAGAACTTTTAATGAGGTTATATGCTTGCTTGCCAAGTACAAGCCGGTTGTCGAAGGCACGAGACTGAGCAATGTTACGCATGGTTATCAAATGGAAACTGTATGCGTAAGTTTAAAATCAATTTTATCTTTAAAATTTTTTAAAATTATAATAATGATATTTTTTCTATTTAATGAAAGATTTGAACATGTAATCTCTAAATAGAACTAGAAATAGAATTTCTTAACTTGCAATGATCAAGGATGTGTTTTTAAGCGGCACGACACTGGCATATTTAGCAGCAGCAAATACAAAGTGTTTTTGGGAATTAACCACGAAACTTGCACAGTATTCATGAAATGATCTTCAGAGAGTGAATCAGTAATTTCCAATACCTTTTTCAATGGTTGTTAGAGTGAAAGAGTTCCACAGTGAGCGTGACATTGGAGTCTCCGGTTTCTTAATTTTCATGCCACCATCTAACTGTTATAAATGATTTTAGAAAAAATAGTGAAAAACGAAAGTATTTTTATAATGATATACACACAATATATTGTATAACACATTGCATAACAATATTATAAAATAAAAGTATTTTTATAAAATAATATTACTTTTATATGATGTTTTATAAAAATACCTCTCATTTAAAATATAATTATATAAAGGATTGTAAAAAATATTGAATATAAATTTTTTTTCTTTTCGAAATGAGCAATTGAGCCATTGTTTCTAGTGTGAAACCATCTCAAGGAACCTGGTCTGAGCAGTCTTACGCAAAACCGTACACTTCAAGCAACGTTTCCACTTGTTGTAATTGTTAATGATTGCCAACGAACATCGATCCCACCTCCAATTAAATTTTCTAGAATCTTGATGTGCGTACTCAGCTGGAAAAGCATAATGCTTATTAGAACATAAAATAAACACAATGGATTAGCTAAAATCACTTTCAAAATGATTTCTAAATTTGAAAGACATCAAATATATTTTATATCAATTATTTTTCTCTCCTCTTTAAATGAAAATTGAAAAAATATAATTAGAATATGATTACTAATTAATATATAATATTATGAATAGTAAAATATGAAAAAATAAAATAAATTCATAATTAAAAATTTAAAAATATTTTTAAAATTATTAATTACTCATTACTATATAATGAATAAATAAATAATTCAATGTGGAGATTTGATGTAAATATCCAAAGTCAAATTCATCTTATATTATTTTATTGTCATATAATGAAAAAATAGCTATTCCAATGTGGAGATTTACATGAATGAAATAGTCAAAAGTTAAATTCATCTTATATTCATAAAAAATGTACTTTAACTTTAACCAATCAATGCTCTAAGGAAACAAGCTGTGAACCAGAATATTTCACAATGCTTACGAGGGAACATGTAGGGCATGATCATGGCTGATCTATATATCCACCGTATCCACTTTCCTCTCACATCCTCATGAAGTGGATGCAGCTAGCAATATTGTCTTTAAGCATGCCAATAAAAAAGTTCATTAAGCACAATATCCTGTGGTCATCCTTTTAGGCGCCCGTGCAAGTAGTACGCGGGGTTTGTTGATCAGCTTCCACCACAGCATATTTTGCAACAAAACTTTGGACCCATGATCAGATCACAACTATATATTAATTTTTTTTTAGCCAACTTTTGAAATTGATATCTTTTTGCTTTAAGCAAACAGGAATTAACCCAAAAAAGCTCTATATGTACATGACCATATGATCGAAAATTATGCTGCATGGCTGATCATGATTACTGTTCTTTTTTATAAATATTACTTCAACTACAAAACATATATATAGGTGTTATCATGATGATGATCATCATCGAAAGGTATTACATGCATGGTTAATCCCCATAGACATCATGACCATTATCGAAAGGGAATCCACAACATTATAATAAGTTCATATAAACGCAAGTATGCCGGCCTGATCATTTGTTCTTTTAGTATATATTGTTATTATAGTTTCTATAAATAATCACAAGGCTGCTCACTTCTTATTGTTAATTGATTGGTTCAAGAATAATTTGCTGCCTCCTTGATGCAATTTCAATATTTGGGTTGACATTCTTCAATATTTCAAATGTGCTTTACACTTTGATACTGTCCATGTATACAGAGAAGGCAATGCCTTAGCAGATACCCTTCCTTCCTTTATGGTGCATTAATGGAAAACACAATAAATTTTTCCTCTCTCTATGAATTACTTAAACACATGATTGATATTTTTCTTTAGATCGTAACAGATATTATCCCAGTACGTTGCGTCATTAACTTTCTTTTATCTGATCATTATCCTGATTGTAACTAGATTTTGTAAGAATTACAGTTTTTTATAAGCTGGTTTTGGAATTTCTGTAATCCTCTTACTCCGATCCTCTTTGTATAAGGTATTCCTCTTAAAATAAATAAATAAATAATCACAAGGCCGACTCTGATAATTTCATGTAATAGCATAAAATTAGAAACATCACACTAGCTAATACACAAAGGCCGCTGAGACGATCTCCCTAGCTAACAACTCTATGGCAGAAAGAATGATATACGTATCTAACTATTTCTATATCTATATATACATACATACATACATATATATATATATATTATATTATATATATTCACTAGGCGGTGACAATCTGTAGATGGGGCATGCAGTCGCTGGATTTAAGGCGATGGCGGCAAGTAGGGCAAGAAGATTGAGAGAGGAGCCACTTATCAATGCATGCGACGTGAAACCGGTGGCTGCACTTTGGCAGCACCCTTATCTTCTCCCCGTCCGTGAAATCCACTAGGCAGATTGCACAAACCGAAGCCGAAGATGGAGACCCTGAATTGGTGTAAGTCGAAGTTGGCAAAGCCACCATTTCTTTCTTCTTCAGCCCCGAGTTCAGTCTCCGAGAGGCTATCCACTGGACTGGCTCGGTCAAGGCACGATTTGCGCATTGAAACACGCATTGTAGCGTGGTGTTGAGGCCAAGAGCGCAAACAAAGGCACACAAAATGGCTGCAACAATGACCATAATGTTGAAATTCATGCCCTGTTCATGAGGGTGTATATCATGATCATCACAGCTCGTACTCATGGTGGGACTAAGGGTGGGGGGTTGAGTTCCAGCCATGGATCAGAGAGAGACAAGTGGGAGAATTGGAGATGAAGAAATGGAGAAGGCGGAGAGAAAGCACACATTTGAGGATGATAAGAGTAGTGAGTGCTGAATGGGGAGTGGCGGTTAATATGTAATGGTGGAAGGAATGGAATAATTGGGATGATCATGCTTACTGGATAATCCACTCACTGTCTTTCCCTTGCCTTTGATTACATATATATGCGCTTCAAAGGAAGAAAAAAGTGTACGTCTCGCTCGTTGGATATAGCTCTCGAGATCAGATTTTATGAATTCCTATTGGGTGGTGGTTCTTGATCATCGAGTTGCGGCCGACATGATGTTTTATTTTGGTGGAGAATTAAAGATGGGAGGGAGACTACTGAGGCGTGGGGTTCAGTCACTCTCCTCGCAGAAACTTCTCTTTAATACATACTAGGATATTTGGAGTATCAATCACTTACTATTTACTTTTACACTTTATATTTATAATTCTTTTTTTTTATATAAGAAATGGCCGGACATATTTTTCATAAAACGTGGAATGTAAAATGTGAAGTATGGATAATAAATAGTAGCTAATACATAGAATCTTTCTATTAGATGATGGTCAGTGTCTCTAGTTCTTCCCATACATGTAATAATGCTTTTGGTCTTTGGTGCATAAAAATTGAAGGTACAAAACTTGGCCCATGATTAAACACTCAGCATTCGAAAGGCCCATTAATGGAGCTCTTTCGTTACCACTATTCTCCCGTTCAGTCTAAAGGAGTTTGGGCCTTAATAATTTAATCTCTCTCTTTCTTTCTTTTTGTTTTTTTTTTTTTTTTTGGTTGAAGATCTTTTATGAATAATGCTACATACAGTCATGAAATGTACATGTGTCGTGCAGTCACTTTAAAAAAGAATAGAGTTCATTATTAAAAAATTAATTTTTTTTTATGTGGATCCCGTATATATTTATTTTTTTAAAAATAATTACGCGATGTTTGCACACTTACGACTGTAACTATCATTTCTTGTCTTTTATGGAAACTATAATTTAACAAAAATTCACTTAGAAATACTTTGCCAATACCTGATGACCATATTCTTTGCTATTTTCCTAAATTGGTTTTTCAATTAAGTTGGCTCACCAACTCTTAACCGAATGGCTGGGATGACTAATACCCAACCACACCCCCAATATTAATATGACAAGGTATTAGTTAAAAGGTTGAATTTCAACCCTTGGACCTTTGGCTACTTCTTCTCCATGCTTATTCCATCCTGACACTTGTTTACATCTAACTATAATATTATCAACTAATTCAGGTTTGTCAACTTAAAGAAAGTTTTTTTGAAATTAATCAACTTATGACATATACCTAGACCTTCTAGATCTGGACTAAAACATGTTGAATTTAGTTGTCTGCTCATGAGTTGCTGCAGCTTTGAACACCATGAATTTCATAGGAACTGAAACTCCTACGTTTTGCGTTCAGCTTCAAGACAAATGATTCTACTTGGTTTTACCTGATATCTGAAGCCAAACCCGAATTAGCGAGCTTGGTTCATTAAAACAGTTCATGAAGAATATATCTTGTACTTTAATTTCATATATATATACTAACATTCCACCATGACTACACGTTCTGTTGTAATTTTGAGATTTTTGTATACGAAATTGCTCATAACTAGGAAGTACTTCTTGAACCCAGACTCAGGTCAGCATCCCTTGGTCTGCTGTGACATATACACTGGCAGGAACATCCAAATCTGTCTGAATCTCAACTCGGTTATCAGAAATATTCCTTAAGGCATGGTTGGGGAACTGGCTGCCAGTAGCACTCAACGAATATTGCACATTCCTAATAAGGTTAGGAAACAGAAGAACATGATTAAAGTCGACAACCCACGAGTTTCCTTTCCCATTCACAGACCCCCTTGCAACTGTGGACTTTATGTTCATCCCTCTCACATTGTTCCTATCAACCACAACTTGTTCGATATCTTTGAAAGGTCCATTGGTTTGATCCAACTGAACAATTTCAACTCCTTTATCGAACCCACAAAACATGTTATCAACAATATTGACCGCATGTGCAACCCCATTTATTGATTTTAGGACAATGTATGCATCTCCAAGGAAAAAGGTATTAGAGATGTGTAGCTGTACAGGGTCTTCAGCAACTATACCAGTGTAGTCCAAGTAGGAATTCACGATTCGAGTTTGTGTCAAACCGGGCAGTTTCAGATAAATCCCAGTGCCACCAAAACCAGTGGCCTTATTGTAGCAGTGCACCCCAGAAAGTATGTTAGCTTGACCGGAAACCATTATTCCTATTGCAGCTGAAAAAATGACCACATCCGTGACAGCATTATCGTTGCCCATTAGGCTTATTGCAGTTCCTGAAAAGTTCCTTTCACCATGATCACCGCCAGCAGTGATGTGTTGGCCAAGGAAGGAGTTCCGGATGTAGGTTTCATGGCCACCTCGCACCAAAATCCCATTGGTTGTGAAATGGGTAATGTAACAGTTGTCTATGCTTGTCCTGAGTGAGTTTATGACAGCAGCGCCTCCACCCCTGTAGTTTGAATCCAACATGAGGTCTCTGAGGGTTATGTATTCATAACTGTAAGGTGATGATGAAGACAATTGCTGAGAATCTTTGGATCTTTCTCTCTTTTCTTCCATATTGCTGGTCGATGAAGCCGATAAGTCAATCAAATACCCATCAGTTGGAAAATCATCCGAGGCACGCAGTGTTCCTCCATGTATCTGTTTCATCAAAATACGCCAAGTTTACGAATTACACATCTGAAAAGTTTATAGCAAAATTGACTTTAAATCATGCTATCCATATAAATTAGAGCTAAGGATTCCTAGCTAGGTGTCCTAAAAAGTGCAATCACTTTTCAGGATTTCTCTTCATGGCACCATAAAACTGTTGATCTAATGCAGATACCATTAGCTTTATCATTATAAAAGAAAAGTCTTTTACTTTTCAGAAAAACCATGGATCAATATTCTCCTTTAGATTAAAGGAAAGCATTTCCGAAAGGCTGCCGAAAGGAGAATTTGCTTGCTCACGGCATATATATATCTTTGATTAGAACCTAAAGAAGACATTCATTTCCCAAAAGTCAAGTATTCTGAGTCATGTTAGACCAACTGTTTTAGATATTAACAATTTTCTAACACACCTGTGACCACAAGAACATGAAGACCTCTATACCAGCAAGTTACTTGGTCTAGCCACAGTGGCCTATGATATCGTGCCATGTGGAGTCGGCCACCTTTGTACGTACTGTTAGGTGTTATAGGTGAATAATTATGTTTCAAATGAGAAAAGTAGAAAACTATGCTTTAATGCTTAAAGACAGATGAAGTAATTAACCCAGTCATGTATCTTTGTGAGAATACCTTGAGGTTCCCCACACCGGAGGCCGGCAATCGGAGTGGTCGGCTAATCAGGTAATTCCCGCCTTCAAGATTAATCTGAGCTCCCCCAAGGTTTTGTATTCCCTCTATCAATGACCCTGCACTTGGACCTTGGACTGCATCTGATATTGCTCTGAGGAGTGCTTCTGTGCTGTCTTCTCTTCCTGTTGGGTCTGCACCGTATGACGTCACATGATACACACGTGGACTTGTTGCAGCCTACATGCATCAACCATCATCATAATCATCAGTAACATGTATGAAGAGTTTATTGGCCAAGACTATGAAATAGTTGGCCAAGAACAAACTACAGGAACCAACAAATTACCAAAATTTTCTTAAGAGGTTAATAGAACAAGAAGTATTGGTACCGGTGGTTGCTGAGCGTAGCTAGGAGAAGGCGAGATTGATGGTGGTGCAAGAGAAACTGAATCATGCCGGACGAAGGAGGATCTCAAGGCTTGCATTTTGCGAATTTGGTCATGATAGTGATCACCGGAAAACCGGCCCACCGGAGAATGCTCTCCATTAACATGAATTACAATGAAACTAGCCAACCCCATTAGCATGGAGAATATCAGAGCTTTCCCTGCCACGGTTGCTTCCATGATCTCTCTCCCCTACGTTAAAGACATGTTGGCGTGAGAGCATCCCATATATATGTGACTTGAGAGGCAGAGAAAGGGGGAGACTTGGGGGACATGGCAAGAGAAGGGACTATCTAAGATGTGATAGGAAATTTATTCATATTATAAGATCACACACATAACACCGGCGCTGTTCATTTTCATGTACCAATATTTTTAAAAGAGATTGTCGCTCATCATTTTTATACAGTACACATTATACTTATTTTTATTTTTTTTCTTTCTAAACAAATGGATTTTTTCTACTTTTCATTTAGAAAAATTTTATTCATCATTCACACACACTACACACCATATTTTTTTTTTAATCTTATAAAATATGTGATATATAAATGATGAGTAGAAAAATTTCATAAGTTTAAGAAGAATAAAACAAAAAAAAAATTAAAAAAAAAAAAGAAAAAAGTGCAGTATGTGATGTGTGGGCCGGGGATGATGAGTAATAAAGTTCTTTCATCTATACACCACATATTTGATAAGAAAAAAAAAATTATGTATAGTATGTGGCGATGATGATGAATAGAATTTTTCTTTTTAACATAATACTAAGTATAAGTTTTGGACCTAAAAATTTGCCACAAATCGTTTGAAAAAAAATGAATCTTCTTAATAAAGATTCATTTACAAAAAAGTGAATCCTACTAAAATAATAAATAATTTTTTTTTCTGATAAAGTACTGCATGTTTATCTTTGCACGTTCGGGATTTATACAAATTAATATTTTATTGATTGTCTTAATAATATTGAGAGGTGGGAAATGGGAATTGGCTCAAGCTTTTGAATCTTTGTTTTCTCTTGACAGAAAAGCGACCAGTTACCAACTTCTTACTTTAGGGACCCTAACAGGTTTGACGTTGTGCAAAAGGCCAGTACTTCTACAGAGGAAGGCAAACGATCATATAATTCAGGAATATATAACGTATAAGGGCTCCAACTCCAAGTACCTTAATCATGTAGGCCACCCAAATCATGAGTTTAGGAGGTTAGTTGCTAGGCCGATGATGATGATCTGTTAAGTGGTTATATGTCTTATAAATTAAGCATTCTTAATAAAAAATAATAATAATAATAATATTACTTATCATTTTTATTTTTATTATTTTTTAGTTCTTTTTTGATGCAGTATTAGATTATTAGAAATTATTTATTATATTTTCTTTTTAAGTCTATTATCTAATATTATATCATAAAAATAGATTTTTTTATTAAAAAAAATATATATTCGAGCTGACCAATTGTAGTCTTGTGAGTAAATCATGACACACAGAATTAGCTAGCTAGGGATATTGTAGCACTGAGCAAAATCATGACACTTTTTCCTATTTCCTTTTTTTATTTTTTATTTTTATTTTTAAATTTATAACTGCAATAAAAGGAAGCAAAGAGGTTAATCAAATCATGGTACATAATTTGAGAAGGTTGAAATGTGAGAGGATAAAAAATGCCAAAGTCCGTATCTCCTACTATCTATTATATATGTAAGTGTTATAATTATAAAGAGATTTTATAAAAATAAATTTATAAATTAATATAATTTTATAGAATATAATAAATCTACTTTTTAATAAAAATAAATTTCAAATTAATTTATAAATTTCTAAGCGGTTAAATAATTTCTTTATTTAATTACATGGTTGAATTTTCACACTAGTCTGCAGTGAATGATCAGTGGTTTAGCTTTCACTTTCAAGATTTTTTAGTGCAGTACGTGATCATCATCTAGGACAGTAGGAAGTACTGAAAGTGATTGAGGTGGTTTGGTAGTAACGACGACTGGACATGTTTGGTTCAGATCAGGTCGACATGTGATGCTGATCAGGTCGACTGGACAGCAGGCGCTCCGCAGGCAAAACATGCACGGCCATTTTTCAACTGAACGGCAAGCCATTGCCCACTTCGTTGTTGGTTCAACCAAAACCTACTTAATCCATGTGATTTACATGAACATCATCGAAATCATGCATGTACGGAGAAAATTAGGTATTCGCGTGGCTCAAAGGTGACTTCTATTAGATGATAGTGAGCCGTCATATTTGGAATAATTAGTACTGGTACTGAAATGCCATGACAAGAAAGATTAATGCAAGAACTGCGATGATACATCCATGCGCAATGCATGCAGAGACTGCTTTCAGCCCATCTCGAACATTCTTATGCGTAAGGCAGCATTTTATGGGGTATCAAACTCAGGCATAATTTAAGATTTCAATTGCAAAAGCTCTTTTGGCGCCACATCATGTTCACTAATTCGTTGGTAAAATCAAAACTTTCTACAAAATTTATTATGAAAAATACTTTAATTACAAAGTAATTTACATTAAAGTAAACCGATAGATAAATTGATATGATTAATTTGATGCGGTATGTCAGATTATAAAATTATTTTTATTATAAAGTAGATATAACATGAAATCACATGAAGTCACGTCAATTTGTAGTTGAGTTTACTTTTGTATAATCTGTTTATGTTTATAACACTTCTCATTTATTATTGCTGAGGTAAATTTTTTGGTGGGTTGTTGCTGGCCGGGTTATTGATCATCATGGTCCTGATGAAAATTCATAGGTTCTGATAGTCAAGTCAGAAACACACAAGAAGTAATAGTAATAGCCAAATGGTTATTATTAATATTGGGTATGATCACCAACTGTCACCATTCATTTTTCACCATACTGAATAAGGGAAATGATGCTCTTATTTCCCAGCTAGCAGACAAAAGCAAGCATGCATGCAGGTGTGTGTGATAATCAGAGCCACGACCAGATCACAACATGACTAAAGGCTCATGATATATGTTTTATCTTAGGTCTTACGTAAGGTATTAGTGTGGAGTACTACTCATTGACGACAATGAGAAGAGAATGATAAAGAATTAATTGATCGTGACTTGCCTTTATTGTCCATTTATGCTGTTGGGGTAGATTGCTTGAATTTGCTACATATTAATTGGAGATGGATAAAGAGAGAGGAAACAAAAGCTTCTTTGCTTGTTGGCAGCAACTACAGACTAATCGTGGCTGGCCTTCCTTTAAAGATCTGTGCATATTTTATTTTATTTTTTTACTAAAAGGAGGGCGGCATCTCCGGCACTTTATTAATATAGAGTATCTATTATAATAAGCATATAATATACTTGAAGAATCCATTCAATGCATAAGCTGGCCCAATTTGATTGCCTGCCAGCCTGTTTGAAAATATTATTTTTCAAAATATTAAAATTCAAATAAATTTATAAAAAATTTAATAGCTAGTTGTCTATATAATTTTCCTTATTGAAACCCACCTTTTTCTTTATGTGTAAATGCACTTGAATACCACTTCAATAAATCTTTGTGGACATTTATTAAGTTTCAAATTAGGTGGGTGAATCGTGAAGGAATTGCATTAGTACTCTAGGCTTGAGTCATGTTGGATGTAGTTATATGATGTGTAAATCGCGCACACTCCATCTGAAAAAGAGTGGAGTTTATTATTACAAATTATATTTTTTATATGTATTTCATATTTATCCACTTTTTAAAAATGAATGTGCGAGACTTGCACAACTTAAAACTATAAATATCATTTCTCTTACAGGCTTCCATATTGATTGTATTAGTCATTAAAGTTCACATAACATATAGAAGTGTTACAACTATATCAAGCCACGTCAATTTGTGTGTTTTTGAATATGAAATCTTTTTACTAGACTTTTTTTTATATATAAAATATGAATGTTTTAATGTCAGCTCATACATTAAAAGATTTTATCCATATTTTTACCAAACAATTTCTTGGAACCAAATGGGAAAGATGATAGAGGACGTTGAGCGACCTTTCCACCAATATTTTAACAAAAATGCCTTTGAATTTTATATTCTGTCAGCAATCTAAACAAATTATTGTATCACAAAACAGCTCTGTTAGCTATCCATACAAAATTAATCAAATCGAACTATCTTATGGATGACAATAATATAGTAAGATAGTTTTTTTAAAATTAGTATCACTATCCAACAATAACCTAAGGAGAAGAAAATACAACCACAAAAATATTGTAATGGTCAATATATTAGTATTTTTTTTTAAAAAAATGTAAGTAGAATTTATTCTAAAATTGTAAATATAATTTTTCATATCATTTTTCTGTTAAAGTTTTTGTAATTTAATAAGATAAGGTTGAAGTACTCCTCGGGGATTGGTTTGAGATGTGCACAAATTGTATGATATGTGATGTGCTATTTGCATGACCGTAAGGCAATAGTTTTTTACGTGACTCCATCCTTGCCAATCTCTATACAGTGGAACTGAATAGAAAGTGAGATGGTATAATTTGCACGGATAAAAGCACGTAGCCTTGTCCGTGCATTTTCCAATGCTTTGAGGCCCATTTAGAGATTGAACTGAATTCAAATCAACTTAATTTATTCTAATTTTAAATTGAGTCTAACATTTAAACACTCAATTCTCAAATCACTAAATTCATTTTAACTCAAAACCTCTTTAAATGTAAGACCCACAACCTTTTTCAACTCAACACCTCTTTATACGCGGGACCTACAACCTTTTTTAACTTTTCATAAATATATTTAAACTCATATTAACATCCAAACATGTGAGTAGGTTTGAAGAGTGAGATGAGAATTTTTAGTTTTAGATAAAAATTTAAAATATTATTATTATTTTGAAATTTGAAAAAGTTGAAATATTTATTATATTTAATGTCTCATCTCATGGCCCAAACATACCCTAAAATCATTTGAAGTGAGTTTTACAAAACTCACTTCATCATCTCAACTCACAACTATTTATAAAGAACTCAACTCAATTCAATATCTTAACGTGAGCCTATTCGTGCGTATAGCAATGCTCTAATACAAATCCAATTGGTACTTCCATGGGTTGAATGACTTAAAATGGACCTCGGCCCAATCCCAACCCTTATCGACCACGTAACAGGGATGGTTAAGAATGATAAAATATAAGATGGGGAGAATGACATTTTTCTCTGACAGAATACATTTGATACAGCAAACAAAATCATTTACATGTAATTATAAAACATCAACCAAGGGAAGATCTACGTACAGTGATTACAGGTCCGGCATTCAGAGGGAGGAGGCTCCAATAAGAACCCTGATTGTCAATACAACAACTATGCCATTTAATTCTGTAAGAACCCACTGGAAAACCAGAAATATCAAGCAAGCAACTTGCAAATCCTTGGCCTCTCTCATTTGGTTCAAAATGCACAAATGCATAGACCCCGTCCTCGTTGTCATCACGCCTCCTACGCTTGCTATTATTAATCTTTTTGGTGCTTAAATTTTTCACATGATGCAGTAGCATTCCGTTGATTTCCACAATGTCATCAGTTTCCCAAGCTGGGGAACCCTGCAACATCTGCTCCTTGTTTTCTTCATTTGGCCTGGGCTCCTCAAAGGATACCCTACTATAAAGAATGCAGTATAACTTGGTCACCTGAGCTGGGAGATTCGGCGGCAAGTTAATCAGTTGAAGACAAAGGTTTAACGACAGGTGGAAGCCTGACAATACAGATATTCCATCTGGGTTCCTAGTGTCCGAATTGCAGGCAAAGAGCTCCGACCCAATGCAATTCCTGAATTCATGGCAAATTTCAAATCAAAATGAAGTAAAAAATACCCCCCACCAAAAAAAAAAAACTTTTGCCAAATGAATAAAAAACTCTGAGTCATTTCTTCATATTCTAAAATTCAAGCAATCATAAAAGGAAGAACCGCCTCCATGTTGATACTGTTCAACAACACAAGTCAACTTTTTTCTGGCCATAAAAGAACAGCAATGCGAATCCAAATAGTAGCCATAAGATGCACGCAGACGGGTAAGAAACAACAAATTAAGTAACCTCGTGCTGACCAAGTTTATTTATTATTAAATTTACCTCATTCAGATCTTAAAATATAATCTGAGGTCTCTCATCCTTTGGCATACAAAAATCACCAAGGTTGCAGCTTGTGTCATCTATCCATGCTCTAGAGATGAAAATATACTAATAACTAGGTTCTTTCAAAACAAAAAAGCTTTAGTGTAGGTCCTTTAATGCCACACATACAAAATAATTCAATAAGATATTTCCAATCAATATAAGCCGTAAAAGAAATCTATTGCTCAGCACCGGGAAACTCCTTAGCATACCTTACTTTAAAGAAGTATCTGGGAGTTTGATAAGGAATATGTATCCATTTCATGATAATGCTCCACAAAAGTTGTAAACCAACCTTGGCAACTTGAGATAAAATATCCTCGTTATGCTCTCTATTTACCTCTTGCAAACCAATTATCCCAGAAACAGCATAACTACAGATAGAAAGAATATTTTCTTCACATCCAACCTTCAAAATTTTATTTCTACACTGCAAGTCAAAACACATCTTAAGCTGTCCACTGACATCAAAAAGCTGACAGAGATTTCTACTTATCTCATGGTCTACATGCCACAAACGCCCGACTAAATTTTGTTTTAGCATCACACGTAAAGAGTTTTCCGAGTTTCCCAGACCACAAGATGTAAGACAATCGGTGGGAAGACTTGGAACAAAAAATATGAAACCGGTACTAAAGGCCAAAAGCGAACAACTTAGTGCAAGTGATGAAATGACTTTTGAACTCTTGCTGTCCATACCAATGAAAGATGTGGCAATTAGATCAAATTCCTGTGCTAGCTTCTTGAACCGCAAAGAGACCCGAATAACTTCAGGCAAAGATTTCAGGCACTCAACCAATATACTCCTCTCAACCTCCACATTATTGCTAATGTTGTCCAGGTTAAATGGAATGGTTCTTAGAATTCTTAGTATATCTACCAAGGCTCTTAAAAGTTTAGCTCTTACATGCAGAAACCATCTCTGGAAACAAAATTCTTGACCTGATCTGACAGCAGCTTCTAATGTTTTACCAGAAGAGCAAATGCCCTCATAAGCCCCAACAAACTCCTCACAGTAACTAGGCTCGTTATTATTTCCGGCAGTATCTCTTCTGACTTCACTTAAATCAAAACTGGCTGGAAATTCGTTCTTCTTTAACCAATCAGCTAAAGTAGACCCCTGTATTGGTAAAACCAGTAGATGGAGTTTCCTCTCAGAATTAGCTAATTGAAATATTGATGTTAACCAGCAGTAGCAAATATCAGACTGACCTTTTGTTATTAAATACTGAAATATGAAAGCAGCAGTGAACCAGTCTCCCTGGCATGCTGCATATGTCCCAGCTTTGTAAGCAGGCCAGTAATACCCATCTTTCAACATCTTACTTGCAGACTCTAGGGTAATAGTCTCTTTCTCAACCAAGTAACTATTAATAGAGTCTCTATCATGACTGCAAGATTCCTCACTTCCTTTCACCAAGCAACCCCAAAAGATTCGATGGTGGAGTAACAGGGAGTAGATTGTACATGAATAACAATCAAATGAGCTGCACTTACGCACATCTTCAACCAGAAGCTTCACTCTTTCAAACACTGGGACAGTGAGAGCATGAGCTTCATTGAGATTTTCAAGACAGGCAACCATAAACCTGTATACAATATGTAAAAGCTTTGACTTAATGACTGTTCTCTTTTCTCTTTTGAAGTCCATCTCGTGAAATAGTATATCTGATTGCCTTGTAGCCATGATGTGGTCATGCACATTTGCAACATATTCAATAAACAAAGATATTTTATCCAGCACCAGAACGCCCAGATCAGTATATCCTCCAACCAAAAGAACAAGAAGGTTGAGCAGACCATGAACTCCTTGAAACACTGGGGAGTCAATCTGGCAAAGATCCAATAATCGCTTTACCAGCGATGTAATCTGATCTATGATCAATAATATTACCCTCGATGGCAGAGGAGAGGAAACAAACAAACCAGATTCCCTTTCCCTTATTCCCCTAAGCTTGATTGATATATCTACCAGAACCTGGATAAATAAGAAGTTCTTCGACATAATTGGAGATTGGGAGGAATCTTCAGCAATGGTTAACAGCTTTGTGATTTCGGTGTCCAGACAGGGCAAATGAGATGGAATATATGAAAGGATCTGCATATTGGCTAACATTGGTAAACATAGGGTAAATTTTAACAATATTCAATCACAAGTTCTTCTACATTGCTCAGAAATGACCTTATGTAAAATCTTTAGAGCTTCATGTTGCATGAATGTGGGAACTTCGGGCTCATTTAGAGTGCTCAATAATGCTTTGATTAGATCTGCATTCACAGGAAGATGGCATGGTCTTTTTATGAAAATGAAATGCAGGCATCTTAACACTGCTGCTTTAATACGCATAGTTTTTTCTCGTGTAAGAAATGAGAAAAGCGTGTCCACCTGCATCATGATGTAAATGATATAATTAACTACAGATATGGCCACAACTCATCAAATAAAACATCGTGATCTCTGACCACTTTTCAGTATAGACAAGCAGGTGTTACCGCCATCCATTTAATCCCACCATACTTCACCTCCAAATTTTTAAATGTGTTGCTAGTTACAATCTCAAATTGAGAATTTTATTCACAGCACAGCTTAATCTATAAGCATTCTGCCATTACGAGCTGAACTAGGCAGACAATATATGTATATGTATGGATTTATATACGCACAGTTGGAAAACTTATAATGAATATTCTGTTATTTAATCTTCTTTTATTATCTTGTGTACTGATAGTCTAATATTAATATACTTATTTTTCAGTTTTAAGAACAGGCTGGAAAGCAGATCTCTGCACACATGCCTCCTGCCTCTTTAACAACAACACAGAAAATTATGATGGGAAAGGATACCTGTTCAGAAATAAGAATGGTTGATTTGGAAGCGAGCTTGGTGAGTGAAACTAGCGACGTGACCAAAAAATCCTCTTCAGAAGAGTCCAACACCAACTTTAGACCAGTCTGTGACAAGCAAATGTAAGTGTCATTCACTGTATAAATTAATGATATATTTGACCAAACAGACAAACTGTAGCCGAAACAAGAGAAAGATCAAATTGCTTATGGTCAATGAACACCAATCTTTGCTCAAAAGAAAAAAAAAAAAAACTTACTCTACAAGCAAAGATTTCAATTTGAGTAGTCAAGCCTTTGCTGACATCACAGAACACAGCTACTTTTTGGTCAATAATTAGAACAATTCAGAAAGATGAGTATCATTTCACAAAGATATCTATCATGATGGGGCAGTTAAATACATCTACCAACATCGCACTATTGTTGCATGATATCACCTTACCACATGTTACTTGGATTGACTCTCACAATGCACCTTTCCCATCCCCAGCGTTTTTTTATCAAAGAGAAAAAAAAGGGCAATTGCATCCAGAATGGAACTAAATTTATATCTTCATATAGATTTCCATGTGTTTATCTCTAATTGAAACTAAATCAGAAGAGGTCCAGTACCTTGTAAGCTCTATTTGCAACTGAATATGAGCACCCAATCTTTGCAAAAACCCGTGCCCCAGCTAACCTTACCACAGACGATGTTTCTGATGAAGTTGCCATACGAACCAGCATCTCCAATACAATACAAGAAAAATCATCTGATAACTCAGAAAAGCATCCAGCAGCAAACAATGACGCTTTAACCTGCAGAAACCAAATTGAATGTTTCCAGATCACTTCCAGGAAACTTCGTGCAGATGATCAATTGAGGTAAAGAACTACGTATTTTTTAAAAAGAGTGGACAAAGAAGAAGGGGGCAAGGGGCAGGTGAACAATGTGCCCCTGAAAGTCTGGCTCCACAGTCAGTGCTGATCTGTACATGAAATCTTTTGACCTCAGTATAAGCCAAGTTTGCAATTTTTTCTTTAAAACATTCCATAGAAAGGCTTGACGTCCTCCATATCAATTTCCAGATAGCTTCTATGGCTTCAGAGTTTATACATTTGTTGTAATCTTTTCTGAGAAACTAACTCAATTTTTGGCCTTTGCATTCATGAGAATAAAAACGAAGGGGTGCATAAACTCTCATATGAATAAACGAGTGATTATAAATTTGACTTATATGAATAAGCTTACAATCTTATTTATTGTAAGGTTCTTATTAATAATGAGAAAATAAAATTGAGTTGCAGAAACAGTGCTGATGAAAATACCATGAATTTTAACAGGACACAAAGTTACTGATCTCACCTCCAAAGCATCAGACGAAACTAGACTAGAGAGTATCAAGTATCGTATCTGGGCACTGTTATTTGCAAAGTCAGCCCAACAACCAAAGAGAGCTAAAGCCAATGCCCTCAACTCAGCATCCCCAGTATCAAAAACAATCTTTACTCTCCTCAACAATTCTACGTGATTGTGAACTGTGGCCATCGATAAAATCCCTTTGTTTTCTTTAATCTTCTTCTTCTTGCCACGATGCCTGTACTCTGCTAAGAAAATCCTAACAATGGCAAGTTTGATGTGCTTGCCACCCAACCTAAATGCATCAGCAAGCCGTAATAGGATGGTGTTGGCAAAAAGCCTATCCTCCCCGGGCACTAAGCCAAACATCTTATACACAGCCATAGTTGGTTTGGGTTCTCTACTCCAATGCTCCAGCCTTGACCCAGTCCGTAATATAGCTTCAACACAGAGATCTGTATTGAGAAAAAAGAAAATCTTATTTCTAATAACAAAAAAGTAAAAATTTAACAAAATAAAATCATTTGAGTTTAATTTCTCTCAATTGGTCATAATGAATCAAACTCACATTTTGTACCAGCTTAAAGAATCAAATTATTATCTACGAAAAGAAGTATAAAGAAGTAAAAGTAAAAGAAAAAAGAGCCGTAACCAGGGTTTTTGGAACGTAGGGCCTTCTCCAGCTCAATGCTCCATTCCATGGCACAGGCAGCAGGATTCCTCTCCATCACCGCTCTCCCCAGGTTCCTTTAACCACCTGAATTAAACATCTTACATAGCTTAATTGATACCGAAGATAAACTAAATAAAATAAACGTTTTATTAAACAACGAAAAAAAAAAAAAAAAAAAGAAAGAAAAAAGAGCACCTCAATACCGTATTTCATATGTAAATCGCTAAAAAATGCCTTTTTTTAAGTCCATTAATACAACATGAGGATTTATATGTATATATATCAGTGGCAACATGACATTTTTCCCCAAATATAATAACATAAAAGCTCAATTGATCTCCTTCTCTAATTTAGGGGCGGATTTTCTTAGGACTTTAGTAGGATCTCAATACTATTTTGTACTGGATCAGGTTCTTTAAGCGCTTATAAGAGGGGAAAAAACAAAAATAAAAAAACTCTTTAGAAAACGTAACAACGTATCACTAGCTTGCATTCTGTGAGAAATTCCATCAAACACTTGGTGCCATAATCAAAACAAGGCATTGCTAAGCTTAAAAGTCATCACCCATAAAGAACGAAATTAATGCGGTATTGATCAGGATGAAATTAATGGCAAAAGAACCCCAAAAATCATAGAACTCTGATGAGAAATTCAGGAAGTTACAAGTAATAATCATGTAGTGTGAGGGCGAACGTCGAGGAGCAAAGCTGCTGTGAAGGAACTTCGGGACAAAAAATGGCGCGAGAGCGAGGACTTGGGGACTGGGGAGCATAACATTTGTGGGATTAATTGGGATTCCATCGACGCTGGGTTAAACATGCGGGCTTGTATTAAGTGGGCTCTTATTATTGGGCCGCTTAATTGAAATCATCAGCTAATGGGCTCGTGGCACAACGAGGAACACGTCGTCAAAGCGCAATATGATTTCTAAGTAAAGCAATAAATAATAATCTTGGTAATATGATGAGTATGTCCTCTCAATTTCAACCGAAATGGATAATATCATCTATTTAGTATAAAATAATAGATACTTTTATCATTTCACCTCAAGCTAAAATATTCTATATTTTACACTAAATAGATACTATCTATTTCTTTGACCATCCCAAATACTAAATTTTGTTAAAGTTGTATCCAGTTAGAGAAGTGTTACATATAAAAAGAGAGTATATACAAATAAACTCACAAATTGACGTGGTTTCATGTGATTTGTTAGATCTGCTTTACAATAAAAGTAACTTTACAATCTGTCGTACTGCATCAAGTCACATCAGTTTGTAAATTTACTTTTGTATAGTCTTTTTGTGGCTAAAGTATTTTTTATCTAGTTATATGTTTGCATCCATAATTTTCAAGCCTAGATTAGTAGAATAACGTTCATCATAATGCAAGTCTTTCTTGTTTGTTTAATTTATATCCTCAATCTTTTCTCTCTGAATTAAGGCAGTAATATTAATCATAATGTAACAGTTTGTCGTTGAGCATAAACTAGATAATAACGTGTGTGACTAAGAAACGTACGCATTAATGTAGATGTTGCAGCACTCCAGCATGACCATGTGCATTGCAGTGCATGGCTGGCTGCTCTTCGCAAATATCAAACCATGGGAAGCAATCTCTCAAGGAGTGAGTGAAACCAGCCGCGAAACAAGTGCCAGCTTTGATTGCAGTGATATATACATGAGTTTGTAAGCAACCGATTCTCTCTCAGCCAAAGGCAGAGGCAGCCATGGCAATTACAAAACAATCATGCCTCTCCTCCAAAAGGTTTCTCTTCGACTATTTGCTGCTCTTCCTGTTATCTACTGCTGCTTTAGCTTCTGTCTTCTCTGGTATCTACGGCTCTCTCCTTTCCTTAATTTATTCCTTCTCCATTTTTCATTTTCCCCTCGCTCAAAAAGGAAGATAAAATAATAAAGGAAACCAAGATCGATAGGGCTGCTATTCATAAACTAATTTTTATTATTACTGGTAAAATTTTTCTCTTTCTGAAGGGTACCTATCAGATGTTGTTATTATATCTCATTTTAATGTTGAGTTCTGCACAGATTTCAGCTCACCTCATTAAGTTATTGATTTTAATGAATTGTCTGTGGTTATGAATGGCGATGATGAGGATGATGGGGACAATTTGAAATACACCTATCTGTTGTCATGGTGATTGTCATGTTTTCTGTATCTTAGATGATGCTGAAATAAGCGGTAGGAACGACTTGTTTCGTGAAATCCTAAGGGATGAGGCAGTGGAAAGGCTTCATGAGCTTGGTAAGGTAATAAAAATTAAAAAGTCAAGCGCCCCCCAAGTTCAATTTCTGACGTAATTTGCCTCTTAAGTACTACAGCTGAAAAATTAATATAGTATCACTACTCCTGCTGCTAAGACAATATTTTGTACAAAAAGAGTTTAAGATAAGTACTCTGCAATAAAATCAAAGTTGTGAATTTTCTCAGTCTACGTCTCCCCATCACATTTAACATGTTGAAGCACCACATTTTCGTGTGCTTTTACCATGCTCCGAATTTGTCAATTTGTCAATGACTCATCAAAGTTGTCAATGTTGTTGCCTGGATAAAACAGGTAAGTGATGCTGATGGCTATCTTGAGAGGACATTCATGAGTCCAGCTTCTGTGAGGGCAGGAAACATTATCCGTGGATGGATGGAGGATGCTGGTTTGAGAACGTACGTTAGCTTTCTACTCTTTTTTCTGTCGAACAGTGCTTTGGAAACCAGACTGATGCTTGTGTTGATTTGCAGATGGGTAGACAAGATGGGCAATGTACATGGTCGAGTGGAGGGAATGAATGCAAGTGCTGAGGCTCTGTTGATTGGATCTCACTTGGTGATGCTTTAATTTACCGTTTTCTCCCACTTGAATTTAATTTTTACTCTGCATACAAACACACAGATAAACGCACACGCACCCTGGGAACACGTTGATTGTGGATAGTTCTTCTTTATAATAGGATACAGTTGTTGATGCTGGGATATTTGATGGCTCGTTGGGCATAATCACTGCATTATCTGCACTAAAGGTCTTGAATATTAATGGGACATTGGGAAAATTAAGGCGCCCAATTGAGGTAAGTGAAATATCTGCTTCCAAACAATATGATGAGTCATTTTCTGAAATTTTGTTTAGCTTGTGATTGTTAGACTCTAAATTGAATTGTAAAGTCCACTATATATTACCATTAATCAAAGGTTTTTTTTTTTTTTTTGTTGATATGCATGACTGTATAACCTAGTCATGAGTGGATAGATCATTTCTTATTTTTGTCTATATCATATTCGGCTAGAACTTCAATTACGGCAGACCCATTCATGGTCCAGAAATTCTTTTGTGGCACTGTAATGTGTATTTATCTGTAGATGTATATCTAAACATGTTGTGGGTGGTGCGTATGGAAAAACTCTGGTTAAAGATGTTACTAATTTCCTACTATTGCAGGTGATTGCATTTAGTGATGAGGAGGGAGTGAGGTTTCACTCTACTTTCTTGGGTAGTGCTGCTGTAGCTGGTATTTTACCATCTACAGCCTTGCAGATATCTGATAAGAGGTTACCTTTAGCAACTTGAATCTTATATCTACTCACAACTGTCTATTATCGATATATTCATGCAAGATCCTTGTTCAGAGGTATGACAGTGCAAGAAGTTCTAAAGAAAACCTCCATAGAAATTACAGAGGAAAACCTGTTACAACTCAAGTATGACCCAAAATCTGTCTGGGGTTATATTGAGGTATAAGAGTCTACACCGATTATGCTGAGAATCAGCTTAAACTGGATGTCCTTTTTTTATTTCAGCTATAAATTTAGTTCTTTTAATTTTGGGCATTTGAGTGCAAATTCTGCTCCCATTTTGTTTCAATGATGCAGGTCCACATTGAGCAGGGACCTGTATTAGAATGGCTTGGGCTTCCTCTTGGAATAGTTAAAGGCATAGCTGGACAGACACGACTAAAGGTACATAGAGCACTTCGAGCATTTATTAAAAAACTTTTGTTAAAATATGTTTCATTGAAGAGTCCATACTTACATAACATTTGTGCCCCCCCACCTTTTGAGCACTTATGCCACCTTTATAATCACTCCCCTCTCCTGATCTCTCTCTCTCTCTCTCTCCCTCTTCGAAGGCATGTCATGGTCATTTAGAATTTGTTAATATGTATGGTCCACTTAAACTCATGATATATGCACATGCTGATCTTATGTTGAACTTTATTCAGCTCTTCATTTTTTGTTACTGAGCAATCCATATAATTCCATTGCAGGTTACTGTGAGAGGTTCACAGGGGCATGCAGGAACCGTTCCTATGTCTATGCGTCATGATCCTATGGCAGCTGCTGCTGAATTAATGGTGCTGTTGGAAAGTCTCTGTAAACATCCTAAAAAGTTCCTTAATTATGATGCTCATTGCAATGATATATCAGTGGAATCACTTTCCAGCTCTCTTGTCTGCACTGTTGGAGAGATATCGGCATGGCCAAATGCAAGCAATGTTATTCCTGGACAGGTAAAAACTGTAATTTTCACTATCCTGATCTTGAGAACAATCACAAATTGGGCTATTCTGCTGTTAGCTGAAGTGTGAAATAATCTGAAGGAAAAAAATGAACCTCTGGTGCAGGTGACATTCACAGTGGATTTACGTGCAATGGATGACATGGGACGTGAGGCAGTTATTTATGAACTATCTTATCAGATTTATCAAATATGTGAGAAGCGTTCAGTTTCTTGTATCATTGAGCGTAAGGTGCGAGACTTCATGATTACACTGAATTTCTTTTGTCCAACAGTACAACTAATAACTTACTTTGTGTGGAACCTTTCAGCATGATGCAAATGCAGTGATTTGTGATTCTGAATTGAGTTCTAATCTGAAGTCTGCAGCTTATTCAGCATTGAAGAAAATGATAGGCGAGGTTCAAGATGAAATGCCTTCCTTGATGAGTGGTGCAGGACATGATGCAATGGCTATGTATCATTTAACTAAGGTTTGTTTGTTTTTTTTTCTTTTACTTCATCCACATTTTTCTAGATGTAATATCCCCCGTTATCATGTTATATGATAACAATTTGCAAAAATCCAAACAGGTCGGAATGCTGTTTGTCCGCTGTCGTGGAGGCGTAAGTCATTCCCCTGCAGAGCATGTCTTGGACGATGATGTTTGGACGGCTGCTTTGGCAATCTTATCTTTTCTAGAGACAAATGTAAATTAGAACATATGTTAGCATTAAGGTACAGCAAGCAGAATCCAGTATAATGATATAATATTGTAATTCATGTTGGTATGAATTCTTTCATTCGTACTAGATTCTTGTCTTTTTAACTCAACTTGAAGCATTATTCAAGGGTACATTCATATTGCAGTGATCCTTTTCCAACTTGGGTACATATAAATGATTATGATGAATCCTATATAATTAGTTGTTTGAAAATTGTTAAAAGAGTTTTGAGTCGCTCTTCCGTTGTCATTATTTCGAGTGATACCATGCTATATTTACCATCTTTTTAATTAGTATCCTTTCATGTTCGATCTCTTTTGTGTTATTAAATTATATGAGTGCATGGATTATGACATTGTGGCAAACAAATCATGAACCTAGCAAAGATGAGAAGAGCCTGATAAATTATGACAAAATTAAGTCCAATTAGAATCTTTAAATACGGCATGGTTGATGGCTTGCTATGATCCGATGGATATAATTAACTTGGCCCGGTTTGAAAAGCAAAATTTTTAGTCCCAAGGGATTATCTCAACTGGTCCGACTTTAGGTTTGCTCTCCAATGGTCATCAGTTCAAGTTCTCTTAGAATCACTAGAAGTTTACCGGATTGTTAACTTCAAGGCCTTACAGAATTAGTCGAGGTGTACGGAAGCTAGCCTGGACACCCTCGATTATAAAAAATAAAATTAAAATAAAAATTAAAATGACAAAATTGAGAAATAACTTGCCCCATTTATAAAAGGCAATTGCGAAGAATACCATACAAGTGTAGAACTAACTTTGGTTTGCAAAAAGAGTAGCATGTTGGAGATTGGAGAATGCCTCAGACGACGGAAGCCAAGCCAGATTGCGTTTGCCGGGAGTCGAACCCGGGTCTATTGCTTGGAAGGCAATTATCCTAACCGTTGGACTACAAACGCTTTTGATGTTAAGGCTAACTTTGTAAATTTAATTCACTGTGATTTTTTCTTCCTTATTTTCCTTTGATTAATATATATATATACATATATGATATATTAATGTGAGATAGAAGAAAATTTCAAATATTATACCTCGTGAAGTGTAATCAGACAAGGGGGAGCACTTTCGGCCGCAGCAGCAACAGATAATTATTTTGGCGACAATCACGTGTTATGAAATCCGAAAAAAGTCACCCATTCTTACTGAAGGAAGAAACGTTAAGGTATCACTTGCAACTTGTACTGAAATAAAATCACCTCAATTCAATTTAATTTTAAATTAAATTTAATATTTAAATATCAAAATTTTAAATTATTAAATTTATTATCTGAATTCAAAATTTTTTTATACGAGTGATTTATAATCTTTTTCAATTCAATACTTTTTTACACACAAGATTCACAATCTTTTTTAATTTCTCATAAATATATCTAAAGTCATTTTAACATTTAAATATATTTAAATTCATCTTAATTGAACTTCATAAAACTTACTCTATCATCTTAACTCGACAGAGAAAAGCAAGAATGGTAATTAAAGCATTGTATTAGTCCTGAATCATGATACAACGAGGAATCAGAAATCATAATTATTAATGTCTAGCCAGAATGTAAATAGATTCGTTTTATATCTACCGAGAATGCACGAGATATGTCACCGATAGTCTTTTATTATCATTTTTTTCATATGTTTTTATACTCTTATATATATTATATATATAATGCTAGCTAGATACAGGGTCGCGCAAACGTCACATGACGTTCTAATTCCCTGATTTTAGTATTGTTTTTAGATTAATTCTAAGATAAGATATTGTGTTCTATGTGATATCTCAAATCATCTTGCCAAATATCATTCCTTCTTTTTTTCCATTCTACAGTACGCACCCATGCATTAATGAATCTACTCGGCAACATAATCATAGTGGGATTAGGAATCTTCTTTTGCTGCTTAATTACTCTAGTACGTAGAAGTTACTCATGTTAATTTATCATGGGATCTATACACATATATAACACATATATATACACACACAGTACGGTAAATCTAAGCTAGGTAATGATTAATAAAATTGCTTGATCATGAGTGCAGACTTTCTGATAAAAAATTCCAGTGCTCCGTAATTTCACTGAAAAGTATGACTAGTACGTACTACGTACATAATTTAGAGGTAGGAGAAATGATTTATACAAATTTTAAATAGATAAATTTTATACAAGTCTTTGTAAAATAGTAAATTTTACTTTAAAAAAGTATAAAAAAATTATTATTTATTAGTGAGATAAAAAACTTGTATAAAATTTATCTATTTGAGATTTATATAGAGTATTACCCTTAGATGTAAAACCTCAATTAATGCTGCAGCTAATCATAAATCAGCCGACTGGAAGGGTCCAAAAATGTTTAATGTCGGGAGGATCAGCATCTTTTGACGGTGTATGAAATTACCGAGACGGAAGAAACTGTGGCCGGTGACTTTCGCTCCTTTTCACCTAACTCACACGTACGCGGCGTAATTTCCTCCTTCCTTTTTTTACGCCTAATTTGTTTTTTTAAAAGAAATAAGATAAGATAAAATAAATTAAAATTAAAAAATTAAATAAAATATTACTAAAATATATTTTTTAATATTATTTTTATTTTAGAATGTAAAAAAATTAAATTGTTTATTTTATTTTCTATTAGAAGTTGAGAAAGTTGTATTGATTAGTTGAGATAAGATGAAATATTTTCTGAAAACAAACGAACCAGTTTGAAACCTAATTAACACTACTCCGACATTATACCAGTTCTTAGAGCATTCACATTGATTTGATCAAACAGAAAAATTAGTTAAAATTTATATAATTGATGTAAAAAATACTCCACATTAGATTGGTTAAATCTAAAATAAGATGGACTTCTAATATAGTAGTTGGTCAAAGATGGAGAATCATAATTGATTCACCAAATATTAAAATATTAATTTCTCACTCCAAGTAAAAAGACTATTTGGTTTGTAATTAAGAAATTTAGATAAAAATTTAAATTAGTTTAATCAAATATTTTTTATTATTACAATTAAATAATTTTTGAAAATATAATTTTTTTAATATTCATTTAATTAGAATATAATTATTATTAATATTAAATTGGTAGAATTATAAAATGTGATACAAATAAATTAAATAAAAATTTATTAATTTAATAATATTTTATTATTATATAGAGAGTGAATGACTAATGAGAATTAAATTTAAATAGAATAGGTAAATGTTAAAAAAATATGATATTTGTTAAATTTTGAATATGTATTTGGCCAAGCTAACCGCGTGATGCTCATCCCTCAACTCTCTCTCTCTCTGTTAAGTTCCTATATATAGCCTGCCCATACATAGTTATCCCCATCAAACCTTTGCCTTGCATTTCTATCTCAAAACAAAACTCACAAATATTTACTCTCTCTCTCCGTTTTATGGCCCGGTCAATCGCTGTGCTGCTATTTTTCCTGGTTGTCTTTGCTGCATTGGCTTCGTGTTTAGAAGGCAGACGCCTCTTGAATGTAAAGCAAATTGCGAAGAGATCAATCCCTGCTTTGGGGGGCAGTTTGATTCTTAGTGCCCTTCCAAAGGGTCCGGTGCCATCTTCTACTCCACGTAAGAAGGGCCACGCCGTGGTGGCCGTGGATGAAAAGCTGATCATTGTCCGGCACCTCATTAGTATCGATCGGATTTTGCAGTCTATCCCGAGCCCCGGTGCTGGCCACTAATCTATTTAAGATTATCTGGTTGCTTTTCTCTTTTTGCAACATGATCATGTTTTTCAGATTTAGTTTTGTCTCCAAAATCTTGGGTTAAACTTTCTATCACCTATGGCTAGCTAGCCAGGCCAGCTTAATTCAGAACTGAGAATACGACAGTCGAAAGTAGTACGTACTACTTTATTTGTACGTATAGTTATCATGGCTTTATTGGTTCTTTTTTCTTTCATTTCCTTCACTTTAGATCAATGCAGAGATTTCTCGCCGCGAGTTTCTTCCAGTTCCATAGATAAATATAGAAGAGCAACATGAGCAATTGGATCTCTTTTTTTTTTTCTCTTCTCAATTACTATATATTTGGGTACGAGATTGTATCATATCATACATATCTTGATCGGAAAGTATAAACTGATACAGCCCAAACTTGCCGTCGAGTATCTTAATGCATCATGTGAGCATGTCATGACCAAGCATGGCAGCTGAACTTAATAATAGGACATTTTTATGTTCTTTAATAGGCTTTATACATCGATCGTTAAATGCGATATGAATCTTTCATTTTGAGCCGGACATTATTTTTCATTCAAAAGTCCAAAAGTGAAAATTATGTGCTTAATTAACCCTTTACATCCTTCTGTCTCAAGTTATCCCTGTTTCCAAAGTAGTTGATAGTTTTCTTGAAAAATTGAAGGTATCTATATATCACCTTCGCACCAGCTTCCATCTACCCTATCTAGTCTTGCATGAGTTTTCCCAGTACATGCATGAAGACTCCCTGTCATCCAGTCGTCACATCGATCCTATTCCCACCAACGCATGGATCATTCACGACGATAATCTTACTTCGTTCTTTTCCTTTATCTAATTAGGTCCAGATCGATGATGCATGACCTCCCGGCCGAATATTCTCTCCCAGTAATACCATGCATGCAGGACGTTTAACGAAATGATCAGAAAGTGCTTGGCAGCATGAATTCCTTAAGAGTGATGAAGCTGATCATGTTCTTTCGCTTCAAACGCTTTCAATTAGTCGTAATAACTTAATTGAAAAGAGGCTATGACTACTTGCTCGTGGATTCGAGTGATCTTATATATTGACTGGAAATAATTAAGGAAAAAAAAAAGGTTATTACGTACGTCCATGGGATCAGATCATCAAGTAAACTATATTGTTGTATGATCAAAAGAAAAAAGTAAATTACTAAGTTGAAATTGCAGGCATCAGTACGTAATAAATTATAAAGGATTGAATCGTGAATTCCGTCGACTGATTATCAGGTCGATGCATGTAATTCTCTCTCTTTTCAAACGCTTTTCAAGTCATCGCACGTGTTTTAATTCTAAGATCAAGTCATGCCTCATGTCTTCCCGGCCTGCTGCCCCTACAATATCTTCTGATCTTATTAGTCGTCCAGTGGAAGATCAAGGAGGATATTTGACGCATTTAAACATCATGCAGGAGGCCCCTCTTCCGTGTCATATATGGAATGATCTCTTTGTCCAAACACTTTGCAATGAAAATATTTTTCTTTAAACAAAGGATTTTCATTTAGAAAAAAAAAAAAAAAAAAAAAAAAAATTGTTGCGGTGATAACAAGATCACTACGTACGATCTCCCAGATCTTTTTATATTTAATTAACAATTAAGACTTTACAGGAAATCAAAACAAATTTTGATTTTGTATTTGAGTTATGGTACTTAATTCGTGCAAAGGCCTAATGCGTCGGCCGTCAGCGTACTACTTGACGTGCATAGGATCCCTTTTATAAGTTACAAAATTTTAAAATTCTACATATATTTATAATAAGTTGATATGACATGATGATTTTACACCCTTTCATAATTCATATCGCTAGTATATCTTGATATATGATCAGGGATTCAGGATGACTCTCAATTAATAGAGTTTTTTTAGCAGTATATCTGTAGACCATCAGTGTGATTATGGCACAAATAAGGCCTCGTTTGTTTTAAAAAAACATCTCATCTAATCATTACAACTTTCTCAACTTTCAATTTAAATAAAATAAAAAAATTTAATTTTTTTTCAAATCTCAAAATAAAAATAATATTAAAAAATATATTCTAATAATATTTTATTCAACTTTTTAACTATTCTCATCTCATCTCATCTGCAAAAATAAATTAATCCTAAATTATACATACAAAATGCTCAGCATACTGTACGTGCTGCAGCTTGCCATAGCGTCATTAATTAAATCCAAGTAGATTTGACAGGTCATCCGAAAAACAGCACAATTATTCACAGATCAATTAGATTGAGTGCCCCGCAGACAACCCGCACCAAAGTAAGAGAAATGATTCCACACTTTTTTTTTTAAAAAAAATAAGTAAATATATAATTTATATAAAAAAATTATTTTTTTAATAATAGACTCTATTTTTTGAGTGCACGAAAATTTATAGATCCTAAAATTATATCTTATATATAATATTAATTGATATTTTTAGAATTAGCATACAAACTGATCCGTGAAGTACTCGATCACTTTAAATTCATTCGGAAGTACTGCATGTCACCTTTAATGTTTTTTAAATGTGATCAATATGCGGTGTGACATCGTCGAGTGGTCCTCATTTATTAAAGAAAAATTATATTCTTCATTCTCACACCATACATAATTTTATAATTTATAATTTTTTTTATTAAATATGTAGTGTATAAATAATGAGTAGAAGAACTCAATTAATTTATAAAAAATAAAACAAAAAAAATGTTCAAAATTTTTTTAAAAAATTAAAAAAAAATGTGGTATGTGAAAATTAATTGATCACTTGCATTCAGTAGTACTATTCAAAATTGTGAGAAACATGAGATCATCGTGCAAACAAGTCACGTAATATACGCAGGCACAAACAATCAACTTCATTCACGAATGGATAAAAATTGTGACTCTTATCATGGTCGGGCACATTTCCCTTTAATTTCCTCGTGCTAGTTTGACTAAAATATTGGTGAGAATATATTAATCATATATCTAATACAAATAATTAAGAAAACAAATCTTATCATCAATTTAAACTTTTAGAATAAGTGGTAATTTTATATGGTACCAGAATACGTAAAAGTCCTTATAAATTTGAAGTGCTCTATCTCGTTTGTTTTTATAGGTAAAATAATATGAGTTGAGATTAAAGGTAAAAGTTGAATAAAATATTATTAAAATTTATTTTTTAATATTATTTTTACTTTAGGATTTAAAAAAATTATTGTTTATTTTATTTTACATAAAAATTTAAAAGAGTTGTAGATGGAATAAATTTAAAAAAATTATAAAAATAAACGGGATCTAAATCTCTACACTAATTCACTCCATTAATTGATTATATATATATATATATGTATATATATTAATAAAAATATAATGAGAAGGATTAGTGGCTACATGACTGCGATTGATCTGAGTTTCAAAAGCAATTTTACCTTCTACCAACCAATACAAAAGGCTAGGGCTCCACAAACCGCCCGTAATGACTTGGGGAAGCCTAGCTAGCTAGCTAGCTACTTCAAACATCGTCAACTCACGACATGAGTTTGACATCTCATGGTAGATCAGTACCGCACGTGTCCTTTTCGTACCTAGAATTCTATGGAATCTACAGAATCAACTCTATAAAAAAAACAAAAAAATTATTTGCCGTCAATTATTTTTAATAAAAAAATTATTTTTAACTAAAATAAATATATTTTCTACGCAAAATAATCTTTTTTATCGCAACAAAACGGTCATAAATATTTTAATATGATAAATAATTAATTATTATGCATTGAAAAAGAAGATCCAAAGAAAAAAAAAAACGTGAGGACATGAGTCACTCGGTCAGACGGTAAAGTAGGAGCATGCAATGACATGCATTTTCTGATTTGATACGAGTATCCAGCAGGAAACTATCTTTTTGAATATCGAAAACAAGGTTGACACGGCGTTACTTTGTTGTCTTGCACTCCGCCTACACGGGGTTAATAAGTGACAGTCAAGATCTGCGCGCGCGCAAACGATTTCACATGCATGTGTGGTTAATTAATTTCCAGATTCATGGTTGCGATTTCATATGTGGTGGTGGGCCTGCAGGTCTTTTCACACCCCCAAGGTCCAATCCCTTCAGGCCTAACTAATTTAATTTATTCAAGTCCTGGTTTGATTTTCGAGGTTTGGTTTGTTCGATCACTTTGTTTCCCATTGAAATGCGTAGCATGTTATGTTATGGTTTGACCATTAAATCAAATCATGTATATCTTTTGTTGAAACTTCGGCAATTAGATGGATACAAAGTAAAGTATTACATGATGAAGGCTAGGTTCAGCGGAAAGTGGCGAAGTCATGAGGGTTTAATTTTATTGACCCACTTTTCTATCAATTTAATTTATCACTCTCTTAAAGAAGTCGACTTTTCTTGACACTTGAAAACAAGATCCAGATGGTGGAATTTCATCACTCTTATATGAATAATGTTAAATAGTCTTGAAGGTGTGCAAAATTCATATACTTCTTTTGAAAAAAAAATAGAATTTAGTATAAAAAAAATTAATTTTTTCATGTGAATCTTAAATTTCTCTTACTTTTTTTAATGGGAATAAATATATAACTAACTTACACATCATAAAACTGTATTCAACATTATTCTATGAAGATCGAGCATACATGATGGCCTAGTGGCTCGGCTCGAACCAAAGAGGTAAAATTTGATCCTGTTATCAAATATAACTAGGGAAGAAGTTAATTTCATGCCACTTTCCATAAGATTAATGTGTGCTTGTTGGTACAATATGACCTGTTAGAAATCAAAACAAAAAATTTGAGCACAGTGCGTGGAAGCCATATTAATTAGAATTTTGCTACTTAACATCTCACACACATCTATTTTTATTGTTTATGGTTTTATTCTTACTAAATTAATTGAGTTTTTAATTCTACTCATCATCCATACACTACATGCTTGCTAAAGGAAAAAAAAAATCATATGGTGTAGGGATGATGAGTAGAATTTTTCTATTTTGTTCCACCATCTTTTAATAGTCTTTTCTTCATCTTTATTTTTATACCAGTAAAATTAATGTGCTACATATTGGGGAAGATTACACAAGTAACAGAGGCGGATTCCTAGCCTTAAATCCTGTCCATAATTCTTGTCATTTTTTATTCTTGGTAACTGTTGTAAATTCAGTATCCTATTTTGTATATTGCTTAAAATAGAATTAAACTGTATATAATCTCTTATGAAGGATCAAATAAAAGTGTAGAAAATTTCTTATTTGAAAATACAAGCAATGTTCCTCTCTATATGGTATCAGGAGATCAAGTCTCTAATGAGACCACGATCCTGTTTTCTGACATGTCTTCCTCCACAAATCCAAATACCCAACCCTTCTCCTCCATCGAAACACTACTCATTGCTCGTAACATCACTGCTCAAATCAATGAAAAATTAACACCATCCACATTTTACAATTGCGTGCCCAATTTGAAACCCTTCTAATTGGCTATGATCTCTTGCATTATGCCAATGGTGTTTCGGTGTGCCTTCCCTTCGATGACACTTCATCTTCTGCCTTAAAAAAAACTTACTGGGTTCAGCAGGACAAACTCATCCTTAGTGTCATTCTAGCATCCACCTCTTCCACCATTACCCCCTAATCACCACCGCTAAAACCTCTCGTAAGGCATGGAAGAAGCTTAATACTATGATGATAGCAAATCACACACATGGGCTATGCAACTCAAGGAAGAACTCACCCTGATCCAGCATGGAAATCTGTAACACCCCGTATTTTAGTGTATTTTTACTGAAGGAATTATTTTTATGTAATTAAAATAATTTTTCTTATTTTAAATTGGTTGGATTTTTAGTGAGTTTATTTCTATGATTTTTATTTGGTGAAAATTATTTTTATGTGCTTTCCAAATATTTATTTATTATTATGCATTTAAATTGCTTTTAATATTTAAATTAATTACCGTGAGATTTAATTATTTCAATTTGACTTTACCATTACGTTTAAATTATTTTATTTAACTTGTGGTTTTAAAATCGTTTCCGTTGGATCATTTTTGTGACCCAAGTTATGAGGATTGGACCTCATTTCTTTTCCCTCTATTTTTCTTTTCCTTTTCTTTTTCTTTTCTTCTTTTCTTTTTTTTTCTTTCTTTTTTTTTTCTCCTGCTGGCTTCATTCTCCCGCGCGATCTCTCTCTCTCCTCTCCTCTCCTCCGCCCGTTCCATCGTCCACTCCCAGCGCCGCCGTCCGCCGGCGGTGGTCGTCACCGCCCAGCCCATTAGACTCCCCAGCCGCCGGCCGTCCTACCCCACCAATATCACCGCCGTTCGTGCCGCCGTTAGCCTCCACAAAGCCCACGAAACCCACGACGCCGCGGCACATTTTCCTCCATTGCGCCGCCGTCGCGCCACCTCCGGCCACCATCTTCCTACCACTTCATCCCCGGCCTCTTGGCAACCCATTGGACCCAACCCCAGCTCCGATCCGTCACCGGTGAAGCCCCACCAAGTCCATCTCCGATTTGCACTTTTTTGGCCTAAAACCACCCCTTGCGCCGCCACCCACGGCAAACCACCACCACCACTAGCTTCACCGACCTCCCTAGGCCCTACCCTATCAATCTTGGGTCTTCGTTTGTCCTCGTTGAAAAGTGGGTATCTGTGACCCACGGCCACAGTGTATTTTACACTGTGGTGTTGCTCAAACGTCGCCTTTTTCAACTTCGCGATCCTCGGAAAATTATTATATTGCACTGTAAGTATTTCTTCAAAGAATTTTCGTAATTTAAATGTATTTTTGCACTAACCCATTTCACTGTATTTTTTGGCATGCCGGACTGAGTCCGAGGAGTTCGGGGGTCGGATGGATTTGTGATTGGAGTTGTTTGGTTGGATTTGATTGGATTGGTATCTGTTGGTTTGGACATTGTGTTGGTACATGTGCATTTCATTATTTCATGCATGATCATGTTTGTAAAAGAGAACTGGGTTTTCGTGTATTGCATTCATGTTCATGTGCTTTGAAAAGCTATGATTTTATGTGTTAATATTTTTGGTGCGTGTGTATCACGACCCCAAGCCGAGATGGGGCATTAACTCGGTGGAGCTCCTCTGATTACTCGGGAGCGGAATATACTGAGTAACGTCCCCTGGATTGTCGCCGGGCGACAATGGGATCGGACGAGATGGTCTCGTGCCGACTCCGTGGTCCTTCTGCTGGCGGGGACTAGAGGATGTCTGGCCACGTACGCGCTGGGCGCGGAACTGGGCATCGCTCGTTGCGTAGTGTGAGTGCTTGGCCACGTACGCGCTGGGCGCGGAACTGAGCACCGCTGCGAAGCCAGGACGTGCGGATGGTCCATAGGGGAGACCATGGTGCATATGGAAATAATGCATGGTGCATTTGGGATTAATGCACTATTTTCTGGGAAAATAGTGCGAGTTGATTTTTTGGGTAAATCATTTTCTGGGAAAATGTTTTACGGATAATTTGGACCAAAATGAGATTTTGGTGTGTGTTGGAAAATTTATCATTTTCGGAAAAATGATGTTTTGTGGAAAAATGCATGTTTTCATGTGCATGCATGTTAGTTGCATTTAATGCATTTTGTATTACGTTGTTGTTTAGGTTATACTTACCTGCGAGACCATTTTGTGGTGTCGCAGATTTTGATGCTGATGAGGAGGAGGAGGGCGAGCCTGAGGAGACGGCTCCGCCTGAGGAGTGATCTGGGATCACTCGTTTGTAGCTTTAAACTATTGTAAATTATTTTATGGATGACTGTATAACTGCTATTTAAATCTTTACTGATGTTTGATTGTAATTAAATTCTGGTACTTAGTTGACTATCCGCTGCGTTATTTTATTTGAACACTGTTGCATTTACACACACTGGCACTTCGTTGGGATGTGTGACCGTGTTGTCACCATCCTGGCGTCTCGATCCCTGTGTATTTTTATAAGGGGGATTGGGGGCGCCACAGGTGGTATCAGAGCAGTTCGGCTCTGGGTAAAACCACATGTCCCTTAGGATAGTACCAGAAAATTATTTTTATTATTATTTTAAAATAATAAAATTTTTGTTTAAGTGGTGTAAGTTAAGTTATTTATTTTATATTATGAGTTTATTACTATTTTATTTTATGTTAATTGATGTTAATTGACGTTATTTGTTTTTATTGTTTTAATTAGTGTTTACCTTTGGTTGAGTATGGTTTTATTGGCTTTGTTTATTTTATTGTATAATAATTCTGTTGTTTATTTATTTTATTGTATAATAATTTTGTTGTTTATTTATTTATTTGTATGTCATTTTAATTTAATTGTTTTATCTTATGGCGGATTATTTTATTGTTATATTTATTTTATGGTGATCTACTTCATTGGTTTTATGCATTTTGTCGTATGTTATTTTATTTATGAAATTTTATTTTATTTTGTTTTGTTCGAAATTGAAAGGCGGGTTAAGGGTTATGTTATGACAGGAAGATGGTACGACTGAGAAGGCCATTGTTAGGCTTAAACATTGGTATAGTAGGCCTGAACTCTTGGTGTTTGGTTGTTTTAATATCAAGGCTCGAACATCAGGGTCTGGGAGAACTCTTTGGATTAGGTACTCAAGTTGCTGCTAAGGAGGGGAATAGTTTTTAATTGCTTAGGATAATTGAGGATTTAGGTTCCGTAGAATTTAGGTAATGAGTCTTTGAGGTAGGGGGTTGTAAGTTCAACGAATGTCAATGTTAGATTTATGAGATGTTCATCTAAGGTTTGTGGCCCCATAGTTTTTTTTTTTAGAAAATAAGTTAATGGGATTTAAGCTGGTAGGTTCAACAAGCAATTAAGAGATTACTTAGACTAGACGTTTTTGATCTTGCCGACCTCGATAAGCAATTTGATAACATTTGGGGTTTTAGAATTTACAAGTTTTATAAGGCGAATGTTTTAGATTTGAGTTCATCGATCTTGAGGATTTCAGGAAATGATTTATATCTGGGTTAAGGTTTTAGAATTGCAGAGTTGAATGGCTGAATTAAAATAGGATTGATCTGAGTTGAGTTATTGATATGAGAATTTTTAGAGGAGAATTTCTTTGGAGATGGAAGATATTGATCTAGTTCGGTTAATAATTATTTTTAGCATGAGGTTACAGTGTCAGGTTGAGGATTTAATTTATATCAATTTTAAGGATAATAGATGGTGACGATTTAAGAAATGATTCTTATTGATTTCGAGCATATAGGTTTAGTGATGGAAATGGTAATGATGACCACCTGCACGTTTGGAGGATTATTGGTTTTGGCTAAGGGTGCGTAAGATTGATGTATAGTAGTGGTGAGTGGTTATGGATTTCGGAGAGTATAGGTCCTAGTCTCATTTTGGTTTGAAAGAAGTGGTTTTGGTAGGTGTGGAAGAGGAGTCGACACAATAGTAGTAATTCAAGAGACCTTGGCTTGGAGTTTTTGGTGAGTCGATCGAAGTGTGCAATTGAAATGGGTTACTCAATGAATCATGGTTGGGAATAGTTGTTGTGATTATCTTCAGGAATTAATTGTGACTTGAGGTTACCTAGGAATTTAAATTTTAAGGTTATACTTTCTTTTGGAGTTTGAGCATCTAGTTGGTTGAATGAAGGACATTGTTATTTAACTTGAAGAGAGATTGATAGGATGTCACGTATGGTATATGATAAGATCTTGGAAGTTGAAGTTTAGACGTTAGCGATGAATGATATGATCAAGTATGTGGGGGTAATAAAGCATTAGGATCCTTGGGTGCTTTGTAATGGCTTTTGGTAGATTGAAGATTTGATCAGTATGGTTTGCCCTGAGGTTTAATAGTGATGTGCTATTGAAGGAACTAGTTGTGTTAATACTAGCTTATTGGAGTAGAAATAGGTGGGCGAGTTACCAAGGAAGTTTTGTTAATGTTTTGGTGAAGTCAATGGTGGTTTGCTGTGAGTTTAGTCACCGTTAGATTAGATGATGTTTAGAATGTAGATGGTGAGCTTTCGGGTTTAGGTTGTTAGGTAGAAGTCTCTAGGCACTCTTTTTGATTCGCTAGGTTGGAATTGAGTCTTTTAAAGGATGTTTCTTATCTTAGAGGAGATGAGTGTATTTTGGGTTGAGGTTGTTTATTTTCAATTTGGGATGCTGAGGTTGTTTGATATTGGGTTTCTGTCTTTGATCATGGTTGTATTTTATAGAATTTGATTTTGATCAAGGCAGCATAAGTTAATTGAGGAATTTGAGTTATAACTCGTGGTTTTGGGAGAGAGAGTGTTTTTCTACCAAATTGTGATAAGAGTTTTGGTTAGTAGGAATGGAGCCACCTTGTACTCGATGGTGTTAGTTTCATGAGAACGTAAATGTTTTATGCATGTGGCGAATATCAGAGTGCGCAGCAGAAGCGTGGTATTTTTGTTGTAGTCAAGAGTTCAAATTGTGCTGATTTGAAGAATTAACGGTGACTTGAATTTTGAGAAGATATTTGTAATTAGAGATTAATCATTTGGTTGTGCAATTTGTTATTGATGGTTAACATTGGAAGTGGCTATTAGGTTTCCAATAGTAGAATTCAATAAAGGTTTAGAAGTTGGAGCATAGGAGTTGATTGCAGTTGGCACATATTATTGTAAGGGCTTTTGATCATTGGAATTTATTGGATGTTGTATTAAGGTTCTCGAGGAAATGAGATTTTTGGATAGCAGTCACTCTAGGAATACTGGTCGTGATGTGTCATTGGGGGACTAAAACGAGTATATTGGATATTGCCATGCTCATTGAGGAATGTGCCACGTGCCGTCTAGTTAAGGTTGAGCATCAAGGTAGACTTCAACCTCTCCCTATTCCAGAGTGGAAGTGGGATGATATTTCTATGGATTTTGTGGTAGGGTTGCCAAGGACTCCTAGTGGGAAGAACTCAATTTGGGCGATTGTTGATGTCCAAGATGTGTTGGCCATTTTCAGATCGTAGAGAAGGTTGCGCTTGTTGCTTATAGAGTGGCCTTGCTGGTCTATTTTGGCGGTATGTGCTCTTAGTTGAATCTTATCCCTGTCTTAGTCTTAATGTTGACCTTGCCAATTTCGAGGACGAAATTTTTTTTAAGGGGGGGAGGATGTAACACCCCGTATTTTAGTGTATTTTTACTGAAGGAATTATTTTTATGTAATTAAAATAATTTTTCTTATTTTAAATTGGTTGGATTTTTAGTGAGTTTATTTCTATGATTTTTATTTGGTGAAAATTATTTTTATGTGCTTTCCAAATATTTATTTATTATTATGCATTTAAATTGCTTTTAATATTTAAATTAATTACCGTGAGATTTAATTATTTCAATTTGACTTTACCATTACGTTTAAATTATTTTATTTAACTTGTGGTTTTAAAATCGTTTCCGTTGGATCATTTTTGTGACCCAAGTTATGAGGATTGGACCTCATTTCTTTTCCCTCTATTTTTCTTTTCCTTTTCTTTTCCTTTTCTTCTTTTCTTTTTTTTTCTTTTCTTTTTTTTTTCTCCTGCTGGCTTCATTCTCCCGCGCGATCTCTCTCTCTCCTCTCCTCTCCTCCGCCCGTTCCATCGTCCACTCCCAGCGCCGCCGTCCGCCGGCGGTGGTCGTCACCGCCCAGCCCATTAGACTCCCCAGCCGCCGGCCGTCCTACCCCACCAATATCACCGCCGTTCGTGCCGCCGTTAGCCTCCACAAAGCCCACGAAACCCACGACGCCGCGGCACATTTTCCTCCATTGCGCCGCCGTCGCGCCACCTCCGGCCACCATCTTCCTACCACTTCATCCCCGGCCTCTTGGCAACCCATTGGACCCAACCCCAGCTCCGATCCGTCACCGGTGAAGCCCCACCAAGTCCATCTCCGATTTGCACTTTTTTGGCCTAAAACCACCCCTTGCGCCGCCACCCACGGCAAACCACCACCACCACTAGCTTCACCGACCTCCCTAGGCCCTACCCTATCAATCTTGGGTCTTCGTTTGTCCTCGTTGAAAAGTGGGTATCTGTGACCCACGGCCACAGTGTATTTTACACTGTGGTGTTGCTCAAACGTCGCCTTTTTCAACTTCGCGATCCTCGGAAAATTATTATATTGCACTGTAAGTATTTCTTCAAAGAATTTTCGTAATTTAAATGTATTTTTGCACTAACCCATTTCACTGTATTTTTTGGCATGCCGGACTGAGTCCGAGGAGTTCGGGGGTCGGATGGATTTGTGATTGGAGTTGTTTGGTTGGATTTGATTGGATTGGTATCTGTTGGTTTGGACATTGTGTTGGTACATGTGCATTTCATTATTTCATGCATGATCATGTTTGTAAAAGAGAACTGGGTTTTCGTGTATTGCATTCATGTTCATGTGCTTTGAAAAGCTATGATTTTATGTGTTAATATTTTTGGTGCGTGTGTATCACGACCCCAAGCCGAGATGGGGCATTAACTCGGTGGAGCTCCTCTGGTTACTCGGGAGCGGAATATACTGAGTAACGTCCCCTGGATTGTCGCCGGGCGACAATGGGATCGGACGAGATGGTCTCGTGCCGACTCCGTGGTCCTTCTGCTGGCGGGGACTAGAGGATGTCTGGCCACGTACGCGCTGGGCGCGGAACTGGGCATCGCTCGTTGCGTAGTGTGAGTGCTTGGCCACGTACGCGCTGGGCGCGGAACTGAGCACCGCTGCGAAGCCAGGACGTGCGGATGGTCCATAGGGGAGACCATGGTGCATATGGAAATAATGCATGGTGCATTTGGGATTAATGCACTATTTTCTGGGAAAATAGTGCGAGTTGATTTTTTGGGTAAATCATTTTCTGGGAAAATGTTTTACGGATAATTTGGACCAAAATGAGATTTTGGTGTGTGTTGGAAAATTTATCATTTTCGGAAAAATGATGTTTTGTGGAAAAATGCATGTTTTCATGTGCATGCATGTTAGTTGCATTTAATGCATTTTGTATTACGTTGTTGTTTGGGTTATACTTACCTGCGAGATCATTTTGTGGTGTCGCAGATTTTGATGCTGATGAGGAGGAGGAGGGCGAGCCTGAGGAGACGGCTCCGCCTGAGGAGTGATCTGGGATCACTCGTTTGTAGCTTTAAACTATTGTAAATTATTTTATGGATGACTGTATAACTGCTATTTAAATCTTTACTGATGTTTGATTGTAATTAAATTCTGGTACTTAGTTGACTATCCGCTGCGTTATTTTATTTGAACACTGTTGCATTTACACACACTGGCACTTCGTTGGGATGTGTGACCGTGTTGTCACCATCCTGGCATCTCGATCCCTGTGTATTTTTATAAGGGGGATTGGGGGCGCCACAAAATCGGTCAATCCCAAATTATTTACATGTTAGTCAAAGCTTTGGCTGATGAAATCACCCTCATCGATCACGCCATCTTCGATGATGACCTAACCCTCTATGTTCTCAATGGATTAGGTCACGACTTTAGAGAGATTGCTGCACCCATTCAGGCAAGGGAGAAATCCTTGAATTTTGAAAAGCTTCATGATCTTCTTGTCAAACACAAAATCTATCTCTGCCGGATGGAGGCTGCTACCCAGTACCTTGTTGTTGTTGCAAACGATGCAACTAGAAAACCTGGTACGAATGGAGGCCAACAGCCAAAAGGCTTTAACAGGCCAAATGGGCCTCAGTGAACTCAGGGCCCAAATCGGATGTCTACTGAAGCCAATAAAGATGTCTGCCGATCCAATAATTATTCAGGCTAGCCCAATTCCAATCAGAGGCGTTATCAACCCAAGTGCCAGTTCTGTGACCAGTTGGGTCACACAGCAAAGTTATGCCCTCAGTTACAATCAAACGATGTTACTGTAATTGTGCCCCACTTCTAATGCCAAAGAAAACAAATGGCTCATTGATTCTTCAGCCTCTCATAACATCACTGGTGATCACACAAATTTATCTATTCATTCTAAATATGATGGTACTGATGAAATTTTTCTTGATGATAATACAGGTTTGACTATCTCACGTATTGGTTCTTTAGTCTTACACTCACCTAAAAAGAATTTTATCCTGCATGATACACTCTGTGTTCCTAATATTTACAAAAAATTAATACCTCTCTATACTACACCCTAAAATCCAGAGAAGTACCCATGTTTTTATTACGAGTTAACCTTCATTTCAAAACCCTCACTATAAGAGAAATGTTTATATATATTTGACTAGTTATTTGTAACAAAAATGACCATTTATTATCAAAATGAGTCAATGCTCATCACAAATAATTATTTAATCGCAAATAACTCATTACAAATAATATTCTTGTAATGCTTGCAATATGGTTAGCTAAGACAATGTGACGTTTATGATTTTTTTAAAGATTTTTTTTTATAAATAAATATATTTATACTGAAAAGAATGTGGCCAAAATTTGACTTCAAAATACTTACTCGATCCACGATTTCCATAAAAAAAAAAATGCTAAGCACTGATAGAAGGGTTTTTATTTTATGAAACCCGCATTTTGGAAAGCTCAAAAAGGGCTGGCTCCATCTAGAGAAAGATATAGGCCCCATTTGGATACGGTTTCATTTTATTTCATCTCATCATTATAACTATTTTAAATTTTTACATAAAATATAATAAACAATTCAACTTTTTCAAATCACAAAACAATAATAATATTAAAAAATAATATTCTAATAATATTTTTTTCAATTTTCATCTAAAACCATATCTTCTCACTATCCAAACGGGGCCATAAACTAGATCAAGAAGATGATCATAATATATAGCTATGAAGTGTTTAAAGGATCCAGTGATCATATAATATTATCTTGAACTTTTTTTACAAGAATCGTTAGGAAGCTGCGCAGTCGATCGTTACAAGATATATCATGTGTATATCATTGATCATGGTCAATGATCTCGTACATATATATGTTCGTTCCAGCTCCTTAATTCAAATCTTTCGAAAATTTTATTTGAATTCTAAGTTCTAAAATGTAGTAGACAGAGATCTTATATTATTTATTCAATATTTAATATTATTTTAAAAAAAATCTACTCAAGAAACTGTAATATTAGAGTTTTAAGGTAAAAATAAACAAACATAAAAATCAATTCCAACAATCGCTCTCTTAAGATGAGTTATGTTCCTCTCCCCGTAGAATAACCCTAATCTCCACACCCACCCACATGTTCCTTATACTCCCCGTATAATAACCCTAAAGCTTCCATCCATCCCTCCAACCAATGACAAAACTACCTACCCACCCAAACCAACTTTTCTTTCCAAGCCTATCACTTTCCAACTTTCTTCTTTTTCAACTCTTTCTTTTTCATCCCAACCACCATTCTCTTTATTCTCCAGAGTATAGACAACCAAAACCCACTTTCACAATAGAAAAAACAAAGACAACAGCACAACCCGACATTTCCACACCATTATAAGGGTTGTTTGGAATTTCATAAATGGGCTCACCATAGAAGACTTGGAAGCAAATTCCTTTCTATTCACTTTCCCAAGTCCACAAGAAAAAGAAACAGTCTACTCTCAAAAGCCATGGAACTTCAAAGGTTTGCATATGGTCTTAAAAGAATGGCAAACGAGTCAAAGCTTACAAGAAGTAGGCTTAACTCATATGGCCTTCTAGATACAGGTTCATGGTCTCCCTATGGAGATGATGACACTGGATAATGCCATCAAGATAGGAAAGGCTTTGGGCACTCTTCTGGAGATCGACCAAAATACAACAATCACTACAACTATCAAGAGATTCATCAGAATCAAATTCGAAGTTGACACAAATCGACCTCTGATAGACGGCTTCATTCTTCCCAGGCTTCATATGCCTCCTGCAAATATCACTTTCAAGTACGAGAGGCTTTCATAATACTGTTATATTGTGGAAATCTAGGCCACGTCCTATAGCTATGTCCCCTTAACTTTGGTAATAAAAATACCCCTCTTTATACCCAAGATCTTAGAGCAGAAAGCCAAGAAGGTAGTCGCTTTCAAAAAGAGGAGGAAAAATCTCACCAACCAGTCCAAAGTGAAAAAATAATTTGGAAATCCTCAAATCTTGCCTCCCATCGGCATTGTTGAACCTACCTCCAACCCATCATTCTTTAAGCCACAAGATTCATCATCGAGATTATTATCCAAAGGAAAAGGAAAACTAGTTATTGAGCAACTCGTTGAAGATGAAGAGGCCAATCCAAAATCTGGTAAAATTCAACTTGGACAAGGTAAATCAACTCAGCTCTAGAAAGACTCTAGCCTACATTGCATGGAAGCACCACTCCCAACTCGCCCAACTCATCCACGTGTGTAACACCCCGTATTTTAGTGTATTTTTATTGAAGTATTATTTTTATTTTATTCAAAAATTATTCTCTTGTTTTAAAATTATTGGATTTTAATTGGATTATTTTTAGGATTTTTAATTGGTGAAAATTAATTTTTATGTGCTTTCTTAATATTTATTTATTGTTGTGCATTTAAATTTTTTTTCATATTTAATTAATTACTGTGGGATTTAATTATTTCAATTTGACTTTACCATTACGTTTAAATTATTTTATTTAACTTGAGGTTTTGAAATCGTTTCCGTTGGATCATTTTTGTGACCCAAGTTATGAGGATTGGACCTCATTTCTTTTCCCTCTATTTTTCTTTCCTCCTTTTCTTTTCCCTTTCTTTTCTTTTCTTCCTTATTTCTCCTTCGGTTTCCTCTCTCCCGCGCGCGAAGCCTAGCCCCTCCCTCTCTCTCCCCGTGCGTCCGTCGCCTTCAACGCCAGCGCCGCCGTGAGCCAGCGGTGGCCTTCACCACCCACCCCATTGTGTTCCCCTGCCGCCGGCGACCTCACTCCTCCAACCTCACCTCCATTCGTGCCGCCGTTAACCACCAGTAGCCCTTCAAAGCCGCGGCGTCACTTTCGTTCCAGCGCCGCCGTCGCATCACCATTGGCCACCATCTTCCTACCACTTCATCCTCGACCTCTTGGCAACCCATTGGATCTAACCCCAGCTCCGATCTGCCACCGGTGAAGCTCCACCATCTACATTTTCGATTTGGATATTTTGGTCTTCTACCGCCCATTGCGCCGCCACCCACGGCAAACCACCACCACCACTAGCTTCACCGACCTCCCTAGGCCCTACTCTATCAAATTTGAGTCTTCGTTTGTCACCGTTGAAAAGTGGGTATCTGTGACCCACGGCCACAATGTATTTTACACTGTTCGACAACTATTTTTCCACTTTGAGTGCACCCGTGATCCTCGAAAAATTATTATATAGCATTGTAAGTATTTTCCAAAGAACTTTCGTAATTTAAATGTATTTTTGCACTAACCCATTTCACTGTATTTTTGACATGTCTGACTGAGTCCGAGGAGTTCGGGGGTCAGAGGGATTTGTGATTGGAGTTGTTTGGTTGGTTTGGTTTATTTGGTTTGGTTGTTGATGAGTTGTTTTGATTGGATTTGTTGGGATTGGTTCTGGATGGATGTTGGATCAGTGTTGGTGCATGTTCATATCATTATTTCATGCATGATCATGTTTGTAAAGAAAACTGAGTTTTCATGTATTGCATTCATGTTCATGTGTTTATGAAAACTGGGTTTTCATGTGAGAATGGATTTTGGGTGCGTGTGTATCACGACCCCAAGCCGAGATGGGGTATTATCTCAGTGGAGCTCCTCTGGTTACTCGGGAGTGGAATATACTGAGTAACGTCCCCTGGATTGTCGCCAGGCGACAATGGGATCGGACGAGATGGTCTCGTGCCGACTCCGTGGTCCTTCTGCTGGCGGGGACTAGAGGATGTCTGGCCACGTACGCGCTGGGCGCAGAACTGGGCATCGCTCGTTGCGTAGTGTGGGTGCTTGGCCATGTACGCGCCGGGCGCGGAACTGAGCACCACTACGAAGCCAGGACGTGCGGATGGTCCATAGGGGAGGCCATGATGCATATGAAATTAATGCATTGTGCATATGGAATTAATGCACTATTTTCTGGGAAAATAGTGCGAGTTAGATTTCTGGGTAAATCATTTTCTGGGAAAATGTTTTACGGATATTTTGGGCCAAAATGGGATTTTGGCGTGTGTTGGAAAATTATCATTTTTGGGGAAAATGATGTCTTGTGGAAAAATGCATATTTCATCATGTGCATGCATGTTAATTACATTTAATGCATTTTATATTACGTTGTTATTTTGGGTCATACTTACCTGCGATACCATTTTGTGGTAACGCAGATTTTGATGCAGATGAGGAGGAGGAGGGCGAGCCTGAGGAGACGGCTCCGCCCGAGGAGTGATCTGGGATCACTCGTTTGTTTATTTGAAAACTATTGTAATATATTTTTTTATGGATGACTGTATAACTGCTATTTAAATTTTTACTGATGTATGATTGTAAATAAATTTTGGTACTTAGTTGACTATCCGCTGCATTATTTTATTTGTACACTGTTGCATGTACACACACTGGCACTTCGTTGGGATGTGTGACCGTGTTGTCACCATCCTGGTGCCTCAATCCCTGTGTATTTATATAAGGGGGATTGGGGGCGCCACAATGTGGCAAAGCCATAACAAGTCAGGATAATCCTTTAATGGGAGTTATTGATAGCCGCCTCTCTCAGCCTCTGATACCCCCCAGTCAAGCATATAGTACGCTTTTCAATCATATCAACATCACCCAAAATCAACACATGCCTTTCTTGCCTGATAACCTGCAACCACTTTCTCCCTCAAGACAAAACTTCTCTTAACGAATATCTGACCCATCACGCCACTGAGCCCCCACGTTCTGCCTTCCACAAAACCAAATAAACAAGATGTACCTACCAGTTCAAACCTCCAGAAACAAGATGTCCCTTAAGACAAATCTCCAGAAAAACTCTAGCCTGCATTGCATGGAAGCACCACTCCCAACTAGCCCAACTCATCCACGTGGCAAAGCCATAGCAAGTCAGGATGATCCTTTAATGGGAGTTATTGATAGTCGCCTCTCTCAGCCTCTGATACCCCCAGTCAAGCAGATAGTACGCTTTTCAATCATATCAACATCACCCAAAATCAACACGTGCATTTCTTGCTTGATAACCCGCAACCACTTTCTCCCTCAAGACAAAACTTCCCTTAATGAATATATGACCCATCATGCCATTGAGCCCCCACGTTCTGCCTTCCACAAAACCAAATAAACAACATGTACCTACCAGTTCAAACCTCCAGAAACAATATGTCCCTTAAGACAAATCTCCAAAAAAACTCTAGCCTGCATTGCATGGAAGCACCACTCCCAACTAGCTCAACTCATCCACGTGGCAAAGCCATAGCAAGTCAGGATGATCCTTTAATGGGAGTTATTGATAGTTGCCTCTCTCAGCCTCTGATACCCCCAGTCAAGCAAATAGTACGCTTTTCAATCATATCAACATCACCCAAAATCAACACGTGCCTTTCTTGCTTGATAACCCGCAGCCACTTTCTCCTTAAAGACAAAACTTCTCTCAACAAATATCTAACCCATCACGCCACTGAGCCCCCACATTCTATCTTCCACAAAACCAAACAAACAAGATGTAGCTACTAGTTCAAACCCCCGAACCCTCAATTTTAAAATAGATAGTTGCGCAGTTTCAAGCAAACCGAAGCCAAATCTCTTATCAATCCAACAACACAAAAATCTCATTGCTAGTCAGTCCTTCGGGTCGAGCATGCTTTTCCTTCAGCCCAGTCCATCAAGAAACTTCACAAGATCTCTTCAAAGCCAACGCAAGCACCCATCAAGCCCAAACCCAAGACTCTGCTTTTGAAAACACAAACATTTCCCATTCCTTCGAATATGATCCCCAAATCTTAGGTAACAGGAAAACTCCTTCTTGCGAGAACAAACCCCAGTCGCAGAAAAAATGCATCCTTACCCCTGTAGATTTGCACAACACTGAAGGTCAAACAAAAGAATCTAGCACTTCTTTCACTCCATTTGAAAATCCTTCAACAATAGCAAATCTCGTTGCAGATGGAAACCCTCGAAGGAACCAGTCAACAAGAAAGAAGAAAAGTTCATCTCGTAGCAGAAGAGGTCGTTTCTCCCTATACAAGCTCCTTCAGATTCTAGCATCGAGTACACCTTTTTCTACTCAAAAGATGGCCCGCTTCCCCCTTAATCCAACAACTGTTGTGACAGGGTCAATTCTGCCACCAAAGGACCCATGAAGCTAATATCATGGAATTGTAGAGGATTTGCCCATCCTCGAGCAATCCGATCCCTTAGGGCAATCATCAAGACTCACAATCCTGAAACTTTATTTCTGTTTGAGACTCTACTTTCTATTTTTAAGACTATTACTTTTGTAAATAGACTAGGTTATTGTCACCATGTTTATATGCCCCCATCTGGGGAGTGGAGATGTCTTTTGTTTTTATAGCTTATGGGACTTGATTTAGAAATTGTGAATACTGGTAATAATATAATATATGTATTAATCTACTTGGATCCTACTCACTGCCCATGGATGCTAAATATGGTTTATTGTCCTGCAAAATACTCTGAAAAATTGAAATTTTGGGATGATCTAACCTCTATCACTGCATATTTTCTTGGCCCTTCCATAGTCATTGGTGACTTTAACTCAATCCTTAGCCAAAGTGAAAAAGTTAGGGGTAAACCTCATGCCAGCACTTCTAAACCAAAGGATCTCAAACTTTTTCTTGAAAAAACTGGGTTCATTGATTTAAGGGCATTTGGTATCCCTTATACCTAGTCTAACAATAGGCGTGGAGTTCATCACATTAGAGAAAAATTAGACAAAGCCATTATAAATGTTCATTGGAACACTCTCTTCTCAAATGCCTCGATAACAAATCTGCCCAAAAGTGCTTCGGATCACTCTCCCATCATTCTAGAAACAACAAAACTAGGCTTCAAAAAAAAATCTTTTAAATCTGAAGAATTTTGGAATAGAGACTCCTCTTGCTTTGATACAATAAAAAGGGTCTGGAACACTCACTTTGAAGGCACCTCTGCTTTCATTCTGGTAAAAAAATGCAAACAACCAAAAATGCACTCAGAATCTGGAACAAAAATAGTTTTGGCAACATTCAAACAAACATCAAACTTCTGACACATTCTCTCAAGGACATTCAAACAAAAGATCTGACCCCTAACTCAACTCACATGGAGGAACAAACTAAGACTAATCTGAATGAACAACTTCGTAGAGAAAAAATATTGTGGAGACAAAAATCAAGGAATACCTGGCTTACCACAACTGATTTAAATACGAAATTCTTTCATGCTTCCACTACCATAAGATGCAAAAGGAACTCAATAAATTGTCTAAAACTAGAGGATAAAACATGGACTTCTGACCCCCAGGTGATCTCATCAAAGTTTCAAGAACACTTTAAAAATATCTTCACTACTTCGAGCCCAGAACTCTCAGAGGATCTTGAAAATTTTTTCCCTGAAAAAATATTTGTAGCTGAAAATGAGTCTCTTTGCAAAATCCCATCAAAGGAAGAAATCCTGAACACTTTGAAACAAACTCCCTCCTCAAAAGCTCCAGGACCAGATGGTTTCACTGGTTTCTTCTATAAGGCATACTGGAAGTGGTTATATCTGACCTCATAGCTTCCATCATCAACTTATTTACCCATGAGAAGCTACTCAAGGTAATAAATCACGCGAACATTGCCCTTATTCCAAAAGTAAACTCTCCAAATCAAGTTCATCACTTCCGTCCTATCAGTATGGTAAATGTCTGTTACAAAGTCATTGCAAAAATTCTAGCAAACAGACTCAGAGCAATTCTTCCATCAATCATTTCCCCAAATCAAATAGTTTTCGTCCCAGGCCGCCTTATACAAGATAATACTATCTTGGCCCAAGAGGTGTTTCACTTTCTCAAGAAGAAAAAAAGCACTGGTCTTATGCCCATTAAGATTGATATGGAGAAAACTTTTGACTATATGGAGTGGTCTTTCATTCTTAAAATCTTTGAAATTCAAGACTTTAGCCAAAAATTGATTGGTTGGATAAAAGAATGCTTGTCTACGGTCTCATATACCATTCTCATAAATGACTCACCTTCAGGCCACTTTCAACCATTAAAGAGGACTCAGACAATGAGACCCACTCTCCCATTTCCTTTTCATTCTGGGAAGTGAGGTCATCTCCCGACTCATCTTTAGAGAAGAAAATCTAAACCACCTAGAAGGCATCAAAATATCAAGAGGAGGTCCTTCTATCACTCGCCTTCTTTTTGCAGATGACCTAATTTTATTTGGGAAAGTGACTCATTCCACAGCTGCTGCTTTTGCTCACTGTATAGATGCATACACCTCTTGGTCTGGTCAAAAGATCAATCACAACAAGTCCACTATCCATTTTAGCAGTAACACTCCAATTTGCTCCAAAAGGGAAGCAAAAAACTTTCTGGATTACAAGACTTGCCCCTCAAAACTCAGATACTTAGGCCTTCCACTCTTCATTGGGTCCTTAAAAAAAAAAAAAAAAAAAATCTTCAAGGAAACCATTGAAAAAATCGAGAATAAACTCCAGGGTTAGAAAACAAAAGTCTTATCCCAAGCTAGCAGAACAACCCTCATCAGATATGTTGTAGCTTTAATCCCTTCATACACTATGACTACCCTCAGAATGCCAAAAACCGTTGCCACTCACATTGATAGCATGCTCAGAAAATTCTGGTGGGGTTTGGATCAGAAATCAATAAAAGGCTTCACCCCAAAATCCTGGAAATCAATCTGTACCCCAAAGTCTTTTGGAGGTCTCAGTCTCAAAAGCTGCCAACTTTTTAACAATGCTCTTAACATGAAATTCCTTTGGTCTCTCATCAATGATTCACACAACCTCTGGAAAGATTTCTTAACAAGAGAATATCTGAAAAATTCCAGCCTTTTCGAGACTCATCAAAAACCTTCTAACTCCTACTTCTGGAAAAGCCTCTTAAAACATAGAACATTTTTCAAAAAGAGCACTTGTTTCCATATAAACAGTGGGACCTCAACCCATGTTTGGTTAGACCCTTGGATCCCAACAATTCTTACTCATATCCCTGAACCAAACCTAGAAAATCACATTATTGACCTGAATCTCAAAGTTGTTGAGCTTACCCTTGAGGAACTAAGGAGATGGAACATTCTCCTTCTCCACACTCTTTTCACACCAGAATCTGTCCATGAAATTCTCAAAATTCCTCTATTAAGACAAAACTTTTCCCAAGTGAAGGATAAAATAAAATGCACCCATCATTATTCTAGAAATTTCTATGTGAAGTCTTGTTATACATCTTTGGCAAACACCTCTCATTCAATGGTCCTGGACATCTCTTGGAAAAAACTATTGGAAACTCAAAATCCAAGACTGCCTCAAGCTCTTAATCTAGAAAATTGCTCATAACATCATTCCCACAAAATCACTTTCGAAAACAGTCACCAACCTCAATTCAGATCAAACACTTTGCCCCCTTTGTGAATCACAAGAGGAAGCACCCCACCATTCGTTCTTCAATTGCCCCTTTGCCAGAATTCTATGGAGGCACTCAAGTTGGCCCATTGACATCTCAAAATTCAATGAGTTTCTTATCACAGTCTGGATTAACAACATCATAAATCCATCCACCTCTCTCTCAATCCCTGAAGAAGAATCCCAAAGGTTCCAACTCTTTACTTCTTTAGCTATGGACAACATTTGGCTCCTTAGAAACAAGGTCATCCGCAATGCCATCAAACCATCCCCGAGTTTGCATGTCTCAACTGTAGCCTCCCTCCTCTTGGATCACAACATTGCTTGGGCTTAAAAGTTAGATCATCTCATAGTTAGAGATCTCACAATCAAGGAAGGCTTCAACCTACTGCAATTTGATGTGGCAATTAGAACAAACGGAAGCACCACAACATCCATTTGCAGATTAAGTGATGGCACCCCTATTTTTGTAACCACAAGCTTCATCAACAATACCAATCCAAATGTGGGAGAAGCAACAACAGCGTTAGAAGGCATCCAAGAGGCGCTTCATAGGAACATGAACAAGCTACAAATTGAAGGGGACTCCCAACAGGTGATTGATGCAATATCAAACCACCACTCCAAATCTGATTGGGAAATTCAAGGTATTTCATCAGATACAAGATACCTACTTCAATCATTTGAAGACTGGTTTGTAAGAAAAATTCATCGATCTCAAAATCGATGTGCGCACGAAATAGCGCAATGGGCTGCTTCCAATAATCAATTTGAAAACTTGCCCCTTTCCACCATCCCACCATCACTGCTGAATTTTCATAGTGGAAAAGATCCCCCTAAGTTCTACTAATCACTACTGAGGAATGTAATGCTAAACAAAAAGGATCATTGTCCTCTTTGGCAATATGTCTCACTCTTTCAATGTATAAAAACAAGAACAAAGCTTAGGTTATATAACATTGACAATTTTTTTTTCCTTTCCCTTTCCAAAAAGCAAAAACTACTCATAAAATGGTTGATTAAGCCAAGTCTAGGGATTGACACATGAGATCATGGATCGAAAGTAATGCTGGAAAAGTTTGTTGGCTATTATTAGAAGAGATGCCTGGTGGAAAGAGGAGCTTGGTGGCCCCTATGGCTTGGACCCGAGGGCGGGACACGAGCACGACGCCTGCCAAGGACATGAGAAACAACCTGTTCATGCAATTCTAGCGTCTGCCATTTACGAGCTGCTCTTGCGCCTTCACTCTCTGATCTTTCCGATGGCTGCAGGTTGGTGCCTGTAGTTGCTGATATTCTGGCTGACATACTTAATATGACCAAAATTGCGAGCGTTAGGATCAAAGATGGCTTGCGATTGATGAAGTATTTGGCCATCTTTATGGTATATATATATATATATATATATATATATATATATATATATATATATATTTATATTATGGATATATTGGCCTTTGGGAATGAGGACCTGAATGCAAGGTATGGTGATGGGTTTTATATATACTGGCAGGAAAAGCTTTGATCTGCTAGATCACGCATGCACGCAGCTTGCTTCTGGAGAATGCACAATTTCTAGGTAAGCACTGAAAAGAGCACGACATGATCATGAACTACATATTGGAGATGGCCCACGTACGTACCGTTTTTAGTTCATCTTCCAGTTCAACGATAGTAATGATCAGATCAAGAAACTTTTGGACGATATAATCTTAACATGATTATTTAATTATTAGTTATGAGATTTTGGTGAATAAGTCCGAATTCCTTCAAAAATAATTTTAAAAAAAATACTCGAACCAATCATATATATAATTACATGAATCTTGACGGAATTGATCAGTTGAATTCGATCGGATAAAAATTATATAAATAAAATTTAAATATTTCAATAATTAATTTAACTCGATTGGATTACAACTGCATATATATAAATGGCGTAAGTGCAATCGTACCGCCATTAACCAAAAATAATTTTGTACTTATAATCTAATGAACATCATGTGGTCGTTTCACTGTGCTTTTAACTTTCAAGATTGGCTACTAATAGTGCCAAAATAAAAAAAGCACTCTCGCTTGGATTATGACAAGTCTGAAGGATTCTGGGAAGCTAGCTAGAGTCGTGGCCGAGCTGATATGATTGATTTGCGTATTATAAGTAGTTCTGACTGATTAGGGTTGAGGAAATGATGAAACCCTGGAAAGTGGAAGAGAAGATCATCGATGATGATGATGATGCAGGGAGATGTGGGAATTAGTCGGCGATCACATTGTCAATCATGTGCATCATTGGTTAGGTGAACGAAAAGTGATTGTACTTGTCAACTAAGGCCTCTTAACATTGAATATGGCTCATATATAATATTGCCTACCTACTTTTCGGGCGTCTCTTTTCCACCCACAAATCCGCACTCCAAAGGGCTTGTTTCAGCGCAATACACTGCTTGGATTTTTCGAATCATTCTTTTCAAATTGGTACCCAAAAGAATATAATGACTACTGCGAAATATCACTATGAATGGTGGTACTTGGATTGTCTCTATATTAATTTCAGATTTGAATATGAATTCGTCTGAAATTACTATTATCAGACGCTTAAAATATTCATTAGGTTATCTAATTAAACAAAAAAAATATATATATATATAGATATATAGTAATAAAAATTATAGGATTCACTTTTATAGACGAGTTTTTGCGACTCGTTCTTTTTGCTGCTCAAAGCACTAATATTAGTTTCTCTATATGCATATGTAAAACTACATCTTTTAAAATTTAATTTTGCATACCAAGAAAAAATCACACATTAGATTATATATGTATCTTTGAGCTAAATAATTATTTTTTTTTTCTTAAAATTATTTTTTCTTTCGGATTTATATCCATTGGTGTCGAGAGAGAGCAAAGAGAAAGAAATGTTTTGAGAGAGAGTTTGTTTCCGTTGGTGTCGAGAGAGAGAAAGGGGGAGGAGAGAAAAAAAATAGTAAAATAAGATTTGGAAAGTGAATAGTACATCTTCAAATTTATAAAAATATTGTTTATAATTATATAAATTTTTGAATATGTATAATCCAATGCAGTCTAATTTAAGATTATATTATATAAATATGTAAATGTATAATTCAATATTAGTGTTCTCCCATAATATTTTCAGGTATGATTTTTTTTATACGCCTGCTTGTTCATATGAATATTCCCACCATTATCTTTGACTTTGACATGAAGCTATCTCCACGATTGGGATTTTCATGACCTTGACAATGCAATGTTAAGCCTAACTTTAGGAAAGCTCAAAAAGGTTGTGATTTGAAAATTTTAGTCAAAGCGTGTCTATCAAATCAGGGAATATATTACTATTTTATTCGTAATCGTGGCATGCACGTTTTACTCTCATTTCTCTAGGCAAGATCGCCGTTTTACTTGCAAGATCGTGTCAAAACTGTTTGAATGCACACCAACCAAACCGCGTTTCTCTGAGGTATGATGGGGTTTTTTGCTTCTATTCGATAAACGTACAACCAAATTTAATTCTGTCATCCATGCACGACGGGTCCCAATTAAGGATGCCGATGGTTATTTGGGTAATAATAAATAAATAAATAAAAATAAATAAATTGTGATACAAGATTTATATGATTTGATATAATACATACGTTATTTGGAGGGCAAAATTTCTTATAATGAGTGATTTTACAATCTTTCATAATATCACATACCTCACAATACAATGAATTAAGAATTTAGGAAAAATCATTTAGAGTCATTATGTGTGGTGGAGTTTGGACGTAGAGAGTTTCTGTAGAGAAATTTTGTGTGGAGAGATCTACCTTATATAGAGGTCTATTTCCTTATAATGATTGATCCAACTTGTCTTGTGAAACCTTTTCATTTTAGGAGTCTGAGTCTCTTTCTTTTTAGGAGTTTCATGGTCTTTCCTTTTAAGAGTCTAGGCTGCGTTTGGATATTGAGCTGAGTTGAGTTTTCTATGAATAGTAGTGAGTTAAGATGGTGAAATGAGTTATGTGGGACCCACCTAAAATGAGTCTAGATGTGTTTGAACTTTAAGATGAGTTTAAATGTATTTATAGAAAGTTGAAAAAAATTATAAGTCTCAGGTGTAAAGAGGTGTTGAGTTGAAAAAAGTTGTGGGTTCCACATATAAAGAGGTTTGAGTTGAGATGAGTTTGGTAATTTGAGAGTTGAGTGTTTGGATGTTAGAAAATGTCTAAATCTAAAACCGAATTCAGCTGAGTTCAGTTCGGTCAAGGAATCAAATACAGCTTAGTGTGTTTCGATCCTTATGATCTATTCTTAACCTTATCTATTAGCTTGACTTTCGGCTTTATCTGAAAGTTAACTTTTAGGCTACTAGTTTGATCCCTATAATCATGTTTGTATTACTTTCTGATAATCATGTGCAGGTTGATCTGCTCTAGATCAACCGCATTCATTAATACAACATGTTGGAATTGCACTATAACATATATGCATGTTTAGTTCTTTTAAGAGATTTTTTGTCTCAAAAACGTTAATATATTTTGCTGTAAAAACTTTTAAGATGAAAGGTTTCGTTAAAAAAAAAAAGTGTTGGTCTCAAGTTGAACCCAGGCTTGTGCGCCATGGGATGAACTTATCGTAGACATGAGTAGCTAGATATAGATGAGGAAACCCATTCATGAGCATCACCTTGAGTACTTTGGCTTGGCAGGCATGTTAATTAGCATGCGAAGATCCCAGGTTGGCTCAAGGAAATATGAGCTCGATCGGCAAGAGTACTGGAGGTTTTCCTGGCCAGGATCATTTGGTTAATGAAGAAATTAATTAAAATTAAACTTATATTTTGGTATAAAACTACAGTTCACCTAACTGGCCTATTAGCTCAGTTGGTTAGAGCGTCGTGCTAATAACGCGAAGGTCGCAGGTTCGAGACCTGCATGGGCCATTCTATTTTTATTACAAATGTAATTGCTGATCATCGACAGCTAGCCTCATTCAATAACCTGAACAAAGCTTTTGAATTGCCTCATCTCTCCTGTTGCTCCCTGGTACGTAATTGGAACTTGAAGAAGCGAATAATAAAACGTATATATATATATATATATATATATATGACATATTTACAAGGTACAGAGAAAAACAATGATGATGCAGGGCGGTGCAGTAATATTCATAACTGATGAAGGAACAAATTAAGAACAAAAACAGCGCCAGTAATCAAATGTCAGTTTCATAAAGAAATATAGGTATAAGTAAGTGAGCCTTGTAGTGGCTCGAATGAGTTTACCGAATATTGTATTTTATTTTTTTATTTTTTTTTATGTATTTTTTAATTATCATAAATATTTTTAAAAAAAAATAAAAAATTCACAATATTATTAAAAAATTAATCACTAAAAAAAATTCTCATTCGGGATACTTTAATTCGGAATTCAAAGCATTTCTGTAAATAATAAATTTAAATATTATATAGTGAGTTCATGTGCGACACAAAACATGGGATCGAACTTGTTGAAAATTAATTGATGTTTTTTCTCATCGTACAAATATAGCTAGCAGTAGTAGTACTGATCATCATGATCGTCGACAGACTACCTCATCAAATAGCTTGAATAAATTTTTTTTTTTTTTAATATTGCCGGCCTGCATCTGATCTCTGGCCTTCTGCATGCATGCTCTGATCTGGTCGCAAGGTTAGTCATCCAACGTACGTGGAGATTAGTCATCCAACGTACGTGGAGAAGGACATACCTCAGTTTTGGTAGTCTAATTACATCGAAGAATTATATATGATGGGTGTAGTTGTAATTCATAATCTTGAGATCGAGAACAAGCTGGAACATAACCAGTATAAATTAGTTGTCAGCTCGTAAAGAAAGATAGGTACATGTAATTAGCGTGATATTGCCACAATGTAAATGTTTTACCAACTTGATCTGTATCATTGTGCAAGCGGATTTCTTTCCCACTCATAAGCTTACTAGGTGCACGGTCGAGAGTAATGAATTTCGGCCTCAAGGCCTAAACTTGCTCACGATGCAACTCATCTGTAAGGAAAAGTAATCAACGATGATTGATGGGATGGATAGGCCTGATGCCGCTCGATTGCATCTCGCTTATGGAGACTCATACAAGACAGAATAGAAAAAAACGAAGAACTTTTGATTTTCTAATAAGGAAACATCGACGAATAGCTAACAAAGCCTGTAAAATAAAACAATTAGAAAGTCATGCTGCATTAATGGAGCCGTCACAGAGGCACGTCACATTTAAAAGACTCTGACAAAAGGGACAATAAAAATAACATAGGCTCCACGGGACTGACACGATTTGTTTCCCAGACTCCTGGTATAAATAGTAGTTTCCAGGTACGAGAAAGTGGCTCTAGACTCTCATTATTTATAAACTTTTAAAATACTCTACTGACTTTAGTATCGGAGACTTTCCGACCTCAAGACCGCCCTTTTCTAACTTCTTTCTTCTTCGTTTTTGCTGGCCTAATTTTAAAGATCCAAATTTGATCCAAAAACATACAAAATACGACATTAACACATTGGTCTTTGGCCAAGCGTAAACCTTGAATATATAATTTATAAGAGGGATTCAGAATATATAATTTATAAGAGGATGAATCCATCGATCTTCATCTCATGGAGTTTGGGGGTCGTAACCAGTAATAAGATCCTGCTTTTTTACAAGTAGTCTTAAATGAAAAGTACAAAATTCCAACTCCAAGCAGCAGCGGGAATCCACATAATTAATATATCCAGGAATTATATATGGGAGCCGGAGGATGCTTGCTTAATTTTATTTATTAAAATCGAGGGAAAAAATTTAGTACTGATGGTGGTAATTAGCCAAAGTAAGCTTGCTTTATTACTGGAATATCTAGATAAAAAGGTCGGTTTTATATATCTTATAGGACAGCATGCCATGCACGTGGTTTTGACCAGTCTGTGGTTATATATGAATTAATTAATAAATCACGGACTTAAAAAATCCTTTACCATCATATGTTTCCACCTGCAGACAATACGACTTTATGTCCTTATATATATCTACCATGGTTATCTTTAGGTGGTGCATGACCATCTTACGCAAAAATTAAGTACTCCCTTATTCTTTTATAGGGCGGCCACGATCGAGCTACTTTAATGGATCGATTTAAGTGCATCATTTTTCTCTCTTGCAATCGCTTCGACAAACATAATCCATTTCCCTCCGTGAAGTCGTCACAAGCCACCATGACAAGTGGAGGTAGGGGTGGTAGCTAGTTTGTCTTTGTGGTTTGTGTTTGTGTCAAGTCAAATCATAAATATTCGATCACTATATATGCCAATTTGAACATGACTTTTTTTTTTTTTAAGAAGATGATAGTACTCCAATTTTATTGATTACCCTCACTTGTGATGGAGGAAAACCGTGGTTACAATCCGACTCCTGGGAGATACATATAATTAAAATCAAAACCCAGACATTAAAAAACCTTTATAACCAAATCATCCAAATACATTTCCAAAAGAAAGACAAATAACCTAAAAATAAACAACCTATGGTAACCTACAAGGAAAAGCAAAACAAGAAAAATGAGATTAATCAAACCAAAATAAAACTTACCAAGCACAAGTCTTAGGAGACCCTCAAATAAGGCAGACCCAATTTGTCAATGTGAAGCAAACCTGTTTACTTGAAAGATTATACTCTAAAGTCCTAATACGATACATATAAATAATAGGTGATACGACATGACCTGTTTAACTTATTTAATAATTAGCTTTTATTGGTTAACCTGAACACGACTCATTTAACTCGTTTCAACCTATTTAAACTATTTAACCCACTTCAACTCATTTCATATAAATGGGTTAAATTGACCAATATATTTATTTTTTAACTAAATTAAAGTAATTTTATACATAATATAATGATAACATTATAAATCATTCACAATTATAATTGGATTCGTGATAAACTATTTTATTATCAATATTCAAACTAATAATTTATTAAAATAAAATTACATATTAACAAAAAATGTTTAATAGTTTGTGATATTAAATAGTCAAATACTAATATTAATATTACATTTTCTCAACAACAAAAAGAGACATGGATATAAGATTAAGAATTTATAAAATCTGAAAATAGAATGTATTTGTCATGTTATACATGTTGATTGTGGATTGGTCCACAATTGATTCGTTTATTAATTGTATCTTATCGGATCAATTTGTTTTGACTCAAACTCATTTAAACCAAACTGAAACTTGCTTATTTCGTATCATGTTCGTATCGAATTCATAATTCGTATCATATATTGCCACTCGTAAGTGCAGGTACTGGACCTTCCCTTCCATGGACGAGGATATAATTTTATGGATGTTAAACTTGTGAAATTAAAATAATTGAAACAAAACTTCTAACATGTGTTTAGTATATTAAAACAGAAGTACTATGTGCGTTTTACTTAGAATGAGGTTGGACTAAAAGATGGGGTTTAGATTCTTAAGGAACAAAGCATGCATGAGTTTGGATGACAAATAGAGCATACAACCACCAAACAAACATTATATAATTTTGATAATTCTTCCTAATATAGTTGCCACATCAATTAATTAATTAATTAATTAATGCGTCCTCACGAAGGGCTCACCAACACGGTCCCCTTCAAGATAAATTCGGTGAAAATATAGTACACGTGCCTATATCATGTATTAATAGAGTAAGAGAAAAAACGCGTGCATGCCATATAAGTTCTAACTCCAACTCTACTTCTGTTTAATTCAATTTATACGCTATAAATGTCATTACTGATTATTCCGGAGGAACCCAACCCGCGTATTAAATGTTGCTTATAAATAGCCTTAGGTCTATATTATATCTATTTTTATTCAAACTATAAAAAATATATAAACAAATTATAGAATGAAAAGTTCGTTGGTACACACATAAAACATATTTAATAAAATATTTATATGATATAATTTTATTTTTAAGATAAATTTTAAATTTTAAATCTTATAAATTAAATCTTATTATTTAAATAATGTACTTGATTTAAAAATAAAATAATTTATATAAAAAATCTAAGTTACATTATCTCAAGCATCCTCTGTAAAAAAAAATATAAATAAATAAAAGCGGTGAATTGCGTTTCTGTCGTTCTTATAAAAGTTTGGATTGTTATTTTAGAATGTCTCATGATAATTTTAGTTTTTTATGTATAGAATTTTGAATTTATTATCTTTTATTTTATTTATTTTTTTCCATACACTATGACTATTTTATTATTTATATATAAAAAAATATTATATAATTTACTAAAAAACAAAGAAGGAAATTAAACATGGGGTGCCACGTCTTGTTGATGGGCACGTGGGGAAATAGCTTGAATTAATTTTATGGTTACGTGGAAGAAGGTGATTGGTAAGTTGGAGAGAAGGAACGTGTTGGTGCTATTTAGATGGATATAATATGCGGTAGGCGTGTGGGGCCAAGGGTGGGGGGAGGTAGAGGCAGGGCAGAAGGACAAGTTTCCCTTCAAACGTCTTGGAAACTTAGATACGTGGCAGGATGTAGGAGCGACATGTCAGAGAATGCCTTGGTAAGAGGGAGTAAGGGCGCGTGAGGGAAAGACTCTTCAATGCCAGTTGGCATCACTCCGTAGTCGACTGGCCGACCTTATCCTCTTTCTTTTTCTAAATATAAAAATAAAATATAAAAATGTATCTTTTTCGTCCAAAAGGAAGAAGCATTGTATATTGTACAGAGAAAGAGAGAGACAGAGAGATTGGAAGGCGACTCCTTGGCATAGAGAGACGGCCCAACAAAAAAACCGAAAAGAAACCCTAGATTTATTTGCTGCTCGAAGAGCAAAGATTGCCAGGATAGAAATTTTCTTATTTCGGAGCTGTGTGGTAAGTATAAAAAGTTTCGTTTACTTGTGCTTTCTTGTGTGTGTGTGTGTTTGATCGGGTGATTTGCGATTAATCTTGGTTCTATTGCTACTGTTTTGTTTGAATTTCATCGTTTTAATTGTGAGTACGCGGATTTTGGTTTGTAGGAATTGTGTACATGGATCTTTTTCTTTATTTGTATGTCATTTTCTTATGCCTTTTAAATGCTCGATTATAAAGAACCTGCTTTCTTTCTTTTCTCTCTTTTTTTCGGTAAATACGATTTTTTGTCTTCTTAACGATGTTATTCATGTGATGCCCATTACAGATCGTGCTCAGTTATAGCCATTTCGGGACGAAAGCAATTGGGGGGTTTGGTTTGTAATCTTGAGATCTTGCGAAAGCTTTCGGATTGAGAGTGTACTACACCATAGAAGCCGTAAAAAATGATGTCGAGATCGTATACCAATCTTTTAGATCTGGCCTCCGGAAACTTTCCCGTCATGGGTCGTGAAAAAAAGCGTCTTCCACGTGTAATGACCGTTCCGGGGGTCATTTCTGAGCTTGATGATGATCAGGCCAATAGTGTGACATCAGACGTTCCATCCTCTGTCGTTCAGGACCGGATCATTATCGTTGCTAATCAGCTCCCAGTGAAAGCTAAGCGTAGACCTGATAATAAAGGGTGGAGTTTTAGTTGGGATGACGACTCTTTGTTATTACAGCTCAAGGATGGCTTGCCTGAAGATATGGAGGTTTTGTATGTAGGATCATTGAGGGTGGATGTGGATTCCAGTGAACAAGATGATGTCTCGCAGCTTTTGTTGGATAGGTTCAAGTGCGTCCCTGCTTTTTTACCTCCTGATATTTTGTCGAAGTTTTATCATGGGTTTTGTAAACTGCATTTGTGGCCGCTCTTTCATTACATGCTTCCCTTCTCGGCAAGTCATGGTGGACGATTTGATCGGTCTCTATGGGAGGCATATGTGGCAGCAAATAAGATTTTCTCACAGAGGGTGATCGAGATTCTGAACCCAGAGGATGACTACGTTTGGATTCATGACTACCATTTGATGGTGCTGCCTACCTTCTTGAGGAGGAGATTTAATAGACTGAGAATGGGGTTTTTTCTCCACAGTCCATTTCCTTCATCAGAGATATATAGGACTCTGCCAGTGAGGGAGGAGATCCTTAAGGCACTTTTGAATTCAGATCTAATTGGCTTCCACACTTTTGATTATGCTCGGCATTTCCTGTCTTGTTGTAGTCGAATGTTGGGTTTGGAGTATCAGTCGAAAAGAGGTTATATTGGAATGGAATACTATGGAAGGACTGTGGGGATAAAAATCATGCCAGTTGGGATTCACATGGGGCAAATTGAATCTATTTTGGGACTTGCAGATAAGGAGTGGAGAGTGGGGGAGCTAAAACAACAGTTTGAAGGTAAAACTGTGCTACTAGGGGTTGATGATATGGACGTCTTCAAAGGTGTCAATTTGAAATTGTTGGCTATGGAACAGATGTTGATGCAGCACCCGAAGTGGCGAGGAAAGGCAGTTTTGGTACAGATTGCAAACCCTGCCAGGGGAAGAGGGAAAGATATCGAGGAAATACAGGATGAAATACACACTAGCTGCAGGAGGATTAATGAAAATTTTAGCCAACCTGGTTATGAACCGATTGTCTTTGTAGATAGACCAGTTACCGTCAGTGAACGAGCAGCATACTACACCATTGCTGAGTGTGTTGTGGTCACAGCTGTGAGAGATGGGATGAATCTTACACCTTATGAGTACATTGTTTGCAGGCAAGGCGTTTCTGGGTCAGAGTCAAGTTCGGAATTTAATGGGCCCAAGAAGAGCATGCTAGTAGTATCAGAATTCATTGGATGTTCACCTTCACTGAGTGGTGCAATTCGGGTAAACCCATGGAACATTGAAGCAACTGCTGAGGCAATGCATGAGGCAATTTCAATGGCTGATTCCGAGAAGCAATTGCGCCATGAGAAGCATTATAGGTATGTTAGCACACATGATGTGGCATACTGGTCCAGGAGCTTTTTCCAAGATATGGAAAGGACTTGTAAGGACCATTTCAGAAGACGCTGTTGGGGAATCGGTTTGAGCTTTGGTTTCAGGGTTGTGGCACTGGATCCTAATTTCAGAAAGTTGTCTATTGATGCCATTGTATCTGCATATTCAAGGTCCAGAAATAGGGCTATACTCCTGGATTATGATGGCACTGTAATGCCCCAAACTTCCATCAACAAGACCCCAAGTCAAGAGGTTTTATCAATTATAAACATGCTCTGTGGTGATATTAAAAACGTTGTGTTTGTTGTCAGTGGAAGAGGCAGGGAAAGTTTAGGCAAGTGGTTTTCTCCTTGCCAGCAACTTGGAATTGCTGCTGAACATGGTTACTTCATGAGGTATGGTTTTTTCTACTCTCTTTTACGTTAGCACCTGTTTATTGCCTTGTGTCTAAATTGCATGACATTTTAGGTGGCCTGCTGAAGAGGCTTGGGAAACATGCGGACAGAGTAACGATTCTGGGTGGATACAGATAGCTGAGCCTGTTATGAAATTGTATACCGAATCCACTGACGGTTCTTATATCGAACACAAGGAAAGTGCCTTGGTTTGGCACCATCGGGATGCAGACCCCGGTTTTGGATCCAGCCAGGCTAAGGAGATGTTAGATCATCTAGAAAGTGTGTTGGCAAATGAACCTGTTGCTGTCAAAAGCGGTCAGTTCATTGTTGAAGTAAAACCACAGGTGGGCGTCGTGACTCTTCATTTGATTTGTTTTGGACTTGTGAAGTATGTGTTCCTGTTTCTTGCTAAAAAAGGATGCGTGTTCCAATCATCATATCTTACGATCAGCTTGAAATGGTTTCCCCACCTTCAAACAGACCAAATTGCTAGAAGTTTATGTAAACTAATTTTACTAGTTTGCTGTGTATTTCAATGCCTATCCCAATTTTCTGATTGCTGGAAGAATACACTGAAAACCATGTTCTTCCGGATTAAAAAATAAAAAAAAGGAAAAAATGCCGGACAAAAGCTAAAAACAATTGGATCTCATTGCTAATTGGGCAAATGAAACATTAGATTATTATTGAAGTGGGATCCGCCAGGAAGATTCAGTGATTTATGTCATCTCATCCATGGTTTTATTTTAGAGCCTATGATTCTAAAGATTAGAAAACTTTGTTCCTTCTATCAAGACAATCTATCTAATCGTAAACTGACCCAGTAAGACTAAAATTCTAAGAACATGTAATATGTATTAGGAGATTGATACTTGTCGAAACTGGTGTGATGCTCAAATGTAAAACTCTTCTATGTAGCCAAATATTGGGTTAATCTGATTGTCAGATTGTAAAGCTCCTTTGTGGTCAAATATTGGAACTTATAGTGCTTATAAGACATGATATTTGAATCTAACTTAAAGTTTGGCTTTTAGGGAGTCAGTAAAGGTGTGGTTGCAGAAAAGATCTTGTCAGCAATGGCGGACAATGGCAAGCAGGCTGATTTTATTCTGTGTATCGGTGATGACCGATCGGATGAGGACATGTTTGAGATCATTGGCAATGCAATGAATAGTGGTGTCCTCTCTTCTAATACATCGGTTTTTGCATGCACTGTTGGACAGAAGCCAAGTAAAGCTAAATACTATTTGGATGACACATCAGACGTCATAAACATGCTTGATGCTCTTGCAGAGGCGTCAGACTCACCACCTTCAGAGACTACATTATTCTCCCTAACGGATGAGGCTGGAAGTTGACCTTGAAATCCTCATACATGGCTTCCTAATTTCACTGTCTTCTGCTTTAAAGCCAATAGTGAAGAATAACCCACTATCCTAATGACTAAAGGTGATGGCTGCCATCTCTGTTTGAAGTAACTTGGTGGGAGAAACTTTGTTTGGTGGGCGTGGGGGAAATGATAAACAACTTGGATTTTTTTTTCTGTGAAGTAAAAATTGCAGCAGCAGCGTGGGTCTCGCGTGGGTTAGAATTCTTTTTTGTATCAAGCCAAGGCATCTGAAGGGTGGACGGACCTACCATAACTACTCATGAAGAACTGACTGGAAATGGAAGAAATGTCTAGATAATGGTTACATCAAACACACTAAGGCTGCCTAGCCAGACCTAATGCTATTATCATACTGACCATTCCTCACCCATGTGCATCTCACTTGAATACTGAGTACTCATTTGTATTGTTGTGAAAAAGGATGTTCATGGGGGGTAACACAAACAGGTAAAGTAGAAGCCCCATTAGATGAAACTGTACACTGGTGTCTTCTTCTTCTTCTTCTACTTATTTTTTTTTCTCCCCCCTCCTTGAGTGAATTTCTTTTACCATTGTTACACTGAATTTTTTTGGCGTATTAAATCTGTAAATCCTATAGCAAATTTTTGCAATTTAGTTTTCTATGCTCTATTGGAAGCATCGTGTGCTTGGCTTCCCTAATGTTGAACATAACGTCTGTCTGCCGGATGTCAAGCTTCTCAATCAATAGGTTTTGTTTGTTTTCTTTACCGTCTTTCGTCAATATTTAGGGGCAAAAAACATTGCCTCATTGCCAATGAGAAACGAAAGTTGGCGTACTCCAAAAAAAAATTAAGTAAATTTAATATCTACGTAAAAAAAATTAATCTTTTAGTAGTAGATTTTTTTTTTTTTTTAAATGATTGATTCATGACTATCTCTAATAGGAAATTGTTAAATGTAGTTAAGAAAAATTTAATTATCTGTATTTCAGTTATTAATATGTTAAAAATTATGAAATTTAAAATTAAAATATATTTGAATTTAAAAAAAAAATTAACAAAATGAGTCTTGTAAGTAAAATTGTAAATAAAATTTTAAGTATATATATAACACTACTCTATCTAATATTACTCGTTTTGGATGGGTCAAAATCTGCAGATCCAGACTATAAAAGTGAAATTGGGCTGTTTAGGTCATGGGCCAAATACCACTTTGTGGACTGTGGAGCCTGAAAATAGGGTGAAGTGGTCAATTAAGGATTGTTAGGCCCAAGATGGTAGGCCTAGCCCACATCAAAGACAAAATAATATGAGAATCAAATTAAAAGAGAGTTGTTATTCACCATCTTTTGGCATATTTGGTCTAAAAAAAAAAAAGAAAAAACTAAACCGACCTTTGGGATATATTGTGATGAATCTTATAATATTTATTATTAAATAAATTTATTTAGAAATGCTCTTTATCGAAACACCAACCACATTGCAGACGCAAAAATCTATCACATTAACTTATATAAAAAATAAATAAAAATTATTGCTACTTTTAACTCATTTTTTAAATGTAATGGGTTAGTAAATTTGATGCAGAGGATCTGAGTCAGATGATGTTGAGTTGTCAGACTATACGTTGATTGCGCTGAAATACCTAGAGGTGGCAGGTCAGCACAAAGAGGGCAGAAAATCGTGTTATTTCTTTAATTGGGATAGTTTTGGGTACATTTTGGTATTTTGGCCATAACTTTATCTACGGATATCAGAATTGCACATATGACCCAAATTCAGAAAACTCTTCTCGGCGCGCACGTTGTGGGCACTAGCCATGCTCGTTGTGCATCATTTTCAAAGCCAAATTCTACTGTTTTCCCCTCCGATTTCCTTTTTTAGTTATTTGTTTCCTTTTATGGTAATATTTCATTTACGGTTTTAGAAGTGATTCTAAACTCGATTTAGGTCAGATTTTTGACATATTACTTCTTTATTTACGTATTTAATTTTGGCATGATTAGTGAGATTTTGCTATTTTTTGGTAAAATTCCAATACAGTCGATTTTCAGCTATTACAGTTCGGCTTGTGGTGATTTGGTGACACTTGAATATTGATAATTGAATTGAACATCAAGAACGTTTTCTCTATATTTTTTGGGCAATTCTCTTATTTTTTTTTTCTATGAATTTTGTTGAAACTAATTTATAGAATAATCTTTATTCTGTTCGGTGTCAAAACTGTGTCACTACACCATACATTTGAGAGAGGAAGGGATAGAGAAGATAGAAAACTGGCCCACCAACAAACAACAAACAGTGGGGGCTGGCCGTTTGTTGAGTGCCGAAGTAGTTTCAGGGTTTGCGCTATATATCCCTTGTCATCTGACAGCTAAGTTGCAGCATTTAACTCTCAATCTCATGGACTGTAAGTGAATACAAGTGTCCAGATGGTCTCATTTACTTCTCTCATTGGCAATCTATCATGCAGATACCGTTCACCTCTATAGGTTTACTTGATTAATCTTAAAGTGAAAGATCTTTTTAAGATGAATACTTGATATACAGGTAAATCTTAGCTTGAGGAGAATCTCTTGCAATTGTGCAGGTGGGATCTTGACATTAGTTAAAGGTTAAACTGGTTCACGAATGCGACACAGCCCGTGAAGCAGACTCAGAATTCCCCACTACTAGTACACTTCCTCGATCAACGAAATTGACAGACTGCTATTACTTACTCTGGCACGTCTACAAACCAACCGCAGAACTTCATGGAAATTTCCAACCCCAAATGAAGGGCTCTATTTTTTTTTTTAATTAAAGTAATACTACATCTACAAATAAATTATATAAAAATAATAATTTTATAAATTAATGTGATTTTATATAATTTAATAGATCTATTCTAAAATTAAAATAATTTTATAATTTGACAAATCACATTAAATCACATCAATTTATATAATTTTTTTTATGTAATTTTTTTGTGATTAGAATATATATTTTTTTTTTATCCCTTCCCTAGCATACGCAATTCCATTAACAGGATTCCTAAGATTTAAATCTTGGCTATATTGTAATAATTACATGACTTTGGAGTTAAGAGTTGGGTTTATATCAAGATTATTTGATTTGTGTTGAAAGAACGCTTTGGCCTAAAGTAATATTTGAGAATGAGTAATGATTTGTATAAATCTCAAATACGCAAGTTCCGTGAAAGCCTCACCATAAAAAATAATGTAAATATTGTGAATCTCACCATTTTACAAAAGGTCTCCGTGAGATTTGCACTTGTACCTAGCATTATAGAGATTATAAAAGTATTGTTAATTACAAATTGGTGGCTAAATATATCATAAAATCTATTATACTTATTTAAATAAAAAAAAATAAACATTAATACATTTTATAATAATTTATACATCAATATTATAGAATATAGAGTTATTTTTTATAACTTCAAAATACACATACAAATATTTTTCCTTAATTACAAAATTCATATTATTAAAATTCAATAATTATATAAAAAAATTTACTAATATCAACTCAATTCTATTACGACATTAGCTACTAATCAACCATAAAACATGCATTTAAAACTCCGCTGCCAGACTAACTTTACCGAATGACACCGGAGCGTGCGTAAAAGCGCGTCGGGAATGTAATCTCGAGTCTCGACATGCAGTATACAAGCATCGATTTAGCCACTTGCCGAAGTAACGGTGGCCGGAGACATATAAACCTGGCTTTGTATCACGGTTTCTCCAATCTTGAACCCTGGCACCACCGTAAAACCCACGCGAAGCTCGCTACTGGCACAGACGTCGATGCCACTGCTGATTTCACCGGAGAATAACAACGCTTCCTCGGTCACGCATTCCATGTATACCTCGGAGAACCTACCCTTCTTTCTTACCTGAAATATGGTTACCTCTTCGTCAAGCGAGAATGCCAGGCAATGCAGAAGCCACACGCGCTTCGCCATCTCGGAAAACGCTAAAAAGAACGCGGAGTCCGGCACACCGCCGGAGTTCACGAGCTTTCGCTGATTCAAGTTACCGAAGAGAGAGCATTCCATCTTTGCATGTACGAGCTGGAGGTACTTGGACCTAGTGAACATTGCAAATGAAGAGTTTGGATTGTGGGAAAGAAAATGCCTCGGATTAGCGTTCGTGAGCTTTTTGAACTTGTCGAAGAAGAGGCGATTGCGCTGTTTTTCAAGAGGTACTGGCTCTTGTTGCTGTTGTTGAGGGTGATCACTTGGTGAAAAGTGAGAGAAATTGAATCCCTCAAACATAGTTATGCAAACAAAAGATTCGAAAGCGAAGAACCGATGGCTTTGTTTGGTGAAAACTGCGTCGGGCTCGATGAATTTGACAGCCGCGTCAATATCCCAGTGTGCCGACTCCATGTCACGAATCATTAATTTCACGAAACTACGAATGGATCTTAGGGTGTGGTGGAGAAATTGGATAAAATGAGTCACATTGAGCTTCGTAAGCCGAAGAGAATCGAACATTGACAGAGACCCGCTTGAATTTAGCTTCTTTTCTAATGATTTGTTGAATGCAATGCAGTCGTCGAGCTGGTTCTTGAGCGAAATGATGTCGGATTCTTTGAGGTCAACCTCTGCCTCGAGTTTCTTGATGGTGATCTCGTAGGTCTTCATCAAGCCCTGCTGCTCTTGAATTTCCGCGAGCATGAGAGTAACCTGGGGTGAAAGACGGAGTTCTTTTCTCAAGAAGCTGCGCTTGAGCTCGGAAATAGCTTGGAGCTCGTCCACGACGGCCTGGTCCGCGACCTGAATGGCGTCATTGTTGTAAGGATTCTGAGCCATTTGGAGCTCAGCATAAGCAGCTTTGATAGAAGTAATCTCCGCAAAAAGCTTCGCCACCAAAGCTTCCAGCACTGCTCTCCGCCGGTCTCTCGTATCGACGCCATTCTTGTCAAACTGCTGAGACTTTTTATCGGTGAAAAAATCCTCCTTGACTTTGGGTTGAGACGCGAGCATGCAAATACCATTGTTAGAAGCAATTCTTGTTGCGGTCCGAAGGTTGATAACCTTTTGGAAAGTACGTGCTAACTTGCTCTTGCTGTTTAAGGCTGATTTGGGTTTCATGGTATCCATATCTTAATTAGCAGAAAATAAACAGAGTAGCAGTATACTTTTACTTGGGGCATGAAAATCTGGAGAAAATAAGGTAAAGAATATAGGGAACTTCGATGACAAGGGAAGTCATGAAAAAGATGGCTAAAGATTTCAAGTTGAAAAGGGGGCAGAAATCTTTGACTATATGATGAATATCAGATTGAAGCCGGAGATGTAGGGAAAAGCAGTATATAAAAGCGCGGGAAGGGCTAATAAAGAAAGTGAAAACGATTAAAGACGAACAACTTAACTGTTTGTAAGTTTTTGTCTAAGTAGTAGCAGTAGAAAAGGAGATGAAACTCGTAGCCATGGCGGATTTGGACGTTTAAGGTTTCTTCTGTAGGCGAGGCTCATTGCTATACAGAGGAGGATGACAGTGGGTCCTGCTCTCTGTAAGGTGATTGATGGCTATCTAGTCGTGGACCATGCCTTGATCAACAGCTTGGGGATGCCAGAGAGATGAGTTCGACTGTGTTTGGACTGTTGGACCAACTGCATAGAAAAAAGTTCTTCAATAATTTTTTTCTTTTTTTCCAGAGATCTCATTTTTTCATCTACTTTCGATTATAAAGAGATTATATAAAAATAATTTTACAATCTGACATAATTTTATATAATTTTTTAAATTTATTTTATAATAAAAATAATTTTATAATCTAACGAACTACATCATACCACATTAATTTGTAAGATTATTTTTATGTAATGATTAGAGTATTTATTTATTTTTATGCTGTCCCTTGTATGGCTCACTATTAAGGTAGAAATGTGAATTTATAATTAGAACTTAGGATTCTTATTAAAATATTTATTAAAATCACTATTTATCTAAAAAAAATAAAGCTAATTATAGAAATATATAAATCTAATAATTTGTTCTAACCCGTCGCATAGACTTTCTGGAACTAAGATAGTAAAATGGTTCTGATTTTTGTTGTTTTATCCAAAAACATCTGTATTGCGAAAATAACTGGACTTTGGGAATAAAAGATGGGACCTTGGAGAAAAATTAGAAAAAGGACACAACCGAAAGAAGATGTTGACGGAAACACGATTCTGGTGTGGGGTCATCACAACGAATTAATTAGCAGCAGCCTAATTACTGGCCCAAATATTTGAAAACATTGAACATATTCATAATTTATAACATGCTTTTGCAATATTTCAACAAATGCCCACGCGAGATAACATATTTAGGTTCCGTTCGGACAACCATGAGTTGAGATGAAATGCGTTGAAAGTTAAATAAAATATTATTTTTTAATATTATTATTATTTTAAAATTTAAAAAAATTAAATTATTTATTATATTTTATATAAAAATTTGTTAAAATTGTAATAATAAGATGAGATGGGTTAAGAATGTTTCTCAATCCAAATTTATTGTAACAACTATAACAAGAGAAGTCCATGAAACAAGAAAAATGATTGCCATAAAGATATTATACAAAATCAAACTTACAAACTGACGTGATTTAATATAATACGTTTGTTGTAAAGTTACTTTTATTATAAAATAGATATAACGTATCATTATAAAGTCATATCAATTTGTAGATTTACTTTTATAAGATTTTTTTGTGACTATAACACTTCTTATAAAACAATAAATTTGTATGAGCTACAATTCATTATTAGAAGTTGATGTAAGAAAAAAAAAAAAAATCATTATTAGAAGTTTCTTTGAATTAATTGATCAGCATTGCATGATTCGTCTCCTGATCATGACTAGAAATTAAGAGGAGCCAATTCACAAGCTTGGTTTCAACTTGTGAAACAAAATAATCCCTTTAATTATGGGGTCCAATTTAGTTGGGGTACTTAAGCTTTTGCCCATGCCCACCCCCCCACAAACGCTGATCTAATATATATATATATATGATGATCTTAATCCATCTGAAATCTCAAGGTAGCCCAATTATGGACCATAAAATGTCGTGGCAATCATTAGCAGACAATAAGACACAAACAAAAGTTAATAATTAATGTTTATTAAATACAGGCCGGCCATCCCAAGCCTAAAAGTAGTTTAATTGTTGAAATCAGAAGATGTGGTCTTAAACATGAACTTTCAATATATACAATCATGTATTCAAGGATATTGTAATTGTTAGACAATCCCTGTAACTTTGTTTTTAGGATCACCCAGGTAGGGCAGGCATGCAAGGTTCTTATAATGATTTATTGGGCTAGCTCTTATCTATTTAATATACTTATATATATATACTTATATATATATATATATATATGTTACTTTTTTAAGTGTTGGTGGATTAGGGACTCTTGGTCACGTCCGACAATCCAAATACAAAATTATGACAATGTATTAGCATGAATGGCTATGTTGCATGTATTTAAATTAGTGTACTTATAGGCCTTCATTAATGTCCCTCATGTCCACTACTTATTTCATCATTTGGGACCCCATGCACACATCTACTCCAAATCCCCAGCGTAAATGGGAGCAAATTTAATACCAATATTAGTTAATATTTCTTCTTAATTAGTAGCAAGCAACTTGGTCTCATTTGGTTACACAAATGAAATGAGATGAAAGTTGAAAAAATTATTGTTAGAATATAATTTTTTAATATAATTTTTATTTTGAGATTTAAAAAAAATTGATTTTTTTTTTTTTTTGTATTTTGTACGTTTGAAAGTTTGAAAAAATAGTAATAATTAGATGAAATGAAATAAGATGAGATGGTTTGTGAAAACAAACCAGGCTAGCCCTAAATCTTTATTCTAAATCTATATATTATGAAAAGCTTGAGTACTTAAGTCGGTGTGGAATATACTCACTGCATAATACTAATGTGCCAAGATTTAATTTATAAAATATATGTATATTTAAATCTTATAAATCAAATCATGTCACAATATCAATAATATGAATGATGTATTTTTCATACCGACTTGTGAATAGAATGAATTATATTATATATATATATATATATATATATATTACATTTTTTCCCCTTTTTGCCATGCAACTTTGGATGCAAAGCTGTAGACTGTTTGTTGAACACCATTATAGGTTTTGATCACAGTTTGTGTATTATGTTAAACAGTCACACCTTATGGTATAAGCAATAATATTGAATGTTTTATCCTAAACAATGATCATGACCACAAAATAATTAAATCCCTTTAATTTCTTGTTGAAGGAAGTAAGGAAAAATCATTTGCTAAGACAAGTGGTGTGCAATAATAAGCTTCATTTATAAGATCAGAAGAGCATCGAATAAGCTTCCTTCCATGCAGAGATAATGAAGACAATTTCATAGCTGTATGTAAGTGGCGTTTACATGAAGGAATTGTAGGTAGGAAGGAAAGGAATTAGGTATATGGAAATTAATTATTTTCCGTGGCTACTAATTTTGGTGATGTACATTAAGCAGATTAGAAATTAGTATAGAATTATATAAACTATGCTTTCCTATTAATTAACATCATTGTCCTAACCAAATACGAGTTTGTGATGCTTGATACTAAAGTGTTGATTTTTGGCGTATATATTAATATTATTATAAGAAAATTATTTATTTGTTGTCAGTTATTTCTTACAAATATAATTATTTTCTGTCAAAATGAATATATTTTCATCACAAATAATTATTTTGAATCCTTTCTGCTTGATTGTATAAGTTGTAAACGTTATATACAAGGCAAAACCATGCTCAACAGTCAACATGACTGGTAGATGTTACCAGTCCCATTGATGTCCACGCATGCCATGCATGCATGCATGCGCAGCTGCACCACCTAAAACACAACGCACGCTCTAGTACGTACATGATGATCATGAGCATGTGAGACGCCACACGTATCGTTAATGCAGTCACAAAGACTATTTTGCTAGCTGCAGCAGCTCCATACCCTTCATCGACGTGTGGAATATTATGAAATTGATCATCTCGACGACGATGATCACTTCAGATCGGTTTCTGCCCATACGTACACAAAAGTTAATTTCCTAAATTGAATCAAAGCTAGTCTTTGCGATCTTGGTCAAATGCTAAACAAAATTGGGACCAGGTTTTGGCGCCATTTTTTTTATATAAGAGTATCCAAAGGCAGAAGTGGGCCACGAGGAAAAAGCTTGTAGTTGAGTTACCTCCACAAAGGCACCGGCTGTCAAATGTCTTGCCCTGAAGAAAGTTGCAATCAAGGCTGAAGAGGACCAAATAGCAGTAAATTTGGTGGCACCATGAGCTTTTTCTGGTGTCTCTCAAGTGGCAGAAATGCTCTGTAAATCCACGTACTTCTGCTGTACCTGCGACACAAACTTTTACTAAGTTTTCTTTTTTTCTTTTTCTTTTTAAGCAAGCATATTATATATATATATATATATATATATATATATATATATATATATGAAACAATCTAGGTAACCTTTTACTATTTATATAATTTTCACACACCACATTTTTTTTAATTTTTAATTTTTTTTATCTTTTATCAAATATTTAATATATGAATAATGAATAAAAGAATTGAATTAGTTTAAAAAGAATAAACTCAAAAAAAATATTAAAAATTTAAAAATATAGTGCATAAAAGTTGGAGAAGTTGTGTAACATTACTCTATATATATTTAACGATTACAAGATTTAACAGTCAACAGGATGGGATGCCCCAACATTCATTTTATCTCCCTCACTCATCCATACACAACCTCTAAAATTACCCATATTTTTATGAATAATGTATTCAAACTCCATGTCATGCCATCCTCAATTGATCCTATGTTCACTAGCACTTTTTGGAATTTGTTGTTCAGGCTTCAATGAACTTCCTTGCAGCTCAGTTCGGCTTATCATCCACAATTAGATAGCCAAACTGAGATTGTCAGCAAAAGTGTGGAATAATATTTGCGAAGTTTTGCAAGGGATAAGCTTTGAGATTGAGCCAAATGGTTGTCCTTGGCCAAATATGGTACAATACCAATAACCATTCCTCAACTCAACTCACCCCCTTCAGGTCTTGTTTGAATTCAAAATCTAACTCAACTCATCTTATTTCATAATTACAACTTTCTCAAATTTCTACTCAAAATATAATAAATGATTTAACTTTTTCAAATCTCAAAATAATTTTATCAAATTATCACACAAAATATAATAAATAATTTAACTTATTCTATTATTTACAAACTATCTTAACTTATCTCTAAATTCAAATTACTAGTCAGTTTACGACTATCCACCCCCAAGAATCCTACCCTATTGCCCTGGCACAACCCAAGTCCAAGCTGTTGTAAATAGTTTACTTACTAAACACAGCATAAACCAAAAGATGGCAATGAGGACTGATACCAAGGTAAGGTCGTGTACCCTTTTGTTTTCTTACGACATGGAGGAAACGAAGCCCAAGTTTTAATTGGATCCTTCATGCTTTGAAAGAGAGTTAAGCCCGGCCTCCAGAGTCGCAAGTTTTCTGCAAACCGAATTGAAACAACTTTTGAAGTGGAGTTGAAATGGATAAGGTAAAATTTAATTGTAAGCGATTCTGTGTATTAATATGATTAGTCAAAAAATAGATTTTATTAAAAATAGTACTAATTTGAATTTAGAATATGAAGGCACCAATATTAATACTAATACATGCATTTATTCAATATGATTGGTCAGAAAGTAGATTTTATTGAAAATAGTACTAATTTAAATTTAGAATATGAAGGTACCAATATTAGTACGCCGATTGGTACTCAAATTTGCTTGTACATAGCAAAACGCAAAGGATAATAAAGGAATACAACTGAGACTTTATTGAAAAAAAAAAATTACAAGAGGGCAGGGTCCTCAGTACGGACACTGTTGTCCACTTCAACGATCTTTGAACAAGGCAAGAATAACACGCATACAATAAAATGGATCGGCACCTATTGTCGAATGTATTCCATAAAGAAATACTTTTGGGAGAAGTCACTGTTTGGGAGCAGCCACTTTGCACACCCTATGTGGCATCATCTCAACCATTCATCTGGAGAGATTAAATTAGTGAATTGTAGTGTGTATATTGTGTACACCACTACAGTAGATGCTATATAACACTACTCTTCCATAAAAGAGGAAGCTGACTGCAAACCAGAAAGATGTAAAGAGAAATGACTGTGTATATGTCCTTCTCCACTAGTATTAGTTTCTCTTGTGCATATGTAAAATTATATTTTTTAAAGATTGATTTTGCATATTAAGAAAAACTCTCACATTAGATTATGCATCTTTAAGTTAAATAATAAAAAAATATTATTATTTTTTTTTCTTTTTTTTTTTAATTTTTATTTTGCAATTAGCTCCTCTCTATCATTTAGTATTCAATAGAATTTTTTTTCCTAAAATTCTATCCGTTGGTGGAGAGAGAAAAAAGTAATAAAATAAGATTTGGAGAGTGATCAGTGCATATTTAAATTTATAAAAATAATGTTCATAGCTATACAAATTTTTGGATATGTATAATCTAATGCAATCTAATTTAAAATCCTATTATGCAAATATGTAGATGCATAATCTAATATTAATGCTCTTAAGAGGATCTTCTTGTCAGCACTCTGATCAACCAATGGTAGAAATGAGAGAATGTCCAGACCAGGTGCAACATTCTAAAACCTCCTCCCATCTTGAACAGTGAGAAAGAACTAAACCAAACACCTACTTCAAAATTTACACATTTCAATATAAATAATTAAGCATTCAAGAACGTGGTGATTTTACGTAATATTAGATCAAGGGTCCTGAATTCAAACTCTGATGCTATATTCTATCTTATTTATTAAATAGTCCACGTGGTGATTTCATAACCATCAAGAGATCTTCAAAATACGTGGCAGGAAAATTGCAAAGAAACAAGTACGATGCAAGTTCATCGTGAAACTTAATAGAGTTTTCATGGAGTATGAGACGAAATCATTGATCGCTGGGATCTTTATCAAATGCCTACTAATTCCATTCGTTGCAGCATAATCCATGCTTGTGTCTAATTTTCATTCATAATGCAAACCAATCTGTCAAACATGCATAAAAGAGATGAGAATTAGAAAGAATCTCTATAAATAATGATTCAGACTCAGATGAGGCTTCCACTAAAATAATGACAAGCCCAAGACAAGACTCCAACGCACCGAAGAAAGGCCAGATAAGGGGTCACTCTTACGTATTCTACAGGCTACCGCCATAGGAAAATGGGCCTAATTATTGGGCCCACAAAAACTCAAGACATTTTGCACATTATCCTCAATTACCATAGAAGGTTGAGGCTCTAGAAGTCATCAACATCTGAAAATACATCAAATTATTCAAACGGACAACAAAAGGGGTAGACGAGACCTCAATAAGAAATGAAAACGTTATAAAGTAAGAGAGACATACGCTGAGAACCCAAAAATTTTGAAAATCTCTCATTTCATTATTATAACTTTTCAAATCTCCACACAATAAAATAAACAATTCAACTTTTTCAAATTCTAAAATAAAAATAATATTAAAAAATATATTCTAATAATATTTTATTTAACATTTTAACTTTAATTTTATTTCATTTCATCTTTAAAAACAAACAAGAGCTTTCAGACTTGAAATTGGTAGCAGGTATTAGAGAGAGAGAGAGAGAGAGAGAGAGACGTGACTTCAAACAAAAATCCAAACTACACAAATAAGAAGAAGCGAACCTCTTCGTCATACAAAAAGCTGGGTGGTGGCCTTCACATTTGGGAGACGGGGCTCGAGTTGGGCCAAGACCAATCTAAGTTTTTACCTGTCCACCTGACCGAATTTATATATTTAAAAAATAAATTATCTCCAAAACAAAGTTGTTTTGTACAGTATTTTGTTTTAAAACACCCATCTCCCGTTGCCTCTCTCTCTCTCACATTTGTTTCATCCCGTTCGGTCATCGTTGCAATCTCTCTCCCTCTCGTTGTCGCCCCTAGCCTCATGTATATATATCTCTCTCTAGAAGCTCTTTCTCTCGCCGTGGGAGGTGGGCGGACAACCTTGGGAGTCAATCTGCCCCCTAACATCCGAACGGGGGCACTTGTCTATGAGAGTGGAGCAAGGGTCCGAGGGCCCAACTTGCCACCCATACAGGGACAGGGCTAAGGGCTACATGCCTGGTAGGTGCAGTTAGCACCCCTAGTCATACACTTGGGAGTTTTTAGTTGAGTCATGGCGCACGGTTTAGGTCTACTGCAATGATGTAGAGCCAATGGTTACTGCACAAGTGTGATTGAATTGGTGACGTTGTAACATACTTGACATTAGCAGTTGACTTAAACAAACTTTGGCTGAATAATTCACTTTTATAAATTTAGTGAGTCATTTTTTAACGATTTCAAATAATAAATTCTTTAAATCTATTATTATTTTATTAAAATATTAATTTTAATATTTTTATATATTTTAATTCTAATTGTAATTTAAATATTTATTCGTTATTAAAAAAATATACATTAATTTTTTAACGTTCATATTATTCTTAATGGATTTAATTCTCTAACGGTTTTTTTTTTTTACAATAATCATATTATTTCTACGAATATATTTTTTCAATTGTCATATTTTTTCAATAGTCATATATTCACAAAAAATATATATTTTTTACAGTATTTTTGCAAGGGAGGAACAATAGGAAACGAGAAGAGAATTGTTTATGCAGAAAATAATACTTAGCTAGCCCCTTTGGCTAATGAATAAATATTGTGCTAAAATTACTGTTCATTTATTGAGTCCCTTATAGTAAATTTTTGTACATCCTAATTAGGTTGAGTCCACTACTAGTACTCTAAGATCCTAAGCATGTTAGTTTTGAAAAAAAAAAAACGTTGTAAAATTGGTTAAATTGATTCGAGGGTGGAATAAGGTAAAATAAAAAGTGTAATTGCGAGCAAAATAAAAATGCATCATCTTATTACTTAGTGCCTTATAATTAAAGTCACTTACAGAAAAATTAATTTTGAATGATAAGATGAGTATTGGGCATTTATATATCTGCTAGTAATTATTTGTAAAGATTTATATATCTAGTAATTACTTTTTAATGTTTTTGAGGTGTTTAGTTTTATATGAAAAAAATGCTTGATTTATAAAAGTAATTTACAAAATAAAATTTACAAATTTATAATCTCTCTCCTTCCCCTGCTATTTCCCAACCTATAACTATAACATAAATTTTGTATATATTATTATTAAAACATTATTTTTTTTTTTCAAATCTAAAACATCAAAGACAAATAAAATTAAAATGAATTTAAATAAAGTTTAACATTTACTCGATAATTGTATAAAAATTATGCAACAATTGTATTTATACCATTTTTTTATGAAAAATTATTTTCATCAGTCACTATTCATTATTGCATACCCTACATTTTATGAAAAATATATTCACACCTTATAAAAAAATTATAAATATGGAGTATAAGAGAAAATAGTGACTAACACGTAACATTATTTTTTTTTATCCTAACGCTTGCCCCAACTCCTCCTCTCTTAACAATCACTGGTCGGCACAAAAAATCTACTCAAGCTTAAGTGTTTTTAATAGCTATTTTCTTATTTTTTATGCTATTTTAGCGGTAGAATAGATTGTAGCGAGTTTTTTCATCTTTTTAATTGGGTTGGCTTGGTTTTGGAGCTTCGAAAAAAAAGAAGGAAAATAAAAGAAATTTCGGGTTGAGTTGGTCGAATCGATTGGATTATGAGGTTAAATGCATATATATTATTGACATAAGCTTTAAATTCGTAGATTTACATTTTTACGCTAATATTTTGACATGATATTATCGTTAATTTTTTTTTTAATGGACAATCGAAATAAAATACCCATAGGATTCATACTTCCAAAAGGACGCAAATTCCTCTCTCCCACAGTTCCACTTTGGAGTTGCCAGTTGGAGTCCAGCCCAGCAGGGAGGACATCGGTCTCCCGCAGTCGCACGTTTCGAACCCCATAAGACAGAACAAAAAGGAAGTGCCAAAGAAGAGGCTGAGCCAGATCTTTTAGGGAGAAAAGTTAGAGCGAGAGAGAGATAGGGAGAGATCTAAAACAGAGATCTTTCTCCCTTCTTTTCCTGAAGCCAAAGTAGTGTTGTTTGGATTGGAGGGGGATGGCTGGGTACAGAGCTGAAGACGACTATGACTACCTCTTCAAGGTGGTGCTGATCGGGGACTCGGGTGTGGGCAAGTCCAACTTGCTTTCCAGGTTCACTCGTAACGAGTTCAGCCTCGAGTCCAAGTCCACCATCGGGGTCGAGTTCGCCACTCGGAGCTTAAATGTGGATGGAAAAGTTATCAAGGCCCAAATTTGGGACACCGCTGGCCAAGAAAGGTGCGGGTCTCTTTGTCTATCATTCTGGTTTTTACGATCTGGGTCTTTCTTACTTTTTCATTTGGAGTTTTTTGTGCGTTTTGGGTGCTGGAAAAACTGGGAAACTAAAGGGAAAAATTAGTTTTATATGTTTTCGGCTCTATTGTTTTAAATGAAAATCGCATGCTAATCAGAAAACAACAGTATCGGTTGGTTGAGTAATGGGTTTAGTTTCTTTGGGTTCTAGATCTCACTGGTTGAGTAATGGGGATACGTTTACTAGATCTCACTGGGTTTGAATTGGCTAACTTGTTCCCAAACGAGTACTTTGTTGGGGATTTGACGTTGGAGATTTGTTTAGTAGATTCACTTTGCTGGCAAATAATCGAGTAGCATGGTAGATCAAACTTAGATTTGTCGTGTGCAACAGTAGATCCTGGTATCCTGAACCTTGTTATATAACAGTATGTGTAACTTATACAATTTCTATGAAAAAAACCTGAAAATGAGACAGAAATGATGTGTAATGTTCGAACTTGTAATGTGGGCTAGTGCGAGTTTGCTTCCTATTGGACGCGGATTTCCTTGTAAACAACAATGCTAGATTTCACTGTTTGGAGGTGTTGCACTCTTCATTTTGGGGGCTGTTTTTGTGTGAAAAATGCTGAAGACTGTTCTTCGATATTCGTAATTTATAGTAGTGTATAATTTATCTATCCATTTAGAAAACTATAAATGTTTTTTCAAATGTAATAAAACCACGAATGTTTATAATATCTTTTCTCTTGATTCATAATCTTTTCTGTTCTAGTGTTTGTTCTTTCCCTTGCCTTCTTGTTTTCGTCAATTTACCTGATGCTGTGCATTGTTACTAGTGTACGTTAACTTTACTCATCCTGTCTCTATGAAGTTACTTCTAATTTATCATGAACTTCTTCGTTTTCTTTTACCCTATCATTAATAGGTTGGGTGGTTTGTAGCTATTTATGTTAAAGGCATTCACCCTTTGAATGCTTTTTGTGTGGGCATGGTCCTGATTTACCATCTATTAAAAAAAAACCATGACTAGGCTTATATTTTCTTGATAATCTTCGTGTATACACACACACACACATATATATTATCACCATTTATCAATGGCATGGTACTCTTGAAGCACTTCTTTAGATCTTTTTGGCCTTATTTTTTGGTCCACTTGCTCTCTCTCTCTCTCTCTGGGTATGAACACGCATACCTGCATGTGTGTCCTCAGACTTTGGTTGATGATATTAATAGTCCAGTTTCCTCATGTCCATTGGTTTGGACCGATTCCTTCTATTGTACTTCAAAAATGTATGTTCTTTGTGACATATGGTAACACTTTTGTTTCCAATACTCTCATCGCCTTTATATGTATCCATGCGTCATTGCCCTTGAATTTTGGGGTGCTGGAATCGGTTTGTATCTTTTTCCTCTCCATTTGTTGGAAAGTTGAATCTCCCATGTATATTCCTTCTCCAAGTATTAGAAATGTACTTGATCAGGTTACTTGTATCCTTTTCAAGTTCCTCTATTTATCCCCATCTTTCCTGTAATGAGCTATTTGTGTGGCATTTCAGTTTAATTTTACTTTATTCCGAGGGTGCGGTGCACGGGACCGGGGTTTACTCTGCAGGGGTGGGTCCGAAGAACCCTGCCTTGGAGGTTCCCCGACATTAAAAAAAAAAAAAAAAATTACTTTACATGAACCCAGAATTTGGAAAGCAATTTCTTAGCTCTCTCTCTCTCTCTCTCTCTCATGCCCGGGCATATGTGTTAGTTCATTGTCATCTTGGTTTTTCTGCATTTGTAATATAATATAGTTGGATAATGGTAGGGTATTGGTGGTGTTGTTTTTCCTTTAATACACATTTGTTTTTAGTAACAGAGTTGTGATAATCAGATAATAGTAGGTAAACAGTTACTTCACCAGACACTTATGGAATGGCAGTGATCGATGATTTATAATGTATATTAGATTTTGTTAATTTTTCTAGCGAAAATCCATATATTGGTTAAAATTATTAGATTTAGTTTGATACCGTCTAATTTTGGGTATAGGCACTATTGGAAAGAAAGTTTCACCTAAGTTCAATGCTCCCTTTTTAGAAAAGTATATGTTCCTTATTTGTGCATATCCATGCATCTTTTTCTCAATGTCTGTATCTTGAGCTTGAAGAGATGCACCAATTGCAGTTGTGCAAGACTATGCAAGTGTTCTATACGTTATTTCAACAAAATACTATAGTTTCAGGTATATGGCCTGAAATACCACTGGAGTGGGTCTAGTTCCCTTGTTTTATATTCAATAGAACCCATGATTTTGTAATGTACTTTTTATGGCTTAGTTGCTATTTTTGGATCATGATATACGTTATTTCAGCACTTGTACTAAAGCTTCACGGTAAAAATGGTATTTTCGCCTTACATCCTGAAATGCCACTGATGGAGTGCTCATTTTCTCTTTGCTTGAACCCATGATTTGAAATGTCCTTTGTATGTCTTAGTTGATCTTTTAGGAGCATGGTAATGATTTTTACCTATAAAAAAAAAAAAAAAAAAAAAAATTGTGATCGGGTTTTTATATTCCCAGCTTTGAAGTTTTTTATTGCAATTGCCTTTGTCTGCCCAAATCCTTTAAATTGTCTGACCTTGTTTTATATTGAGTTTTAGGTACCGGGCCATAACCAGTGCTTACTACCGTGGAGCAGTTGGCGCGCTGCTTGTTTATGATGTCACTAGGCATTCCACATTTGAAAATGTTGAGAGATGGTTGAGGGAGTTGAGAGATCACACAGATCCAAACATTGTGGTCATGCTCATTGGTAACAAATCGGATCTTCGTCACCTTGTGGCAGTCTCAACTGAGGATGGGAAATCTTTTGCCGAAAGGGAGGCCCTCTTTTTTATGGAAACTTCTGCTCTGGAAGCAACCAACGTGGACCAAGCATTTGCTGAAGTTCTTACTCAGATATACCATACCGTAAGCAAGAAGGCCATAGAGACTGGAGATGATGCAACAAATTCAGCCGTTCCTTCCAAAGGAGAGAAAATTGATGTCAGTAGAGATGTTTCTGCTGTGAAGAAAGGTGGCTGCTGTTCCACCTAGAGTTTTAATTTGTATGGATGTGGCTGGTTTGTTTTGCTGCATCTTCTTCTACGTGTACTTTGGTCGTGTAAAATTTTTTTAGAGATGCCTGCAGTAGGAGATAGGCCCGATATGTTTTCATTTGACTTTCAATTTTTTTTTCCTTGGTGAAGACTGAAATTCTTTAAGCTAAGAACTTGTGTAGGAACTGGGTATTATTACCTTTATTGCTTTCAACTGGGCACTGAACTGACCGATGCAAACCAAGAAAGAAAAACAAAAAAAAAAAAAAAAGCAAACAAACAAACAAAAAGACAAAGGACTGAACTAGGGCTGCAACCTGACCAAACCGTTTCATATATGGGCCCGACCCGACCCGCATACTTTGTTGCGGGGACGCAGCCCGACCCGACCCGATATCGGGCCAACCTGTTCTTAATGTTTGCAAGAAAAAGGTTGCAACAAATGTACGCTCCAACAAGGAGCAAACAGGTCAGAAGCTATTGAAAGGGAAAAAATACAGTATCAGGTGAAGAACATCAAGTCAGAGAGTAAAGACGAAGAAATCCAAAATCAAAATGAAGAAGAGGAAGATGAAGAGGAGGGAGGGTTTGTAACGATTGTTAGGTTCCCGTGAAAACCCTATTGGAAGAGCAACGGTTGGAGCTAGAGATTGGGGTTCTCATCCTTCTTCATATTCCTCCTCTTTTTCTTCACCTTATCTTCAACCTTGGTACGAGAATGCCAAGGTAGTACTGGATTTATCCTTTAATAATTCATTATATTATAGTAATTTCTCTATAGTTTAATGGGGTTCTTCTTGTTTCAATATCGGGCCCATCCCACTTTGTACGCAGTAGAAAGTATCACGTACTTGAAATTTTCCTTGCCATGACTCATTTGATCTCCAAATTATAACGGCATGTTGAAGAGTGGAGATCAGAACCGAACCCCCTTAGTTGCAGAGATCTACCCACTTTACTCATCACAGTCACTTCTCTATCGGCCATCCTAAACAATGATCGTTTGGGTTTTCTTGGCCCTCTTTCTACCATGCCCCGGCACCAACGTGGTGTACCTACTCTGCATCTGTCTCTTATGGTATGTAAAGAATTTCAAGAAGGAGCCACAATGTCTAGTTTGTAGGTCCAAGCTTGAGTCCCCGTTCTTCAATGCCGCATCCATGACCATCTCGTGCTGCTTCAGCTTATCACTGTAATTTATTCTTCCTCTACAATCGCGTATCGATCTTCAGTGGTGGATCTGAGTTTTTTCGAATTGTTTTTGCAGAAGAAGTAGCGGAAGACCTTGGAAGTTGGTTTTGACAGTGACATTAATCGGGTTGTTGAGATTTAGCGGGTTGGACGGGTCGAATCCGAGCATCAATACAAATCGGGTTTCAGTTTGGGTTAGGTCGGGTCAATTGGACAGGACGGGTTGAGCGGTTTGTTGCACAGGCCTAGGCTGAACTAGATGGGCTCAAATTCGCACCAAATATTTGTTGAGATTCAATCCAAAATGAAATGATGAATCCAAGTATTCTGCACGTGACTCTTTGTACTTCACTTTGGTTAACTGTAAACCCTTATGGTTAAGGTATCATGATCCCGAAGAATCTTGGAACCCATGATGGAAGCGAGATAAATGATATAGAACTTACTTAGTAATTCAAGGAAATCTCAGTCCATGATTAAGCCAGCATTTGTTATGCCATTTTAGGGCCAAAATGGACGAGAAAGAAGATCATTAAGGTGTGTTTGAATTCAAAAAGTGTTTTATTTTATTTCATTATTATAATTTTTTAAAATTTTTATATAAAATATAGTAAACAATTCAACTTTTTTCAAATCTCAATTCAATTTTTTTAAATCTCAAAATAATAATAATATTAAAAAATAATATTTTAATAATATTTTTTTCAACTATCATATTTTATTTAAAACTACCTCTTCTCAGAATCCAAACCATCCCCAAACAAATCTAGGGTGACGTTGTCTTGACCATTACTTCATGTGTCAGTTTGCGTAAAATATGAGGATGCAAGTCAAGCAAAAGTCATTAAATACTCTGAAACTCAAATTATTGCATAAAATTAGTAGGGCTTATGAATTAATTAAAGCATGCTTTGTCTGACTACTTGTCATTTACGAAACAAAACAAATAAGTTCATATAATTTTGGGGGTATTGAAATATAATATACCCACCAGGTGATGAATCCCTTGTGCTCTCAACCACTCCCCTCCTCCTATACATATAATTTAACTTCCAGATAAGCTAAGCTATTTTATTTTATTTTTTTGAACAAAACATGTTTATGTATTTATTATATGGGCGGCTACCACATGTTTTTTATATTGTTTTCGAGTAAGTAACTTAAGATAGACATATGTGTGTGAGGTTCTCTGACTTGCCCAGTTGATTGGTTCTGTACACATGTTGGGCATTGATGCCAAATATCAAGCCACTTTCTTGGCATTCAACAGTCACTGCATCATAATCATTCAAGACAATGAGCTTTTGAGATTTCCATTTTTTTGCATTGTATTTACAACTAACAAAAACAAAAAGAGATAAGCGATATAGTTGTAAAAAGATTTTATAAAAGTAAATTTATAAATTAACGTGTGTTTTTGTCATACGTTAGATGTACTTTATATGATTTTATATCATATATTATATATATTTTATGATAAAAATAATTTTATAATTTGACTTACCATATTAAGTTACGTTAATTTATAAATTTATTTTTATAAAATTTATTTGAAACTAAAACATTTATATAAAGATATATTTTTTTTTTTTTTGGGGAAATCTTCTTAGAAGCGAATTCGCTCGCCAAATCGCGCATCAATACTGACATATAAGAAATTTATTTAATAAAACAGTGCGAATTGAAGATGAAAATAATCTTTTATGATATGAATGACCTTTTCTTGTCTTAAAATTTTTTTTATTTTATTTTTTTTTCAATAAAAAAAAACCATGTAAGCATGTACCAAATCACTTAACATTTTTTTTTAATGTTTATGACAGACGACAAGAAGTATCTATGGGATCAAAATATCTTGAGAGTTCTGACGACGATCCAAGACATTAAACATACATATTTCTCGTCCAATAGATATTAATTCCACTTGTGATGGGATGTAATTTAAGTTTAATTATGACAAAAAAAAGTTATTCTATTTTGAAACAAATATATATAGATACCATCTACATTAATTATATAGTAAAATTTAATTTGTAAAATTTAAATTTTAAATCAAATTATGTCATGTAAATATTTTATTAATTTATTATACACATTGATTTAAGAATATAATTTTGATGACAAAATGAATGCAAATATTTTGATCTAAATTGCAGGCGATTCCAACTATCTGTAATTTAGATTGGAAATTAAAAAAACTGAATATGACAAAATTATGTTCAACCAGCTATTTGAAAACGAATTTTTAATATGCGGAATAATGATATAAATAGAAACTTTTATTAATTAATCTATATGAGCCTGTCATATAATGATAAAATAATTCGGGTACAGATCTAAAACTGTTATTTTAAAATTATATGACAGGATCATTTGACTAATTCCTTAATTAATTAATTACATAAAAGTGTGTCTCTATCAATTTCATTTATTTTATTTTTTGCTCTTTTACGATGCTGAAATCAATAATGCAAAACGAAAACTAAATAATAATTGGTGTCTTATGCCGCACGATACGCACGCAGTTGACAAACTGGCCTGGGGAGGGAGGGAGGGAGAGAGCTGGCCCACACACGTGTCAGAAGATCTCCACTCCTGGTCCCACTCCCCGGAACACGACGGAGCATTCTGGCAACTCCCCCAGGTCGGCGTAGAGAGACTCGTCCTCCTCCCGCATCGTTAATAGCATCGCCACGTCGGAGTCTCCACCACTACTCCTCTCCGCAAAAATGGGGCTCTCCAGCACCGTTGACGTCGTTGTCTCCATGTCACCAAACCACCTGAACTCGTCGCTCGCCATCAGTGACTCGTCGCCTAGATCCGCGAACTTCTCCTCCGGCGCGGCTTCCTGTTCGGGCTTCATCGTTACGGTTTGGGGCTTCTCGGGTTTGGACGAAGCTGAGTGGTGGTTCCTCGAAGCCGGCCAGGGATGGTTGTGCTCACAGGAGTAGGTGACAACTAGCATCGTCGGGTCCAACCGGCTCCTCTCTACTTGTTTTCTCGCCGGGCAGCCCTTTGAGCTGCTGCACCTGTAGTAACCTCTGCCAAACCGAACCATACCAAGTTCGATTAATCTCTAGTTCTTCCGCAGCAAACCATGCAGTGTGTGTCTAACTGTGTCCATACATATATACGTGTATATGTATATATATATATATACACACACGAACGAAGAAGAAAACATCAGATTCAGTACTGCGGTTACCTGGGATAGGGAGATCCTTTGATGGGTTTCTGACCATACTTCCTCCAAGCCCAAGAATCATAGGGCGGAGTACTACTCTCGCCCTTGAGCCGGGACCCTTCTACATCCTTGATCGGCACCGACACCACTCGTTTATGTATGTCTCGCCTGCTGCAACAAAATCCGGCCATTACGTTCTGATCTGTTAGGCTAAAAAATATAAACCTCCCCAAACAAAATATTAGACCCTTTTTTTCCGCCATTTGTTTTGTATGCTTGCGAATTATGCAGTGTGATCAGGAAGAAACGAAGATTTCATCTGGTGCATGTGATGATTCAGATCACGTGAATCACGAAACAGATGATTGGGGATGTCGAATAAGGCTGACCTTTTTCTTGGGGACGAGGCGGAAGTGTTCTTCATGTCGTTAAAGATGGTGGAAGGAGGGGACGCGTCACCATTTTCTGGGATGGTGTCAATATTCTCTTCTACCTCCTCGGTGGAAGTACTGATCATAAACTGGTTGTTGACGAACCGACCGTCCATATATATATATATATACGAGTTTTACGATATAATAAACTGGATTAATAGCTCTGGCAGCTCTGCGTTAATTTTACCGTTTGAGTATTGCTGGCGATAGTTTCAGGACATACACAAAGTTGCTGACGGAGAGAGAAAGAGAGAGAGAGAGAGAGAGAGGCGAGAGACGGCAAGGAAGAGAATACGCTAGGGAAGGCTGTGAAAGAAAGGGTGCATCTTAAAATTGGGCCGGCATGTTGGCTTTGCATGTTATTAGTTTATTGCAGGTCTCGAAGTGCAAACAAATGTGATCTCATATATATATATATATATATACTCGTTTGTATTCAAAATCCATCTTAATTCATTTCAATTTATCTCATCTTATCATTACAACTTTATCAAATTTTTACATAAAATATAAAATTCAATTTTTTCAAATCTCAAAAAAATTTTCTCTAATTCCCATACAAAATATAATACATAATTCAATTTTTATTCTACTATTCACAAACCATTTCAACCCATCTCAACTCATCTTTGAATCTAAACCACTTTTTAAGGCTGGTTGAGATAGTGAAATGAGATGAGAGAGATGAGATGAGATAATATAGTTTTAGATGAGTTGAATAAAATATTATTTTTTTAATATTATTATTGTTTTATAATTTGAAAAAATTGAATTGTTTATTATATTTTGTATAAGAATTTAAAAAATTTGTAATGAGGAGATGAGATGATATTGTTCCTCTATCCAAACAAGCACTAAATCAACACATATGATAGTCGTATCGCAATTCGAATGCAACCTTTAATGGGTTTTGGATAAACCTGATCAGTTAAGTCTTCCAAAAACTGTATCAACTTTGATGATCTGTTCAAGGAAGTAAAGAATGAAATATATATTCAATAGAATTATGATCTCAAAACACTCACTACAAGAAAAAATGATATTTTGGCTATTTGTTTGCGACGAAAAGATTATTTGTGATTAAAACAGATTCATTTTAATTGTAAATAGTCATTTCGTTAGAATTAACTAGATGCAAATAAGTAGTTTTCTTGTAGTAACTAACGTATTAATTTTAACTTTCACGTACGTCTATATACACATGACACAAGTACACCATTTGAGAGTACAGTAGTCATGTATTATATATCCATGCATGTGTTAATGGCAGAAGAATAATATTAATCGGCATGGAAAACGCGTGCGTATTTTTTATTCTCTCAGTTTCATGCATGCAATTATTAGCAACAAATTAATTAAATGGTTGTAATTGGGATGAAGGAAAGGATTCAGATCAAAGTACGTAATACATCTTTTGTCTACATACAATACAATATTAGTTGACAATCTTTTTTTTGGGTTATGCTAAATTATATATAAAATTTTTAAACTGCAAAATACACGTTTATATATCCACTTGATCTCCTCATCTCTAGCTAGCTTGTATCACCGACACAATTTTTTAAAAAACATAAGCCAGATTTTTACCAGAAGTAATTATATATATATATATATATATATATCTATCTATATGTCATCTCTAATAAATCGAATTACACTATCTATATATACACTCAGACAAATAGAAGTTAATTAGTTATATATATCCTTCCAAAAGTACTAAACCTAAAATATAAAGCCCTAGCAGCTAGCCTCCGTTAGATATATAGAACAAAGATGTATGTAGGAAACAAAGGGAAAATACGTACGTTATACGCTAGCCCTTACAAAAAAAGGAAAAAAGAAAAAAAAAGCTTTTTCTTGTTAAATAAGCAGATTATGAATTAATTCATGAGATTACTGCATAAAATTTGGTTAAACAACGAGTAGCTAGCTAGTAGTACTTTTCTTTATTTATTTAGTATTTCAGCCTATTATATATAGGGCCATATGCCTTAGATAAAATGGAAGCGGCCCAAATAATCTGTTCCCAAACCAAAACCAAATTCAAAACCCCTTAATAAATATTATCTAATAAAAGAAATGAATAAACTAATAATAATAATAATAATAAATTGAAGCTGTTCTCTCTCACTTCAATAAGCTGCGGGCCGGGTGCATGAACAGCCACTTTGATCGCGGGTTCACATGATGGCGCTATTTTTTAATGGCATTTTTATATTACCTGATGATATTGCCATCAACTTCGTCTCTATTGTTTACTTCGTCCAATTGCACTTAACCTCCCAACTTACCCTATCTTTTCTTTATTATTAAGAAAAGTCAAACGAATCTTCTCTAATTAGTATACTTATCGTGTAAGTTATTATTATTATTTCACGAAGATGTTTGAAAAATATTATTGTCTAATGTATAACCTAAGTTGAATGAGAGACAGATCACACGATAAATATATTTATAATATTTTTAAAGATTTAGTATTATCTGTTCAATTTATCTATGATCTCATTTCATTATTATGAAAATTTTGCCAGAAATTCTGGAAAATCTTTTTTTTTTTTTGGATCTCGAACTCATGTATATTTGCATTCACAACTCAGGCGAAGTTTTTCAAAACAGAATTCGATCGGTATGGTATATCATGTCTTCCCTTAGAAGATCAGGTCAGTAAATTGGGAGGAAAATATATATAGGACCAAATTAAAAGGTAAATTAAAGGATCCTCGATCAGCAAAATGGGAACATTAATTAACTCCTAGCTATGATCAATATCTAGATCGAGTGTCTACTCTAGCTAATGACTATACATATAATAATATTGGTGAAATGATCTAGGCGTTAATCTTGATCAGAATGGGCGCCGGCTTGGTCATGCATGATGTGGTGTTCCAGTACATTAACATGATTTTATTATTTTTAATTTATTTATAATAGTCAGTACTTAAACATATATACTATTTTTTACGTGGGCCGGATTCATTATATTTATAAAAATATTAAAATATAAATAATATTTTATATTAACTTAAATATGCCATGCATGCTTCCTCATGACCAGCTATATGCAGCGCTAGCTAGCATGCTTGCATTGGTGTCTCAATAATTTGCAATTAGATGATAGTCCTCGAAATTGAAATACTTTAATTTTAATTTTCTATAATTTGGAGTTATCTTTTTATGAATAGCTTGATTTGCTGTTAGATTATTTATTGTTGACCATCTCTTACTTCCTTAACCCGCGGCATCTTTTAATGTCCTAAGTACCTAACACTCCATTAGTATTCCTCTGTTTCGGTTTTGTTAATGTACGTTCTTGCGTCCTGTCTGTAATTGTTTTTCTTTTTTGTTTACTCTTTTGTCAAATCACCTTCAAACTCTCTCAACTTTTCCAAGGAACAGAAACTTCCTCATCATGGCTTCCTCTTCACATTTCTATTATCTCTTGGAACTCTTTCCTTAGTACCCACATTTACTTTTTCTCTACGCTGGCCTGCATGCTTGATGAATTATATTAATATATATTATTTCACATACAGTACTCCCAGCTTTATTATATCATGTTTGGTATGTGTGTATATATATATATATATATATATATATATAGACATACTGACTAGCATTAAAGAGCTGATCTCGTCTGATCTCAACCTCGATCCACCGGTAACCAATGAAGTGTGATTCACATCATGTGCTCCGGCCGGTTATCCGCTGGCACATAATCTTTGCACAGTACTTCATGTTTGATATTTTTTTTTCTTTAATATTTTGGAGTGCAAAAGAATTAAAGGCCATATTTAGATCGAAGAATGAAGAATCAAATTATGAGCAAGTACTTCAGTCATGGCGGCATATTAAAACCCCGGCCTTGCCAAATTGTCTTCCCTAGACCCATATTTTGTACGTGTTTGATGTCAATGTCTTAGGACAAGCCCAATGTTCCAAAAAATGGATAGATTGTGTACTACAGCTTACTAGTTAATGCAACAAAGAATAATGGTGTGGAAGAGACGGAAATATGTAATTATGAATTGTCATGACTTGATGTTGAGAAAGGATATTCAAACAATACTAATAATTCAAATGAACTAGTCTAAGATCTAATTAATGTGGAAGAGAAATAGACATATATATAAAGTGGATTTCAAACCATTAGTACAAGTACTATATTTTTTGTCAGATGAACAATTCATGCATGGTTGTTTAATTAGTGCAGTTTCCATGTTAGCAGATCATCATGCAGTACCCCAGCTTGCTAATTCGTCACAGTTAATTGGTACGTATGATCTGATGATGCATGCTATGTTGACATACAACAATATATATTGTGGTGTGTGTGTGTGTGTGTGTATATATATATATATATATATATATATATATATATGATGAATTTGATCGTGTCAAATTTAGAGGTGTCGTGTTCGAAGAAAAAACATAGAATAAGGAATATTATACATCGGATGGACGTATATATTGGACCATTAAGAAAATGCAGCCCCGAGTTCTGGCATGCATTATAAACTTTTGAGCTGGTGCCGACAGCCATGAAAGTGAAAAAAAGAAGACATTTTGGGAACATGCTCATGGATATTCCATCTTTAACCCATCCAATAATATCATTTTTTTTTTATTCATTTCCTTTATTCTCCCTTAAGCTTTTCTCAACTCATCTGTACTTTCCTCTAAGTGAAATTGAAAAAATGGAATTAAATCATGATATAATATGCCTCAACTGGATAATAGAAGCATATTGGACCACTAGAAAAGACATTGCAGCCTCGAGTTTTTGCGTTCAAAACCTCTTAGGCCCATTTGGCTAGCTGGTCCTGACTGCCACAGAAACAAAGCTTACTATATATACCTCCAGTAAGAACATGCTTTTGGATCTTCTATCTTCAATGAAGCTATACTATATATTTTATTTTTTTTATCTGATCATATTATATTTCTGCACATTTTATTTTTACATTATTTTCTTTATCTTTTTTTCTTTTATGACGAATATGATTTTCTTAATTTGATCTTATAGTGAAACTAGCACAGCATTTTAAAAAATCATGTATATATCCTCATTATATTGATGATGAAGTGGTAATTTCCATTAGAACATTTCTAATAAAAAACAGAGAATATTGATTTCCTAATTCATAACCCCAGTAATCTTCTTCTAAAATATTGTATGGATTTTTATGGGTAATTCCTGGATTCTCCATCCCAGCTTCTTTTAAATTTATACTAATTCTAGGTAACATGATATCTCCCATGCTGAAAAGTTTTGATTTTAGAACATTAATGGTGCTTACAAGAATCAAATTAATACTCTAACAGTAGCTCTTCACAATTGAATATGTATGTATATATATTTTTTCCTTTTTTTTGACCCTTCACATCTGATTGTGCACCTTAAAGTGGACATATGCTCCATAGAATAAAGTGATATATGGTTTTCATTTGCACAACTCATGAGGCATTGTGCCACAGGATATGCTTCTTCAAGATTGTTATAAATAATGGATCTCTAGGACATAAGTCTCCAAGCATAGCATGCAAGTACCAGTGCAATTGCATTACAGGGCAGATTCACCATTGGCAGATAGCTACCAAGACATCATGTGGCTCAGCTAGCTAGCCCTTTGCATTCTTGTCGTGCGCTCTCTGCCAAAGGAGAATTGCCCAGCAATTCTATTGCCTTTTTTCAGCTCCATTGTTGTCTCTGGCCAAAGAGATGTATGCATATATATATGGCAATTGTCAAGGCACACATTCAAAAAAGTTGAAATTTAATGCATTTTTTGTTTCAGATTATTGGAAGTACCGTAGATTAAGAGTGATGAGTTCCTCATGCTGCCACGAATATTAGGGTAAGCACTTTCAAGCAAATTCCTGTGATCTCATCAGTTTCAACGCAAGGTATGCATGTGCTATTTCTAATTATATATTCACGAAGAAAGATTAATGTGCATGTTTTCTGTATGTTTTAAGATTGTGCATGCATGCATGGCTTTCGATTATAGTTAATTCCATTTAAAGCACCAAAATTGAAAAAGCTTATTATATATGTTGCATATATGTCATGATTAATACCATGCATGATATTCAATCTTCACGAGGAATTGAATATTTTGCTTAATTTGCTGCAGTTGCGAATAAAAAATGGACGAATTGGCTGGTCATGACTCATTACAGCTTGATCATCAAATTAACCAGAAAATGCTACTGTGCCCGACCCATTTTATAGAGGCTATAGATATCGTACAAATTAATTGTTTGACACCAACATAGTATTGTGTACCCTATTATATTAAATTCTGTTTGTGAATAACGTAGATCCATATTAAATAAAGTAAGATTTATGTTCTCTATTTCTCTCTTCGAATTTTAAAAATATTTAAATTAAAAATTAAAAAAAAATCTTAATCTCATAGGTGCAGAAGAAAGAAGCTGGATGGGTACCGCGAATACTGAGTATACGATACTCCTAAACAATCTATCTGATACTTAGAACAATAATTATAATTAATTTAAGTTAGTGTACAAAAGTAGCAACTTCCTAGGAAAGAAGGATGGGAGAGTCGAGGCAGATCAGCCAGACATTCTCGAATGTAACTTGGAGGCTTTGGATCCGGTGGTGCAAAGCTCGGATGGAGGACAGGTATGAGACGACAGAGGAGGTGTGGCAGTGTGTCAAATTCTGGATTATTAAGCTAAGTGAGAAAATCACTGCCAAGAAGACATTGGCCTGGCATGATGAACAAATTTTGGCTGCTTTGAATTTGACCAGCAAGGTTAGAAGGTCATGCAGGCCGACACAGATTGCGCGGTGTTGCGTTTTCAGCTTCCATTGGCCACGGCTCAAGCAACTCTGCTGAGTTCATGGCACTTGTTCATGGTGTGAGACATCTATGTAATTTGGGATACTCAAAAGTGGAAATGGAAATGGCATGGATTCAAGCACCGTTGTTAATTGGATTAAAAGGTCCTCATGTCCTATATGGTATCTTGAAGACTACTGGGATGAACTTATACATATGCGAAGGGATATGACTTTTACTATATATTCGGCATGCATGTGTATAGACAAGGAAACTCTACTGCAGATTATCTTGCGAGCGAGATTGGGATCAGAGGAGTGTGATCGATGCTTTGTGGTATTCAGTGGCTTCTGTCCCACTCATTCTTCGGGGCTTGATTCGGACAGATAAGTTGGGACTTCCTTATATAAGGAATGATCATTAGTTTGTTGTTTATTGCTTGGGATTGTTGAGCTGGAGTCGAATTTTGTTTTCTTGATGTTGTTTTTTCTTTCCACGGAGTCCTTTGTTAACAAAGTTTCGATCGTGTAATAAAAAAGGAGGTCCTGCGTCCTGGTTTCATTGAAATTAAAAAAAAAATGTGGGACAAATAGCCAATACTACTGAAAGGAACTTTGAAGAAAGGACCCTCTTTGAATAGAGAACTATTGCGTCTACGTAATTTTTTTACAAAATGCAAGTTATTCTTTGACTTGTTTAAAAAAAAAAAAAAAAGACAGACATTCTCGAGTTCGAAGAGCAATCCTTAAAAATTTACATAATGAAATTAGATTACTAATTTAAAAAAATCAATCTGCTTAATTACAACACTTAGTCTTTCCTTTGGCTTTTTTTTTGTCTCAAAAGTAATATTGCTATCTTTATATATATATATATATATATATATATATATATATAATATACACACACCATGCAGCCACTCAAATTGGACATTTTTTCCTTTTTGAGAAAAAAAATTGGACATTATATTGAGCTATTAAAAGGAACTTGCCCCTCGAAGAGTTCCACTTGCTCGAATCACGTTCAGCTAGATTCATATACATGCCTTTGAGCTAGTGCTTGCACTTGCAAGATTAGCTTAGGAAACAAATTATACACCCAACACACTGAAGAATAGAGATTTTTTTAATTATTATTCTAAGTGGAATTCGATATTATAATATGGACAAAGGCCGTACTGACCATGAAGCAATGGACGAGAGCAATGATAGAAATTTACGCGATATATATATATATATATATCTTTTTTCTAAAGAAAAAAAGGCAAGATTCATTTGAAAATTCTATATTTTTATAGTAGATTCTATTTTTTTCTTTTCCTAAAAGAACTACAAAAGATTTGCAATCCTTAAACTTATATATATATATATATATATATATATTTTGTAGTGTTACATTTCAAGAATACTGTCATATATATACCACAAGAATAAAAAAACAAGCATAGAACCCTGTACATAAATGCTGTCTCGAGTTTCGATCTGCTTACAAAATATATTTTGGGCCCATTTAATGGTGCTTGACAGCAATAAAGAAAGGAAATTCACATGTATAAGATAAAGAAATCAAGAACATGCGCTTGGATCTTCCATGGAATTAAGCACTGGGCCATCGCGTCCTGATCATGTTGATCATGAGACATGTTTATAATGTGAAACCATATCTTCAAGTCGATGCTGCTTCTGAAAATTACAGTACTTTTGTGTGACCTTTGAAGTTGAGGTTGGGACACAATAGTTATATACAAGGAACCGAGAGTTTTCTAATCATGGATTGACTAAAGAAAGTCGATATGCTTAGAATACTTATCTGTTAGGATTTTGTTCGAAAAGACGTCCATATTGATGTTAGTATGATGCTGCTATTCTAGCTAGCACATTGACAAGACAACCCACATCACAAACCATGGTTAATTCGAACCACTAAGTACCCCAATACAGTCAATCAGTTGGGTTGGTTTACATGTCAAAAAATTCTTTCTGGATATTCAACGATACTTCCTCTGTTACTCTCTCCTATACGAGTACATATCAGAATATATTTTCTATTCTAAGCTGTACAGATTTTTCTCTAATAATTAAGCTAATGTGTGAAGGAAAGAATTTCTTTCCATCCCACTCTCTAAAATTACTCCATTTTCCGTTTTAATATATAACTCACGCCAACACTCCCCCTCAAGTTGATGCATACGGATCCTTCATGCGCAACTTGATCAGTGAGTTGTGGAAGTCTTTGTTTGACACGGCTTTGGCAAGTATATCTGCAAGCTGGTCCTCAAATTTGACAAATGGGAACCAGATTGTATTAGTCTCTAGATTATGCTTGATGAAGTGTCGATCAACCTCTACGTGCTTGGTTCGATCATGTTGAACCGGATTGTGTGAAATATCTATAGCTGCTTTATTGTCATAGAAGAGGTTCATTTCAGACTCAGGAGCAAAACCGATCTCAGCTAGTAGTCATTTCAGCCAAAGAAGCTCACACAACCCCTTGGCCATTCCACGAAATTCTGCCTCTGCACTAGAGAGTGCTACCACTTTTTGTTTCTTACTTCTTCATGTCACAAGGTTTCCACCTACAAATGTGAAATACCCTGACGTCGACTTCCAATCAGAGATGTTCCCAGCCCAGTCTGCGTCTGTATAGCTATCGACCCTTACATGATCATTTTTAGAAAACATGAGCCCTTTTCCTGGAGAAGACTTCAAGTACTTAAGTATCCGAATTACAGAGTCCATGTGTTTTTCACTTGGACAATGCATAAATTGACTCACTACACTCACAACATACGCAATATCTGGACGAGTATGAGAGAGATAAATCAGTTTTCCAACTAACTGTTGATATCTGCCTTTGTTAATTGGTTTCTGGTTCGGATATACCCCAAGTTTGTGATTTTGGACAATTGGGGTATCCAGTGGTTTGCACTCCAACAATCCAACTTCAGATAGAAAATCTAGGACATATTTTCTTTGAGATAAAAATATGCCTTGGGTTGATCTGGTGACCTCTATCCCAAGGAAATACTTGAGCCCATCTAGATTCTTCATTTCAAATTCGCTAGCCAACTGCCCTTGGAGCCGTGAGATCTCTTCAACATCATCTCCTGTAATGATCATATCATCGATATAGACAATTAGAGCCGTGACTTTTCCTTGCTATTTTTTTAGAAACAAAGTGTGGTCTGCATTGCTCTGTTGGAAGCCATACTTCTTCATTGCCAAGCTGAATCGTCCGAACCATACCTGCGGCGATTGTTTTAACCCATACAAGGCTCGTTGCAACTTACACACCTCATTAGTTCCCGTGGTCACTGAGTAGCCTTGAGGAATGTCCATATAAACTTCTTCTTCAAGCTCGCTATGAAGAAATGTGTTTTTCACGTCAAACTGATGTAGTGGCCAATTTAAATTTGCTACAAGAGATATCAACACTCTAACATTATTTAATTTAGCTACTGGTGAGAAAGTATCTTGATAGTCTATACCATATGTTTGAGTATACCCTTTTGCCACTAGTCTCGCCTTGTATCTTTCTATAGATCCATCAACTTTGTGTTTAATGGAAAACACCCATTTGCACCCCACTGTTTTTTTTCCTTCCGGTAATAACACTAGATTCCATATCTTGTTCTTCATTAATGCCTCCATTTCATCTTTGATTGCCTGAGTCCACTTCGGGTCTTCCAAGGCTTCCTCCACCCTTATTGGAACATGACACACGGAAATGTTATGCACGAATGTCTTGAGAGGTTCATTCAGCTCCTTTGTAGACACATAATTAGCAATAGGATATCTTGATCTTCTTTCCTCAATGTCTGGTGAGTAGCAGCTCGGAGGCTTGCCACGATTGTGCTTGTTAGGTAGCACATAACCAACTCGAGGTGCTAAGATATTTGTGTTAAAGGAGCTTACCTCAAGAGCATTCTCAGGAGTTGGGTCTTCGGGTACTGCAGAGGGGGACGTAACCTGCGCTTCCTGTTCATTTTCCTAGAGTTCAGTTGACAGAGAGACATGTTCTGCGTGCCTGTTTTCATACGCATCTTCATGGTGTTCAGTTGCTAGAGAGACATTTTCTGGTTGCCTCGGTTCCACATGTGTTTCAGATACATTCGGCCAATTTAATTCCATCCACTTCTGCTCTTCCTGTCTAGTCTCCCCCTGAGGAGGAGAAGTGGGTGGGAAATATGTTTCGGTTTCCATGAAGGTGACATCCATAGTGATATAGGTGTGACCAGAAGTGGGATCATAGCATCTATATCCTTTTTGATGAATAGCATAGCCCAGAAATAAGCACCGACGAGCACAGGGGTCTAGCTTAGTGCGCTGGTTTTTATGGAGATGGACATACGCGACACACCCAAATACACGTGGGGGAAGCATCAAAACCTGCAGGCACATGAGAATAGCCCGAGAGGGCTTGTAATGGAGTTCGGAAGTCCAACACCTTAGAAGGCATTATGTTGAGCAGATGAACTGCAGTGGTAACGGCGTCAGCCCAAAAACGATTAGGAGCATGGGCACCAACTAAGAGAGCGCGAGCGGTTTCAAGAACATTTCGGTTTTTTCACTCAATGATGCCATTTTGTTGAGGCGTTTGGGAGCCTGAAGTTTCATGAATAATGCCATGTTGTTGAAAATACTCACAAAATTGGTGATTTACATATTCACCACCATTATCCGATCGAAGGACCTGAACCTTAGCGAAAAATTGTGTTTGCACCATTGCATGAAATGATTTAAATACGCTTAGTACTTCGTCTTTATGTTTGAGCAAATAAAGCCAAGTCATGCGAGTACAATCATCAACAAACAACACAAACCATTTGAAGCCGGAGACAGTAGTAATTGGGGAAGGTCCCCACACATCTGAGTGGATCAAAGTAAATGGAGTATCTTTTTTATACAAACGTAATGGAAAAGAAGCTCTATGACTTTTTGCCAAGATGCAAGTTTCACATTGAAAATCATAAGTTTTCAATTGAGAAAATAAATCCTGAAACAAATGTTTCATATAGGTAAAGGACGGATGTCCTAATCGACGATGCCAAAGCTAGAGTTCCTTCTCTTTGACACCAAGAATATGTTGTGTATGATGTGCTCGGCCCAAGCTCAAGTCATCCATATAGTAGAGTCCCCCTCTCTTAGTACCACGCCCAATGATCTCCTTCGTTAGAATGTCCTGGAGAAGACAGAAAGTAGGATACATTAGCACAATGCAATTAAGATCAGAGGTCACTTGGCTCACAGAGAGAAGCTTATGAGATAATATGGAACAAGCAAATGTAGTTGTAGCGTAGGGGATAAAGTCACAGTGCCCGCGCCAGTGACAGGTGAGGTAACGCCATTAGCATTGGCGATATTGGTCCGTCGTGGTAGCGAAGTCGTGTTGAGATCCGTAGCAGCAAACGTCATATGGTCAGTGGCGCCAGAGTCTAGTAGCCATACACCATGATTATCGTCATTAGTCGAAGTATAGCAAGCACAACCACAGTTACCTGAGTCTGGAACCAGTGCCATCTGTGGCGTGAAGGAGAGTTGAGGTTTGGCAGTAGCCACAGCTGCTTTACTAGAGCCTTCATCCTTAGTGCCTATGTCACGACCCTTCTTAGCCTGTAGATCATTCCACCAATCAGGATACCCTTGCAGTTTAAAACAGGTATCACAAGTGTGCTTCAAATTGCCACAATGAGAGCACTTCAAGCCCTCTGACGATGTTCGAGACTTATGCTTGCCGTTGTGCACCGTAGGAGGTTGGGCAGAGGAACCAAGTTTGAGCCCTTTGGTGGTGAGAACAACGCCAGAAATCGTATCTGCAGTGCCAGTGATCATAACAGATTGATGGAGGGCTTCGCGGCAGACATGGGCATACGCTTGCTCCATGGTAGGAAACGGACGAAGTTGCAGCACATCACCCCGAATCTTATCTAGGCGAACATCGAGGCCATCCAAGAAAACATACACTCTGTCTTCCTGAAGGAGAAGATTATAGTTGTGAATATCAATTGCACACTCCATGGGATTAGGACGCCGGAAGTCAATCTCACGCCATAATCCTTGGAGGTCATTGTAGTATTTCTCCAGGGAACCTCCAGCCTGTTTAAGTTGTGTCACGCGACGTCGAAGATCATATACTTGAGATGTGTCACTACCATCGAAGTCAGTGGTAGCAATGGAATCCCACACCAACTTTGCTGTAGGAAACAGAATGAAATTCCCTATCAAGGATGGGTCCATGGAGTTGATCAACCAACCTTTGACAATGGCGTTGTCGGTGCGCCATTTTCTAAAGGCTAGATCCGTCGAAGGTGGTTGTGGTATATTACCTTTGATATATCCCAACTTGTCTTTGCCAGAGATGTATATCTCAACAACTTGGGACCAGCGAGCATAATTGGTTCCATCCAACTTGATGCCAATCGGAGCAGCGAAGGGTTCGGTGGTCAGGGTCGGTGGTTGGACTTTGGTAAGAGCTTCGGTCATCTTAGCCATGAATTCAGAGAAGATAGACTTGGACTGAGACGCACCAGTCTGGGGTTTTGCATCGGATTCCGATGACATGGTGGGAAAGGTGAGGGACACAATGGCTAGGGTGGGTGGGTACCAAGGTCTGGCTGTGATACCATGTCAAAAAATTCTTTCTGTATATTCAACAATACTTCCTCTATTACTTTCTCCTATATGAGTACATATCAGAATATATTTTCTATTCTAAGCTCTACAGATTTTTCTCCTATAATTAAGCTAACGTGTGAAGGAAAAAATTTCTTTCCATCCCACTCTCTAAAATTACTCCACTTTCCTTTTTAATATACAACTCACGCCAACATTACATTCATTTTCACTCTAGAGATCAAGTAGTACTACGTACAATTATAAAAAAGTCTCACAAGGAAACTTATAAAATTATATGATTATAATATATTAGATCTATTTTATAATCAAAATAGTTTTACAATCTAAAGTCATACCACATCAAATCATGTTAATTTGTGAATTTACTTTTATAGAATCTCTAATTTGTGGTTAAAGTATTAATTTGTCTTTGCTTAATATTATAAGCTAAACTCACAATCAAATATAATGAAGTGATACAAGCTCAAACTATATATAGAAAAAGAAAATGATTTATGTATAGATTTAAAGCATGTAAGTCTCATGTAAATCCTCTGAAAAAAAGTACAACTCATCTAAAAAAATCAATTTAATTTGTTAAGAATATTGCAATTTTTTTTTAAAAAAAAAAAAAAACAAACTGGACAAACTTGCACAGAAAGCATCTGTCACTATTTATAAAACAAAGGCACGTTCCATGTTCGAATATGCTTCTTTGATGCAGAGATCTTGTATGACAGGTTTGCACGCAATCAAGTAAGAAAGTTAAGAGAAATTCTCTTCATCATTTTCACACCACACATGACTATGTATATAGTATTACATAGTTTTTTAATTTTTTTTTTCCTTTTACCAAATGTATAATGTATAGATGATGAACAAAAGAACTCAATTAGTTTAAGAAAAAAAAATTAAAAAATTAAAATAAATATGATGTATGATGTACAGAAATGATAAATAGCAAAACTTAAAAGTTAAATATGTGCTCTCAAGACTCGAGCAGAGAAAAAAAATGCAGAAGAAATTCTAAATGCATAGATCTTGCAAACATTAACTCACGGCCTGTCGCTAAGTGCAACAACATTCTTTGTTTTTACGACCTCTTTTGCGCAAGTTTTCTTTGTTGTTCTTTTGCGCCATAAGCGATGGAGTATCCAAGCAACGATAAGTAATACAATTATAATATATATATATATATATATATATATATATATGAGAATGATTTTTTTTCTTTATACAAGAGAAATTCGCACTCATATTGTAAGGGGATTTTCCCTTCACTCATAAGCCCATCGGGCGCTCGGCAGAGAGTAATGAGCTTTGTCTTGATATCCAGTCTGAGGGCCTAAACTTGCTCACGAAGCAACTCGCTTACAAGGGAAAGTAAGCAATGATGGCTGATGAGACAGACAAGCCCGATGCCATTCAGCCGCACCCTGCTTATGGGAACTCGTACATGGTAGAATAGAAAAAATGGAGAACCTTTGATCTTTAGAAGAGATGGCATCAACGGTCCACCAAAGACACTAACAGAGTAAGGCAAATAGGAAAACTATATTACATTAATGGCACTACTATTTGAGCAACACGCCACATTAATGGCACCGTCATAGAGACATGTCGTATTTAAATGACTTTGACAAAATGAACAGTAAAAATGACATAAAATCTATAGTGGCAGGCACGATCTGTCCCCCCAGACTCCCGGTATAAATAGCAAATTTCAAATACAAAAAAGCTCTCTAGCCTCTAGATTTTCTCATTATTTATAAACTTCCAAAATACTCTACTGACTTTGGCATCGGAGACTCTCCGGCGTCGAGGCCTCCATCTCCCAACTTCTATCTTCTTTGTTTTCACAGGCCTAGTTTTGAAGACCTGAGTTGCTGGAATCTGACCCAAAAAAGTACAAAACATGACGTTAACACATATCATCCATCAGAGGTGCACGTTTCAGATAGAAAAGAAGCATATATAAACAACTCCTTGAAATATAAACCGATGGCCAATAGAACATGCTCAAGGATCTTCCGTGTCTTAACTGTTCTAGACTGGTTTTTTTTCACTGTTGTTAAGATATAAAATAAATAATGAAATTTATTTCTTTTCATCTACGACTTAGGTATCAGAACAGAGATCCTGAGTTCGAACCCTGACTTTACACTTTGCACCATTTGATTAAATAATCCATGTGTTAGACCTACTCATTGAGGGGGAGTTTGGCCCAAATGTAGAGGAGGTGTTAAAATATAAAATAAATAATAAAATTTACATTTCTTATTAACTTAAACTTTTGAGAGAAGTGAATTTCATAACTATATTATCTCATTTTATATATATATATATATATATATATATATATATATATATATATCGGGAAGGCAGAGGCCAAATATCCGAAAAAAAATGAAGGACGGACCATTGTTTCAAAGCTGCTTTGGAATTATAGATCTAAACAATTTTGATCTCTCTCTCTCTCGATTGAACCACAAGCCATAATACTAAAATTGCATTTGATGCTTTAATGTTGTGTTTGGAAGTTGAAATTACCTCAACTCATCTGAAATCGATTAATATTAATGAAATCTAATACTTTTTCAATTTCTCATAAAAAATTAAAACACGTCTCAACTTATTTTATATATTTAAATACATATCTCAATTTATTTACAATATTCAAATATATCTCAATATATAGAACTTTCAAAATACTACTATTTATAAATCAATTCAAATAATCTGATATTACTTTAAGATCCAAACGCAGCCTTAATACCATTGATCTGGATCCTACAAATCAGCCGACGCTTCAGTACTGATGAAATTAGGTTTTGTACGAGGATGCGTTAAAAATAAGCTGAATAAAGTGAGTGACCCTTTCAATATTGTTCGACTTGGCCGTATATATACATCGACTTCAGAGCAAAATGAGTCCTATCTTGTAGAATAAATATACATGGTTTGTGATGATCGATCATTACTCCATAGCATTAACTCATGCAGTGCAGGTGAATTACCGAGCATCTCCTGTTGGCAAGCTGTACTCACACTACAACATTTACAGAGAAAATTTAGGTTTTCCCCGACGAAGAGGAGTGCTGGTTGCCAAAGGAGATTTGCTCAGCAATTCTAATGCACTTCTTCGCATATATCTTAAATGATCAACGAACTCCTGTGCAATTGGCATCCATGCAAAAGATCGTTTTTTTCAATTAATGCATGTTTGGGTACTGCAAATTCACATGCTAACCACATACTGCGTTAATTAGTTGGGTTTTCTAATAGATGCAGAAGTACTCTGTGCTTTTCTATATTATTGGATGCATTCATGAAGACTAATTATAGAGTCAAGTAATTAGTTCTCAAAGTCACTGCACACGCAAAGAGATGCAATGCTCACTTGTAATTCTTATTTGATATTCAACCCATTACGCACGATCTCTTTAAGAGTACTGTATACATTGTTGAATTCAGCATTTATGAGGTTAACACCGTCTTCCTGTATAATTATTCTCTCGTTGCTTGTTTATGTTTTTCTATATGCTAACGTCTTTTCGGAGCAGATATATGCACTTCGCCGCCGGCCAGCCAATTCGACAGGTCTCTAAATCTATCACCGGTATCGTGCTCCTCAGGCTTTGCCACCCACTTTATTAGGAAGCATCTTCATAATTAGTTTGGGTGATCTAAGTAGCTAGGAGTGTGCGGAGATCTGCTATCCAAAATCTTACTCATGTCAAAACAAATCATGCATGCCTAAGTACTTATTGGTAATTAAGTTATATTTACTGTTGGGTTCTTGAGCTGGACGTGTGCATAAGCTTGACAAACCTAAGACAACAGCACGCCCGAAATGAATGATAATAGCTTTCAAGCGTGAAATAATCACCCATGCAGGGTCGACCTCCAAGTTCATATCCTGTAATTCTATGAAAAGAAAGACAGATAAGATAATTATATTATTAATGGGATTAGAAAACACGAGTAAAGATGTCCCACACATGCTTGAGCATGGCAGCCTTGGACCAGCTCTCCAGTCTTAATTATCAACCCAAGGCCGCCCTCCTTCTTAGGCCAGCACACTTCTTCCCAAGTTACTTGAGCTCCTCGGGGATCACTAGTAGAGTCATCGTCACCCTTCCAGAAGAAGGGACACAAGGTTTGCTGCAACCGTCTATTATTGGAGGGAGAGGAACTAGCCCTACGTTCTATGGATCAGGTAAAGCAAGGAAACTGGTGTTTGTATTGATGAAAACCATAGGAACCATTAGAACAAAGGTTAAGTTGTTCCCAAGGATATTTGGCTTGATACTGGAGTTTGGTTGCTTTGGTTTGCAAATGTGTACGTGCTGGCTGCTTTGCTTTGCAGGTACGTACCCGCATGTAGTTGCATTTAACTGTTCTAGCTGTTGCTCGGTTAGCTCTCTAGCTATTTAGGCTGGGCTACGCTTAATTTGTTGGTGTTGTGGTGTTTCTTTTATAAATTGGTCGGGCTGGTATATATGGCTTGGCATATATAGGGTACTGTTGCATGTAGAGCTGATAAATATGTTCTCGTTTTGATCTGCCCCCTACATCACGTACCTGGAGTCGAGAACGTAGTGCATGTGTGCTTAATAATTAAGCGATGACAAAGAAGAAAGGTAGTAGTTGAATTGCAGGGCAATTCTCCTTTGGCAGAAATCAGCACTCATGCAAATGCATGCCCAACTTTTCGGCCAAGGGAGAATCGCACTGTTATTCTTTTCTACCATCAGGATTTCCTTTCCCACCATTCAAATCTGCTTGTCTTTGTAAAACATCCCTGGCCTCTTTTTATTCTGCATGCGCGATCCGCACATTACAAGTGCATATTCCATGAAATTAAACGAATTGTGGCATATGCCCAGGATCATCCCCTTTATATCTTCTCTTCACTTCTTCTGTAGCCATCATGGTCCCCCTTCCATTAATATAGCTTTGATCTTTCAATTATCTTTTTTCTCTCTCTGCAATGCATACTTTAAGACCAGTTTATATAGAGCAAAGGAAACAGTTGTGGGTTTTCCAGGACAGAGATGTTCGCATGCAAAATCGTTCTTGTTTTTCCTTCAATCATATTTTGTTATATGTTTACAATTATTCTCAACACATTCAACTTAAGCTGTTATTTTGAAGAAATGTGTGCATGCTTGGGCTGGCAAAGTTAAATTAATGCGCACACACACACATATAGCAGATAAGGTACGTACACGAAGGCAAGAGCGTGCATGAGTTACCGAAGATGGAAAGAAAGCTGTGAAGAGAACTTGTCGATGGAACTAGCCAGCACCAAATAAAAACCTTATTTCGAGTGCATAATCGTTAAGTTCTCATTCAACCAAACATGATTACATTCTACAACTTGTCTGAATTATAAAAACATTCCTCTGAGTGCGGATGCACAGATGAGACAGTAAAAAATGCGGAGCAAAAAACGTACAGAAAAAAAAGCACAGAAAAACTTAAAGTAAAAGAAGGCACAAAAAACACAGAATCAAAAAAAAAAAAAAAAGGGAAAAGATAGTCTGCCGCCATCACTTTATCGCTCTATTTCATTTCATTGCTTGCATAATTTTTTTTATTTAATAATTAAAGAATTGATTTTAAGTATATTGATATATTTTTTTATTTTTTAAAAATATTTAAATATATTAAAAAAATATAAAAAAAATATTAGACATACTAACAATAAGAGTGAGACTACATAATAATCCTATTCCAAAATAAAAGCTCAGGAAAAAACAAACAGTAAAAAAAATGCAGAGAAAAAATGTACAGTAAAAAAAGCCATAAAAAAGCATAGAAAAAAATGCTGACAAGAAAAACGAACGTAAATAAAAGTTAAAAAAGGCACAAGAAAAAATGCATAGTAAAAAACGCATAAAAAAAACGCACAGGAAAAATGTACAGACAAAAACGCATAAAAAACGTACATAAAAAACGAACTTAAAAATACAGAAAAAAACACATAAAAAACGCACATAAAAAACGCACTTACAAAAACGTACTAAAAAAAACGCACAAAAAAAACGCACAGGTAAAAATCGTACAGGGAAAACGCACAGAAAAAACGAACAGGTAAAAAACGTACAGAAAAACGCATAAAAAACGCACGAAAAAAACGTACGTAAAATAACGCATAAAAAACGCACAGGAAAAACGTGCATTAAAAAACGCATAAAAAACGTACAGAAAAACGCAGAGGTAAAAAACGTACAGAAAAAACGCACAGGTAAAAAAACGTATAGAAAAAACGCACAGCAAAAAAACGCAGAGATAAAAAACGAACCAAAAAAACGCACAGGTAAAAAACGTACAGAAAAGGTAAAAAAACGTTTAGAAAAAACGCATAAAAAACGCACCGGAAAAAACGGAGAGATAAAAAAACGTACAGAAAAACGCACGGGTAAAAAACGTACAGAAGAGGTAAAAAAACGTATAGAAAAAACGCATAAAAAACGCACCGGAAAAAACGCAGAGATAAAAAAACGTACAGAAAAACGCACGGGTAAAAAACGTACAGAAAAGGTAAAAAACGTATAGAAAAAACGCATAAAAAACGCACAGGAAAAAAACGCAGAGATAAAAAAACGTACATAAAAACGCACAGGTAGAAAACGCACAGAAACGCACCGGAAAAAACGCAGAGATAAAAAAACGTACAGCAGAAAAAACGCACAGGTAAAAAACGTATAGAAAAAACGCGTAAAAAACGCACCGGAAAAACGCAGAGATAAAAAAAACGTACAGCAGAAAAAACGCACAGGTAAAAAACGTATAAAAATGCATAAAAAACGCACCGGAAAAAAACGCAGAGATAAAAAAACGTACAGAAAAACGCACAGGTAAAAAAACGTACAGAAAAGGTAAAAAAACGTATAGAAAAAACGCATAAAAAACGCACCGAAAAAAACCCAGAGATAAAAAACGTACAGAAAAACGCACAGGTAAAAAAACGTACAGAAAAAACGCACAGGTAAAAAACGTACAGAAAAGGTAAAAAAACGTATTAAAAAACGCGTAAGAAACGCACCGGAAAAAACGCAGAGATAAAAAAACGTACAGCAGAAAAAACGCACAGGTAAAAAACGTATAGAAAAAACGCGTAAAAAACGCACCGGAAAAACGCAGAGATAAAAAAAACGTACAGCAGAAAAAACGCACAGGTAAAAAACGTATAAAAATGCATAAAAAACGCACCGGAAAAAAACGCAGAGATAAAAAAACGTACAGAAAAACGCACAGGTAAAAAAACGTACAGAAAAGGTAAAAAAACGTATAGAAAAAACGCATAAAAAACGCACCGGAAAAACGCAGAGATAAAAAACGTACAGCAGAAAAAACGCACAGGTAAAAAACGTATAAAAAACGCATAAAAAACGCACCGGAAAAAAAACGCAGAGATAAAAAAACGTACAGAAAAACGCACAGGTAAAAAAACGTACAGAAAAAACGCACAGGTAAAAAACGTACAGAAAAGGTAAAAAAACGTATAGAAAAAACGCATAAAAAACGCACCGGAAAAAACGTAGAGATAAAAAAACGTACAGAAAAACGCATAAAAAACGTACAGAAGAAACGCACAAGAAAGAAACGATTCCTGAATCAATACTGGCTGCTGCCCGCGTTAATTATCTTCAGGCAAAGGTGGCCAGTTGTTTGATACTGATAGTATGGAGAAGGAATATGAAAATCAAATTAAATAAGACAAAGTAAAGGAGGCGGCCAAGTGTTCCTTCCAAACAAAAATCCGTTTCCAGTGATCAATATAAAGATCAAAGATGTGTGTATATATATATATAATATGTACACATACACGCACACGCACACGCACACGCGCACGCATTAATAAGCGTGAAATTGTGCAGAAAATACGTAGAAAGATGTGATGAAGATAGTAGTACTGTCAAGCACTTCGTCTTCATTAGAGAGGACAGTGATGGCGAGAGGGAAGATCGAACTGGGACCACGAGAACATGGAGCAAAGAGAATGGAACTTCTTTAAAGGAATTGTGCTGGAATATCCTATATTTTTCTTTCCCGGCGCCCGGCATATCCAAAATGCTGGTGCGAATCATGCATGTAGGATAAAAAGGCCATATTATTGGATTACTGTGGCAACTCGAGGATGAGAGTTCACATGACCGGAAGTGAAGCATGCAGATGGATCTGTGGGGTTGATGAATAACAGTGCAGTCCTCCTTTGGCAGAGCCGCATGACAGAGAGAACATGCGCATGGTGCATTCATACTTTCTGTTTTGCCAAAGGAGAATTGCCCTGCCATTCACCCGCGCATGTATATTGTAATTTCATGCCACCGGCTTCATGAGCATCGTTGTTGGTAAGCCAACAAATTATATTTGTCTTTCTAGTAAGGATTTTATTTCAAAGATGATTAAAATAACTAATATGTAATTTGTCATTTTTTTCATTATATCTTATAAATACTTAAATATGTGTATTTTTCCTATAAAAAATGTGTGTTTAAATTGAATAATAAAAATGGTGATTCACATGTTGGTTAGGTATAATATAAGATAAAATTTCTCTTGTTTCAATTGCCACCATACATATGTGCATCCTTTTTTTTGCAGGTAATTGCTGATGATACTCCTCCGTACGTGATTTTGTAGATCATATGAATCGTACGTAGCCGCAGTACCTTCATATATACTAATACTCTTGCAATATATATTAGTTGATCTCCAACGACGGATTTCCTTTTCGATATTGGAAATTGTAAGGTTTGGATGCAATGCTTTGGATCTGGGTCTTTTGATATAAATATACATTCATACGTATATACATACATATATATATATATATAATCTATAATTATGGCATTTCTCCATCAAAAGTGAGGACTTTTAATAAAAATAGAAAAATACTATAATTATTATTAAAAGGTTTTACAAATTAAAGTAAACTCACAAATTAGTATAGATTTATATGATACGATACACAAACTTGATCAATCTCTTTAACATTTCTCAAATCACCATCCGTGCTAAGAGGTCAATTTGGTGAAATGAATTCCTCCTCCTTTTGGGACCCTCAAATTAAATATTGATGGCACTTCCACAGGCAACCCTAGTCCTTCTTGTTCTAGTGGCAGTGGCGTAACCGGTTTGATTTTGAACAAAATTTATATTATATTAGTATAAGCATAACTATAGTCTATATTAGACTATTAGTATTAGTATATATATTAGTATTAGTTATAGCTATATAATATATTAGAATTAATATTAGGCTATTAGTATAGCTATATATTAGTATTAATTATAGTGATTTAGTATACCTATATTAGACTATTAGTATAACTATAATCTATATTAGACTATTAATATTAGTATATATATATTAGTATTAGTTATAGTGATTAGAATAACTATATATTAGTATTTGTTATAGTGAGTTTAATTTATTATAACTATATTATTGATAGACGATAGTGATAGTATATTAGTATTAGTATACTAATACTAAATTACTAATAGTATTAGTATTAGGCCGTAACATGTAAATTAGAATTAATATACATTATATACTAATGTATATTAATATTACTAATTTACTAATATATTATGTATTTTTTTTTTTTAAAACCGGAGTAAGGACCTCCGTAATTTATTGCAAAGACTGACCTTTATGGTAGGAGAAAACCATTACAAAACCCCCTTTAAGCCAGCAACACCAACCCAAAACAAAACAAAACAGAAAACCCAAAAAATATTACAGAACCAACACAGACAATACCAGCCGTATAGTGTGGGAAGACCAATTTTTTCAAGACGCAGAATGCCTTTGAGGATAGTAGGCAGCTCCCGAATAGACCACCATTGCTTACTAGCACCTTCCTTGCCAAATAATCCGTAGATTTATTCCCTTCCCATAATATATGAGAGAAGTTAGCATTAAGGCCCTATAAAATTACCATTACCTCTTTCCAAAAATCCTCAAGATACCAGGTTGCACATTTTTTTTTCCTTCAGCCATTGGACTACCAGCAGGGAATCAAGCTCAACATCAATATCAATTATTCTCATCTCTTTAACCAACCGAAAACCATGCAATAACCCCATCAACTCCGCATAGTTGTTAGTGCCGATGCCTGGAGCTACCGAGAAAGCCATTATGATGTTTCCGTTTGAGTCTTGCACTACGCCCCCTGCTCTTGCTAATATCAGATTCCCTTTAGAAGCACCATCTACATTCAATTTCATCCTTCCTGCAATTGGACGTTGCCATTGAACCAACCGAGGTAACCTCCACTTCGAGACCTTAACAAGAACTTGAAATTCCTGTAAAATGGCTATATCTCTCACCAATTGCATCTTAGTTGACTTTTAACTTTTCTCCAATCTTTGCAATCCAATGCTTCAGCTGCAACTAGACTTGACTCGAATTCTTCCTCCCTTCCATTCGAGCTCGGCACCTCCTCAACCAGAGAAGCCAGTACTAACTGCAGGTAAAAGCCCAAGTATCTGCCCCATTTGCGAAGTCTTTGTAGCCTTCATGAACCACATATCAATTAAATGCCAACATGTTGAGGCCAACACACGGCCTAGCCCCACCTGGGCAATAGCTCGCTGCCACACTTCCTTTGCAACCTTACCAGATGCAAGAACATGATCTAGGTCCTCGTACCCATCTGTCAAGCAACAATCACATTTTGACAAAATTGGAATCCCCACTGACCGTAATTTATCATCTACACTCAGTGAATTATTAAGAGCCTTCCACATAGTAACATATATATTCTTTGGGAGACAAGCATGCCACAACCAATCTGTCCATCGAACATTGGAAGCACGTACTCTAACACAGTTCCATGCACTCTTGGAAGAGAATTTCCCATTCATGTTATCCGTCCATACTAACACATCTTCCTCATCTCTGCTTTTGCTCAAAACTTCAAAAACCTCAGTAGCTTTCTCCTCACCAATTAACCGAGTAATCAAACCCACATACCATTCATTTTCAACTCGGAAATCTTTAAGATTCAAATTAGGACTTTCCACAATATATTATGTATTCATCAAAAATTATATATTGAGAATTTATTAGGCCATAAAAATTTGGTAATAATATTTGAGTGATTTTCTTTCTTTTTTGGTAAATAATATTTTAGTGGTCTTATTTACAACTTTGGTATATAAATTCAAATATTTTGATATTTAGGATTTTATTTTTCAATTTTAAACTGATTTTAAGTGATAAAAAAATATTGATGTGATTTATCAATTTCAAAGTTTTACAATTTCAGTTTATTTTTAAATTAATTTATATTATTATATATAAAAATTATATATAATATTAAAAAAATAATTTAAAATATATATTATATGGAACCGGTTCGGTCCGGTCCGTTCTGGTCCTAAAAAGCCTAAAATTAGAACCGGATCGATTCTGACCGGTTTGGCCATTACAGAAATGGGTTCTAGATCGAACCGATCCAAAACCAGACCAATAAGCACCAAATATTTGTATGGACGGTAAGGTAAGCACCAAATATTTGTCGAGGGGTCCAATAAAATACCATAAGTCAAGATTTTTTGGAAAAGTAAGCACCAAATATTCTCACTTTGCTCTTTATAACGGTACTAAATTAAGATACTAAGATACCAATTCGAGAGAGAGGACTAGTACTACTGGAGAAGGATCGAAGATTGAATGGCATGTTCTCATGAGCAGCTAATTATACAAGTGTAAGGGGTTTCCCCTTATCGGTCCTTAAAGTAAGCCCACGAGGAGCCACTGGAGAAGTAAGTTAGAGAGCCCGGCTAAACCTAATCATGCCCAACGACCCCCCTTAAAAGAAGTAAGTGGGGCTTCATAGAGTACTTGGCCTACAAGTAAAACCCATTGATCACAAAGCGACCCCCGTGTAGGAAAAGTAAATGGTAAGGGCGGATGAGACTCACTGCCTTGACACCACCTCAATGACAAACTATCCTCGAGACCCTGCCCAGGCAGGTGGACGGGAAATACGGAGAACCAGTGACCTCCTCATAGTCTTGACAATAAGTATGAAGAGGCTTAACAGGGAACGCTCGCAGGCTAAAGTGAGTCAGGAAGTCACGCCGCATTAATGACATAACTACTGGACTGCACACTATATTAATGACGATGTCCCATAAGTTACACCGCATTAAAAGATTCTGAAAACTAAACAGTAAAAATGACATAAGTCTCTCAAAATTAAGGATGGATTGTCTTCATCCAAAATTTAGTATAAAAGTTAATCCTGGGATATATTAATTTTGACATTAAAGACTCTCAGACTACCCCAAAACCCCACACTCTTCATGTTTATTTAAGTAGGCAGGCGAAAGCCGAATATCTGAATTGTTGAAATCCGAGTTAAAGATGTGTAAAACACAACGTTAATAGCATCCATGTATCAATGCCATCTGCTAGCTATAAATTTGACTTTCCGGTATTTAATTTCTGTCGGCTAAACCCGATATTTAATTTCTGTCGGCTAAACAAGATATAAAGAATTGAAAGGCATGCTTGTGTGAAATACGTGCGTACGTAGAAAGACAAGTCAGAGATCAGACAATTCCGTTCTCAAGATTGGCAAAAGAGAATCTTCTGCACATGATATTTTTGTAGGTGTTGGGTTTGGAAACTATTCCCTTACGCGTCGCCCGTGGCCTCACGGCACACGTGGGAGGCCGGAGTGGTACTTGAATCCGACTTCCCAAGCAAAGCAAGTACAACAGTTTGTTCCATTTGCATAGATAGAGTACGAGAGCAACCTTTTACAGTCAGCACTGTCTCGTTTCTCATATTTAAAAATTTCTCTCATCCATCGCTATTTATTATAAAATATAAAAATAAATAATAATTAATACATAAAATTCTTCTTCTCAAATTATATAAGTTGACATTAATATATTTATATAAAGAATAATATTATTTGCACTTTCAAAAAAAGTAAAATCCACCATTGGTATTTTTTTCATGAGCTTTTCACTTCCTATTTTTTTTTTTTTAGTGGAATCTACTTTTTTATTATAAAGACTTTGCTAAAATTTATGTATTTAGAACTTGTATATATCATCATTTTTTTTTCATATATGTCTTATATTTATTAATATTTTTTTCAAAAAGAATACGCGAGATTTATAGATTTTTAAGAGAATGTTTGGAGAATGAGATGAGATGATAATTCTGTAAATAATAATGAAATGATTTTAGTTAAAATGATTTATTGGATTTTAGAAAAAAGAAGAAAAAAATTCAAATTAAAATATTATAAAATTAAAATATTGTTAGAATGTAAATTTTTAATATTATTTTCATTTTGTAATTTGAAAAAATTGTATTATTTTTTTATTTTATTTAAAAGTTTGAAAAGTTGTAATGATTAGATGAAAAAATAAATTGAAATCTATTTATATTTGAATAATGTTTGGAAGAAATTTATGAAAAATCTTAAAATAAAATAATTTGTATTATAAAAAAAGCCCTAAGAGTAACTAATTTTGATTTTTTATCTTTATCCTTAATCCAAGAAATTAAAGATACAAAAGAATGTTATTTATTATCTTTTAATTATTATTTTTATTTTGTCATCAAATTATCAGAAATATAGGCCTTGTTTGTTTTCAAGAAATATCTCATCTCATCTCATCTCATCTCACTTCATCATTATAACTTTCTCAAATCTCTACATAAAATAAAATAAATAATTTAATTTTTTAAATCTTAAAATAAAAATAATATTAAAAAATATATTCTAACAATATTTTATTTAACTTTTTAACTTTAATCTCATCTCATCTCATCTCATCTTATCTCTAAAAATAAATGAGCCATGTAAACACTAAATTTTCAGAAAAATTGAAGCCCTAGTTTGGGTGTAAGTTATTTTATTAATTTTTTTATTATTATTTAAATACTATTCATAAATGCTATAGTCAGCGAGTGACTGGCGCAGAGTCGTTTAATATGGTGCAGCGGTTTAAGAAAATTACAGTATAAACGTGTTTGGAGTTGCTATTACTATTAGAAACGTTGGCGTCATATATTTTGCCATTTCATCAGGTTTCACTAGTTATCTCCGGACCATGTCATTATCACACGCAATTTCTATCTCTTCTTAGAAGCCAAGACACGTTCCCATCAAATCCATCACTTCTTTCTGGGAAAATGCAACGCCCTCTGTAAAAGTAGTAGAAATAGAACCGATGCAAGTCTTCCAAAACTACAGTATATATGCGCTCTTAAATTGTACGCAAACTACAGAAGTCCTCGTCTTTTTTCCTTCATAGCCGCCATCGATGGACGCAGAGGAGTTCATAGAGCTCTTTGATTTTTACTGGTTCGGCCTCAAAATCTTCAAGAAACAACTCCCAAATCTACAGAATTCATCCGACTTCGAAGCAAACACAGATCATCAAATTCAAGAAAACCCGCGAAAACCAGAGATTTCTCGCGCCCCAACCCTCCATAGAAGGTCCCTGAGTGACCAATTGAGCTCCAAAGCAAGCTTCAATTGCGGCTCTATGTCACTAGATACAGTCCTGCTCTCACCAAAGCTCCGTACCATCCATTCTGGAAAAGAAATCACGGAACCGGAGAAAATTAAATCAACAGGTCTTCAAGTATCGTCCAAGAAGAAGGTCACAAGTATTAGAAAGAAGAGAGGCGAAACAAAGAGCCTGTCTGCCCTTGAATTTGAAGAGCTAAAAGGGTTTATGGATCTGGGTTTTGTTTTCTCAGAAGAAGATAGGAACTCAAGCTTGGCTTCAGTCGTTCCTGGGTTGCAAAGATTTGGGAAGAAAGATGAGGAAGAAGATGCAGTTGATGAATCTGCAACTTCAAGGCCTTATCTTTCTGAAGCTTGGGAGGTTTTGGATAGAAGAAAGTCACAGAACTCATTGATGAATTGGAAAATTCCTACCTTGAGCGATGACATTGACATGAAAAATAATCTGAAATGGTGGGCTCACACCGTTGCTTCCATTAGATGATGAAAATCTGGTTCCAAGTTTTGGTCTCTTTTTGTTCCTGTTTTTTTTTTTTTTTTTCATTTCTTTTTTTCAATTTTTGTTTATACTTTATACATTGCTGTAAATGAAAATAAAAGCTAGAAAAAACTATATCAGACTTTTCTTCCCGCATTGTATCAGATTTTGTTGTATTGGGGTTTCAAATGGACCCCATCAAATTATCAATCACTTGTCATCCTATATCATCCTATATCCGAACTTTAAACCTAAAATACAAGTTTTCTTTTTTTTTTTTCTGTAAGACTTTGTACATCATTGTTATGTACAAAGATTCTGAAATACTACAAATTGAAGATGCGCCACCCATGTAATTTCCGGTAGAGTTTGAACTTTGAAATGGTTCTTGTGCACATAACAGAAGAAAGCAAAGGAAAAAATAAAAATGGAAATTATAAATAAATAATTTACTTCTCCTTCCAGTCTTCCACATTGGTTTTGACCGTCAGTTGGTGCGCTGCCTCCAATTCAAAGGAGTCGAGAATAGTCAAACTAGGAAAATTGGAAGTAAAGAGTGCTACTCTCATTTCGATTCAGGCCCGTGGAAAGTTGGAAACCACTTCCGCCCACTGTGCACACTCCAATGCGGCGAAATACTGTAGTAGTGCAGCAAATAGCTTTTGTGTTTTGACTTTTGAGGCAGGCTCAAGGCTTCATCTTTTGCCTGGCATTGACAGGTGGATGTGATTTTAGTAGGAGAAATGATATCTGCGCAAGCGCAATAGGGGTGTAAGCATCGTCCCCTTATTTTAAAAAAGTGATTGATATTAAATCTATATAAAAAAATTAAATTTTTAATAATAAATTAAAAAAAAAAAAGTAGACTGTATCTAACGAAATATATTTTTAGAAATAGAACGTTGAAACGAGTCCATAGTAGAATAGAGTAGAGGGCTCAAGTGATGAGTATGTAATGGTAAGAAAATCATTCCCTTAGGTCTAGGAGAGCAAAAAGGGCCTGTTGCAGGAGTTGGGCCAGCCATGGAGCCCAACCCGGTTGCCAAAGCCCAGACGGGGCCAAAACCAACACCAAGGTAAGGGTTCGGGTCGAGCTGGATATTCAAAGGAAGACTATGACTAACGTCGCCGAAAGGATGGAATGCCGAACAGATGCCACATCGTATTTAATGCAGTCCAGAACGGAGGCCACGTCGTATTTAATGCGGCCCAAAACAGGGGTTACGTCGCATTTAATGCCTCCCAGAGCACAGGGTGTGCAGCATTAAATGCAACCCAAGACCAGAACAGTGCGTAGAGAAGACTGGGCGTTATCGCTACTCGGTAACGAAATAATGCGTAAGCTACTCGGTAATGCAGCCCGCGGGCCAAATTGCCCTGAGCGACACAAAACCTAGCCATAGGGAATCTTAAACGGTAACTATAAATAAGGGGTAACCTAACAACGAAAAGGGTAATGAAAAAATACTCTCTCTCTCTCTTTGTTCATAATCTTAGCTTCTCTCTCGAGCCTTATCTCTCCAAATACTGACTCAAGCTTCGGAGGATTAACTGACCTCGAGGTCCCCTCTCCGTTTTTGACTGTGTAGGATCGAGCTTGTATATCGGGAGTGAAGAGTTGCCCAGGCCTGCGAAACACAACATCAACAGTGGCGCCGTTTGTGGGATCTTGGTTATCCCATAACTAGCGTGTCTTTTGTATGCCGGCAACAACCCGCTCCCAGCATTCATAGCGTGAAAGAATGCAGTCTGAAGCGATTGAAGCGAGGTTTAACCAGCAGAACGAGGCTATACGGAAACTTGTAGCGGATGTGGAGACTCTCCAGCTGGGAATGTGGCGTTACGAAGAAATGTGGAAGAAACAGAAGCAGATCAACAAAGCCATCATTCAGGGGACCACCCTAACCTAACCCAGTCACTGCAGAGGAAGAACGACGTAAGATAAACCTACAGATCCAGATGGAGGTGGCAAAATAGATAGGCCAACCCACCACAGTGGACCAGCTGCTCACTAATGCTGAATTGCCATACAGCACCGAAATCCTGGCAATACCAATACCGCCGAGGTTCAAGGTCCCTCAAATGGAAGCTTATGACGGAACTAAAGACCCGTTGGAGCATTTGAAGACCTTCAAAGCCCACATGACTCTTCACAGTTTCCCTAGTGAGGTAGCGTGCAGGGCGTTCCCCCTCACCTTGAAGGGGGCGGCGCGAATGTGGTTTGTCTCCTTGTAACCCGGAATCTTGGATAGCTTCAACGAACTAGCAAATAGCCAGCCGAACGAGGAGGAGGCCGGCAGCCTATTTGCTAACCATCAAGCAGAGGGATGACAAGAGCCTTAAGTCATACCTCTCTCGCTTTAACAAGGAACGGATGACAACGGACGACTAAGATGAGAAGATCACGTTGGCAGCGTTATTAGGTGGGATCTGGCCTCGCAGTCCATTCATGGCGGAAATTGCTCACAAGACACCGTTAACTTTGAGGGAGTTCATGGACCAGGCAGATGGTTACATAAACGGGAAAGACACACTCCAAGCATTGACAGCGCCGAGGAAGTTGGACTTGGAGAGAGCAGACAAGAAAGCGACGAAACGGCATCAAGAACTCGACCAAGGAGCCCCCTAGAAGCGAACTCACGAAGTCAAAAGTAAGGGAAAGCATGGCCCACGCCTACACTCTAGCTTGGCTGTAGAAGTGGGGGAAAACCCGAGTCGACAGGAGGGACGGGGGTCAGGCCCGGCGTGACCCAAATATTGTTCTTTTCATCGGAGCAATGGACACGACACTCAAGACTGTTATACTAAATGGGGAAGACCTGACGACCCGGGGATCCGAACCGGACGGAGCGGTGATAAAAGAAGTGATTCACAACGAGAATACCACCCTCCATCCTGGAGAAACCGAGACCGAAGCACCGTGCAGGGAGATCGGGACCAAAGTCCCGTATGAAAAAGACGAGATCCAGTCCCCAGGAGCCGCAACCCAGTTTATGAAAGTCAGGACTATGCCCGGAGGGATAGTGCGAGTCTCGAAAGGAGAGGAACTACAAACCCTTGTAAAGAGGGCCTACATCAGAAGAGGTCGAGGAGGGAAGAACCTCCCATAGGGGAGATCACCACCATAGCTGGAGGATATGCTGGGGGAGCGACTTCCTCAGCTCGGAAGGCCCATGCGAGGAAGGCCAGGTACGGAGAAGTGTTCTCCACCCAACAAACACACCCCAGAGACCTTTCCAGGGGACATTTGATAACATTCAGTGAAGAAGACGGGGAAGAGCTATTTAGACCTCATGACAACGCGCTGGTAGTAACAGCGTAGATAGCCAACTACCGAACCAGAAGGATATTGATCGACAATGGCAGTTCCACAGACATCCTCTTTTGGGAAGCCTTCAGCAAGATGGAAATTTCCCCAGACCGATTACGGCCAGCCCCGACTCCCCTTAGAGGCTTCACAGGGGATGCCATCCAACCGGTCAGTGCGATTACCCTGTCGGTACTAGCAAGCACAACCCCCAAAACTACGTCCCGTAGACTTCCTGGTGGTCAAGGCCCCTTCCTCATACAATGTAATACTTGGGAGAACGTCTTTGAACCAAATGAGGGCTGTCACCTCCACGTACCATTTAAAAGTGAAATTTTCGACCGAGAACAGGGTAGGGGAGATGCGAGGTGAACAGCAGACTGCAAGAGACTGCAAGAGAATGCTACACTAAGGAGATGAAGTTAAAAGCAGTAGTCGTACATACTCTGGAATCGATCCCCGAGCGGGCCGCTGAATCAGAGCCACCCACTCAGGCAGGACAGGAACAAGAGGGGGAACACCAAGAGACGTGGATACGGAAAATTCCGGAAGAGGCAACACAACCGCCACCCTTGGCAGCGACCGAGCTAGATCGTAAAGTGAGGAATGAAGAAACGCTAAGACAAGCAGAGCCTAACGAACCCTTGGTCTTGGTACCGATGGATTCTGGGGACCCGGAGCGGACTGTGCAAATGGGGTCCAGAATACCCAAAGAATTGAGCCAGTCTATGAGACAGCTATTGCTAGAACATCGCGATGTCTTTGCTTGGTTCCATGAAGAAATGTCAGGGATTGATGGGTCAGTGATGGAGCACCGGCTGTGTGTAAATCCTGACGCAAAGAGAGTCAAGCTGAGGAAGTAGAACGCCTCCTTGCCGTGGGTTTCATTCAGGAGGTTTACTATCCCAAATGGCTCTCTAATGTTGTATTGGTCAAGAAGGTGAATGGAAAATGGAGGATGTGTGTTGATTTCACCGACCTGAACAAAGCATGCCCAAATGACAGTTTTCCTTTTCCAAGGATTGACTTCATAGTAGATTCAATGGCTAGGCACTCGCTGCTCAGTTTTATGGATGCATACTCTGGTTACAACCAGATAAAGATGGACCCTGATGACGAGGAGAAAACAACATTTATCACCGATAGAGGACTTTATTGCTACACAGCGATGCCTTTCGGTCTGAAGAACGCGGGAGCAACATACGAACGTCTGGTCAACAGGATGTTCAAGAACCAGATTGGGAGAAATATGAAAGTCTACGTAGATAATCTTTTGGTCAAGAGCAAGAAGATCGAGTAGCATCTCGACGATCTCCGCGAAGCCTTTGCGGTGCTGAGAAAGTACAAGATGAAACTCAACCCACATAAATGCTCCTTTGGGGTGGAGTCGGGGAAGCTCCTGGGCTTCATGGTCTCGGACCGAAGGATCGAAACTAATCCCGAAAAGATCAAGGCCATCATGAATATGCCTCCGCCGAGGAGCATCAACGATGTTCAGAAGCTGACAAGGAGGGTAGCCGCCCTGGGCCGTTTCATCGCCAGATCGACCGACCGATGTCTCCCTTTCTTTAATGTCCTCCGGAAAGTGCGAGAATGGGATGAGGACTACTATAGAGCCTTCAACGAACTAAAAAAGTACCTGGCTCACCCCCCGCTGCTCAGCCAAACCACCCCAGGAGAAAGCTTGACGGTGTACCTAGCAGTGACGCCCAATGCAATATCCTCTGTGTTAACCCGAACCGAGGCTGGAGTTCAATGCCCGGTCTATTATATTAGTAGAGCTTTTTGAGTCGCGGAAGCCAGGTATCCTCGAACGGAAATGCTTGCTTTTGCGTTAGTGATCGCCGCCAGACGATTGAGGCCCTACTTTGAAGCTCACCTAATGAAGGTCCAGACTGATGTCCCCCTGAGGAAGATATTACAGAAACCTGACATTTCAGGACGAATGACTAGCTGGGCGATCAAGTTAAGTGCATTCAAAATCGAATACCTCCCCCGAACGTCGGTGAAAGGACAAGTACTGGCGGTTTTCTGGCCAAATACTCGAATTTCCCAGAAGAAGTGGTTGTTACCCCGCGGGGCAAGCCATGGCGGGTCTATGTCGACGACTCGTCTTGTCAAAATGGTGGCGGAGCATGAGTACACATAGTAACGGATTCGGGTGAGAGATTTGATTATGCTCTCAAGCTCGGATTCAAGGTCACCAACAATGAAGCAGAATATGAAGCGCTTCTGTCAGGACTGACGATTGCCAGATCCCTTGGCACCACATAAGTTGAAGTGAAAGCCGACTCGCAGATAGTGGTGGGGCAGGTGACAGGACAGTTCCTCACAAAGGGAGAAAACCTTAAAAGATATCTGCAACAAGTTGGCGAGGAACGGGACCATTTCCAGTATTCTGCTATCCATCAGATCCCTAGAGGGGAGAACCGGGAAGCAGATCGATTAGCTAAGGCAGCGTCGAGGCAAGAAGAAGTCCCTCTCCCAGACCATGTGGTCACTTGGACCATTGACAATGTAACACCCCGTATTTCAGTGTATTTTTACTGAAGGATTATTTTTGATTGTTCAAAAATTTATCCTCTTATTTTAAAATTGGTTGAATTTTTAGTAAGTTTATTTCTATGATTTTAATTTGGTGAAAATTAATTTTATGTGCTTTCTAAATATTTATTTATTATTATGCATTTAAATTGCTTTTAATATTTAAATTAATTACTGTGGGATTTAATTATTTCAATTTGACTTTACCATTACGTTTAAATTATTTTATTTAACTTGTGGTTTTAAAATCGTCTCCGTTGGATCATTTTTGTGACCCAAGTTATGAGGATTGGACCTCATTTCTTTTCCCTCCTTTTTTCTTTCCTTCCTTTTTCTTTTCTTCTTTTCTTTTTTTTCCTTATTTCCTCTCCTCTCCCGCGCGACCTCTCTCTCTCCTCTCCTCCGCCCGTTTCCTTCGTCTCCTCCTAGCGCCGCCGTCGCGCCGCCGTGCGCGACACCGCCCAGCCGACCAGCTTCCCCTCCCTCCGGCGACCTCACCTCCCAAACCTCAGCCCCTACCTCGCCGCCGGTAGCCCACACGCCCCCCACGAAGCCGCGGGCCACCTTCACGCCAGCGCCGCCGTGAGCCGGCGGTGGCCCTCACCGCCCAGCCCATTAGCTTCCCCAGCCGCCGGCGACCTCACCCCACCAATCTCACCTCCATCCGTGCCGCCGTTAACCACCAGTAGCTCTTCGAAGCCGCGGCACTCCTTCCGCCGTTGTGCCGCCGTCGCACCACCATTGGCCACCATCTTCCTACCACTTCATCCCCGACCTCTTGGCAACCCATTGGACCCAACCCCACCTCCGATCCGTCACCGGTGAAGCTCCACCAACTACATTTCCGATTTGGGCATTTTGGTCTTCTACCGCCCATTCCGCCGCCACCCACGGCAAACCACCGCCACCATTGGCTTCACCGACCTCCCTAGGCCCTACCCTATCAATCTTGGGTCTTCGTTTGTCCTCGTTGAAAAGTTGGTAATTGTGACCCATGGCCACAGTGTATTTTACACTGTGGTGTTGCTCAGAAATCACCACTTGCAACTTCGAGATCCTCCGGAAATTATTATATTGCACTGTAAGTATTTTCCTTAAAGAACTTTCGTGATTTAAATATATTTTTGCACTAACGCATATTATCTGTGAATTGGGTTGTTTTGCCGGACTGAGTCCGAGGAGTTTCGGGGGTTGGATGGATTGTGGACGGAGTTGTGTTTGTTTGCATTGTGAATTGTGGTTGTTGGTTATGACTTGTTCACGTACATCGCATATTGCATGCATGATCATGTTTGTAAAGAAAACTGGGTTTTCGTGTATTGCATACATGTTTATGTATTTATTGGATTTAGATTTTCATGTGAGTAAAAGGAAAGAGACTGTAGGGATGGTGGTAAGCAGGGATGGTGGTTGTGTCCCGCCTGTGATTCCCGCCTACAGTGCTCTGTTAAGTATTTATTGTGTGTAAAGGAACTGTAGGGATGGTGGTAAGCAGGGATGGTGGTAGAGTCCCGCCTGTGATTCCCGCCTACAGTGCTCTGTTAAGTATTTATTGTGTGTAAAGGAACTGTAGGGATGGTGGTAAGCAGGGATGGTGGTAGAGTCCCGCCTGTGATTCCCGCCTACGGTGCACGCGTTAGGGATGGTGGTAAGCAGGGATGGTGGTTGTGTCCCGCCTGTGATTCCCGCCTACGGTGCACGCGGTAGGGATGGTGGTAAGCAGGGACGGTGGTAGAGTCCCGCCTGCGATTCCCGCCTACAGTGTCCGATAACTGGATTGTTTGTGTGAATCATTTTATGGGAAAATGTGTTACGGATATTTTGGGCCAAAATGGGATTTTTGGCGTGTGTTGGAAATAATCATTTTTCTGGGAAAAAATGGTATTTTATGGTTAACTGTATTTTGCTATATTGTTGGTCGCATTAATGTATTTTTATCCCGAGAGTTGTTTGGTTTATACTTACCTGTGGTACCATTTTATGGTATCGCAGATTTTGATGCAGATGGTGATGACGAGCCTTAGCTTGGCTCCGTTGGAGGAGTGATATGGGATTGCTCCTGTTTAGTGAGTTATGTGTTTTTATCAGTTTATGTATTCACCTTTTGTATTATATTTGGGATGACTGTATAATTTTTTAAAAGATAAATTGTTTTAAATATTTGTATTTAAATTCTGGTACTTAGTTGACTATCCGCTGCGTTATTATATTTGTACACTGTTGCATGTACACACACTGGCACTTCGTTGGGATGTGCGACCGTGTTGTCACCATCCTGGCGTCTCGATCCCTGTGTATTTATATAAGGGGGATTGGGGGCGCCACAGGTGGTATCAGAGCAGTTCGGCTCTGGGTAAAACCACATGTCCCATAGGTGTAGTACCAGAAAATTTTAAAATTTTGATTTGAAATTATTTTGTTGGGAGTACATTATTTTAATTTATTTATTTTAATTGTACGTTAATTGTTTGTTATTTATCTTATTTTTGTTATTTTTGTTTATTTAGTTATTTTATTATATGGCAGGCAATTTTACTTGTTTCAATTATTTTCTTGTGTACTATTTCATTTGTTTTATTCCTTTTATCTTATGATATTTTATTTTGTTGGTTTTATTTTATTTTATTTTATGTGATATGGTTGTATTTTAATTTATTTTACTATAATTATATTTTTTTAGTTTGTTTTAAGCTGATAGTGGGGTTAAGGGTTACGCTATGGCAGGAAAATGGTACGACCAAGAAGGCAAGCTAATGAGCCCGAGGATGAATTACCGAGGGGTGATGGAAATTATGCCATGGCGAGGGCGTTGAATAGGATGACGGAGTTTCTTCAGCAGAATTTTCGTCCACAGCAAGGAGAGCAGTTCAGGGCGATGCAGGCCGGGTGCACCTATGAGCGCTTCTTAGCGCATAGGACCCCTGCTTTTTCTGGTGAAGAGGATCCATTACGGGCTAGAAGGTGGATTCAAGATCTGGAAAGAACGTTTGAAGTCTGTGGATGCACTGAGGCCCAGAGGGTATTATATGGGAGTTATATGCTGCAAGGTGAAGCGGCGAATTGGTGGGAGACCAAGCGGTCACTTTTAGAGATGGAGTTGGGATCCTTGGCTGCTGTGTCTTGGCAGCGTTTTAAGAAAGAATTTGATGATCGATTCTTTCCTGTTTCGGTGAGACGGCAATTGGCTCGGGATTTCAATAATTTGGTTCAAGGAGACATGACTGTCGAGCAGTATGCAAGGAAATTTATGGAGCTTGGACGGTTCGCTCCTCACCTCATTGCTACGGAAGAGATGCGGGCTGAACGTTTCCAAGAAGGGTTGCGCCCTCAAATCCGCAGGCAGGTCGCATGCTTGGAAATCCAGAACTTTCAGAGGTTGGTCAATGTGGCCTCAATTGCTGAGCGAGAGCGAGGTGCTGTGGTAGATTCCCCTCCGGGTAAGAAGCGACTGAACGTTGATGGTGAAGGGAGCAGCTCCGGGTCGCCACAGAAGTTTGTGCAAAGGATCGGGGCCAGAGCGCAGGCAGCTTCCGGTATACGTATTGGGGGCCGAGCTCCAGTTTGTGGTAGATGTAATAGAGCCCACGAGGGCGAGTGTCGTCAGGGTTGGAACCAGTGCTTTGAGTGTGGTCAGACAGGACACTTTGCTCGTGAGTGCCCTAATTGGACCCAAGGAAATCAGGGTGGTCATCGCGGTGGTAGGACTAATCAGAGGCAACTAGTTCAGGCTCGGGTGTATGCAGTGACTCCTGGTAGTGCTGGCGACGAAATTCCAGGGACTCAGGACGCTGGAGTTACGGCAGGTATGGGTCTAATCTTACCTTTCGTAATGGATGCCATGTGTGGTTTATTCTTGGGTTTTGGAAAGTTATGCAAGCTGTATCCATGCCCGTTGGGTGTTGGAGGTTGTGTGATTTTCTTAAGAGTGTTCTGGTTGTACTTGGTATCCTGCTTTAGAGTGATGGTTGGCCCTACAAATTTCGATGACGAAATTTTATTTTAAGGGGGGGAGGATGTAACACCCCGTATTTCAGTGTATTTTTACTGAAGGATTATTTTTGATTGTTCAAAAATTTATCCTCTTATTTTAAAATTGGTTGAATTTTTAGTAAGTTTATTTCTATGATTTTAATTTGGTGAAAATTAATTTTATGTGCTTTCTAAATATTTATTTATTATTATGCATTTAAATTGCTTTTAATATTTAAATTAATTACTGTGGGATTTAATTATTTCAATTTGACTTTACCATTACGTTTAAATTATTTTATTTAACTTGTGGTTTTAAAATCGTCTCCGTTGGATCATTTTTGTGACCCAAGTTATGAGGATTGGACCTCATTTCTTTTCCCTCCTTTTTTCTTTCCTTCCTTTTTCTTTTCTTCTTTTCTTTTTTTTCCTTATTTCCTCTCCTCTCCCGCGCGACCTCTCTCTCTCCTCTCCTCCGCCCGTTTCCTTCGTCTCCTCCCAGCGCCGCCGTCGCGCCGCCGTGCGCGACACCGCCCAGCCGACCAGCTTCCCCTCCCTCCGGCGACCTCACCTCCCAAACCTCAGCCCCTACCTCGCCGCCGGTAGCCCACACGCCCCCCACGAAGCCGCGGGCCACCTTCACGCCAGCGCCGCCGTGAGCCGGCGGTGGCCCTCACCGCCCAGCCCATTAGCTTCCCCAGCCGCCGGCGACCTCACCCCACCAATCTCACCTCCATCCGTGCCGCCGTTAACCACCAGTAGCTCTTCGAAGCCGCGGCACTCCTTCCGCCGTTGCGCCGCCGTCGCACCACCATTGGCCACCATCTTCCTACCACTTCATCCCCGACCTCTTGGCAACCCATTGGACCCAACCCCACCTCCGATCCGTCACCGGTGAAGCTCCACCAACTACATTTCCGATTTGGGCATTTTGGTCTTCTACCGCCCATTCCGCCGCCACCCACGGCAAACCACCGCCACCATTGGCTTCACCGACCTCCCTAGGCCCTACCCTATCAATCTTGGGTCTTCGTTTGTCCTCGTTGAAAAGTTGGTAATTGTGACCCACGGCCACAGTGTATTTTACACTGTGGTGTTGCTCAGAAATCACCACTTGCAACTTCGAGATCCTCCGGAAATTATTATATTGCACTGTAAGTATTTTCCTTAAAGAACTTTCGTGATTTAAATATATTTTTGCACTAACGCATATTATCTGTGAATTGGGTTGTTTTGCCGGACTGAGTCCGAGGAGTTTCGGGGGTTGGATGGATTGTGGACGGAGTTGTGTTTGTTTGCATTGTGAATTGTGGTTGTTGGTTATGACTTGTTCACGTACATCGCATATTGCATGCATGATCATGTTTGTAAAGAAAACTGGGTTTTCGTGTATTGCATACATGTTTATGTATTTATTGGATTTGGATTTTCATGTGAGTAAAAGGAAAGAGACTGTAGGGATGGTGGTAAGCAGGGATGGTGGTTGTGTCCCGCCTGTGATTCCCGCCTACAGTGCTCTGTTAAGTATTTATTGTGTGTAAAGGAACTGTAGGGATGGTGGTAAGCAGGGATGGTGGTAGAGTCCCGCCTGTGATTCCCGCCTACAGTGCTCTGTTAAGTATTTATTGTGTGTAAAGGAACTGTAGGGATGGTGGTAAGCAGGGATGGTGGTAGAGTCCCGCCTGTGATTCCCGCCTACGGTGCACGCGTTAGGGATGGTGGTAAGCAGGGATGGTGGTTGTGTCCCGCCTGTGATTCCCGCCTACGGTGCACGCGGTAGGGATGGTGGTAAGCAGGGACGGTGGTAGAGTCCCGCCTGCGATTCCCGCCTACAGTGTCCGATAACTGGATTGTTTGTGTGAATCATTTTATGGGAAAATGTGTTACGGATATTTTGGGCCAAAATGGGATTTTTGGCGTGTGTTGGAAATAATCATTTTTCTGGGAAAAAATGGTATTTTATGGTTAACTGTATTTTGCTATATTGTTGGTCGCATTAATGTATTTTTATCCCGAGAGTTGTTTGGTTTATACTTACCTGTGGTACCATTTTATGGTATCGCAGATTTTGATGCAGATGGTGATGACGAGCCTTAGCTTGGCTCCGTTGGAGGAGTGATCTGGGATTGCTCCTGTTTAGTGAGTTATGTGTTTTTATCAGTTTATGTATTCACCTTTTGTATTATATTTGGGATGACTGTATAATTTTTTAAAAGATAAATTGTTTTAAATATTTGTATTTAAATTCTGGTACTTAGTTGACTATCCGCTGCGTTATTATATTTGTACACTGTTGCATGTACACACACTGGCACTTCGTTGGGATGTGCGACCGTGTTGTCACCATCCTGGCGTCTCGATCCCTGTGTATTTATATAAGGGGGATTGGGGGCGCCACAATTGACATAGCTACAGTGGGAATTAGGATGTCGACTATCGAGGCCCAGTCACCCCCGGAATGGGCCTCGAACATCTTGAGGTTTTTTCAAAAGGGAATCCTGCCAGATGATCGAGAGGAAACCCGAAAGGTTAGAAACCGAGCAGCCCGATTCACGCTGGTAGAGGGAATTCTGTATAAAAGAGGCTATGCTGAGCCTCTATTAAGGTGCATCTCCCGCGAGCAGGCTCAGTACGTATTGGCTGAGATCCATGAAGGGGTGTGCGGCAGTCACGTGAACGGAAGGGCATTGGCGATGCGAACGGTTCAGGCGGGATACTATTGGCCTAATGCCCACAAAGATGCTGTCGAATTCACCCAGAAGTGCCTTAAGTGCCAGGAAAATGCCCCATACCTCATTGTCCCCTTGCAGAGCTTACTTCAGTCACTGCCCCGTGGCCCTTCGCCCAATGGGGGTTGGACCTTGTAGGGCCCCTCCCGACGGGCAAGGGAGGGGTGAAATTTGTCGTGGTGGCAGTGGATTACTTTACCAAATGGGTAAAGGCGGAAGCTCTGGCAACGATCACGGCTTGGGCAATAATGAATTTCCTCTGGAAGTCAATAATCTGTCGTTTCGGTATGCCCCAAAGCCTTATCTCCGACAATGGGCGACAATTTGACTGTTCACACTATCAAGAATGGTGCACGGAGCTCAAGATCAAGGTCAAATACTCCTATCCGAGACACCCACAGGCCAATGGTTAGGTAGAAGCAACTAATATGACGCTGCTCAATATCCTAAAGAAGAAACTGGGAGCACAAAAAGGGAAATGGGCTGAAGAGCTCCCGAGCATGTTGTGGGCCTACCGAACGTCGGTAAAGACCCCAATCGGAGAAATGAATTTCTCTCGGGTCTATGGAGCAGAGGTCGTAATACCGGCAGAGGTAGCCATACCCACATACAGGGTGCAGCAATATGATCTGAACCGGAATAACGAGCGTCTGAGGGAGAGTCTGGATTTCCTGGAAGAAAGAAGGGAGGATGCCGTGAGCCGAGCAACAACCAACAAACTAAAAGTCGAGTCGTATTTCAACAAACGAGTCCGACCTCGTAACTTTAAAGTAGGGGACATGGTCTTAAAGCAGACGAGAGTTACAACTCAAGATGGGGGGAAACTGGGTCCTAAGTGGGAAGGACCATACTTGGTGGCAGCGACCAGAAGACTCGGCTCATATCGGCTGAAGGACCATGAAGGGAACGAGCTGCCACACCCATGGAACGCGGAGCATTTGAGGAAATATTTTGTATAAAAATGACACGAGCTAAGCTCAAATGTATGTAAAAATGCTACTAGTTAAAGGTTTAGTGAACTAACTATGAAATGTAGTGTTGCTATGTTTCCCCCTTGAAACGATTCTAGGCACTTAAGCCTGATCTCGAGATCGACCGCGAAGCACAAAGCGTAGTCTGAATGACTTGCCGAGCTTCGTGCAAAAAGCAAGGAAGAACCGCGTCGGTGAGGGAGCAGGAAGAACCGTGTCGGTGAGGGAGCAGGGTCCCTCAGGTCCTGCTAACCTACAAGTGTCGACTCACGAAGCACAAAGAGCAGTCTGAATGACTTGCCGAGTTTTGTGCAAGAAGCAAGGAAGAACCGCGTCGGTGAAGGAGCAGGGCCCCTCGGGTTCTGCTAACCTACAAGTGCCTACCCACGAAGCACAAAGCGTAGTCTGAATGACTTGCCGAGCTTCGTGCAAAAAGCAAGGAAGAACCGTGTCGATGAGGGAGCATGGACTCTCGGACCTGCTAACCTACAAGTACCGACCCATGAAGCATAAAGCGCAATCTGAATGACTTGCCGAGCTTCGTGTAAAAAGAAAGGACGAACCACGTCGGTGAGGGAGCAAGGCCCCTCGGGTCCTGCTAACCTACAAGTGCCGACCCACGAAACACAAAGAGCGGTCTGAATGACTTGTCGAGCTTCGGGCAAAAAGCAAGGAAGAACCTCGTCTGTGAGGGAGCAGGGCCCCTCGGGTCCTGCTAAGCTACAAGTGCTGACCCACGAAGCACAAAGCGCAGTCTGAATGACTTGCCTAGCTTCATGCAAAAAGCAAGAAAGAACTGCGTCGGTGAGGGAGCAGGGCCCCTCGGGTCCTGCTAACCTACAAGTACCGACCCACGCAGCACAAAGCGCAGTCTGAATGACTTGCCAAACTTCGTGCAAAAAGAAAGGACGAACTGCGTCAGTGAGGGAGCAGGGCCCCTCGAGTCCTACTAACCTACAAGTGTCGACCCACGAAGCACAAAGCGCAGTCTGAATGACTTACCGAGCTTCGTGCTAAGAAGCAGGAAGAGGTGCGTTGGGGAGTGAAGCACTAGGATCGAGCCGTGGGCTTCATCCTTTTGACAACAATCACCAAGGAAAAAGCGAAGGCAAAACAAGATATAAGGAGCCCATAGAGAAGGAGCTAGACAAGGTTCTTTATATGCATACATCCCGAACAAGAGTCACAAGTGGAATCCCTACATCACCAAAAAAAAAAAAAAGAAGAAAGAAAGATAATAATAAAAAAAAAGAGAGCCAACTACGAAGTGGCTACAAAAAAACAAACATGGCAGCCCTAAGAAGATAGACACCCGGCAGATTCAGCAAAGTGCGTCTCCTCTTTTATGGACGAGGAGCTGGGCGGCATACGGCTAGAGGTCTCCCGGTGACGAACTGAGATTCAAGGTTGAAATCGGGGAACGGCAGCAGCGCGGGTAACAACATATCGAAGGGCAAGCAAAGACCAAGGCAAAGCTCCCTTCCCACCGATGTCTGTTTCCACCCTCGTCAGCCACGACAGCTACGCCACCACCTTGATAGAACACCGTCCAGAACCTGTGGGTTGCAGGTTCTGGTTCAAATGCTCAAGGAGATTGACCCCCATAATCAAGAGGGCAGGAACAAGTGAGGCGTGATAAGCAAGAGGGCAGGAGCAAGAGACGTATGGAGTTCACCATGTTTTCAGCAGCTGAACTCCCACCGACAGTATCCTGAACACCAGAACCAAACGCATCCGCCTCCCTTAAACTGCAAAAAGAGGGCAAAGGGGGAGACGGTAGTGGATCAACAGAGTCAATGAAGGAAAGAAAACAGGGTCGGCTATGCCCTAATAGGAGATGAGTACGTCCCCTCTTTATAGCCGGAAATGGTTCGGGGTAAACCCGGGGCCCACGACACCTAATGGCCTTCCCCAGCTCCCACGTGTCCACGAGAATTCCAAGGTTCGGCCGCGCATCCCCTATAAGACTCAAATCCCTAGGGGCGGTCATTGAGGAGAAATAAATGTGGAGAATCTTGGTCAACATGTAAGCAGTATAAAAAGGGTGACAGATGAGGAAGCCAAGCACAAAACTTGGGTCACGAGTGTAATAAAAGCACTTGGAGCAGTTGACCGAAGCTGGGAGACACTTGGACCAAACAAAGAAAGAGGGGTGTCGGTGAAGAGCAACCCCAGGACGGTCATTAGGACGACAGTAGGTTCAGCCGCCCACGTGTGTATGGAGTGCGACAAGCGGCTCGGTAGACGCTAGGAGGAAAGCAGTCGCTGCCCCGACAGAGGGCAGGGTTCGAAGTTTAAGAACTTTCTACCGAGGACTTAAACAGGTCACCACGCCATGAGACCCTTGCAGTGTGCTGTCCAGCTAAAATAAAGGGCTCCCAGGGTACTTCACTCTGCACTCAGTGGACAAGGCCCTGCTTAAGGCCTCTGCTGAGGTGAGCTGCGCGGTGATTACCTTGCAGGGTACTTATCCGAGCAAGGAAGCCCATTGCACTCCTTGGCCCGGAGGAACTTAACGACTAGAAACTATAAGGCACACTACAAAAACCAAAGGGAGGATACGAAATAGAATGCAAGAGTCAAAGTTATTATTATGAAAGGGTCTATGCAGTAAAGTTTACAAAAAGAACGCACATCAAAATAGGAGGTATGTACAATGAGCAAGTATCGGGATATAGCACAAAAAAAAAATAAATAAAAGAAGAAGAAAAAATGTCTAAGGAGGAGGACTTCTGCAGGCCAGAGGCATCTCTTTCACCCCCCAAGTTAGCATCTTCTCATAAGCCTTTATGTCCGGCGTGACTTCCCACAGGTTCAAAGTGCAGAGGTCGGTTTCGGGGTTCTGAAGAAGCAGCCCTCGGAGGTGCTCAAGGCCGTGCCGGTACCTGTTGATCCAGACCTGATTGCGGAGGGCAAGGGCCCTCCTCAGCTGTGACTCCAGCTAGACCGCACGGTCTTTCGCAACTTTCAGAGAGTCCTCCATAAGGGAGACGGAGACGTGGGCCAAGGCCTTGGTCACATCCACGGATTTAAGCAGTCCCATGTAGTGGTGGAACATGCAAACCCGGGCCTGTGTGGCTCGCTTCTTTTTGGCCTCTAGTGTCCCAATTGTCCCCTCGCTCTGGCTAAGGGTCGCTTGGGCAAACTCCAGCTCACGTTTAAGCTCGGCCACATGTCTCTGCTCATCCTCCAGGGCGTTAGTAGCGCCGACGTTCCTCTCCAAAGCTACCTGCGCAGACTCCAACTAGCTTCTCAGCCTTTGAATTTCTGCACGGGCATTCTCCCCTTCGACTGAAAAGAGGCCAGACTGAGCGCGAAGAACTTCCAACTCCTTCAGCGCAGATTCAAGGTCAGCAACCGCGGAGGCTAGTCTGACTTGGAGCTTGTCCATTTCAATGCCCTTCAGCTGGAGCTCCTTGCGCTTGAGGTCGAGCTCCAGACTCATCATCTCCATCAGCTTGGCCATGTCCTTGTTTAGCTTCCTCTGCTCACGAATCTTCTTGAGATGGAATGCATTGCTCTCCTGCAGGTACTCGTTCTCTACCTCTAGGGACTGCTTCTCACTCAGTACCTTCTCATTGCGGAGATTCAGCAGCTTGTTCAGCGCTCTCTGAGTCTTGAGGTCCTCCTCCAGAGCCTCTTGTTCTCAAGAGACCAAGTCGGTAAACTCCTCGGCAGCCTAAAAGACCGACGTTAATTCGTCAGACAAAAAAGAAAAAAAAGGGGGAGCAAAGCAAAGAAAAAAAAAAAGAAGAAAAAAAAGAAAGGAGAATGAGGAGAAAAGCGGTCGTACGGAAGGAAACTCACGTGGGCAAGGATCGGTTGGAACTTCTGGAGGTACAATTCGAAAAAATGTTGTTCGGGCCCTAGTGTGGCTAGATCCCGAACCCTGCGATGCTCCTGGCTCGGAAGAAGAAGGGGGGTCGACGGGCACCTGAGGAAGAGCGACCATTCAATGATCTGGAAGTGAAATTGTTTCCCCCTCGATCGGAAGGGAGGCCTCTGCGGGAGGATCCTGCGAGGGGGCCAAGCCCTCGACCTGTGCCTCACCAGTGTGAAGGGGGCTGCCACTTTGGGAAGAGTCATCTTCTACCTCCACCAGGTCAACGTCTAATTGCAGAGCAAAGGATGCATCCTCTAGAACTTGCAAGGGGCGGGGGGAGAGCTTGGAGGGCCTCCAACTCGGACCGAGCTCCCACCCTGCACCTCGTCTGTGCAAAGGGGAATGCCACTCGGGGAGGGATCAATTTCCACCCTCACCTGGTAGACATCCTGCTGCGGGGCGAGGAGAAACAGAATATAAAAAATAAAAAAATAAATAAAAAAGAAAAGAAGAGAGAACGTGCATTCACCTCCGAAAACTAACAAAGGGAAACAAGCGGAGCAAACAATCAAGGGACGTCAACAAGAACCGAGATGGAAGAGCCAATACTTGGGCAGTCCCCTCCGAAAGGGGAATTTGTTTTGAAACCACCGAGGGAGCCTGCTCGATAAGTGAGGCCGGTATTGAAATGGACACTGGGACCCCGGGTTGGTCGGGAGCCGCTAACCCCTAACAGCTCGGCTCCTCTACTTCCAATCCGAGAATAGCCCCATCGGGCTCTGGCTCCATGACTTCAGGGAGTTCGGGCTCCCTGGCAGGCGAAACTCCTCCTTCAGAAAGAAAGATAGCCGAGATAGGGGTCGAGGAGCCTCCAAAAGGACCCGAGCCGATGTGCTCAGGGGCGAGGGTAGGAGAATGAGGCAGACCTCCCTCAAAGGACGCATCGAATTCCGTGAGCATCTCTTCGAAAAAGGTAGGTTGCTTGTGCAAAAGTTCTTCCTCTTCAGAGAGAGCCTTCTCGAAGGAGGTGAAGGCGCCCAGAACTTGCGCCGACCCACTAGGTTCGGGGCCCTCGAAGGCTGAAGCGATGAGAAAGGCGACGGAGGTTCCGGCGTCTTCTTCCCCTGAAGGACCTATCTGGGAAGGGCAAAGGTGATTAGTCGCAGTCTGAACAGAATACATGTACGTACGCATGCATTTGAAAATTTATGATGATTTACCTCCAGAAGAGCCAACGCCCTGAGCAGGTCTGCTAGCACTCTCCGCAATTCTAACCGAGTCGCCCTTGCAGGCAGCCCGGCCAGATTCACCCCCGGGTGCCACTCGCTGAGAGCTTTTCCCCTTTCGCCGAACAGCTTCAGGTTTAGGAGGGGGGTAGAGCCATGGGGGGTTCTTCGGCAGGAGCAAGTCTGGGAGGAGTGGACACCTTCGGTTCGGTATGCTGTCATTTGGGACGTTCCCCTTTGAGGGCAGAAGGCGCGGGGCGTTTCTCCCTGATTGAGGAAAGCGGGCCCGACAGTAAATCCCGGCCCAGCACATGGTTACGGGACGGGAGAACAAGGTAGTGATGGATGTAGTCGTCGTTCACATCCGTCTCCGACAGGTCAGGATGGGCCAAAACCCAGGACACGATGGAGGCAACTCGGAATTCCTCTCTCTTCGATAAGGTGATGGCCAGAGATTTGTAGTCGGAACCTTACCCCACACCGACTGCACAGGGAATTCATCATAGTCCATCTCCCCCTCAGGGCGCTCCCAACCAGTGCCTCTCACAAAGAAGAATCGTCGGTGCCATTCTTTTATTGTGGAATAGCGCCTCTCCAAGGTCGTAAAACGCCTCTCGGCGGTATAAGACTGGAAACTGCAGCAGTTTCCGTTGAGTCTAGTGATATGGTACACGCTCAGGAACTTACGAGCAGTTAGGTCTGAGTAGTCTTTCGAATTAGACAAAACAAGCCGGAAGGCCACGCAACTGGCCAAGAGAAAACACCAGGCGTTGGGATTAAGTTGCACTGGGGCAAGCTTCAGATAGTCCAAGACGTCACGAATGGGACGACAGAACGGAAAGCGAAGACCGATGGTGAACATGTGAGGGTAAAGAGCCACTGCCGGCACCAGACCCTAGCGATCTATCATAGTGACGCGAGTCTACGGGACCTCGACCGAAGTCCCGTCGGGGAGTGGAAACTCCCTGCAGAAAGCGCGAAGCTCAGTCTTGGTCATGGACGAGACCCATCGGTGCCTGGAGAAGTAGTTGAAACGGGATTCGTCGACAGCTTGCTTGGTCATGGCGAAGGAAGGAAAAGAGAAATCAAGAAAGTAATCGGAAATACGGGGTGAAGATACCAGAGAAGGAGAAGGGTAAGAGACAAAACGTAAGAATAAAGGGAAAAGGGGAAGGGGCAGTGAAATAAACTGTCGCCAGATTAAAGCAGCGTTGCGGAATTCGAAGAGGCGTCTCGATAGTAGGAAGACGGCTCGGCATTATCACAGCACGTGCGCAAAGAACGAATCGACGCTAGGATAACAGAAGGGATTTTTGAATTTCCAGCCCACAAGTATGCTAAAAATTCGCGGGGTACTGTGATGGGAAGAAAATCATTACCTTAGGCCCAGGAGAGTAGAAAGGGCCTGTTGCAGGAGTTGGGCCGGCCATGAGGCCCAACCCAATCGCCAAAGCCCAGACGGGGCCAAACCAACACCAAGGCAGGGGGTCTGGGTCGGGTTGGATATTTAAAGGAAGACTATGACTAACGTCGCCAAAAGGATGGAAAGCCGAACAGAGGCGACATCGCATTTAATACAGCCCAGAACGGAGGCCACATTGTATTTAATGCGGCCCAGAACAGGGGCCACGTCGCATTTAATGCGGCCCGGAACAGGAGCCACATCGCATTTAATGCCTCCCAGAGCACAGGGTTTGCGGCATTAAATGCAGCCCAAGACCAGAACAGTACGCAGAGAAGGCTGGGCGTTATCGCTGCTCGGTAAGGAAATAACGCATAAGCTACTCGGTAATGCAGCCCGTGGGCCAAATTGCCCCTCGCGACACGAAACCCAGCCATAGGGAATCCTAAACGATAACTATAAATAAGGGGTAACCCAACAACGAAATGGGTAATGAAAAAAATACTCTCTCTCTCTCTCTCTCTCTCTCTCTCTCTCTCTCTCTCTCTCTCTCTCTCTCTCTGTGTGTTCATAATCTTAGCTTCTCTCTTGAGCCTTACCTCTCCAAATACTGACTCAAGCTTCGGACGATTAACGAACCTTGAGGCCCCCTCTCCGTGTTTGACTGTGCATGATCGAGCTTGTATACTGGGAGTAAGGAGTTGCCCGGGCTTGCGAAACACGACATCAACAGAGTTGTTCATCATGAACTCCCATCCTACATTGTTGGAGTACCATGAAGCTCAGGCAAAACATAGAGCAAAAAAAAAATAAAAAAAATGAAGTAGTATGTCCGATAAAGCACACGAGACCTATGTCGGATAATGGTGCTAAGTAACGGGGAGATTTGGTGACGCGAGAGGTGGGAGAGATGGCATAGGGATGCATGGCTGGAGCCATAACTCTTCCCTCCGCCTTAAGACAGAAGACACAAGTAATATGTCCGATGGCAGCAAGAGAAACATTAATGACCCCCATTTTTCGTTGTTACGGGGAGAAGATACTAATTAAGAATGGAATTAATCAGGTATGTGCATATTTGGGTTTTCAATGGGCACGGTTAGACAGGGCTCTAGCAAATTTACTGTTTTCTGAGTCTTTTCCATCGACGAATCTGGAATATCTTATTCGTAAGTCCTCGGATCATAGTCCTATGGTGGTGAAGTTATCTCGTTTCTCGTCCAGGTTTGGGCCATCTCCTTTTAAATTCCAAAGCATGTGGTGCTTGCATGATGCATTTCAAAATTGTGTGAGGGATGTGTGGGAGAGGCCTGTATATGGTTCAGGCTTGGTGAGACTGGCTGCTAAATTAAAACGCACCAAAGTTGCACTTCGAGCATGGAATGCTTTCGTGTTTGGGCGGGTTGATCAAAATATAAAGCTATTGGAAGAAAGGCTAGTATGCTTGGAATCCCAACTTCAGTTGAATTACTCAGAGGATATTGAGTCTAAATATCTCATTTCCAACCTGGAGCTAGAGGTGTGGGAAAAGAGAGAAAAAGCCCGACTGGCTCAAATAGCAAAGAAGAATTGGTTGAAGGAGGGGGATAAGAACTCAAAATTTTTCCATGCGGCGTGTTGTGGTCTTCTCTATTCCGCAGCAAAAAAGCAGCCTGGGTCCAGACGATTTTGGATCATCTTTTTATACCTCTTGTTGGGCTACAGTTAAAAATGATGTACTGGAAGCGGCGAGGGATTTTTTTAATGGTACTGATTTGCCATTATTTTATACCTTATCTTACATTGTTTTGATTCCAAAGGTACCGAATCTGCATAGCTTTGAGAAATTCCGTCCCATCAGTCTTTGCTCAGTGGCATATAAGATATTCTCAAAGATCATTGTTTCAAGGTTAACACACATTTTGCCGAGGCTGATTTTGCCCGAACAAGGGGCGTTCATTCCAGGGCGCAGTATCTTTGAAAATATATCTCTTGCTCAAGAGATGGTGCATGGCTTGAAGAAGAAGACGCGGGGAGGAAATGTTATGGTTAAGATTGATATGGTGAAAGCATATGATCGAGTACACTGTAATTTTTTATTCCAAGTGCTTAAGGTTCTGGGTTTTTCTCAAAATTTTTGTAAGTTGGTTCGTTCATGTGTTAGCCCTCCTTGGTATTCGGTGATGACGAATGGGTTTTATAAAAGTTTTTTTAAATCCAATAGAGGTCTTCGGCAGGGTGATCCTCTATCGCCTTATCTATTTATCTTGATGCAAGAGGTTTTATCTCGTCTGCTTAACAAAAATTTGAGAGTGGAGGTATTGGAAAATTTTATCATCCAAGGGGGTCTTCGTTGGTTTCACATTTACTGTACGCGGATGATGTATTAGTTTTTTTGAATGGGACGCGCTCGATACAGGGGTTGATGATGACTTTTGCGTTGTATGAGAAATGGTTTGGGCAGCGGATTAGTATTGCTAAGTCTGCACTTTTTATTGCTCCGTATGTTAGTAGTGCAAGGAGGCGTCGTTTATTACAGAGTACTGGATTTCAGGAGGGTCATTTCCCTGTGACTTACTTGGGGGCCTGTTGATGGATGGGAGGTTGAAGGCTAGTTATTTGGATTCGTTGGTGATTAAAGTAAGAGCAAAAGTTGCTGGATGGAAGGCTCGTTTATTATCGCAAGGGGGAAGACTGGTTTTGTTAAAGCATGTTTTAACGATCACGACTTCCCATATTTTAGTTGTCATGGATGTTCCGAAGGTGGTAATTGCCAAGCTTAATAATATTCTATCATCTTTTTTTTTTTTTGGGGTGAACATGGAGGCAAGGCTAAGATGAAATGGTGTGCTTGGGATCTAATAAGCAAGCCAACTAGTGAAGGGGGCTTGGGATTGAGGAGTTTTTCGGAAGTGCAGAGGGCCATGCATATGAAACTGGCATGGTCTCTTTTGTCAACTAATTCTTTGTGGGCTCGGTTTATGCTGCAAAAATATGGAAAGGGTAGGCATTTATCTTTGGTGGTCTCTACGCATGCAAGTTCTCGGTTATGGAGATCAATTGTCTCTGTTTTACCAGAGGTTTGTGAGGCTACGAAAGTGAAGGTGAATGAGGGTCGGTCGTTTTGGTTTGATAGATGGGTTGGGGAGAGGCCGCTATGTGAGTTGGTTTCCTTAGTGGGTCAGCTTCTTTTGAAGATTAGTGATGTCTGGCTTCAAAATCAGTGAGATTTTGAGGTTCTTTCTTAGCTGGTGGGGGAAGAATTGGCTAATGAGGTTCAAAGGAAAGTAAGTGCTGGCAGAACTGGAGAGGATGTGCTAATCTGGAAGCCAAGTCCAAATGGTCAGTTTTCCTCAGCTAGTGCATGGGAGCTTATATGGGTGAAAGGAGATCAGTACCCTTGGATGAATTGGATGTGATACAAAAATCTACTTGGGAAGTTCTCGGTATGCATGTGGAGGGTGAGGTTTAGGTGCCTTTTAGTTGACGAGCGAGTTCGTAGTTGTGGGGTTTATCTAGTCTCCAAATGTGATTGCTGTGAGGGGCCACAAATGGAAACTTTGGATCATGTATTAGCCACTGGTGAGTTCATACAGCAGGTGTGGAAAATGGTTGCTTTAACTATGGGAGTTCCGTGTATGCAGACGGGAACATGGTGGAGTCGAGTGTCAGTATGGTTTTCATGCACAAAGAAGTCAAAAAGGAAAAATTATTAGGTTGCTTCGAAGCATTTTAACTTGGTGTCTATGGAGAAGACATTGTAAAGCAAGGATGGAAGGGATCCATGAGAATGTAGTGGGCGTTTTGAGAACTATTCGTACTTGGTTGGGAGCTACAGTGAATAATAGCAGCGTGCTTGACCCACTTGATGAGTTACGTTTACGTAAATTGGACATCCCAATTCGGCGTCGATCTGGTCAACATGTTCAGCTTGTAGCTTGGCAAAAACCAACTGCTGGGTGGTGGAAATTAAACATGGATGGAAGTTGTAAGGGTAATTCGGGTATGTGTGGTGGTAGTGGAGTGGTGCAAGATAATTACGGAGTGCTTATTGGTGCTTTTTCATAATACTTTGGGGTTGGTACAAATACGGAGGCTGAGTTACGTGCTCTATTAAATGGCGTGAAGATGTGTAAGCAATTGGGTGGTTCACATATTGTCTTAGAATGTGATTCGAAGGTGGTAGTGGACTGGCTTAGTGTTGGTCGATGTACGTTATGGTATTTATGGGATTATTGGGATGAGTTAGTTCATGAACTTGAAGGGTTATCCTATCAAGTAGTGCACCAGTTTAGAGAAGGTAATCAAGCAGCAGATTTTCTTGCGAGAAGAGGTGAAGTAGGCCGGTGGGTTATTATGGTGTGAATGATTTGTTGCCTAGGCTATTATGGGGTATAATCCGTTTGGATAAAATAGGCATGCCTACTTTGCGAGGGCATTCATGTTTTTGAGGCTGAGAGGGGTTTTGGTGTTTTTGTGTTTTTTTTGGTTGGTTTTTTGGTTTTTGGTTTCGATTCGTTGGTAAGTTTGAGTGGGTTGGGGTTCTCTTGTTATACGGTATTCCTCCGTCATAAGTGAAGGATTGTTTTAATAATATTGAGTACGGACTACTCCGACATGTGGCCTTAACTCTTTGAAAAAAAAAAATAAATAAATAAAAATTTGGGTTTTGCTTTGCCGCTTGTTTGACTTCAGTTGAGGAAAGCAAAAGAGTGTTTAAAGAGTATGAAGGCAACTTCAATCCCTGGAGAGTTTCTAACTTTCAACACGTATACCATGTTATTTGAGTAATAGTCCCAAGTACTCATGTACAAGATCAATGACTTTAGATTGAGGGTCATCCAACAAGTGCTTGTTGAGGAAAACAAGTTGGGACAGTACCAAAATATACCTACAGAGGAGTTTCCCGATTCAAATTTGGGGAACATCACACGCTTATTAGGCCTCCACAAAATTTGGACGTGCTAATACCCTCTCCTACAAACGATTGCTATACTTGTGACGATAACAGTATTTTGAGTCCAGGGAAGTATAGAGAATCTCTACAACTACAAGGAAACAGACAATTATTTTTCAATGTATTCATGATCTATAAATAGTATTTCATGTCTTTAATGGAGTATCCCCAGCCAAATATAACTAGTACAACTGAAGTTCCAACGGGTGGACAGTGAAAACTCTCGACAACAAGGAAATATAAAATCAAAAGGACGGAAAGGAAAGAGAAACTCTACGTATCGTGGCTCAAACAATGTTGCAGCCTTGAAAATGAAATTTATAGACATAACTTAATACTTACACATTAACAGCAAAGCAGTAAAGAATAGCCCGATCAGGTGCTAAGTTGTCAGAGTGGCAACGGTCTATAATCCGAAACCTCAAATCTTCAGGGCCTAAATGCGAAGACCTATCTAGGCAGTGTTTCTATGTGTACACCAATATAATGCCGGAAACCACATGATGCACCAGCCACACCATGCAAGCGTGAAAAATGACATGCTCAAGAAGAACATTTACGTTTTTTTTTTTTTTTCACACCCATATCAGAACATATTTACACGAAAAAACCATGGGAGCACAAAACCGATAACCAGGCATGCCATCAGAAAGTTACAGAATGGCTGTCCACGCCAACATCCTCGACCCCTGTTTGAGGGGTTACCGCTTCCACCTATGGATCTCCTTCCATTCCATTCCTCCATAAATCCGTTATCCCCAACACCATTAATATTTTTTGCAGTCTTACCACAAATTTCACACAATCTGTATGCACAAATGAAAGAACAAATCGGCGTAAGTAGTGACTTCTAACACTAGCTTCTTGTCAAAGCACTTTGCATGAGTCCATCATAAGTGAGATCATTTCAGGATACACCAGTTAATCATAAAACTAGATTAAAACTTGGGAACTTGAGTCTTGATCAAAAATTAGTTTTCCACAGAGTCATTTCAGAAAATTTTTAACTGCTCCCTTCATACACATTTGGGTGCATAAGTGTGTCAATCTGATTAACAGATCATTATTGTACTACATGACCAATGCATTACATAGAAGAGTATCTTGATTTGTAGGTATAAAAGTATATTAAGTGCAAGAGAGGACAACACTTGTAGAAAGAGCATTGCATGATTTACAAGAATGGTACGAGAACAAATTTTCTTTATGTACAAATCCATTTTAACTGACTATAAATTACCAAAAGGTGGTTGAAGGGTTTCATGCATACATTATATGCAACATGGAATATGGAACTCTGCTTAGAAGAGACAATGGCAATAAAAATCCAAAAGTAAACAGTAGCAATAATTTAAATATTAATAGAAGTGGCGAATCTATGATATTTAGAGGCTCCTTCCCAAGACCTCTTTCACGAGTCATTGAGAGTTGAAGCCCCTCAAGTAGAAATAGGCCTCGTCTATAATTGATACTGTGAGAAAGCATATGTCCCTTTTACCAATGATAAAGTAGCAAAGAAGCATTACACTAAGATCAGCATAGTCTATGCTGTCATGCTTGCATCTTTATAACTCAATGCTTCATAATTATTCCAAGAAACTAAATCATACTATACAATTTAGAAGTTCATCCTAATTACAGTAAAGTATGAGTTGTTTTGATGTTACAAGCTAAGTATGAGTTGTTTTGATGTTACAAGCTAAGTGTTTTAGATGAAGACACAGCAACAGATCTTATTCCCAATTACAGCAAAACCCCAACTAAACAAGTGATGAGCGAGAAAGGCCCCACTCAAAGAAAGGGGGAAATTTAGGAAAAAAAAAAAAAAAAAAGCAGAAATGAAAGATCAATGTCTAAGATTAGAGATTAGAAAACACAAGAAAGACAGTAAGATTCTGAATCTTGGATGAAAGGGAGCACTAGTGAATAGATCGCAAAAACTCAGCCTTATGACATGCAAATATGCAATCTCAACACCCTCAAATGCCGTTCTTAAATTATTCACAGCTTAATCAACAAATTTTCACCTTTAAATCTGACATTTTTAATGAAAAACAAAACACTAATTCTTAAGCCTAATGAATTAGGGCAAGATAAGAGGGGAGAATATCTAGTATTGTAATTACATGCCACAGGATCTTTTAAGGTCAACGTCTTAATCAAGTGGCAGCTTCTGGACCTTGTTCTCGAAGTCCAAACTTAACACAGCAAAAAAATGGAAATAAAATAAAATAAAATCAACGGACAAATCAAGCATTAATCCTCAAAGGAAGTATTATCAAAATAAGGAACACATAAGAAGACGGTCAAGGTTGCAAATTTGAGGTCAAATTCAAACACTAACATATTATATTTTCCCCACCAAATTTGAGTAAAACAAAAGGTGAGAAACTAATACCTGTTCCCTCTTATCTTAAACCATGCTTCGGCACAGTAACCATGCGCAATGCCAAGTTCATCTTTACACCCGCAACCGAGCTGAATTAAATCCATCATTGTCATCATATTAACATCACCAGTAATCCTTACAGTCACATGAGATGATTGCTCAGATCCCAAATGGCAAATCCTACAAACCCATTCCACATCCAGATTCTCACCAAACCCTTTACCACTGCTGCACTTCACATCAATCACACACGAAGTCTTCTCTGGTTCAGACACCGTTTTATTCACCTCTTTGGGAGATACCTTGCTCAACACCGGTTCGCTAATTCTTGCTTCCAATCCCCTATCATCTCCACCAACACCCAGAGCCTCATTCGAATTAATGACAATTACAATTTCAGGTACAATCCCACCACCCAAAGTGCTCGAATCTTCATTTGCCCCTCGATCAACTTCATGCGGTACATCACTGCCACCACACTGATCAATGTCCTCCTGATTGACTACTTGTTCGTGTCCGTTCATTATCACCTCACTTGACCCCAACTCAGTACCCAATGCCTCCAAAGCCCCATTTCCTCCAGTAACACATGTAGAATCCCTCTCCTCTGAATTCACGGAAATCATAGACTCAGACGCCACCCCATTAACCGAACTGCTCGAATTCTCACTCCTCCCTCGATCAAATTGACCCGCTAGTACCGTGTCCTCCTCCTGATCCATCACCAAACAAAAATTCCTCCACCACTACGTCGAATTTCCAAACTTTCTCAAAAAAACCACCAGCAGTATTATTGTCTCTATATGCATCAAAATTGAATAACCAACATTGTAACCAAACATAAGAGCATGAACAATGTAACCAAACATAACGAGTGTAAACCTACTCTTGATAATCACAACAAAGTCAATTCAAGCTCATTAACAGTTAGCACATTGTAAGCTCCAAAAAGGTAAAGTACATACAGATCCGTATCCAAGAAACCAAACACCCCGAAAAAGAGCTCCAATCAACAGCTAAGATATGAAAATCTGAAAAATAAAATAACATTAAAAGTGGGAGATCAAGATTTCTCTCCACTACCAACTGCAACAACCGTACTAAATGCTCTCTGCGTGTTTGTTAAAAAGAGATTTCAATTATTGTCATTGAAAAAGAATAAAAAAGAAGAGGGAAGTGTGAGGTAAGGTGAAGAAAGGGCTTGAATTGGAATGGATGCGTTACTTCCGTTTCGTTCTCGAGAGAGAAGCAGGGGATTACTGTTACTGCAACCGTGCAACGCGTTTTTTCGCTTCCATTGCCTTTTGAGTCCTAACAAATTTCTGCTCTTTTGGGGTTTTCGGGCGACGTTTTGATTCTTGAATGGACAAAGTACCAGAAAACCTGTGTGAGTGCATTTTTCAGATTCATTTTATAATTAATCAGTTACTTATTTTTAAGAAAGATTAGTTATTTATTCTTGCCTTCTTTTCTAACGGAAAAAGAATTATTTTTTTAATCTGATTTGCATTTTATGTCCCAAATTATTAACTTTAGTTTCACAAATTATTTCATCTCATCTAATCATTATAATTTTTTTAAATTTCTACATAAAATATAATAAATAATTCAACTTTTTAAAATTTCAAGACAAAAATAATATTAAAAAATTATATTCTAACAATATTTTATTCAACTTTTAACTTTCATCTCATCTCATCTCATCTGTATAACCAAACAAGACCTAAATCAACTAATGACATCTCTTTTGACCCTGATTGCAAGTATAAATGAAAATAAATGAGCTGATATAATATTTACAATTAAGTTGTAATGATAAGTGAGTCACAACTTTTTAATATATGTTGATTTTAATAATTTAGAGGAAAAATATTTAATTTGAGGATATAAAATATATATATTTATTTAACAAAGTTCGAATTTCTAAACTCATTTTTTTTCATTTGCAGTTGTGTGTAGTCTTACAAATCTTGCAAAATATCTAGCATTACTTTCTATTTTATTTTATTACATGCAATCGCATAACAATACTAATAGCCAAGCAATTCAACTTCGTGATGTATATTTGAAAAATATGAGAGAAGTCTTTCTCGTCGCATGCAGTTGCTCTCTTATTATACAAGACGGGTTCTTCCCAATTATTGCTGTGGACCAGAAAGAAAGCTCAATATCAAATAAAAGTGAAAATGGGTCGGAAAACTCATAATCACTTTCATTGTATTATGGATTTAGGTTATGTTTGGTTGTCCAACGTTATTTCAACCAAACTCAACTCATCTCAAACTAATCATTGATGAGATCTATTACTTTTTCAATTTTTTATAAAAAAATTAAATTCATCTCAGCCTACTCCATACATTTCAACTTAAAAATTAAACTCGTCTCAACTTAAAAAAGTTAAACCCATCTCAATGGGACTCACAAAATACTACTATTCACAATTAACTCAACTCAACTCATCTCAACATCTATGCGTAGCCTCAAAAATGTTCTTCTGTGTTGACGGCGGCCCATCTTGAAACTAGATGGCAGTCTTGGCTCATTTTGCAAGCTTAGAACAAGAAGGATGAACCCATTTGACCATTTCGGCCAGTTGAAGAGTATGGAATAGTCGAGTCGGTTTGTGTATAGCATCTATTCTAATGAAGTACAAAACTCATTTACAGTTGAACTTGGAAGGAAAAATTGAACTTGTTGTCACCGAGGTCCAGAAAGCTCCATTGCTTCGATTATAAATGAAGATTCTTGATGAGCATCACTGTTAATTCTGGAAAAACTAGAAGCCCTTGCTTCACAAAGGTTGGTTCCACCTTGTGAATCCTCTGTATGTCCTGACTGCTCAACAAGACCTTCCAAGACCTTCAAAACTTCCGACATCTTTGGCCGGAGGTTGGGATGCGACTGAGTACACTGCAGAGCCACCTCTACTACTTTCTCCAGCTGTAGTGCATTGAAGCATTCCCTTAGATCCCTATCTACTAGCATTTCCAGCCTCTTCTCCTCATGCAATGTTCTAACCTGAATTGTTCAACTAATATTTAGAAACTGATAATTAATGCAAAAACTGATGCCCAAATGCAAGATAAAACATTATCTTATTCAGCTTTGACATTTACAGAAGGGATGAGAGACAATTTAATTTTTATGGAGTTGCTTTGGAGGAATCTATCTCATAAAGACAAAAAATTATATCCTAAACTACGTGAAGAAAGAATAAAATCTTATGCAAATTGAAAATTGGAAGAAACTTATGTACCGGACCACTTGGAAAAAATCCAAAATACGGGCAAAGAGAAGTGTAACTCATGCACCTCATTAATCAGTAAACTATGCAGTAAGACCAAAGACATTTCACATGATTCCGCCATGACTATAACAATATACTGAAAATAAAAAACTACTCACCCAGTCAAGAATCATCCCTTTCTGAACTTGACCATTTCCACCATCTAATGCCTTTTGCCCTGTTATGAGTTCCAAAAGTAGTATGCCAAATCCAAAAACGTCTGTTTTTTCAGAAGATTGTCCAGTCGAAAGATACTCTGGGGCAATGTGTCCTACTGTGCCACGAACTGCAGTAGTGACATGTGAATCCCTCTGGTCTAACAGCTTAGCAAGACCAAAATCCCCAACTACAGCTTCAAAACTTTCGTCAAGCAAAATGTTTGCAGCTTTGACATCCCTGTGAATTATTCTTGGATTACACTGTTCATGCAAGTATAGAAGCCCGCGGGCAGCTCCAACCGCTATCCTCATTCGTCTGTTCCAATCCAAAGAAGGCTTTTCTCGACGAGTGTCTACCAATAAGAGGCAAGCATTTAGGAATCAGCAAGAGGAATAAGAGAAAAGCTGCAGTTTTGGTTTAGCTTTGATTGAAGCAAGAGCGCATAGATGATATAGATTCCAAGTCCAGGGAATTCAAGATTGAAACCATGAATGAGAAATTGTTAACTGACCAATTGTTATACCGCATGCATTTTGAAAATGTGATGCAACCACAAAACTTAAAGGTTTCCACATTGATAACGACTTTTTCATACCGTAAAACTGAGATTCAAAAAGGCTTTAAATGAAACCACACGAGATATCTATTACGTGTTTCCTCTAGAATAATTCAAGTCGTTATCTTAGGGATGATCATTTTCTGAAATAATTTTCAAGGGGAAAAAAGATTCTCACTCACTGAAAAAGATCAGTAACTAAAAGGTTGAGCTTTCCTCAAATATTACAAATTACAGTTGAGAAGCACCAGTTTGAACAAGTTCTTTCACAGAGAGAGAGAGAGAGAGAGAGAGAGAGAGAGAGAGAAGCGCAGCAAGCCAATATGGAACACACCTCTCAAGCGGTCAGCAACACTCCCATTTGGCATATAAGGATAAACTAGCAACCTTTCATCAGAGGACATACAAAATCCATACAAGCGTAAGAGATTTCGATGCAAAGCCAAGCCAATCATTTCAACTTCAGTTTGAAACTGCACTTCTCCCGTGTAATTTGGATCTTTCAGCCTCTTGACAGCAACCACTGACCTATTTGGAAGATATCCAATATAAACCACTCCAAATCCACCTTGCCCTATGACGTTTTTGGGACTAAAATTTCCGGTGGCATTTTGCAGTTCACGAAACGTAAACCTCTTGAGTTGACTAATATCAAATTCATAATCTTGCTGCACTGAAAATATCAATTTATGAGCAAATTTGAATCCTCATAGCTTCTTACAATCCCAATCATCTACTTGCTTGATGGAAAATGCCTTAGTTTAGGAAGTACCATAAGATGTAAAGAGAAGCCGAGATCTGTTCCAATGCACCCAACAGACGAGCAGCATCAGAGAAACCACAAATGCACAACTGATGCTAACAGCAACAGAAAGCACCCACTGATGATGACCGCCGACTTTCTTAAATAAACCTGTATCTGAAATTAAATTATCATGCATATGCATCCATATCGATTCAAGAAATCACTGGCAAAATGTGTTTTGACAGTTTGCATCAACAGACCATTTATCGGTTGTGAAACACCCATGCAAACTTGTGTTGATGAAGAAGTACAAAGAAAGTTATTCCCTGCAATACTGCAATGAAAAACATGAAAACCGTCAAACAGCTAAAATACCATATCAGGAAGAATTTCAAAAAAATTTATTTTTTTGAACTGTCAACAAAAAATGAAGAAAGCATTCTTGCAATTGTAAAAACAAAAAATTATCAACTGCTTAGCACAACATGCTACGCTAGATTTTTTCCCTCTTGGAGGAGGATTGGCCCTTGCTGCCACTAATAAGCCTTCCTACTGGGGAGCACAAAGAGAAGGGCTTTGATGGATGAGCTCAACATTCTGGGATATATACATAGACTTTCTAGTAAGGAGAGCATTTGCATAAATATACCTACATAAATACATATATATGTATATATATATATATATTGCTACTATATTGGTTTGGCACTAACATCATTTTTCTTGTTTAATTATTTCTGATAAAATAACACAGATGCGTCCAAAACAAACTCCCCAAATGATGGTTCAATGCATAGGATCACTTGCATATCAGAAACTAAGTAAAATCAGTAAAAACAAATTATGAAGCCAAAAGAGGACCTTATATAAAGGCAATAGAATGGCATGATCTAAAATATTGTGTTGGAGCTGGTGAAATAGCTCAACTAGTATGTAAGCCCACACCTAAAATAAGTCCATTGTTAAGTGTTTGTTCTTGACAAATCGATCAGCCATTGATGTAGGACAGTGTCACTTGATAAAATAACTTGGCATAAAAGCAGTAACTATGGACTGGAAATATGATAGTCTTTATTGTTACAAAAAAATTCCTCTTTTCACGAAACACCTCACCTGTAGCCTTTCGCTAGTATTTTTGGAGAGGGACCGCTGAGATTATTAAATGAAAAATCCCTATGCAATACAGTGAAAAATGATTAAAATCCTTTTAAGAAAGTTATGAGAGAAAGCGTAATTGAAATTTGATGGAACACATACAAGTATGAAAGACCCGTGAGATTAGAAACAGTTTTGGGAATCTGGCCCGATAACTTATTTCTACTGAGCTGCCTGGAATTTTTGCATGGGAGAGGTTTAGAGAACATATGTTTAGAGAGAACAAAATATTAAAATGAATAGGAATACAGGTGCCCACATTATCTTTCGAGAATACTCACAAGTAACTTAGATGCGTTAGAGACCCCAAAGAGTCTGGAATTTCTCCATCAAACTGGTTACCCGAGAGGTCAAGAGTCTGAAGCTCTGAAAGCTTTCCTATGTCGGGTGGGATGGGACCAGATAACTGATTGTTCCGCAATAACCTGCAGCAAGAAATAGAAAAAATCATTTGGTGAATGCAACATTTATTCCATCCTTTTGGCAGCTACACAACAAAAGATTTGCACAATAATTTCAGTTCATCAAGCAACTAATAGAAAAGAACACCTTCTATATCATGAGCTTATGAAATTATCACTTGTTCCAAAAGCTTGAGCTGATGGGAAGAGATAGATTTTGTTTTATATCTTAACACCCCTCAATGAGTAGACCCAACATGTGAAATATTTAATAAAATGGAGTAAAGTGTAAAACAAACTTAGGACCTCTACTCTAATACCATGTGAAATAACCGTTTGCCCTAAAAATATAAACTGATGCGAAGACGTAGATTTTATTATTTATTTTATATCTTAACAAAGCCTCCAATGAACTGACAATCTGTTGGTGCCATGAATCAGCAGAATGCCAAGAACTCTTACATTGCCCGAAGATGACTCAAGTTCCCAACACTTGGCGAAAGCGTTCCTGATAAGCCCATATTGGCCATCTCACTACCATCATCAATAGAAAACAAGTAACATTAGAAGCGCATTTAAGATTTTAAACAGACATCCTAACCAATAAAACCCTTCACATTGAAAAGTAACGGAACTCCCTCTCCAAAAAAGAAGACATACAGACCGAAAAAGAAGCAATGAGCAATTTTTTACTTCCATACCCACTCTTAAGTTGCCAAGAAAGCCAAAGGGGGTAAAAACAAGAAGACAAATAGCCGTTTACAATTCTTCAGTTCAGTTCCCCAATGTCAAAACCAGGGTATACTTTATATAACAAGCCTTCTTTGCAACTATGGTGGTAAGTATCCGCCTTTATGTAGCCAAGGTCAAAGGTTCAAATTATGGTAGAGAAAAGAAGGAAAGGCATGACTTTTGGGGAACTGAACAGGAGCAATAATGTGATGGCAGAATGGGAGACACTCACAGGGAAACAACGAAACCTTCGGCAGAGCAAGCGATCATGTTCCACGTGCAAGGATCAACAGAGTTAATATCCCACCCATCCATCACATGCAACTCGTCCTTGATCTTACTCTTCACTGCCATCAGAGCAGCCACTGCTTCATCCAAAAATGACAGATTCAGCACAAACGACACAGATAAAAAGAAAAGATATCAATGCACGAATATCAAGAGAAGAAAAAAGCAAGGCATCCCGCATGTATTTGTTTCTTGAAGACCCGCGTGGGACATACCCTCATAGCTAACACCCTTGGGTGAAAGAAGACTGTCGGTATCAGCAGCAATCATTGGCATCCAAAAGAAGTTAAGAAGGAAGAAATACCCAAAACCCAGCCTTACACATTCCATGGAGAAAAACTGCAAAAGTTAAAGAAACGCAAGAACCAGAAAAGTTCTGAAAAACGTTCCTGGTAACTTAGTACTGGCGTTTCCAGAGTCTTCAGAGTTCAGACTGACAGTATAATACTATGATCCAAAAGTTTTTCCACCATTGATTGAACTTCGCATGGGGGAACCTTTCTGGAATCTCGCTTGCCTGGGGAAGCTAACAATTTTTTTATTGTTTTCAATCGAAGGGATCGTAGTTGTCTAATTGTGAGGAGCTCGAGATTTGGGAAGTGGACGGGGGTTGTCGGCTGGTTTTTTCAGTTTAAAAGGCAGTTGATTTTGTGTTGTTGGGTTGTACGGTTGGTTTCTGGTCGAGATGTGCGTGGGCATGTTTGAGCCGTTTGATTCTTTGACTTTGACTAGGAATGGGCCCAGCTGTAACGTGGCTCGAGTCTGGGATTGCTCAACGTTTGTCATTGGCGCCAAGCTTTTGTATACGTTGCCGTTGTATTGGACTTTTAGGGTGCAAGTCTGCAAGCACAGTTCTGCAACCACGACGTCGTTTTTGTTTGTTCTTTGCTATTTTATCTTTCCATGTCTTTTCCTCCACTTCCCACTTCTCAAATAATGTAAGGTAATCGATTTCATATGACATCCTACTCCTCGAAGTTTAAAAAAGTCAATCTGCTTTTAACATATTTAATTTCGTTTTTTTTTAAGTAATTTAATTTTGGTTTCTCTCGAGATTTTATATTATTTTACATTTTAAAATTGTAAAAATTATATATAATAAATTATTATATTTTTAAGCCAATTTTAAAATTTATATTCTAAATTAAATTATGACACGTCCTCTGCCATATAGATGTTGTCTGAGTTTGATTTACATTTGTTAAAATTTGAAAGGAGACATTTTGTTTAAAAAATGAATAGACAAAATTGCTTTTAACTGAAAAAATAAATTAATTTTTCCATAAATCTTTCTAATCTTATACATTCACTTTGAAACATGATGCATCTAGTGTATTTCCAAACTCATGATGTCTCTTAGGATCCTTGATGGATGCCAATTTTCAACTGAGAACAATATGAAAAAAATTATGTTGTAATTCACTTCAACACGATAATCCTTCAGCGACATTGAACCCAGCAAAGGAATCAATGCATAGAACAAGCAAAAATAATACTGCACACAGAACAATAGCATTTTAATTCGTACAAACAGTAGGTAGCATCTTTAGCCTGCAAATATAATTCAACCAAAAAAACATCCACCAAAGAACTAAGGGAAGCAACATGCAAATAAAACCAATATCCAACAACCAACTGCAAGACCGCCCCCACCCTTTTGTTCAGCCACTCTATTAGGGGCTTTCTTCCTAGCTATATAGATACACTTTCCCCTGGCTTTTCCTCTGCTAGAAGCTTTCTGATCACCATCTCCAGCTATCTGAACTATCAAACATGTACAGAAACGAAATGGAAAGGAGGTTTGGAAAGAGTAGGTCGTGGGAGGGATAGCGACAAAATCGTAGAAACGAACTCATCAAGTGCAGTTATCCAGACACTTGTGTATCTACGTGTCTTGGTAGGGCAAGAGCAAGAAATGATATACTGGTTCAGGCCTCAATGCATGGTGATACCAACACAAATATAGCACCTCCTTGCATCACACATTAAGTGGAAGATAAAACATTCCCATATAACTTTCCTCACTTATGTGCCGGCTGGATGCAAAAAATCTAGACCCATTTGGCGTTTCACATGCTCTGGTATCAACCTATTCACAAGCTCTGGAGAAGCTCCTGACAACTGTAATCACCAATAGACAAATCAGGAAAACAATTTGTTGCAAATTAAACATTCAAACTGAATAGTTGCTGAACATCCCAATCATCCAATAAGTCAATGTTAAAGCATGTTCCTACCACCTATAAATAATGTCTACAACATTTAGGAAAAATGTCATAAAGAATGTGGGCATTTTGCAACATTACTTAATGACATATCCATACATACATACTAACAGGCACATAAAACAATTAACTTTCTCTTAGATGTGACATGCAAGAATAAATATATATTAATGCTTTATACCTCAGTATTTGGCCATTAAAAAATTCATACTGAAGTATCATTTTGAATCCAACCACTACCACTAATGGACAAGCATATTCCACGAAAAAAGCAAAAAAGCATACTCATACTTCCTGTTTAAAGTTGAAAAGTGGTGGCAATGGGCGACCATTTGGTAGGCGAGCATTGGGTTCTCGGAGTTCATCGAAGAAAGGGTGTGCACATGCTTCTAGCTGTGATAACAAAGAAGCTCTAAGTCAAAAAGGAGATTGATCACAAACACCCCCACACAAACACACATCTAAAGCCAAGTCCATACACTTGAACATAACACACATTTCCATAATACAATAAAATAACAGAACTCAGACACCAAATAATCTATTGGAATTTACCATGACTAACTTCTTATCACATTGGCTACACCAAAATTAAATGTAGTCATATTTTCACATAAAAGTAATGGCAGAAATGAACTCACTGCTGTGCAGCGAAGGCTGGGCGAGTATTGCAGCAGTCGTGAAGCCAGATCAATTGCTTCTGGAGGCATCCTTTTATGGAAAACCTAAATCCAGAAGTTTAAAAGTTAGCTGTAATTTACTCCAATGTGTTATATTGAAGAAGGAAAAACATAACTGGTGGTAGAGTAATTAAGTTAATTTTTGCATCATCTAAGAGCTTTAGGTAAACAAACCTCATAAGTATACCTAATTCAAACAAGAACAGCATATAATCACCAAAAAGCTCAAATGAAAATGGCAGATGATGCCTCTATATATCAACTTAATCTGATGAAAATTTATTAATTGGAAGGAAATAAAGTGCAAACCTTGTGCCAAGGATGTGCTTTTATCTGTGGAAACCTAAAATCAGTATAGTTTGGATTCATGCAACGAATTTCTTCACGAGTTGGTGTACCAAGAACCTGTATGATAAAACATAAGAAGTTGATGCATGATCTCAAGAATTGCATGCATAAAAGCATAGATAATAAAACCGAACCTTGATAATTTCTACTAGCTGGTCGACCGCATTTTCTCCAGGGAAAAGTGGCTACAAAAATAACAAAGTAGGTGAGGGAAGACCTACCCTCAATTGAAAGGGGAAAAAACCATCCTTGCAAAGACTGCTGGAAAGTTAAATTAAATTTTTTAGGAAGAAAAGGGGACGAAGAAGAAGCTAACCTGCCCCAGAAGAAGCTCTGCAAGGACACAACCAGCTGACCAAATATCAATTGAGGTTGTATATTCTGTGGCACCAAATATAAGTTCGGGAGCTCGGTAGAATCGTGAACATATGTATGATATGTTAGCTTCGCCTTTCACCTAATCTCACAGGTAAATTTAGGGTGAGCGGCAGAAACATTACATTCGAGAATAGACCAAATAAAAAAGGGCATATTCTCTAGAAAAACTCTATTCGCAAGCTCATATTTTGATACACTAAGACACACCAGTGATGTGGAGGATATAGAAACATGCTACGTCAACTAATAAATAGAGTTTTGACTTTTTATAACTAGTTGAGGTACTACAACAAGTGGCGTGTTAACAGACCAGGCTTGCAAGTCGCACGACTCTATTCTCTAACATAACATTATAAGCAATCACAATTCAATGTCTTCCGAGAACAAACAACCAAAAGTAAGCTAAGCATGAAGCTTAAAGCCAAAACTCCACTTGCACCCTTAAACATAGGCACCCCCTCCCTTCTCTTGACCAAGAAAAGAGACAACCTGAGGGGAAACAAAAATGAATCTTTTTCTAATTGTTGATAAATGTCATGGCTGATAAACCTCCCCTTCCAAAGATCAACCAAAAATAAATTAAAAGATAACATTGTTAATATAAAGCACTGTCAACCTACTCTGGCTGCCATGTAAATGGTACATTGTAGTACAAAATAAATATATATATTAGTAGAAAATTTTCCACAAATAAACCATGCAATCTGACATAAACCGAATTAGAGACAACAGAATATATCGCTTAGTAGTTACACTATTCTCAACAATATCTAAGCCATAACCTAAACTGCAGTCACTGCAAATAAAGTTGAAACGAACAAACACATTATGGCATAATAGGCCACAATTTTAAAATCAATCAAAAAACAGACAAATGACATGAATGTTGTAGCTTTTTATGAGAATAATAAGTTAGCATCCAGTTGAAATCCTAGACACCTGGATTCCTAGAGTATAAATCATTGGTCAGCAGGAAAATTAAAATGCATGGAAACCAGAGGAAACATGTGAAACTTTGAGAATGAGAGGTCAACATACTAGCATTTTTGCACTTCCAAAATCGCAAAGCTTAACCTGGTGAGTGAGAGGATCAACCTGTAGCCAGTCATGAATAGTTAATAAAACCAGTCACATCATTATATTTTTATTATTCTATTTTAAAAACGCAGCAGTTAAGAAATTTTGTTGTTCATTTTTTTTTCTAGCAACAGTCTAATTAGAGGTCGTTTAGACACCAGGAGTATCTCAAAATTTTGTGAATAGTAATGAAATAATTTGAATTAAAACGTTTTATTGGTTTTTGGAAAATGAGCAAGAAAAAGATGAATATAAATATTATAAAGTAAAAAATTGTTTGAATATAATTTTTTAATATTACTTTGTTTTGAAATTTGAAAAAATTGAATTGATTTTTGTGTTTTGTTATGAAGTTTATAAAAGTTATATTGGTTTTTGTGTTTGGATAATGATTAAGTAATGATTAGATGAAAAAAGTTGAAAATTTAAAATTGAAAAGTGTTTTTTGTTTGAGTGATGGTTAGGAATGAAATTATGAGAAGTTCTGAGAATTTTGAGAATTTCACGTCTCATCTCTGTGTCAAAATGTCCCTAACTTTTGTTGCCATTTAAAATAAGAGAAGAGCATACCAAAAGATTTTGAGGCTTCAAATCCCTATGGCAAACTCCAGGAACCGTGTGTATATAAGCCAGCCCCCTAAAAATCTGGAAGCACCCCAGTTAATACCAGGAAGAATGTGATTAAGACAACATCATAAGAAACCATTATATATACCTGGTACAAGTAAAGTTTCACAAAGATGAGTGGCATTCTCTGATTTGCGCTGCTGTAATGCTTCAATACCCGATACATGGTCTCCGGGACATATTCCATAACAAGGTTCAGAAAAAGTTCATTCTTACTAGTTGTGGAAAAGAAACAATGCTTCAGAGAAATCACATTTGGATGATCCATCACACGCATTAACTGCAGTTCACGATTCTTATATCTTCTGTCCTGCAAAACCTTCTTTATAGCCACAGTATCACCAGTTTCCAAGCATTTTGCCTAAGAAGACAGAAATATCAGGAAAATAGCATGTTAGGGAGGGAGAGCAATAGAGAGCTGCAAAGGCTACGTTAGTATACCTGGAAAACAATTCCAAATGAGCCAGTCCCCACAACACGCTCTGCCATGTAACTAATTGTCTGCAATGAGAATTCACCAAAGGCATTAACTTCATGAGTTTTAACTGTCTAAATCTCCAAAATTGTTCAATACTGTTGTAATAATTTATTTTTTTATAAATAACATCCATATTTGTAATAATTAAAGCAGTAACAATAGATTTAGTAATGGATATGAAAAAGGAGAGCAACAAAATAGGTATTTGCGAAAATGCTTACTTGCTTAGGTTCTCCATTTTTTCCTCCAATCGTAGTGGAAATGATGTGCCCCGTCGGATCATTTCCATCAACAACAGCACCAGATATTTCCTGCGAAATACATCACGATGAGGCTTGAGTATTTTAAGCAAAATAGGCCCTGTTTGGATACAGAGATGGTTTTATCTCATCTCATCTCATCATTACAACTTTTCCAAATTCTTATACAAAATATAATAAACAATTCAACTTTTTTAAATCCCAAAACAATAATAATATTCTAACAATATTTTATTCAACTTATCTAAAGTCATCTCATCTCATCTCATCTCATCTCATCTCATCTCATCATCCAAACCAGCCCTAGACTTTCAAATTAGCAGGTGTCATCGGCAACACCAGCACCGAAGGCTGGGAAAGAAAAGAAACGAAGTAACTCAATACTTCATGAGCATATTATCAGCTTAGACTACTAGAAATGGAGTCTGCAAAAATACAGGCAGGAAAAATTACATAAAACAGATAAAGAAGCGGATCAAACCACTGAGCTCATTAAACAATCTTGCCAAAACACAATGACTACCTACCCAAAACAATAAGCAAAAGCACTCGAAACTCTAGTAAAAACCGAGGCAGCTACCAATTAAGCTTGATCCAATGGAAAACCGTGTTCAAAAATACAAATTAAACCTCAACTGTTTGAGGAACCCAAAGTTTAACCCATCTAAACCAGAAGAGCTGATTACTTTGATCTAAAGGAGAATTCAGCTAAATCGACAAAATCAAGCTCTGAAAAATGATAATAAAGTAAAACCAAAAGATATTCTAGATGCTAGAGACAGATCGGATAGGCGTACAAAATCCAAAAAATGGGTCCTTCTCAGAAATCAGAAGCAGAAAGAAAAAAGATCCGGCCATGCGAAGCACTCGCTTCGATGTCAGATCAAACCAACAAGATCCCTCTCAGAGTCTCCCTACAGATCAGCGACCGAGATCACCGCAAACCCTACCACGCCGTTCAGTTGTTGGGAAAACAAAAGAAAAAAAAAGATTTCCAGAAGACCAGATCCCGCATTTCTCACTCAAAACTCTCCTACCAACAACAAACCAGCTTATCCTCCGGTTTTTCTCAAACCCAAACGATCAAAATAAAAGAATTTTTCTTTGTACCGGGGAATTCGAAACGATGAGTACCCTATCGTCGGCCATGTCCGGACGTAGAAGACGGAATATTCTTGTAAGCTCTCAGTCGATGAAGATGATATGGAAGAAGATCATTGTGTGGAGGAGGAGGCCCCGGCGAGAGACACCAACAAGCCCATGTGATTCCCACCTCCTTTTTTTCCTCGAAACTCTTTTCTTCTTTGCTGTTGGGGGCAGAACAAAGCAAAGGGCTCTACTGTTTGACGAAATTACGAGATTGGACTTTGAATATTGGACTCATCGCCGACGTCAATATGACTGGCCAACCATCTCTTTCCATTTCTACTTTTCTTCTTTCCTCCGCAAAGAAATACAAAAACAAAACATGTCATGTACGACTACAGTCCTAATAAGGTAATTGAATTGACTGATGAAGCAGAAATTTAAATAAATAAATAAATATGTAAAATATTTATACGATTATCCCTCAAAGTAATGTTCTCGTTTATTGCGTAATTATTTTAAAAGAAATTATTTATTATTAAAAAATTAATTTTATTTACATAAATCTTGTATTTATTTATTTTTTTAAAAAATTATGTAACGTTTGCATACTTCAAGTCTACAATTATAAATATCTTTTTATTATTTTTATTATTTTGTATTGAATTTAGGATGAATTATGAGTACCTCTTTCTAAATAAAATGAATTTCAATTGTAACCTGTTAGGGAATGGATTATTTGTTTTATTCATAACATGGTATTTATTTAATATAAAATATAAGATATTTTAATAATTCTTTTTAATATAAAATTATTCATTACAAGAGAGCATGTGTAAATACTATTCATGTCAATGATGGTACATTGGTCTCATGCACCAATAATGAGACATGCCAAAAGACCCCATTTGATAAAGCAAAATGTTGATATCCTTGCCGAGGGACGTGTGAGAACAGCACAACAATAAATGGAGGAAGGTAGATCAAACAATACAAATTTTGATGGAAAAAAAAAAATAGCAAGAAGAGAGATAGAGTAGAAGAGAAAAGAGGCAAATGAAAGGAGCCTAAAATAAGGGAAATGAAGAAGAGATGAGGAGGTCCTTAGAGCTTGCCAACAGTCGAAAGTTCTGGAGATAAAATTCTCAACCAATTGATTTGAGACTTAATCCATTCAACTTACTTTTGTAGTTATTTTTCTCATCGAGTTATTCTACTCTCAAGTTAGTTTATAAAACATATCATTCACATTATTTAAATAATAAGATTTTATTTGTAAAATTAATTTTATATTTTATATTTTAAATCAAATTATCTCATATAAGTACTTTATTAGAAATTATCTATGTTGACTTATAAATAGAATTTCTTTTCCTAAAAAAATAGCAAAAACTATATCATATTAACCCACTTAACAAAGGAAGAAGAAAGAGCAAAACAAAAAATGGAATAGTAAAATAAATACGGAAAAGAAAGAATTTGTCACAAAGGTATTTTTTTTATTTTAAAGTAACATTGCCCTTTCTCGGTCAAAAAGAGGACGTTGAAAATATGCAAGATTTCTGTATTTTCTTGTTCTCCTGATCCCCCACCTTTAACATGACAAAAAGTTCCATTAGTCATCAATTGCAAGAGAATTTCAGGATCAAGTTATAATGTAGACATCCTACCGCATGGTTTGCCACTTCTCATATGTGTTTTGCTATGCTCCCAGTGTTCATGGGGACAACTTTCTGGAAGCTCTTTTGGCCATATATATATAAATTTGGAACTGAACAATTCAACATGCTCCTCCAGTCCTCCTGACTTCATTTCCCATATCTAGTTTAAATCTCGAAAAACCAGTTTAGCATTCGTAATATTTTTGTAGCTGGACAGAGTCAATTGTAGGCTGACGGTTTTAATATCATGTTAAATTATCAATTATCTAAACAGTGTTGTAAAAAACGATGATAATCACAACACGAATTTACGTAGTTCGACAACGTGCTTACGTCCATGGAGTTGCAGATGATTTTTATTATATTGAGGAATCACAAGGTACACTATTTGGAGTGTTTTTACTGTGTACATCGTACTACCATAATGTTCAAAAATCATATTTATAGGGTTACACGGCAAAAATCCTAATTTTCAATTTTTTGCGATATTCGCTCGAGCGGTGTGTTGAGTGTGCATCGAGCAAACTCTTGTCTAACCTTTGTTCAATCCATCTATCGAGCGAATAACGAGTGAACTCTCTATCTGGCCTTTGCTCGAGCCATCTGTCGAGCGAGTAACGAGCAAACTCTTTGTCTGGCCTTCGCTCGAGTCATCTGTCGAGTGAGGCTTGAGTGAACTGAGTCAGGCTCTACAAACCCAACAATTCTCTCATTTGGAGACTGGTACAGCCAATATATCACCATTTGCCTCAAAAACTGATATCCTCCACCTCTGCAATTCATAGTCCCTGTCTTCAAGCTAGAAGACCAACTGAGTTTGTGCACAATTTCAGTTTCTCAAGTGTAACACCCTTTGTCAAGATATCAATAGGGTTCTTGCTTCCACAAATCTTCTCAAGTGTCAACTGGTCATCATTAAGTAGGGATTGAATGAAATGATACCTGATCTGAATATGCTTAGTCCTGAAATGAAATGCATGATTCTTGGTAAGGAATATAGCACTCTGACTATCGTTGTAGAGAGTGTCATTCTAATTCTTTTTACCCAACTCCTCCAAGAAACCTTATAGCCAAATCATCTCCTTTGAAGCTTCTGACACGACAACATACTCAATTTCTATAGTAGACAAAGCGACTATCTTCTGCAAGTTAGAACTCCAAGACACGACAGTACCACCTAGAGTATATACAAAACATGTGGTACTCTATTTACTATCGGTGTCTCTAGCCAAATTAGCATCAATATAACCCTGTACCTCCGGACTCTCTCTAGTGAAATACATGCACACTTCTGATGAGCCTTTCAGGTACCTCAGAATCCATTTTATAGCCTCTCAATATTTTCTTCTTAGGTTGCTTATGTATCTACTCGCAACTCCTATTGCATAGGCAATGTCTGGTCTTGTGCAAATCATAACATACATAAGTGAACTAATAACTAAGGTATAAAGAACCTTACTCATGTAGTCGTGTTCATTTTCTGACTTGGGTGATTGATCTCTACTAAGTCTGAAGTGAATGCCCAAAGGTGTGCCAACTAGTTTGGCCTTGTCAATATTGAATTTGCTAAGTACCTTTTTTACATATTCTACCTGTGAAAGTCTCAACGTGCCCTTGACTCTGTCTCTGACAATTCTCATGCCAAATATTTGTTTTGCAGTTCTCAAATTCTTCATTGAAAACTGCTTTGACATCTACTTCTTCAAATTATTGATCTCCTTAATGTTGGACCCTGCAATGAGCATATCATCTACATACAGTAGTAGAATAATATAGGAACTATCAAAGTGACTGACATAGCAACAATGGTTTGCCTGACATCTAAAACACTCTAAACTGCACATAAAACTGTCAAACTTCTTGTAGCACTGTCTAGGAGCTTGTTTCAAGCCAAACAAGCTCTTCTTCAACTTGCAAACTGAACTATCATTCCCTTATACTATGAACCCATCAAGCTGATGCATATAGATCTCTTCTTCTAGACCCCCGTGAAGAAAAATTGTTTTCACATCTAATTGCTCAAGATACAAATCTTTAGTAGCCACCATTCCCAGTTCTAACTTGATGGTCGTGATCTTCACCATAGGAGAGAATATCTCAGAGTAGTCAATGCCCATTTTCTACTGAAAGCCTTTTACAACAAATATTACCTTGTATTATTGTCATCATTCTCAGTCTTCACTCGGTACACCAACTTGTTGTGCAACACCTTTTTCCCTTATGGAAGTTATGTTAACTCTCATGTTTGATTCCCTAACAAGAAATCCATCTCATCCTTCATAGCTAACTCTCAATTGCTTGAATTTTCATCTTGCAAGGTTTTATCATAGCTCTGCAGTTTCCCACCGTCTGTCAACAGAATATAGTTCAAGGTGGGTGAAAATCGTTGTGAGGGTCGGATAGTCCTAGTAGACCTGCGAACTGTAACTGTAGATGTGAACAGCTCTGGATCTGACTGCGGAATAATAGGAATAAGTGCACTGAGTCCACTCTCTTCATCACTCACGTCCCTGCACTGCACTGTAACCTCTGATAGGTCATCCAGACTCACGAACTCAGATTCCTGAGGAGTTATATCAATTACTGTACTAGACTTGTTATTGTACATAACTTTCTCATTAAATATCATGTTCCTACTCCTAATGATTTTCAGACTCTGCTCATCCTAAAAACGATAGCCAAATGTCTCGTCTCCATAGCCAATAAAATAACATTTTTTTAACTTTGCCTCAAGCTTACTATCAGTATCAGAGTCAACATAAACATAATAAACACAACTAAAGGTTTTTAGATGAGAAAGTTTAACATTTTTACCGTTCCAAGCTTCCTCGGGTAGTCCATACTCTAATGAGACTTATGGCCCTTGATTTATCAGGTAAACAACAGTGCTAACTGCGTCTGCCCAGAATGTAGGTGGTAGCCCAACATGCAGTCTTATGCTTCTAGCACACTCATTGATGGGTCTGTTCATGCGTTTAACAACACCATACTCCTTGAACCATTCATCAATGTATTCTCCATCGTTTTCAAACCTCAAGCATTTCAATTTTAGGTCTGTCTCTGTCTCAACTAGAGTTTTCCACCTTTTGAGCACATCAAACACGTCAGATTCTAATTTCAAAAAATAAACCCATATCTTCTTGTTGTGGTTGTCAATGAACGCGACGTAGTACCGAAAGGCTCCAAGAGACAACACTAGAGAAGGCCCCTACAAGTCTATGTGTACAAGCTCCAACTTTCTTGATTTCAGTGCTCTACCACTCTTCAAGAAACTGACAATTTTCTGCTTTCTCAATATACAACTCTCACACATGCTCAGATCAACTTACTTTAGTTCTGGTAGCTTGCCTTTTGACAATACTAGTTCTTTCATGCCTTTCTGACTCATATGGCCAACCCTGCAGTACCACAACTCTGCAGTGCTCTCTACAACGGTGGTAGCAATAATATCACTCAAACCGATTTCATGTACAGATTATTAGTCTTCTTACCCCAAGCCAGAACCATTGCTCATCTCGTAACCTTCCAGGTGCTATCTGAGAACACTATTAAATAGCCACATTCGTAGAGCTATCCTACAGAGATGAAATTTTTCTTCAACTTGGGAATGTGTTTGACCTTTTGTAAGGTCCATGCATTTTTGTTAGAGAGTACAATGTCAACGTCTCTCATTCCCACCACGTTCAGTGTCTCTCCATCAGCAAGTACACATTCCCGAAGTCACCAACAACGTAGTTCTATATGATCTCTCGATGCAAATAGGTGTGAAAGGAAGTCCCTGAATCCAGTATCTAGTCATCAACCGATTTATGAACTGCAAGTAGTAGTGCATCATGTACTTCTTTAGTTACCATGTTTGCATTGTCATTCTCCACCTTATTCGGATTTTTACAGTTCCTTTTATGTGACCCGCCTTGCCATAGTTTCAGCAAGTTGCACGTTGTCTAGGTCTTGGCTTGCTTTTGCCCCTATTATTTGATTTTGATCTACCTCTGTTTAAGTTTCTGTCATATGATCTCTCCCGAGCATCAACATTTAGTGCATAACTCAATCCCGAGGTCTCACCGGAATCCCTCATGCGCACCTCCTCAGCCAAAATCAAATCACGAATATTATCATATTTTAGTTTCATTTTTTTGGTATAATTACTAATATCCATTCTCATGACTTTCCAACTGCTTGGTAGTAATGCCAGAAGTATTAATGCAAGAATCTCATCATCAAACTCAATTTCAACAGAAGATAATTAGTTGGTGATAATATTCAACTCATTTAGATATTAGGCAACAGACGTACTTTCTGCCATCTTCAGATTGAATAACTTCTTCATTAAGTGTACATTGTTATTAGCAGACGATTTTTCATACATACCTGATAAAGCTGTCATGAGATTTGTTGTAGTCTTCTCCTTGATAACATTATGTGCAACAGATCTTGACAGGGTTAGCCGAATAATGCCTAGAATCCGTTGATCTAACAAACTCTAATCAGCATCTTCCATGTTGTCCAGCTTCTTCCCAATAGTGGAAGATGAAGTTTCTTCCCATAGAGGTAGTTTTCTATCTGCATCCTCCAGTATCCAAAGTCTATGCCATCAAACTTCTAAATCCCAAATACCTTCACTTTTTTCCCAGTCATCGCTTTCCCTCAAACCTGAACCTTGGTTCTTGATATCAATTGCTATGAAAAACGATGAAAATAAAGCAAATATAAGCGAGAAATAATCAAGCAATCAATCACACAACACGAATTTACGTGGTTTGACAACGTGTCTACGTCCTTGAAGCTGCAGATGATTTTATTATAATGAGGAATCACAAGGTACACTGTTTGGGGCGTTTTTACTCTACATATCGTACGACAATAATGTTCAAAAATCATATTTATAGGGTTACAGGGCGGAAACCCTAATTTTTAATTTTCTGCGATATTCACTTGAGCGTCGTGTCGACCGCACATCGAGTGAACTCTTTGACCAGCTTTTGTTTGAGCTATCTATTGAGTAAGTAACGAGCGAACTCTTTAACTGGCTTTCGCTCAAGCCATCTGTAGAGCGAAGCTTGAGCGAACTAAGCTAGGCTTTACAAACCCAACAAACTAGAGTGAAGGTAGCTATTCTCATGAGATTCCGATCTTGATCATTTGCTCTACAGGGTGACCCGTGAGGAGTATAGTTTTGAGGGAGCCAGGGGCCCCGGAGGGAAAGCATGGTTGGCAGGCAAGCCACCACTTCGAGCAGGCTGATCACTAGACTAGAGTTAGTTCATCGAATGATGTATGTGGGCGGAGTCATTCCCATCCCAAGTGGCGGCTAGATTCGGTCTGGCCTGGTTAGGAACAGATTCACATAAAGACTCTTGTTATTCAAAATAGATTTCTATGGCTAGCGAGAGCGAGCTGTCCTACAGTAGTCCTACTTTGTCATATATCAAGTAAATAAAATTATTTTACTAATATTTTGTTAATATATTCACTTAACATCTTGACATCTAGATCCTTAAAGGGCTTGCGTTATCTTAAATCTGCACAAATTATTTTCCTTCCTCTAATGTTCATTTCTTTCCTTTTTCCAGTGAAGATTAAAGAAAATAAGGTAGTTTATACTTTATATCTTATTCTTCTTCTTCCTTTTCTTTTCCTTTTTTTTTTTTTTTTTTTTAATTTAATTTTAATTTAATTTTATTTTTATTTTTTTTATAAGAGCAAACTCAAGAGGATGCGTTCGTACTTTGTACGCCGTACGAACTAAGAAGATTTGCAAGGCATACAAGGAACAGTCTTGGGCATGAAGAACTAGCTGTCCATGACAGTCTACACCCCAGCTTCTAAAAACTGAATTTTGTTGTGGCTATCCATATACTGGGTTGCTGCTGCAGTTTGTTTAAGCAGACAGGTGCCTCTCTTTGTCCATAGCTGGCCATCTCGACCTGACCGTCGGTGAAGCCAAACTTGCATGCGGCCTGCCTCACTATCTAGTAGGATTGGATAAGATCATCTTCGAATGACTCCAAATTGTTGTTGAAGTCATCCAAATTTGTTCTTTATAAGAGATTAGAGCACCAAGACCTTTATCAGGCACATCCGACTGATTCTCGAATAGATATATAGCAATACAAAATAGTTGTCTTGTATGATATTGTAATGAGTGATAAATCAAAATGACAATGATTCTCCCGACTATGTCCGGCCAGAGTTTTGTCTGTCTTGTTCGTGCCAATATATAGACACGATGCATTGCCCAGGGAAAAGAAAAAGAACGCTCGACATTCTAAATCAAAGTCGGGAGGACCATATCAAATTCTCTGCTTGGCAATTTCTTGAATTTTCTTCCTCTTTGCTCTCTCCTCGTACAATTTTAATTTGGAAATGGAGACCCAGAGGGCGCAAAACCGTCGTTTGTTCTGGTTGGTGACCAGTAGCTGTTCCAAATATGATTCTTGTTTTAAAAGGTTAGTTCCAAAAGTTTTGTTTGGTTTTTCGCTAATCGCTTGCTTTTCACTCATCTATTTATGTATATTACTATCACCCACTTCTTAGCTTCGGTTTGAATGCAATCTTGGGTGTTCTTGATCTATCAAGTATCTTTTTTTTTTTTTTTTTCCCTGATTTCAATACGTGCCACCAAACCCTGAAATTGAATCTGCCTCATATGACCTAATGGGTTGGTGGGTCGGTTTTAGAAAGAAAAAGAGAGAAAGCGCTTCTAGAAGTTGAGGTTGGTGCTGGTTTAAAAATTTGCTTCTAATCCTTGTTTTAAAGGTCTTTATCTTTTATAGGCTTGATTACAGGCCATTTTTGTTGATTTTTTTCGAATTAGAATGGCAGTTGTGGTGCCGGGTTACTACTCTGGATATTTGAAGTTTTAGCCAGAGGAAATGGTCTAATGGGGAAGCAAGGTTCCCCAAGAAGTCAGCGTCCTGAATTTCAGAATGCTGACTTATTTTTAGGAATGGGGGAATATAGCTTAAGAGGTCCAGAAACTTTACCAGGAAGTGATCCTTCTATTGGAAGGAGAATCTCATGGGGAGATAGCCATTGTAATTCCAAAACTGTATTACTTCATGGATTGAAGCATGATTCTGCAAAGTATACTGTTTGTAAGGGAGTCTATGTGGGGAGAAGGTATTCATGTCTGCGAAAGCACGTGAAGTCAATTGCTTTTATGGTTGGGTTGATGAGTTTCTTTCTCCTGCTTCATTCCCTCATGATGTCCATTTTCTATCTGGGAAACCTTCAGAATCACCCAGCCCAAAGAAACTCTAGTGGGCTCAAGGTAAATATATCCTGTTGCAATACTAGATGCCCTACCCTTGAACTAGGTAGTGATGCTATTACTGGTCTAGACTCTATAACTAAGTTGGAACTCGAGAAATGGAATTGGAATTGGCCAGAAATGTAGCTATCTGAATTTTGGTGACAATCAGGTTTTACTCAATTGCTTCTTATTGGAGAAATTTATTATTTCATTCTTATATATATATATATATTATACACTTTTTTATTCTTGGTTTCATTGTTAGTCTGCAGCCATTGCTGGTGACTGAGTTGAGTGTCTTATTCTTTTGCGTTTATTTATACTTCTTCTTGTTGCTAAGTGCTCCAGTCAGATGCTATTTAGCATAATTTTATAACTCGTTTTCCTACTGAAATTCTGTAGTAGGTGATATATGCACATTATTGATGGATATTTATTGCTTCTGTAATAAGTCCCCGAGTGTAACATTTACCCTTTAGTTTGTCGAGTAGGCTGTGGATGAAAGTCATCGATGTATATGTTTTTCTCTCTCTGTGCACCACTTGGAATTGATGTTTGCATGTTTACATGGGCGTTATGTGCACCACTTGGAATTGATGTTTGCACCACTTGGAATTGATGTTTACATGGGCTGTGTATGCATGTTTATTGATTTTAGCTGCTACCGGTCATAGGCATTATGCTTGGGTGTGCTTTATGTGAATCTGTATCCTTAGTCATTTGCAAGAATTTCTCTTATAATGTGCAAGTCCTAATTAATTATCAATTTTGTAATTGGAATGATCTGATATTTACTGCATCTATTTTTCAAAGGAGGAAGATATGGGTGCCTACACCTATGAAGAAAAAATACCGATACAGATGTATGACCGACTTTTAAACTTGGCAACCATTGCTCTTACAGAGGTTAGCTGCATAAACTCTATTTTTGGTACATATATTATTAGCTTGTCAAATTAGTTGAATTTCTTTTATCCCAGTATCTAAGATCTTAGCCATGCTTTAGAAAGAGTTTAAGCAAGAGACGTCAAGACTCTGGGAGGAACCATATTGGAAGGCATCCGCATGGAAACCATGTGCGAATAAAAAGCTTCCGACCAATCTTGGTATTTAATTTTTATTCCACCTTGATTGATGCATGAGAAATATGCGGTGCTATACAAGTGTTAATATTATTGTCCTTGAAAATTTCAATAATAGCTAGTTTCTTAACTTTTATATGTCAAATGATATCCGCTTCTATAATGAAATTCTGTACCGTGTAAATTAATCTTAAATTAGTTGTTTTGCTGGACAGGGAAATTTAACAAAAATAATGGCTACATACTAATCAGTGCAAATGGTGGTCTCAACCAACAACGAGTTGCTGTAAGTACCTTAGGCTGCCTTGAGTTTTTATAATTATCCTTATATGTCAATACTCTGAATGCTAATGAGTTGTTTTTAAGTTTTTTGTACAACCTTGTAATTCCACATAGTGAGAAAAATAAATACACAGGACAGCTTCAACCTTTTAAAACCCAAGAGCTCTTTGTTTGAGACTCTTACTCTGTAAAATGGTCATAAATCCTGCATTTTTATGAAAAATGTGGGTTTTGACCTGGTGGAAAAGTGATGTACAGGATTCACCCACTCGCCCATATCTGACACTTGTTAAAGGAGAAATGTGTGTATAGTCGAAATATAGGGTCATTCATGAAGAAAGGAGTAGTTCTTTTGAAAAGTTTTGTTATCAGATTATGCTATGTTAACTAGTATCAAGTATGTTAATTTCTTCTGCAACTGTTATGGGTTCTCTCTGAAGTCTCTCAGGTAATGGATTCCTGATGTTGACACATGAAAACTAGGTTTAATCCTGGGGAAAGGAGAATATCCCCAGATGCTGAGTTAAAATTCAGGATGCTTATGTAAGAACAGCCTGTGTTATAAACTCAAGGCCAAGTGTTTAAGTTTATTTACTAAACAAGATATGAATTTGTATATAAATTGTTTCTTGCAAATGAGTAAACCACACCTTCGCAATGTGAAATTTGCATTTATATACAGTTCATTTTTTTCTTTTCTTTTCTGTAAAGAAGAAACCAGTTAATGTTAGTTTCTATGCAGCTATGCCTTGGGTGAGCTTATGTTGTACTCTTAATGCGATCTTTTCTTCAGTTACCTCTCCTCCACTGGTAGAAGTGACTAAGCTTTTGGTAACACTCACAGATTTGTAATGCTGTTGCTTTGGCATCTCTTCTCAATGCAACTTTGGTTCTTCCAAGATTTCTATATAGCAACGTTTGGAATGATCCCAGGTTTGAGATCATAACTCATGTATTTCCTATAAAAAACGAATGTGAATCTGTGAAGATTATTTATGTGGTAATATTGACCTACAAAGCTACAGCAATGCAATACTGATTGTGCAAGTCACTAACACCATCGGTTCATTAAAAAACAAATGCAAATCTGTGAAGATTATTTATGTGGTAATATTGACCTAGAAAGCTACAGCAATGCAATACTGATTGTGTAAGTCACTAACACCATCGGTTCATTAAAAAACGAATGCAAATCTGTGAAAATTATTTATGTGGTAATATTGACCTACAAAGCTACAGCAATGCAATACTGATTGTGTAAGTCACTAACACCCTCTGTGAACCGAGGATGGAGGTTGGTAATCATCACAGATGACATGAAGATAAATCAATATATTTTTATCTTTTCATTGTTTACGGCTAATGCGTATCGTATCATCATCATTTATATTCACTGAAGAATCGTTTCTGAGCATCTGAATGACCTGAACCAATGAACAGCATATTTTAAACCATGCTGGATTATACACTCGTTCCTAAATTTCCTGGTTGATCACTTGAGAGGTTTTCCATGACATTGGTGGTTTAACTAAAACTCTTAAATTCAATTAGTGTTTATTCAAAAATATTTAATTTTGGGGTGAATGGCAGAAACGTTATCCAAAATATTTAATTTTGGGTTTCACGCTTTGATATTGATTCACCCATTTCATTTGACAAGAGTGCAGCCAATTTGGTGATATCTACCAAGAGGAATATTTTATAAATATTTTGAAGGATGAAATCAATATTGTGAAGGAACTCCCTCCTCATCTGAGATCACTTGACATTGAAGCACTAGGTAGCCTGGTATGCTGCCTTCTAAAATTGTACAACATGAATAAATTGCACCCATTTTGAGAATGCCCTAAAGCTTTTATATTGTTTCTTCAGATTACTGATGCAGACCTTGTGAAGGAGGCAAAGCCTGCTGATTACATCAGAAATATACTTCCTCTCCTCTTAAGGAATGGAATTGTTCACTTCCTTGGGTTTGGAAATCGACTAGGCTTTGATCCATTGCCTTCTAAACTCCAGGTTATATGAATTCTCCAAAATAATAATGTTCTCTTGACCTATTGTGTGGGGTTAATTTATGACATAGTTTTCGCAATTATGACAAGTTATGCTCATCGTTTTGGAGTTGCTTTGAGACATCTGAAAATTCTGTTGAGCATTAGTTGCCGTTTGGATAGTGAGTTGAGATGAGATAAGTTGAGATGAAAATTGAATAAAATATTATTAGAATATTATTTTTTAATATTATTATTATTTTGAGATTTGAAAAAATTGAATTGTTTATTATATTTTATATGAGAATTTGGAAAAGTTGTAATGACGAGATGAGATGAGATGAAACACTTTCACTATCCAAACGGAGCCTTAAAACATGAGTGGACATATACATGAGTACATACATGTTATACATACAATTAACTAGACTTACTCTAAATTCTCTCATCTGTAGGTCTTTTCTTGTCCTATTGCTTATCCCAGGCCAGCTCTTTTAGGCTCCCTAGGTAGACTTATTTACCGAATTTGCTTAGCATACCCTAAAGTTTGAATATGCTTATGTTACAAATTTTGTCTATCTATACATTAATCGCACTATAGCTCATAAGCAGCTCTCCCTTCAATCCGCCTCATTGTGTCTACTTCAACTTCTGACTATAATTCATCAAAAGAAGATTACTGAGTGGTTAGTGTAAAGTAATTATGGCCAGTGTTCTTCACCACAATATTTATTCAGATTATATTTAACATCTTAAACTTGTCCTGCATAGTTATCCAGTATGCATGATCATGATGTCTTAAAAATCTGTTAAATATACTTGGAACTTTTGACAGAGATTAAGATGCAAATGTAATTTCCATGCTTTGAAGTTTGTGCCAAAAATCCAACGAGTTGGTTCATTATTGGTCAGAAAGATAAGAAAATATGATGCTGCACGAAGTATGTTGGACAAAGAATTACTAGGAAACTTCATGCCTGAAAATCCCTCGAATGAGCTTGATGCTGTTAGTGGCCCATCCAAGTACCTTGCTTTACATTTGAGATTTGAAGTGGATATGGTGGCCTACTCCCTCTGTGAATTTGGAGGGGGAGAAAGTGAGAAAAATGAACTTCAAGCCTATAGAGAAATCCATTTTCCTCTGGTTATTGAGCGCTTAAAGAACTCAAGGTATGGTTTCTTATATTTTTCAAGTTATGCTTTTCTCTAATTTGTTTTTATGAATATCTTTGAGTTGAATGATCTATCTCCCACACTACTTCCTGTTTACAGCCCTATTTCTCCAACGGAGTTACGAAAGTTGGGAAGATGTCCATTGACACCGGAAGAAGCAGCGCTTGTTCTATCTGGACTTGGTTTTAAGCGTGGAAGTTACATTTATTTGGCTGGTTCTCATATCTATGGAGGAAAATCCAGGATGGATCCCTTCACCAGACTGTATCCCAACTTGGTCACAAAGGAAACCCTTCTCACTCCCCAAGAACTGGCACCGTTTGGAAATTTTTCTTCTCAGGTAAGTTTGTAGCTTTTTATTCTTTCTATTGTAACAATCACATTATCTTACAAATGTATCAAACTTGTTCAAAATTTCACTGGTATCAAATTGTTCTCTTCTCTTGCCAATATTATCCGACATGATGTGGATTTTGTTTGATAAGGGAGTCATAATAAGGGTATTTAAACCAATTTCACAGTTTATCTAGCCTCCACTTGCTCCCTTGTAGCAATTAGAGAATTAGTAAACAGAAACTGCAAAACTGAAGGAGGGTCTCTTTAGAATTTTATTGTATTTTCCATTCTTCACTCATTTTAAAGTCCACTAGAAAAGTGTAAACTGAATTTCAGAGTTCTAAAATCTCAAGATGCCTATGTTGAGCCTTAAAATGCTAACATTTCATCAGGATGCACGCATTGTAGTTCACAGGAACAGTATTTTTATGTTCCAAATGCTATTTATAAGATGGCTCCCTAGTCCATATGGTAACATAGAATGGAAACAGTTTCAATATTTTTCCTCAATCTAGATTATGTTCCTTATTGCTTAATCTGATTAGCTAATTATCTTAAGCCTAATGGAAAAATGATATGATCTGTAATCCTCCACTCACTTTAGCTATGGTGTTACTACTACAACTAAAGAGTTGCTGCGGATGCAGCTAGCTGCGTTGGACTTTATTGCATGTGCAACTGCCGATGTCTTTGCTATGACTGACTCTGGAAGCCAACTTTCATCCCTTGTGTCTGGATTCAGAACCTACTACGGCGGTGGTCGTGCCCCTACCTTGCGGCCTAACAAGAAGAGGTTGGCTGCAATTTTGTTGGAGAATGGCACCATTGGATGGAACAGTTTTGAAGACAGAGTGAGAAAGATGATCGAGGAAGGTCAAAGGGTCCGTGTGAGGGGCTTTGGTCGGAGCATTTATCGACAGCCAAGGTGCCAGGAGTGCATGCGCAAGACCCACTAGCATGTCATTTATCTTGACGACTCGTTTTAACATTTTTTTCCCCCTCATTTATCCGCAGCATTGAGATTTTCAACTGACAGCTTAGCGATATTCACATTTTGTAAATTCTCTTCTCCTTCCCCTTGGAGAAATGCTAAGCATGTAATGAGTATTACAATTTTCAAAATTTTTTGGTTCTTGCACTAATAATGAAGCAGAGCTTCGGGTAGTTGTAGAGGGATTAAAATTCTGCCCATGGTTGGGTTATTTTTTCATTAATATAGAATGTGATTATTTGACTGTGATTTCTTGGTTGGTGGAGAGAGCGTGTACAATGTGGTATTTTTGGGATCAATTGATGAGCTTGTTAGATAGTTTTGATTTCTCTATCAAGCATTATTTAGAGAAGGAAATAAAGTTGCTAATGAATTGGCAAGGGTTGGTGCATTGGGAGAAGATTCTTTGTTTTTAGATGTTGTTCAGTTACCACGTGAGTTGAAAGGTTTGTACAGGTTAGACAAAATGGGTACGGCATATGTACAGAGTCGTTTATGATATTTTATTATGTTGTTGGGTAGAAAGTTTGGGTTGTAAAGTGAGTTTATTTTGTTTTGAAGGGTTTTCCTCCGCCTAAAATAATAATAATAATAATAATGAGTATTACAAAAAAAAAAAAAATTACATTATGACATGTTTAGATGTAGCACATCAAATGGTAGTTCTTTTTTTCTATTTTTTTCTTATATTCTTTGATAAATGTGATTTACAAATTGGCATGACTTTTTTTTTTTTTTTTTTTTTTTATTAAACCTCATTTCATTCATACTAATCAGTCATTACAAGCCATATCAAAAGTAATCAAACTTGAGATAAAAACATGACATTCTTCAATCCAACATGTAAAATTTTCTAGATTTAAGGCAAACTTTGCCATATGAGCAATCATATTGCCATCTCTTCGAACGAATTGGATTTTGCAGTGCAACAACTCTTTCAAGCTACACTTCACATCTTCCGCAACCTGCCCATACCAAGCCCAACAAGCTACATCTTCTTTCACAGCATTGATTACTATAAGCGCATCAACTTCAAAGACCACTTTGTTGAATCCAATCTCTCTACAGACTTCTATAGTTCTTCTTAGGGCAATGGCTTCAACTAACACTGCTTTGGCTATCATTTTCTGTGTTTCACTAAATGCAGCCATGACCTCCCTTTACTGTTTCTGATGATAATTCACAGTCCCACAACACCACTTTGCTCATCTACTGCCACATCAAAATTTGCTTTCAACCACCCATCTTCAGGTTTCTTCCACTGTTTGATGGTAGACACAAGGCTCCCACCACTCAAGTTAGCTTCATTATTCCCCAATGCTTCTCTGAAACCATCTAAGGATTGAATGGCCCTTTCAACAACCTGTACAGGACCAGAAAAATATTTTCAAAAACAAATTTATTTCGTCTATGCCAAATGCCCTTGAGAATAACTGTCACTTCCTCCAATAACCCAGAGTTTAGTTTCATACAAAGCCTATCCCATAGATCCCTAAAATCTTCAGCCATAACACTCCATTTCTGCACACCACTTCCCTTACATGCCCATACATCATTCACAGCTGTGCACTGCCATAAAGCATGTAAAATTGTCTCACTTTCAGTTTTACAAATTGGGCACTTGTCATTTTTTCCAACACTTTTCTTAAAAAGCAGAGCTTTTGTAGGAAGAGAGTTGGTACATGCCCTCCATAAAAAATGTTTTGTGGCCCCTGGAATGTTTAAACTCCATAATTTTCTCCACCTGTCAGCTTCTTTCACCCCTCCCGAACCCTCTCCTTCTTCCCTTATCCTTATGCCTCTTGCCATGTGGTATGCACTTTTAACATTATACTTCCCATCGGTACTATGAATCCATATCAACTTGTCCTCCCCTTCTCTTTTGCTAATAGGCATGCCACAGATCAGTTCAGCCTCCTCAACCCCAAAGTGATCTCTAATTAACTTTTCATTTCACACCTTTAATTCTGGAATAATTAAATCTGAACCCTTGCCTCAATCCCAAGTGAAGAGACCAGATATTGGACACAATAAGATGAAGGTTTAGGTAACCACCTATGTTTCCAGATCTTAATACTTCTTCTATTACCCACCCGCCATATTAGCCCTTCTTTAGTAATCTCTTTTGCTGCCCACACACTTCTCCATATAAAAGATGGAGCATTGCTGACCTTTGCATCCAAAATACATCAATTTCTATAATATTTACTGCTATACACTGGTGTCACTAGTGATGAGGGGTCATTTAAAAACCTCCGAACATGTTTACCTAATAAGGCCACATTGAAGTCTTCCAAGTTTCTAAAACCTAACCCACCACTATTTTTTGCCCTTGCCAAACAGTCCCAGCTCTTCCAATGGATCCCTTTTCTATCCTTATTCTTCCCCCACTAAAAGTTGCCCAGCAAAGTTGAAATTTCTTGGCACAGTCTTCTAGGAAGTTTGAAGACATTCTTAGTGTACGTGGGTATAGCCTGTAAAACAGCTTTGATCATAATCTCTTTTCCTGCTTTGGACAAGAAGATATTCTGCCAACTGCTTATCTTTTTCCAAATCCTTTCTTTTAAGCTTCTGAATGTATTATATTTGGACTTACCAACTAGGGAAGGCAATCCCAAATATTTTTCAAAGCTGCCATTTGCCACAATACCTGCATCACTCCCAATCAGTTCCTTGCATCCACGACTAGTGTTAGGACTGACAAAAACTGATGTTTTATGTCTATTAAGTTTCTGCCCAGAAGCATTTTTATACTTATCCAACAGAGACTTAACATTGTGCCATTCAGAAGTAAGGCTTCTACAAAAAATCACACAATCATCTACAAAGAGCAGATGATTGATTCTAGGACCCCCTCTTGCCACTTTAACACCCCTTATCTGCTTATCTAATTCAGCTTTATTAAGCAATGAGCTTAAACCCTCGGCACATAAAATAAATAAACAAGAGGAGAGAGGATCCCCTTGTCTAAGTCCACGGTTTGGTTTAATAATGACTCCTGCACTTCCATTCACCAAAACAGAATAGCTCACACTCCTAACACATCTCATGATCAAGTCCACCCACCTCAAATCAAACCCTAACTTCCCTAAGACAGCTTCAAGGTAATTCCACTCCACCCTATTGTACGCCTTGGACATATCAAGCTTCAAAGCCATACTCCCTTACTTACCTTTCTGCTTTGTTTTCATTGATTGGCATGATTTGATATATTATATTAGATTCATTTTATAATAAAAGGAGTTCTACAATATGATATAACATATCAAAATAATGACAATTTAAAAATTATATTTTATTATTTTCCCATCTGCCCACCCCAGCTTCACTTGGGCGGCACTGTCTACCCCTACTACACCATGTGGGTGTTAGGTTGGGCCTAGGCCCGGCCACTCAATACCCTGCCCGTAGCTCAACTGACTATTATTTATAATTATATATATATACATACATATATTTTTAAAAAATTCGTTAACAAAATAACATCGTTTTAATTTAGATTTTATTTTTTAAAATAATACATGTCATTTACGGCTAGGTTTCAATGAAACCTAATCCTTCCCCCCCCCTCCTGTCTCTTTCTTTTCCCTCACTCTCTTTTACCTGTTCCTGCCTCTCACTACTCCCAGTCTCTCTTAGAGCATGCGGTGGTGCCGATCACAGAGCACAACGGCATGCAAAGGTCAAGTCTCTTCCTCCCGTGAAAATATCTCTCTTCCTCCCCTGTCACTATTCTCTCTCTCTCTCTCTCTCTCTCTCTCTCATACGATATATACATTGTTTTGATTTTTTTTTTATTGTTTTTTGATTTGCTATTGATGGATTTGTGATTTTTTTTTTTAATTTTTGTTTTCCTATTATTTTCCACCGTAGGTGGCGTGGTGTGGGAAGGGGTGCGCCCCGCCCGCATGGCTCCCCTAATTGCCAATAATATTGGATATAAGAGCACTGGCCAAATCCTAGTGAAATCTAAATAATATAACTAAATTTTGTCTAACTAACTGCATTGGATTAGCTAAAAAGCATTTAGTACAAGACTTTGAGCTACAATAATTCTGAAGGAATTTTCAAAGTTAGAGAGTTATACTATTCACTCATCGAACCCATATTTTATTCACAAATCAATAATGGGTCTTTTCCCCTTCTTATTCACAAATTTTATTCATATATTAATTAAAATTTGTCCATTGTCAATAATTTTTTATTGTCAATAATTTGGAGTGTATTTATAAAATATAAAAAAAATTATTAAAAAAAGTTATTATTATTTAGACTTTGAGATGGATAGTTTAATGTAGACTAATTTCTTCAATGACTTTGACTTCAACCAAACTACAACTTTTTGCTAAATTTTAAACTTGACCCAAATTGGCTATTTTCTTTTTTTGCCCAATTTATTTGGGAATGATTTTGACTTTAACTAAAACTTTTAACTTTTAGTCAAATTTTAGATTTTATCCAAATTGGCCCTTCTCTTTTTTTCTGGTCAATTTATTTAGGGGTCTCTTAACAGTTGCTGCGACTTGTCCTTTATTTTTTCCCCCTATGCAATGAATCATTTTATATTCCAATAACCAATCAACCTATATATATATATGAGTGCGGCACTCTCTGCACACTACGCATATGATATTTTTTTTTTTTTCAACTTAATAAATGGGTGTGCTGCGGCTCCAGACTGATGTCAATAATTTCTCTATATATATTTGGGACGTTTGCTGATGTTTTGGGACACAAGACCACACCATACACGCCATTTTCGGATATTGAGCTCGAAACTTAAGTACACCAAAAATTAGGTGACTTTCATTCATATCGAAATAATCCGAGTCAAAAATACTTTGAAGCAATAAAAAAAGGGAAGGGAAAGCAAACATTCCTCACTGCAATTCAGAACACATGGATCTTTTTGTTGCACACCCCCCCTCCCCTTCTTTCACTGAAATCGTGATCATCATGTAATCCTTATCGGGAAATGATGCTTTTCCTCTTAACATCCTTCTTCTTAATAATGAGCACTACAACCACTTCTTCAAGACGGAGGGAAGAAACGGTCGAGATTGAAAGGGAGGGTGTAGAACTCCTCATTACGGCTGTCCCCCTTAAAGGTCCTAAATTTAACCCACCATGGCATTCCCCTGTCTCTGGCACTGTCCTTGTAGTCGAGAGTGTTGTCCAAGAAAATTGCGACGACCAATGCAACAGTCGAGGATGAGAAGAAGATTGTATTAAGGAAATCATCGAACTGCACATCAATAAAAACACAATAAGTTAAAAGGGTGAGGTGTTTGAAGTTAAATAATACACACCAGTCCAAGCTCAAAACATTTTTGTTCTAGTTGTTGCACAAAGTTTCAATCCAATAATAATTTGAAAATACTTTTAGAATTTTTTATGAGCTGATTGTACTTTTAGACTTTTTACAGACTTTGTTATTTCTCTTTCTATTTGGGAAAAAAGCTCAAGTAGAGATGAAGAGTCGAACTCACCCATCCAGCACTGGTATGTGCAGGACCATGAAGAGCCTTGCCTGTATATTCCCTAAAATACTCAGGTATGGACAAACCTAAGAAGAAGGAAACACCCGTGATAAAGAGGTTCCTCATCGAATTCATGTTTGTGAACTGCAAAAATGACAGCCCCACCGAAGCTGAAAGCAAAAATAGATCAACACTCACAGTGCAGAGAGGAGAGGAGACTATAAATTGGTATTAAGAAAGTAAAATCATGACACCCACCAACAAGACCAAACAAAACACAATATACTGCACCAAATATGGTGAAGGGTATTGATGCAAACAAAGCTCCAAATTTTCCTGCAGGAATCAAGGAATCGGAGTTATAAAGCGATTATATAAGTCTCAAAAAGCGCTATTATATATAGGTAAATATATAACATAATCTGTGACTCACCTAACATAGAGAAGAATATCATAAAACCAGCCGAGATTTGGATAACCCGGCGGCTTCCAACGCGAGTGCTTCCCAGAAGCCCTACATTTTCTCTGTTGTTTCACATAAAGAATAAGTTTAGTTGTCGAATATAAGTGAGGAAGTTAAAAACCACAAAGCAAATAATACTTACACAGAGACTGTTGAGCCAGTCAATGTTCCAAAGAGTCCACTCAGCAGAATCCCAAGTCCCTGCCATCCAATACCACGGCTAAGAATATGCGCTGGTGGTGGTGTAGCGCTTGCTAGACGCGATGCAGCCTTGTAAGCACCAGTTGACTGTAAATGCAAACAACATTACTTTCATGTGTTGATTCTATCACTTTGATTAACTATGGCTGAGTAAATACCTCAATCAATGAAACTAGAGCGGCAGCCATCATTCCAAAAGCATGACCAGCGTCAAAGGTAGGAGCACCCCATTGAAGAGGGTATGGGATCTTTATCCTGACAGCAATCAATTTCAAGGTTAAAAAAAAAAAAAGCATAAATGGTTGTCCTAATAGTGTCTCAGGTTTTGGTCTGTTACATTTTATGAACATGTATTTGATATGGGATGTAATTTAGCTACCAACCATGGAGCAGAAGAAATGAGGTTGGCCTGGTCAGTTCTGCAGTTAACTTTGGTTAATTCTGGTCGATGTCTGTATGCGCCACTGGCTGTCAAGAGGTGTGCGTATGCCCATATCACAGTGATTGATATCAGGAGAGCAAACCGCTCTATAATTGGCAGTTGTCTTACTTGAAAATTTTTCAAGTACTGTATAACCAAAAAAAAAAAAAAAAAACACTGTTATTGAGCATTCTATAGCAAAACCAGACCTGACACAATTAACATGGAAGTATGCAAGTTATTCACTTTGGAATCTCTTATTATTATTATTTACTATGTTTTTCACCAGGATGTTATTACAGTATTCGAACAAGTTTATAAGTCATCTGAAATTTTGTTTTAAACAGCAGTACCTGGGAGAAGACTATAAATAGAATAAGCATGGGAACGCCGATCTCAACACACCGACCAACCTGATAAAAATTAATGATGAAAAAAAAGAGTATGAGCGACATTTTCATTATCATTAGGAAATATTGAGGATTAAAAAAGTGGCTGTAATATTCTATGTACTATACCACAGGGAAGCCTCTATCAAACATGCCAAAACCAACCAGCGCAATCACCGGAGCCATTCCAAGAGGGCTAAAAAACCTGAAATGTAAAAAAAAATTAATGAGGTTGAAAAATTGATACCTTTTGACTAAAGAGGGCGAAAACTCATTTGATTTGAAGGAAAGTACCTGGAACAGATGGCCCACATCTGACTAAATCCCAAAATAATTTGTATGCTTGATGCTACTATTAGAGCACCTTGGACTGCTCTCATGGTGTTAAGAAATCTCTAGAAATAAATGCCAAGAGGATTAGTTTTTGGAAAAACACTTCTAAAACGAATGCAGCTAAATAAATCGGCAGAGCTTGTTATTGCAATTTGTTGATAAGTGTTAAGGCTAATTGAAACATTAATTGCTCAAATATAGGATCATGTTCATAAATACACTTAGACCTGCCAACTTCTACCCTTCACACCAGCACACGCACGCACACCTTTATTAATCTTGGACCTTCCTATGTTGATTTGACAATCCTTTGTTTTGTTTAAACTCCTCAACCATATGTGCCTATCTTGATTTTTGTCTGCTATGATAAAGCCAATTGGGTAAGCGGGAAGCATCCGCCGAAAGAACACGTCTTTTTCACAGATGTTGAGTCCAGCTTGAAGGAAAATAATACAAAACTGAGCTCTGAAAAGTGGTATACAGATTTGGACTAACCTGATGAGGATCGTCAATGCTCATCAAGGACTTATCGTGAATTATGGAAATAATGGGGACCATGAATGCATAAGACCCTCCGATCACGGTTGGCAGCCGGGTTCCAAATAATGTCTGCAGAAGTGTATTAATACCTTCAACAAAAAGTAGAGTCTGCACCACCCTCACTTTATCACCCTGAAGGATCAAAAGAACAAAAAGCCATACCAATTATGAGCACATTTTAGCTGATCATAAATTAAAAATAAAAAATAACATGATTTACTTAATTGTGTAATTTCCAACTACGAAAAGAAGTGAGATATATAATCAACGAAAATGATAAAACAATCTAAAATATAAACCGATGACTTTGAGAATCCGCTCACATCATTGCCACCCATCAATGGAACAAGGAATGATGGAATCATAACCGCGGTTCCTAAGGCCAAAATGTAGTGCTGGAAACCCAGAGCTATTGCCTCCCCTGTTTTCACACGCAAAAATGAGAAGGGCCAGAAACAGAGAACATAAAAATGGGCCAGAACTCAGTAGATGAATAACCCAATGAAGGGAGAAAAGGAGATTGAAAAACTTGTCATACCCCATGATGGATTTGAGTCAATACAGTACTCTAGACCTTGAAGTTGGTCCATTGGTGGATGGCTTGTCTCTTCTGGTTTCGGAGCTTCCATGGCTAAAAACTCTTCTTTAGCCACCAAATCCAAATGGGTGTAAAACAAATGTGTCAGAGAGAAAAGAAAAGAGAGAGAGATCCTCTCGGGGGTTTTTTGCTTAGCGAGTGCAATGGAACTAAGACAAAACCAATGCAAAAAAAAAAAAAAAAAAGATAGAGAGTCAAATCGTCAATGACGGTGAAAAACAGAAAGAAGAAAGCTAATGGAAGATAGAAGCAAAAGCAAGAGATTGAAAGAGAAGTTTAGAGAGAGAGAGAGAGATCACAGATGAAGATAGACTGCAAATGGAGTGAGAAAGAAAAGAGGATGCGCAAAGAAAAAATTGCAATCGTCGTCACACTTTCTGCGTGTGGGTGAGAGAGAGAGAGAGAGTGTGTGTAGTTACATCTCCATCTCCTTTTGCTTTGCTGTTCATTTATACAAAAGTTCCGTTAACATTTTCATATCCGCAAACTGCCCCTTAAGGAACCTCCAAACTGAATGTTACCGTTGCCTCTCTGTTTCCCATTAAATTTCACAACTCCACTTCTGTAATATAATACATTCTTTCTTTCTGGCTCCCAATATTTACCAATCGTGGAAGAAGAAGTAAGCAAGCAAGCAAGCACCTTATCAATTAATAAAAATCCATTTTTGAATATTTAAAAAAAAAATTTATCAATCATTATTTATTATTTTATTTTATACATTTTATTAAAAATACGTTCACACCTTATAAAAAATACTCATATATTCTATAAAAAAAAATATTATAAATATAAAATATAAAAATAAATAATAACTACTACATAAAATTACTCTGTTAGAATATACTTCTTTTCCTCTAAATTATTATATTTTCACCTCAAAAGAAGAGAAAGAAAAAAGATTGAACATTTTTCACCTAGTTTTAGGTGGGATAGGTATCATAATTTCGGTCAACCTCTACTTTTTCACCCTATTTTTTATTTTTATTTTTACTTTTCAACTCTTTGCCCAAATTTTCTTTAATTTGGAGAGGCAATTATAAAGAATCATTATCCTAAGATGAATCCAATAGGAGAGATCATTAAAAGAGATGCTCAACTCAATCGAGTGCTTAACATGCTCCATCCCCCATCACTCCCAATTAGAGAGAGATTCATAATTTTGATAGTTGATAGACTTGTGAGAGGTAATAAAGGAAATCTATGGTATTTTTTTTTTGAAAAATAAAATCATTACACCTTTTTTTTCTTCTATTTTTCTTAAAAGAAATATTCCGTATTTTTGTTTGGGTTCTAATTATTTTTCTTCTTAAAAAGATTTAAATTTTTTTAAAAAAATTTAAAATTAGTATGCAAAACACATTCTCCATTTAATTGACATGGCAATATTTGATTTGTTAAAAAAATTTAAAATTAAAATCTTTTACAAATCAAATTTTTATAACATCGGTATTCTCTCATTTAAAGAACATGTTTATGGCATCGATATTTTCTCATTTAATCCGAGAGGAGAAACATGATTTTAAAATACGAGGTGCTAAAGACGTGTTATTTTATACAAGAGCACTCTCATTGAATTAGCTAAAAGTTAAATCTATTGAGAATTTAGTTATTAGAGAGTAAAATATGCTCACAATGGATTGGCTAAATTCATTCTACAGTGACTTTCAAATTTAAAAGTTACTGTACATATATCAAATATATATTTTATTAATTATTTCTCTTTTCCTTTCTTTCTATCACATATTTTATCATAATTAGTATATTAATTTGAGTTAGTGATATATTAATTTAATAAGAATATGATTATTAATTAATATATAATAGGTAGAATAGTAAAATATGATAAAATAAAATAAATTAATAATTAAAAAAATTAAATATTTTTATAATTATTAGTTATTCATTACTATATAATGAATAAATGTATAATCTAATATAGAGATTTGATGTGAATAATCAAAATCAAATTCATCTTATATTATTTTATTATTATATAATGAAAAAATAGTTATTTTAATGTGAAGATTTATATGAATGAAATAGTTAAAAATTAAATTTATCTTATATTCATAAAAAATATTCTTTAATTTTAGCTAATCTAATAAGATTATTCTAATAAATTTATAAATATAAATTTTCACAAATCGATAGCTCTGACAAGCAGATATCATTTTTAAAAAAATGAAAAAAATTGATAATTAGAGTAAAAATCCCAGATAATGGATTCTTTGTTTATTTTAGTTTACATAAATATATAAATATATGTTCTGGAATTTCCGTACCTCAAAGCAGTTATGTTACGGTAATGAGTGTAAATAAATAAAGAGGGGGTAGTGACCACTGACCAGTGATCAGACCCCCAACGTGTGAAGGAACAGTACGAATCTCTAACGTCTCTTTTTTCGGATGCCTGCCAGAGACAAACATCATCGAAATCAGAGCTCCTCTACGTACGTACATATACTTCTTTATATTTTTACAGTTTTACTGCTCTGTTCATCTGATTCTTCCCAGACCCCAACTGCTAACCAGCTTTTGTAAATTAAAAAAAAAAACAGTAGAAATAGTTTAGTCATTTAGAAATTTCAGACAAATAAAATATATATAACGTATGATATAAAATTATATTAATTTATAATTTTTTTTTATTAAAAAGTAATATAATTACTCATTCAGGGTGGATGTTGCCAGAATTGAAGATACCTTTTTGGATATTCATACCAAAAGATGATGGAAAAAGAAAAAGAAAAAGTGAGATTTGGTAACTTATGAAATGGAGGACATTAAGCTGTGAGATTTATGTGGTATTGTTTTAGCAAGTTTGAGCATCTTCTGGGTATGCTTAATAGTAGCTACATTTTGATTAATATTTAATACAGAAGAGTCCGCATATACTTTATTTAATTACAAAACCCAAAACAAATTGAAATCTTGAAATTATGAGCCACAAGCAAATACAATTAAACTTTTAAACGAATCAAGTGCCAAATTTTAAATATTGATAGACTAATATAATTCACTCGAGACTAGATTTTAGAAATGAGTAATGCTATTTGAAAGATTACATACCATCCACGTAGTATAATTTGATTTATAAAATTTAAATTTAAAATCTATCTTCTGAATTAAATTATGTCACGTGGATGTAAAGGTGGCTCAATATATTTTGTGGGCGACTATTAAGTACATGACTCTTTAATTTAAAAATGATAATAATATTTAAATATTAAATAAGAAAATTTATTGAAAATTTATGAGATGCAAAACAAATATTAAGATTGTTTTGATTAATAATATCTATAATTACTATAACAATTTGAAAGAGGTCAATCTAATTTTTCTGTATATAGAGTAGTATCCCTTATCTCTCTCTATATATATATACACACTTCTTTTAATATTTCATTTTGAAAACAAATAAGGCCATCGATATCAAAATAAACATCATATTTTATCAAATATTCAAGAGTAATATATCATTATTTTGCTACTTCTATTCCAATTTCACTATTGTTTGAAAATTTCGTTGTAAGATTTTTTTTTTAGTAAAACTTCTATATTGACTGGTTTTTTTTACCAATTTTTACCATTTAAGATTGATTTTATTTTAGGCAAAAAAATTTCCATCTTTTATATTAACTAATATTTTTTCTACAGTTTATTTTTTAGAGTCATAATAATTTTTTCTTTTAGAGGTCTACTCAAGTGACCTGTTGCCTACCCCTTGAGCCATTCCTACATGCATGGATGGTATGCAGTGTAAAAACATTCAAATAGAATTATTTTTTTGAATTAGTTTTTTGTTAACTTGAAAGCAACAATACTGATCGTGCAGTTATTGAGAACTCCTTTGTCATAAGTGAGACTTATCCGACAAAATATACGAAAGTAACGTCCTCTTTTGCGAGGGGTAAAAAATTATCTTTGCAAAAAGCATTTCTTTTACATAATGCAAAAAGCCCCACGAGTAACAAAAAGCTATATATCTTAAAAAGATGAGAAAGCAAAACTTTTTTTATTGTCTGACCTCATACATAAGCATTTGATCTTCTTCTCGGAAGGTCAGGAAATCCAATTGCTTAAAGGTACATCGTTGTAATGCCGTTTGTTTCTTGAGAAACATCGATCAAAACTTGTACTGTTCTGCTCAAAGGGATGTCCCCAATCAATCATTGCATAGAGATCTAACCCATCAGAAGAGAAAAGACTTCATTGCATAGTTAAGTACTGCCGAATGAGTCGTCCGACCTATTTTATATCTACAAATACTAGAAACTTTAAACTTAACAGCCGAGAAAATTCTGGAGGGTGATATAGAAATACGTATTATTCAACTCCAGTTTGTATGATAAGGACAATTGAAAATGACTGGCCTATAAGTTATTAGACATAAAAATATCATTACTCGGCTGAGAAAATTGATAATATAATGAAATCGTTCATGTCAGACAAATTAGCAGTTAGAAACTCATTTGTTTTTAGTCAACTAACAGGAGTCTATGTCTAAACATGCATAATCAAGAAGAAGAAGGAAAATATTCAAAAGAATGTTGGAAGAAGCCTTTTTCTATTTGAGCACAGAGAACAGCATTTGAAAATATTTAAGGGGTGGAAAGCAGCAAAATCACGATCGATGATACATGATCACAAAAAGAATAGATTATAACAAAAGTTAAAACAAACAAGGAAAACAAGCATTGCATGTAACTTGGCAGCATATATATGCATTGCTTTTGAAGGGCCAGAACAAAGCATACAACTAGTGGGGGCAAAGATCATGATTTACAGATACCAGCTCCGATGTTGACCGAAAAAGAATGAGAGCCAGGAAAAATGACCCCTCAACTAGAGCAAATGATTTGCATTAGGATGCCCACTATCCTTGGGTCCAACTGATCTTGAGATCCGAGTCCACGTATCCTAGAAAACAAGAATACGATTTCTAAGATGCCATGCCATTCAAGAATGAGAGATGCATGTGGCTACACAGTGTCTGTGTATGTGTGTGTGTGTGTGTGAGAGATGAGAATCAGCTGACTTGGTGGGCTCCTGATATTGCTTTCGGCTTGAATTTGGAACATGCTTATACAGATGACTTATTTTATGAAGGACCGAAGTCAAAGAAAAGAGAAACGAGTGAGCTAGAGCTAGAGCTAGAGCTGGAGAGCAGCAACCTTGCCACTTTTTCAACACACTTATGCTGCCTATAATTGCTCCATCTACGAGCTGTCTTTAACTTACCTACGCTAGCTGCAAATATTCAATCAAGAAGTCTTAATTGGAGGAGTGTCAATTCGTGTTAACGGGTCGTATTCGTGTCGTGTCAAGATATATATATTATACTATATGGGTCAACTCTAATTCAACCCATTAAACTTATCGTGTCAAAATTTTAAACCCTAACACGAACCATTAACATAACAAGTTTTGTCGTATCAACCCGTATTGACCCGTTTATAAAAATGGGTTAAACAGATCAGAAATTAACCCATGCATTTGACCTAGTTAAGTTTAGTATAATTTTAAATAAATGTCAAAATCACAATATTTATAAAAGATATAAAACTAACTACAAATCTAAAATTACAATTCAAACAATAAAAATATTGAAATTAAAACCTCAACAATTTATTTTAACGGGTTAAAATGGGTTGACCCGTTATCAACCCGTTAAGCATTTGTGTCTTCACGGGTCAATCCGTTTTGACCCAAACCTGTTGCTAAACCCTAACCCGCTTTTATCGTATCGTGTTCGTGTTCGATTACCAGATAGTGTCATATATTACTATCCCTAGTTTTAAATACTTGTTCTTGCTGTACTATATTGGGGAAGAAAACAAAATAGAACAATTAACTCCGTCAGGATTCCTACCAAAACAGATGAAATTGGTCCTAAACTCATGATGTAGCCATCATGAGGACTAAGGCAATGACGCGACTAGAAAAAATATATGCATTTTCATTTTTGCCATATACATGAGGCACGATTAAAAATAAATACAAAGCAGCTCGTACATTGCCTTTAACTGAGGAAAAAGAAAATGGATCTATCCACTCCGAAATGTTGTATGGTAATTCACCAGTAAGTAGTAAACTGAATGGCTCAGGATGATCTTCTGAGATCTCCCCCTTCCCTTCACTACAACTTTTTTCTTCAGCCTCTCACTGTCTTTGCTGCCTGCCACATGATGATGAACCATCGACCACTGTTTTAGTGAAAATACTCTTTACTACAGCGACCAAATGAGAATGAAATGGCCAATGACGAAAAATAATTATCCAGGGAAGTTCACCTTTGAATGATCAACTCAAGTTCATGTAGCAACAAAAACTTTCGTCAATTTACATGTATGTGATTTATGCATATATTACATGTAGGTGACGTCATCATTTGAATACTAGGAGAAGAAAATGATAATATATATATATATATATATATATATATATTCTTCAAAGCTGTTAACAAAGCTCACGCAAAAGCTATGTATCCAGCGCCAGCATTAGCAACAGATCATAAAAGTACATCATGAGCCCCTGCTGCGTAAAACAGACTCCCGCCTCCTTACAGGGAAAAGGGTTTCTTTGATCCTGATGATCCACCTGAAACAAAACAAATTAATTTAATAATATATATGAGATATTATTTTCTTTTCTTTTGGTTCAATTCAAATATAGATTCACCTTAAATTATTAATATTATCTGCTAAATGATTCATTATATTTCTTAGTGAGACTAGTCTAAACTCTAAAATGGATCAAACACGACTTGAGGGAGCATGTGACTTCCCGCCATCTAGGTCCATCATTTCCGATTCCTAGTGAATAGAATGCTAATGTTGTAAATTGTAATAACTTTAGCCATTATGAATTCATATCGTTTAGAGAAATGATATTTGCAGTTTGTTAAGAGCCTCAGTCTAACCCTTAAACATAAGTCTTCCTCTCCTTGGATCCGAATGATGAAGTCGCCTAGACCGATAAAGAGAAATTCAAGATCTCATCTCACAAGTCTAGATTCGACAACATGAGGTTAAAAGTTGGTATTTGAGTTGAATGAGGGTTCGAGTATGTGTTTGAAATGTAAGCAAGAAAATAACATAGAATTGAGACACTCTTATTCACAGATTGTAAAGAGTCACTCTCTACAAGGGATTTACAAATTGCACCCTAATAGCCCAAGTATAGAGCAAATCACCTTGGCATAAAAAATCTAAAGAACTAAACAAACCTAGCCAAAATTTCTAAAAGCCAAAGAATAAATAAAAACTAGGCCACAAGGCCTTTATTTATATGGCTTTCTAACAAAGTCCCAACACAAATGAAATGCTAAAAGCTAGGAAAGCAAAGTCTAAAACATAGGAGATAAAGTCTAAAAGCTAGGGGATAAGGCCTAAAATGTAGGGATAGGTTTATCCCCTCTTGGCGGTTGGCCACATAGTGCCCTCATGGTGTCTTGACTTCATCTTGGACTCTTACTCTCTCTTTGTCTCTCTTAGAGTCAATCTTGGACTCTACCTTATCTTGTGTAATCACTTGAGAGTCTTGCTTGATCTTGTCTCTATCCTCTCCAACAATCTTATCTTCTAGAAGCCTTGAGTCCCCCTCCTTCATGTCTCTTTGGTGGTCATGGATGACTATGAGTTGGTCGTGGCCTTGCTTGGGCCATGGCCTTGGCTTGGCTTGCCATGGCATGCTGTAGGCTGGCCAGTGGCTAGCTTTGGTTGGCCCTCGTGGGTTGCTAATGGGCAGGCTATGTATGGTCGTGACCTATACTTGGCAAATCCTTGGTGTTGCTAAGGTATGGGCCATGGCACAACTGAGGGCGGGCCATGGCCTGTCTATGGTTCGCCCATGGCCTGCTGTGGCATGGTCATGGGTGTGTCTAGCTGGCCGTGGCCTGCTCGTGGCATGGGTCATGGTGCAGCCAAGGCACGACCTGTCATGAGTTCAAGGTGCCATGGCTGAGGCAAACCTCGACCTTGGCTAAGTCACAAAGTCCTTCTAAGACCTGGCACGACCCCACCAAGTCTTTGGACGCGGCTGCCTAATTGCTTCTATTTTCTCTCCCGACACCTTTTCTTTTAGGATTCTTGTCACAGTTATGGAGTGCGCAAGCATCGCGTAATTTTTTTAAAAAAATTGAGTAAATACGATATTCATATAAAAAAAATTATTTTTTTAAATAATAAATCTCACTCTTTTTCAAAAAAATTGCACAATACTTGCATATTCTCCGACTATATCTAACATTACTCTATTGCCTATTTGCTATAAATATTTCAAAAGTTCAAGATCTAATAGTGACTTGATAACTCGTTAAAGAACAACGTTCTTAACTCAATCTATTCTCAAGAACGTTGTGTTGTGTTTAAACCTTTCCTGGTAGACCATTGAAAGGTTGTGGGCCTTGCGGCTCCAAAGTGCGTGTTGTGAACTTGTGAATATGAGTAGACCGACGTACGTAATAAGGATTTCTCCAAATTTTTCAGCAACTAAAAAGAATGTATGTTGAAAAAATAAACGCGGTACGGAGACATAGCAACTTCATCGTCACCATAGTCCACAATCGTGACCTGCCCTCTCCTACTCGTCGCGGAACTATCCAACGCCGGCAATGCCTCTTGCTTTACGACAAGACTGAAACCCGAGGCTGTTGCGTCGTATTCTCACAAGGAATCGGTCGCGTGTCATCGTGGGCAGAATCACCGCCTATTACTCTGTCATCGGTGCCCATGAAATCATCTTGCTCTGCCATTATCGAGTCCCTAAAGCGTCTTCTTGTTGCTCTCGCACTGAATCTTATCGCTCTGCGTTCTCATCTTCTGGTCGTCGTTCCTCCTCTTCTTCTTGTTCGTCGTTGTACATAGACAACATAGCAATGCCTTCAAATTGCTTTTCCTTCGAACCATGATTTGAAAGCGTCGAACCTGGGGATTGGTGGAATGAGGTTTGAAAGTTGAATTAGGAAGCAAATTTAGTACGAATCTTCGAAAGGTAGGAGGAACCGGGGATTATTGCCTTCCAGAAGCTTCAAACAGATGAGGAAAGTGGGCTGGGCCGTCGGTGTTGATTTCACTCTTGGGTCAGGTTAAGCTAAGGTCGAGTCTTTTGTGAATGGATCAAGACCCACTATGTATAGTTTTTATCCAGATTTTAAGGTCTAAAATAGAGAAATAGACACCTTAAATAAAAATTCAGGAAAAAAACATTGAGCTCCGTTTGGATATAAAAATAATTTCATCTCATTTTATTTCATCATTATAATTTTTATAAATCTTCATATAAAATATAATAAATAATTCAATTTTTTCAAATCTTAAAACGATAATAACATTAAAAAATAATATTCTAACAATATTTTATTTAATTTTTATCTAAAACTATCTCATTTTAACTCATCATCCAAACGGCCTGAATGATCATACATGGTCCAAAGTGAACACATTACCTCTTGTTTTGAGCTCAAGCCGCCCTTTTGTTGAATTTCGTATTACAATTTCGTGAATTATGCTCATGCAATAGCTTTATTATTAGAATTCATGACAAGAGTTTAAAAGGCGAAGTAGACTTGACAACCACGCATCCGTATCACATGGGTCACGTGTTCGTAATTTAACTCGCTCAATAGTTCATTTTAAGTGAGAAAATCTTTCTGGATGTGCCCAACAGGTAATCACTCCGACAGTTAATTCAACTTTGGAGATCACGACAAACATGAAACACTCTTGGGCATAATAATAACAATAATAATAATAATATATATAAAAAAATAAAAAACTCATTTCTCTTATAATGTGCAAAAAGTGAACATCCTTGAAGAAGACCATGCATCCTTTTATGCAATGCATCATGCATGTATAAATCCTCAAGGAAAAGAAAAACCATCAGAAGGAAAAGTACTAAAGACATGAAAGCCAAAATGAAAGAAGACCGGAAAAACTCTAGAGAGTCCCACCGGCACCTTCTATGGCTCGAAAGACACTGGGTAAAGCAGATTACTAGAAGCCATTTTTGTTTCTTTCTTTCCATAAAGAAAGGTACGTATGTAGCTAATTAGAACAACCTCTGTTTTTTTATTTTTGTTTTTGTTTTTGTTTCTCTTCATGTTGAGAAAATATACCAAGTTCAAAATAGTATTCCAGACACCGTCCATTGGGTGACTCCCAGTCTCTCATCAAAGGTAGGAGGGAAGAGAGAGGAGAGGACAACAAGCAAAAGTTGACGAAGGAAAACAAGTCAAACTCACATAAGGTGAGATGACATAAAGTTGTCTCTCTCACCAACCACTCAAAAAGACTAAGGAATATGAGATCAAAAAAAATGGGAGAGAGACTTCTGGGTAACTTCTACTGGAAGATGAGGAGATATTCTTCAACCTCAAGAGACAGGACGCCATTTTATTTATTTTCTCTAGGCAAAATGGGTCACCAACCCTTACTGTACTGTAAGATATGAGAGATCAGAAGAAATTGTGATATACTTTAATCATAAAGGATTTAACCTTCCAAACAATTCTTGTATGTAGGTTTTGTGCCGAATCATGTAAATCTGTATCTTTCTCTATTTACATTTCTTGTATTTTTTTACTATTGACTGCTGTAGATGTACATACGGTCACGTACCGACGCCCCAAACTGTCATCAAGGGCTTCATACCGACCATTGAGGCCCTAGTCACCATCGTAGGTTGGAAGTGACTATTTCTTTCGTTCCAGCCAGGTGGGTGATTTTTGTCACTTGACTTATAGTTTAATTTCTGAAATTAAAAGGCTATCTTAGTATCAGCAATGGCAAATGAGGAACGAGTTTTGTAGTTAAGAGCCTTAACGTCAGAGCAAGGCATGCATTTTGTTCCACCTTCTTTGGACGCCAATCATATCAGGCACTAAATGCCTTAAAGAATCACTTGCTTTACGTTCACTAAATGCTTTTTATTTTTCTTTCCAGTTGCTTGTAGTCCTGTCTAGGATTTGAAATATCAGCTTCAAAGGACGATATCAATGACTAAAACTACTGTAACCAAACATTTGGGTGATGCAGAAAATCCATCCGTGACGTTTGGAAGTTGTAAGAAAACTCCAAACGAAGTGGAGAGAACACGACGTTGGGTGATGTAGAAACTAGAAAGAAACTCTCCCTTTCCGACCGCCCATGTTCGGAAGTTCAAAGATACTCCTCATGTAGTGGACAATGACGTCTAATGAAACGGCATATCCATGACAAGACTAATTCTATA